>NC_083344.1:61107844-62307844 GCF_019175385.1 Lycium barbarum | reverse complement strand
TTGTGCATGAATGATGATTGTTGATTGTGATATTGTGAGTAGTATGGTGAATGTAGGGATTTAATATAAAACATGGGAAAAATAGTATAAATAAGAGAAGTGCTGCCCAATTCTTCCCAGACCTGACGATGCGTTTGTAGACGATTAACTAATGTTAGTACGAATTCTCTCATGAAGGTAACGACGTGGTATTGAAGGAGAGCAAGTGAGCGATAGCCTAGCGGAACGACCAACGTATGTGAGGCTAGTCCTTCTTTCCAATGGCATGAGTCTCTCAGCTTGAATTCCTATTCCTTTCATGCGCTCTCACATCCTAAGAAGTTAAAAGCTTATGCCTATGAATGTCTACATGAGATAAGTTATACGATGTGAGGATATTATTCCTTGTGTCACGACCCATCCCCATAGGCCGTGACTAGTGCCCGAACTGGGCATCCGAACACACTCATCAAATCCGAATCACATACAGATAGCGTATACGGGCACAAATATCACACGCTGCCTCAAATTATATCAAATTGTCTCAGACACATTTCAAACACAACCATATACATACATATATATCAGAAGCCGACAAGGCTATCAAATGGCGCAACGGCCCAAAACATATACAAACGCACGCCGACAAGGCTTCCATGGCAAGTGAGATCATACAAACACACCCGTACAGAAGTAGGCACAAAACCCACATATACGTCTGCAGACCTCTAAACAGACAGACCGAATCATATGGCGGGACAGGGCCCCGCCGTACCCCTGAACAAATACATACATATGCAACGAACGAAGATATATACCAAAATGTAGGCTCCGGAATAAGAGGAGCACTCGAAACAGCAGAAGAGGGCGTCCTAAGCGGCTGGATCACCAAACTGTGCGTCTGCACCTGCGGGCATGAAACGCAGCCCCCCGAAGAAAGGGGGTCAGTACGAAATATGTACTGAGTATGCAAAGCAGAAGATACAGAAAACAAATCTGAGGCATAAACGAAATAGAAGTACAGAACATAAGTGCAAACCCAAAATATCAAAATGTTTACTCTCAAAATATAAGTCATGCATAGGGCACAGAGAATATGGTCGCCCGCCCGTCGATGGCGCCATAACACAGCATAACACCAGAAGGTTTCAAATCTCCGTATCCCCGTCACACATCATAACACAGCATAACGCCATACACAGCATAACGCCAAATATAAGTGGAACCCGGCCCTCTAGCGAGTGGCTCGGTGAACCATCAACACAGCATAACACCGGAATATATCAAAGTGCGCACGATAACAGAACCGGCCCGGGACTCGGCGAAAGATATAGCAGAATGCACGAGCAGAGTCGTAAGTAACCATATGCATAAAATCATTATCATGGACTCAAATATAAGTAAAATGACCATACTTGAGAATCGAAATAATAGTCATATCAAATTCTTTCAAAAGTCATCCAAATTACATAAAGGAAAGTCGCGGGGCCTACGGACGGGTATAGACCCAAGCCTGGCCCGCCTATGGAGAACATACTCATTATACGCCATACAAACTCCTACGAAAATATCGAAGCAATCCGAGCTTTTATGTGAAAGATACGGCGTCCATAATTACGGAATTCTTTAAAACAAAACTTTTTGTGAAACATTTGGAAATCAGTTATTTCGAAGACATAAGGATTCATATTTCATCACATCAAACATACGAGTGCCAAGAAATATATAAGAGTCATAACGTACTCGGATTGCGAATTTAGAATTTCCTCGAGGCTTGTGATATAACCTATGTATAACTAAGGCATGCCAAAAGAAGGAAGGTTTGAGCTTTACATACCTCGTACGTACTCCATGCTAGCCCAACTCAAGCTAATCCCAACCTAGGCCTCGGGCTCCCCAAGGTCTACAAATACGCCAACGAATATCAAACATTAGACATAGGCACTTAGGCGATTTACTCCAAACTAATACTCAAGTCTACAGAAATTTGGGCAGCAATTCCCCTGTAAAAAGGCCAACCCCGAGAATTTAACTCGGCCAAATCAACAATCACAACAACAATAACCAACCTAACAACCCCAATGACCAATCTGAAAGGCAATATAACAATAATAACTCTCTTTTACAACATTCAACAACATTCATAATATTCAATTCGACGGCTTACATTCAAGCCACATCACCGCTCATACATTCAATTTCCAACCCGAACCCATACCAACAATAGTCAAGGACATTTTAAACAACTTACACAACATTTCCAACAATCCAACAATTGCTCCAATTTTCCCGTAAACAGTCCCAAACCCGAGAACCTCGCTATACACACTTCCGACTTTCGAATCATGATTTGCACCAATAATCCACATTCTAACAATGCTATTCTCACAAAAATAAAAATTGCATTACTTGCACATAATTCTCCAAATCAGTCCGCAACACTTACCATATCAACTTGCGACATTACACTCTCATTTCCAACATAAAAGTCATCACAACAACCACTAAAACACTAAGCGACATTAATGAGTTCTTTGGCATATAGTATGACCCACATTCGGCTATTACCACACATGCATATGTTAGTGATTCTTAGCCATCCTACACACTACAACAATTAAACATGCTACATAAGAACAATACATCACCTCCACACCACACAACATACACACACCTCACACGGCTAACACACCAAGCACACGACCCACTTCCAACATACCCTATCTCATGATTTTCATCCATTTTAGCATACTACAACATGCATACAACATTTATGACACATAAAACAAGATCAAATCTTACATTTCTTCTTCAACTCCACACTTTGCCTAGGGTTTGCGATCTACTAAACGGATGGCTTGATCGCTCCAACAACATTTCCACGTTACTAAGGGACCTCCAACTAGTGGATTTGCACCAAAGAAATATTTTTGGGGTGGCTAAAATTGGATTTGGTTTTTCTTAGTCTTGGCCGAAAGTTTGTTGTTGAAGTTCTTCAACTTCTTGGTTTATTTGCTAAGTGTGGAAGTGCTAGAAGATGACTTAGAAGTCATCTTTTAAGCCCCAAGATGAACCCTCCAAGTGTCCATGGTCCACCCATGAGTTGGACCATTTAAAATTGGCCACAAAGTGTGTGGGACTACTTGCATGATTTTGAACTTCCAATTATGTGACTTTTGGTCCAAATTTTTTTAAGTGTTCCATGCCAACAATTTCATGAACAACTTATGTCTCAAAATAAAATTGAAGGTCAAAAGTCTCGACTTCAAGTCCCGGAATGGTCTTGGCCCTAACTTATCATAGTTAATCCGGATTGTCCCAATGTATAAAATACGGGACGTAACACCTTGCCTACACTCACCTTATGTACTAGTCCTTCCAAGGTGAGGCAGAATGTCCATAAGGGCTCCATAATGTAATCGGGGGATCACGACCTTACGTCACCCCGATGGAGTAAAGTTGACCTTGAGCCTTACACATATATTATGATAAGATAAGTATTTCATGATGAGCATATTATTATGACTATTTTGCATTGAGCATGGTATGAGCATTCACACCGTGCCTAGTTGGCCGGACAGTCACCGCCAAGGCGGGCAGCTATACGGATACACCATGACCTTCGAGCATGGGGCAGACACCACTAGTGGGCGGCATGAGATGGTACCCCCGGACGCGGGAGGCATGGACGCGGGCTCATATTATTGATGATCACACCGTTCCGACATGGACGGGCAGCTTGCATGTCATGCATTCATGATATCATGATAAGTATGAGTAAGACAGCATGCATTTCTTCTCTCTTATGTTTATTATTCAGATTCAGATGTTCCTATTGATAATCTCACTATATTATTGTTATCCTTCTTCATTGTTTATGCCTCTCATACTCAGTACAACATTCGTACTGACGTCCTTTCTCTTGGACGCTGTGTTCATGCCCACATGTAGATAGGGAGGCGAGCTTGATCCAGGTACTTAGGAGCTGCCAGCTATTGAGAGCACTCCATTATTCGGAGGTGCTTATGATTTATCTTTTGGGTGCATATGTATATATATATATATATATATATATATTTTGGGCATGACGGAGTCTTGTTCCGTCCATTGTATAGTATGTCAGTAGAGGCTCGTAGATGCGTAGTGTGGGTAGCATGGTCTCACAGCCCTCATGTATATGTGCACTCATTATTTTGATGTACTAAACCTTTCTATATACAAAAGTATTTATGTTTTCAAATAAATTATGATCTTTTCCACGCTTTAAGCGAAATGTGATAATCAGGGCATTGACCGAGTAAAGGGAGTAATAGAGCGAGTGGTACTCGGTGGTTAGCCCCGGGTACCCGTCGCGGCCCCTAGCTGGGTCGTGACAAAAGTGGTATCAGAGCAGTTCGTCCTAGGAAGTGTCTACGAGCCGTGTCTAGTAGAGTCATATTTATGGTGTGTTGCGCGCCACGCCAATAAACAAGAGGCTACCGGGCATTTAGGAAAATGACCATCATTCTTTTCACTAGATCGTGCGATAGAGCCATGCCTAGGATTTTATCCTTTCCTAAAGAGTGTGTTATGATTTCAGAAGATGCCGCCAAAGGGAAAAGCTACCGCCGCCCAGAAGGGCAAAGCTACGACAAAGAGGCAGGCGGAAAGAGAGCCTCTGGCAAATGTAGAGGAAACTGAATAGCAAAGTGAGGCCGCGCCCAATGTAGAAGAGCAGGGAGGAGCCTCAGCTCCGATTCCTCCACCGGGTGCTACGGGTCAACAAGTGTCCGAGGCCATACATTTATTGACACAGTTGGTCGCTGCTCAGGCACAATGACAGAATGCGGGCCCAAGTGATCAATCGGCCAGTACGAGAGCCCGTGATTTCTTGACTTTAAATCCTCCAGAATTTTTCGGGTCGAAGCCGGATGAGGACCCCCAAGGCTTTGTTGATGAGATGTCTAGGACGCTGAAACTTATGCATGCTTCTGAGACCGAATCGGTAGAGTTGGCCTGTTACAGACTCCGCGATGTGGCGGTTCTATGGTACAAAAATTGGATGATATCAAGGGGAGAGAATGCACCACCTCCCGTTTGGCAAGAATATGTGGATACCTTTATTCGTCATTACTTGCCTCCTGAGGTCTGCCGAGCTAGAGCGGACAGGTTCTTCAATTTAAAGCAAGGAAGTATGAGTGCCCGAGAGTATAGTATGCAGTTTAATTCTCTGGCCAGGTATGCCCCGACTATGGTGGCTGATATGGGCGATCGGGTTCATAGGTTTGTGAGTGATTTCGGGCCACACCTATTTAGAGATTGCTTGACAGCCTCCTTGCAAGACGGGATGGATATTTCCCGAATACAGGCACATGGTCAGAACCTGGAGGAACGACAACAGCAGCAAAGAAGTGATCGGGATAATGACCGAAGGAAAGGTAAGAGAGCTAGATCTGCGGGGGCAAGCGGTAAGTATAGAAGGGGACCGAGGCAGACTCATTCTAGGCACTCAAGTCAGTCAGTGACTAGTGCACCTCCTAGATTCTCAGATAGGAGGGTTGATCGTTTTACTCAGTCAGGACAGGGCCAGAGCTCGAGGGCCTCAGATTTTCAATCTAGGGGAGATTTGGCTCAGCGGAGACCTTCAGTACCGCGGTGCAGCCAGTGCGGTAGACTGCATACCGGACAATGTCGTCTGGGTTCGGATGCTTGCTATGCCTGTGGGCAGGTTGTTCATATGATGAGAGATTGCCCTTCAGCGAGAGGTAGAGTTGGGACTCAGCCTACGGGGTCAGCAGTTGGGTCTTCTTCAGTGCGCCCGGCAGAGCAGACTTCTCAGACTACAGTAGGTAGAGGCAGAGGCAAAGGGGGAGCATCTACTTCAGGAGCTGTTCAGCCCCACTTATATGCTTTAACTGGGCGTAAGGATCTTGAGTCTTCCCCAGATGTTGTCACAGGTACTCTGACTATATTCTCCCGTGACGTATATGTTTTGATTGATCCATGCTCTACTTTCTCTTATGTTACCCCATATGTTGCTGATTGTATTGGGGTGAAGCCTGAGCCAATTAAACCTTTCGAGGTGTTCACTCCGGTTGGTGATCCCGTAATACCGAGAAAAATATATAAAAATTGTGTTGTTGTGATATGTGACTGCCAGACTCAAGCCGACTTGATCGAGCTGGAAATGATAGACTTTGATGTAATAATGGGAATGGATTGGTTAGCCTCGTGCTATGCTAATGTCGATTGCAGGACAAAAATGGTTCGATTCCAGTTTCCGGGAGAGCCCGTACTTGAATGGAAGGGTAACACAGCATCCCCTAAGGGTAGGTTTATTTCCTACCTCAAGGCGAGAAAGATGATAGCCAAGGGCTATATTTATCATCTAGTTCGGGTTCATGATACAGAGGCAAGGCCACCAGTTTTCCAATTTGTCCCGGTAGTAAATGAATTTCCAGACGTATTTCCAGACGAACTTCTAGGTCTTCCTCCGGAAAGAGAAATTGATTTCGCTATTGATGTATTGTCGGGCACGGAGCCCATTTCTATTCCTCCTTATCGAATGGCTCCGGTAGAATTGAAGGTGCTAAAGGCACAGTTGAAAGACTTGCTCGAGAAGGGTTTCATTAGGCCCAGTTCATCACCATGGGGAGCGCCGGTCTTGTTTGTGAGAAAGAAAGATGGGTCGCTACGGATGTGTATTGATTATAGACAGATAAACAAGGTGACGGTAAAGAACAGATATCCCCTCCTCAGAATTGATGACTTGTTCGATCAATTGCAAAGTGCTAAGTGGTTTTCTAAGATAGACCTAAGATTGGGTTATCATCAAGTGAGAATCAGAGAAGAAGACATTCCCAAGACAGCCTTCAGAACGAGGTACGACCATTATGTGTTCCGAGTGATGTCGTTCGGGTTGACGAATGCCCTGGCAGTGTTCATGAATTTAATGAATAATGTGTTCAGGCCGTTCTTGGACCTTTTTGTGATAGTGTTCATCGACGATATTTTGGTTTACTCTCGCACAGAGTCAGAACATGCAGATCATCTAAGGATTGTTCTTGGCGTTTTTCGAGATCGAGAATTGTATGCAAAGTTTTCAAAGTGAGAGTTTTGGCTTAATTCTGTTGCATTCCTGGGTCATGTTATTTCAGATGATGGTATCCGAGTCGACACTCAGAAAATAGAAGCTGTGAAGACTTGGCCAAGGCCTACGACACCCACGGAAGTTCGTAGTTTCCTTGGGTTAGCAGGATACTATAGAAGATTTGTAGAGGGCTTCTCATCTATTTCAGCCCCATTGACAAAGTTAACCCAGAAGTCGGCTAAATTGCAGTAGAGTGATGCCTGTGAGCGTAGCTTCCAAGAGTTGAAAAACAGATTGACCTCAGCGCCAGTGCTAACACTTGCAGAAGGATCAGATGGCTATGTAGTATATTGTGACGCCTCCGGTGTGGGATTAGGATGTGTATTGATGCAGAATGGGAAAGTTATTGCATATGCTTTGAGACAGTTGCGGACACATGAAAAGAATTATCCAACTCACGATCTCGAATTGGCCGCTGTTATTCATGCCTTGAAGATATGGAGACACTATTTGTATGGTGTATGTGTTGACATCTATACGGATCACAAAAGCCTTCAATATATTTTCAAACAGAAGGAGTTGAACCTGCGGCAAAGACGATGGTTAGAATTACTAAAGGATTATGATGTGAATATCTTGTACCATCCGGGAAAAGCGAATGTGGTAGCCGACGCGCTTAGCCGTCGATCAATGGGTAGTTTATGTGTAGTTTCTTCAGGAAAGAAAGAAATGGTTCGTGAGATCCGTCAATTAGCAAACCTTGGGGTACATGTAATTGATTCGGGTAATGCAGGAATTAGTGTCAATAATCTTACGGTCTCGCCTTTGAATGTGGAAATAAAAGAACGCCAGTATGAGGATCTACAAATGTGTCGTCACAGGGATGTATCCCGTGGGAAAGAGAAGTCTCCATTTGCAGTTTCCATAGATGGGGTTCTTAGATACCGAGACAGACTGTCTGTCCCGGATGTGGCAAAATTACGCCAGCAAATTTTAGAAGAAGCGCATCATTCTTGGTATTCCATTCATCCAGGTACGACCAAAATGTATCACGATCTTAAATTGCTAACAAATGAGACATAGCGGCATTTGTGGCGAAGTGTCCGAACTGCCAACAGGTGAAAACAGAACATCAGAAGCCAGGAGGCCTATTGCAAGCAATGGAAATTCCTACCCGGAAATGGGAAGAGATTAATTTAGATTTTATTGTGGGATTACCTCGTTCCCGAGGCAAATATGACTCAATATGGGTGATCGTGGACAGACTCACAAAAGCATCTCATTTCCTCCCAGTTAGAACCACGTATTCAGCAGAAGACTATGCCAGGTTATATTTAAAGGAAATTGTGCGCCTTCGTGGGATCCCTTTGGTCATTATTACAGACAGAGGGGCCCAGTTCACAGCTAAGTTTTGGAAATTTGTTCAAGAAGGGTTAGGTACCCAAGTCAAATTCAGCACAGCATTTCATCCACAAACGGACGGACAAGTCGAGCGCACTATTCAGACCTTGGAGGATATGCTCCGAGCGTGTGTGTTGGATTTTGGGGGTAGTTGGGATGAGCATTTACCCCTTAACAAATTTGCTTATAACAATAGCTACCATTCCAGTATTCAAATGGCCCCGTATGAAGCATTATATGGAACAAAATGTAGATCTCCAATTGGATGGTTTGAAACCGGAGAAGTACAATTGATAGGCCCCGATTTGATCCAACAAGCAGTTGAAAAGGTTATAGTGATTCGCGACCGACTGTTAACTGCTCAAAGTCGCCAAAAGTCTTATGCAGACAACCGCCGACGAGATTTAGAATTCCAGGTAAATGACTGGGTATTTCTGAAGGTATCGCCAATGAAAGGGTTGATGAGATTTTGCAAAAAGGGGAAGTTGAGTCCAAGATACATCGGACCTTATAAAATTGTCCGTAAGGTGGGACAGGTAGCATATGAATAGGATTTACCTTCGGAGCTTGAATCAGTTCACCCGGTATTCCATGTTTTGATGCTCCGCAAGTGTATTGGGGATCCTACAAGAATAGTCCCGGTTGACGATGTGCAGGTGACAGAGAAGCTGACGTATGAAGAAATACCTATTGCTATTTTAGACAGACAAGTGCGGAGACTTCGGAATAAAGAAGTCGCTTTAGTCAAAGTTCGATGGCGAAACAACAACAGGGAAGAGATGACTTGGGAAGCGGAAGAGAAGATGAAAGCCAAGTACCCCCATTTGTTCCAATCCCCAGAAGAGATTCAAGAAGAGACGTCGACGATATAAGGTATGTATGCTTTAGTTTTATGCTTTTGGTCATGTGTGGCCATAGATGTGTTGATACTGTGATATGGCCCAGTGAGGCGAAGATATGGTGGGTTGTTGTAATGGGAAGGTAGTGCCCAAATTATAAAGGAAACTCTGGAAAAATTTTCTAGAATCCTCGAGTGTCGAACATTCGAGGACGAATGTTCCAAAGGGGGGGGGGGAGAATGTTACACCTCGGAATTTTTCCGTACTTGTGTGATGAGTAGAACGATGAAGGGCTTGAGTGTATGATGTTTCACTAAGTCGGGAATGGCTAATTATGCATTTTTGGAAATAAAGAAGTTGCGAAAAAAATTTCATCCCAGTAGTCGTATATGGCACTATACGGCCCGAAAAGTGATTTACGGACCGTATAGTGCAATCGTATTCCATCGTTCCAAAAGAATCAACTTTCTGTCCAGCGTTAATATGGTTAAATACGACCCAGAATACGGCCCGTAAACTGGTTTACGGACCGTAAACCAGGTCGTAAACTACCATGTTCTTCAGCCAAAACTTTCTGTTTTTCATATGCTTAAAAACGACCACAGTGGACGGACCGTAAATCAAAATACGGTCCGTAAATGGTGGTTTACGACCACTGTTCATCCCGACAAGAATTCATTAAAGATCAGATTTTGTGATTTTTAAAAGGGACTTAAGCTCATTTCATTTCATTTTTCATCAAGGCAACTCAAGAGACTTCTAGAACTCTCCAAATATTTCCTCCACAAGAGTTCAAGAGAATCAAGGGAAGACTAAGACCAACAACACTAAATTCATGAAAGCAAGTGTAAGAACACATCAAAGGATTATCTAAGTCAAGAAATTCCAAAGAAGGTGGAACTAGGGTTTTGTCTAAGTGAAGCATTTCAACTCAATATTGTTCAACCATCATTCAAGGTAAGTTCCACGACAAATTCATGTTGTTTGAGGTATTGAAAGGTTCACATACTTGAAATATAGAAGAATATAGAAATAGGTCATTATTGAGTAAATTGTGACATAAGTGTGTGACAGTGGAATTGAATCATGAAATTTGAAGAGTTGTCATTACGAATACGTTATGAATGATGTTTATATCATGAAACAAGTGTTAAATACGTGGAAACACAAAGATGAGCTAGAAGTAGAAATATAGGAAAATTGGGGGAAAATGGTGGATTTTACTAATTGTGCATGAATGATGATTGTTGATTGTGATATTGTGAGTATTATGGTGAATGTAGGGAGTTAATATAAAACATAGGAAAAATAGTATAAACAAGAGAAGTGTTGCCCAATTCTGCCCAGACCTGACGATGCGTTTGTAGACGATTAACTAATGTTAGTACGAATTCTCTCATGAAGGTAATGACGTGGTATTGAAGGAGAGCAAGTAAGAGATTGCCTAGCGGAACGACCAACGTATGTGAGGCTAGTCCTTATTTCCAATGGCATGATTCTCTCAGCTTGAATCCCTATTCCTTTCATGCGCTCTCACATCCTAAGAAGTTAAAAGCTTATGCCTATGAATGTCTACATGAGATAAGTTATACGATGTGAGGATGTTATTCCTTGCCTACAATCACCTTATGTACTAGTCCTTCCAAGGTGAGGCAGAATGTCAATAAGGGCTCCATAATGTAATCGGGGGATCACGACCTTACGTCACCCCGATGGAGTAAAGTTGACCTTGAGCCTTACACATATATTATGAAAAGATAAGTATTTCATAATGAGCATATTATTATGAGTATTTTGCATTGAGCATGGCATGAGCATTTCACACCGTGCCTAGTTGGCCGGGCAGTCACCGCCAAGGCGGGCAGCTATACGGATACACCATGACCTTCGGGCATGGGCAGACACCACTAGTGGGCGGCATGAGTTGTGTTATGTCCCGTGTTTTCGTATAATTGGAAATCGAGAAATAATTAAGACTTGTGTGTTATGAGGAAATATTTTGATTCTAGTTGATGTGACTATGTTGGTTATGAAATCATTAATGTGAAGACATTGGGGAAGGCCAAGGGTAAATTTGGAATTTCAGAAATTAGTTTCGGGGATTACAAAACGGGACTTTTAATGAATTGGGCCAAGAATTGGACAACAAAAAAAAATCAAAGCCTTGAAGTGGCCGGCCAAGACAAGGTCCAAGCCCACATTTCTTTAAGGTCATGTGATATACACATGACCTATAATTGGATATATATCCATATTCCCTTTGGAGTTATCAAGAACTAAAACAAAACACAAAAAAAAAATTGTGCAACACCAAAGAAAGGCTCTCGGCCGAGAACCCCTATAAGAATAAAAAATAAAAAATCCCAAGCCTTGTGTTTGATCCAAAAATCCTTGTTCTTCACATATTGTAAAGTACTCAAGACGCTCTCCGACGGGGTACAATTAGTTTGCGGAAGGTGCGCGTTTGCGACAAGTCGGAAACTTAAGAAAAGGTAAGAATTTTGCCCCTCTAATGTTATGGAATTGATATGAATGTGTTAAGGATTGAGAATAGACGAGAATCCCGTAACTTGGATGTGTGTGTAGAAAGTCGTGTGTGTGCATGTGTTGGTATGTGGCCGTGAGCCATGAATTGTGGAGGACAAGATGAATTTGATTTCGTTTAAGTTTGTTAGTTGCGTCGTTGTGGCCTTTATAACTTAAATGATTGTTTAATGAATTGAATTGGCGTTGGAAAAGGATTTCGGAACATTATGGGAAAGTATATATCTTTGGTATATTTGTGTATATCATTGTATATCTATGATGCTAAAGACTTTAAATATGACTTATGGTTGATGTTAATGAATTTGGAATGAAACAATGCGAGTTAGAATGTTTGCCGTAAGTTTTGATGTTTTGGATGAAATATGGAAAGTAATGAACCTCGGGAAATTTTGTATATTGTTGGAGTGTAATTGGGATGGGTTTGAATAATCTTGAATGGGTGAATGAATACAATAATGTGGGCGTAAGTTTGGAATTATGAAGTTTGAATGAAAGTTGTCAACTTGTGTAGTAAGGTAGAACTTTGAAGTTAGAATGATTTGATTGTGATTTATGTTGCTTGTGATGTTTGGGTTGTTGTTGTTGATGTATTTTGAGCCGAGCTAAGTCTCGGGGGTGTTAGATTTATAGGGGAAATGCTGCCGAAATTTCGGTAGCCAAGTATAACCCAAAGATTAAGATGTTAACTTTCATGAATAGTAACTGGTAAAAGTGACCATTTGCAGTTTTTGGACGAAACGGGAATTGAGATTTGACGAGCGTAAGGCGCAATCCAGGTATGTAAAGCCTACCTTTCCTTCTTTTGGCATGTCCTAGTCATACTAGGTTAAGATCGGACCCTCGGGGATAATTCTACTCTTGGAAATCCAAGTGCAAGTTTGGGCACTATTCATTCAGCGCAATTGAAACCTATTCCTTACATTTGGTTGAAAGAATGTTCAAACCTTCCAAACTTTTGTTGTTGTGTCCGAATCTCTCCGAAACTTTTATAGATGGCTTTATGGAGCCTAAAGTCTGTGATTTGTGTCCACCGCCTCGATTTGACTCAAGGTGGGCCCGCAAGCCCCGAGGCTTCCCTTATTTGGTTTGTTTGGCTCATTTTCGTTCGATATGAAAAGAAATCATTTGCCTATGACTCAAGGGTCCGTTTGAAATTTCCTATATCGTTATTGAACGTTTTGCACTATGAATGATGTTAGATTTTCGGAAAATGATCTGTGAATTGCTTTTCAAAGGTTTTGCAGTTTGGAACTTCGTAACTTCCATATATAAATTTTGATCGCCTTGACTCCTACCCCGATCCTTCTGGCGTCGGTATATGCCTATATGTAATTATATGTTGAGTCTTGTAAATTACTTTTGATATGCATATGGTTTCTGCACTACTCCGTTCGTGCCATTCGCTATGATTTCGTTCGTCGGTACCCGGGCCGGCTTTGTGATCGTGCGCGCTATACCATATTCGGAAGTATGATGTGTTACGGTTTCCGAGGCCTCGCCATAGGGCCGGTTACCGTCTATGGAGTTATGATGTGATATGGCATTTGATATGTTCTGATGATGTGATATGTGTGTGATATGATTTGTCTGGAGACGGTACGGAGATTTGAAAAACTTCTGGAGTATGATGTGTTGTGGCACCATCGTCGGG
Source organism: Lycium barbarum (assembly GCF_019175385.1). Lineage (NCBI taxonomy): Eukaryota > Viridiplantae > Streptophyta > Magnoliopsida > Solanales > Solanaceae > Lycium > Lycium barbarum. The sequence goes on along the minus strand of NC_083344.1, from coordinate 62,294,358 downwards.
GGGTGACCACGTTCCTAAGCCTTATACAGGACTTTTATTTGCATTTGTACATTTATCTTCCGTATAGGTTTGATTTGCTACTTTGACGTTTGTGTTTGTTCCTTCTAACTCCAGTTATGATTGTGATTTCTGTACTTTCTGCTTTACATACTCAGTACTTCTCCCGTACTGACCCCCTGTTCTTCGGGGGGGCTGCGTTTCATGCCCGCACGTACAGAAGCTCGTGTGGGTGATCCTCCGGTTTAGGCTACCTATTCTGCTATTTTGGAGAGCTCCACTTGATCCGGAGCTTAACTTTTGGTACATACCTTTTGCTGTGCGTGTATTCTGTACATTTGTAGCTGTGTGGGTACGGCGGGGCCCTGTCCCGTCATATGTTCGTATGTTCTGTTTTGTTCTAGAGGCCTGTAGTCATATTTGTGTGACGTGGGTCCGGTGTGTTTGTATGTGGATCTGTTTTGCCTTCTTAAGCGGCCCGTATGCTACCATGGCCAAGACGGCCCATGAATTCGTACGTGTGTGTGTGTGCATTTGGGCGATGTATATTCCGCCACCTTTCTGATTTTGATATGACTGTTCTGCACGGGCGACCGCTTAAGATAAGTGTTCGATCAATGTTTGTGTGACGTCTGCTATTAGTTTTCAGTTTGAACAACGTATGTTAAGTCTGAATGAGTCTTAATATGATGATCTGGGTTATGAGTCTGTTTGGGGTGCCTAAGTAGGGCACCAGTCGCGGCCCACGGTGTTGGGTCGTGACAGAAGTGGTATAAGAGCAGTTTGTCCTCGGAATGTCTACAAGCCGTGTCTCGTAGAGTCTTGTTTATCGATGTGTTGTGCACCACATCTATAAACAGGAGGCTACAGGGCATTTAGGGTGTTACTCTTCCTTGGAATCTTAGATCGTGTGATAGAGCTGTGCTATTAGGGTGATTCTGATCTGACCCGCTATTGTGTTTGCAGTGATGCCTCCAAAGAAGGCAACGGCGGCCCAGAAGGGCAAAGCGAGGATGAGAGAGACTAGTCAGGCACAGCGAGCTACCCGGGCTCGTGTTTATGATTTGCCTGAGGTTGTGCCTCATTCTGAGGGGTCTGCTACACCCCCACTAGTACATCCTGGAGCAGGACCTTCAGCAGCTCCAGAGGTCCGTGTACCCGCTCCTGAGACTCCAGCTCCTCAGCCAGGGGCGGAGGATAGGACCCTGAGGGAGGCTGTACAATTGCTGACTACACTGGTGGCAGGACAGGCTCGCCGACGCGGGCGGAGGGACGATGATGATGATGACAGGCGGGACAGCCTGAGAGTTCGGGAGTTCTTATTATGTGGCCCTCCAGAGGTTTTCGGGTCTAAGCCCGACAAGGACCCCCATGACTTTATTCGGGGGATGCGGCGTGCATTAGACTTGGTCAGGGCTTCAGAGACCGAGTCGGTTGAGCTGGCCTCGCATAGACTTCGGGATGTTGCCGCTCACTGGTATGAGACTTGGGAGTTATCCAGGGGTGAGGGTGCTCCTCCAGCTACGTGGGATCAGTTTGTGACTGCTTTCACCCGCCACTTTCTGCCCCCAGAGTTACGACGGGAGCGAGCTGATCGGTTTTTACATCTGCAGCAGAGGGGTCGAAGCGTTCGTGAATATAATCTGGAGTTTGATTCCCTGGCCCGGTATGCACCTGCCGTGGTAGCAGATATGACTGATCGGATGCACAGATATGTTATGGGGTTAGATCGTTACTTGATCGACGGCTATATGGCGGTGTCATTGCAGATAGATATGGACATTGCCCGTCTACAGGCCTACGCCCAGGGGATGGAGAACCGGCACCGAGCAGATCGGCCCAGCAGAGAGTATGATGGGAGACGGCCCAAGAGGGCCAGATCAGCGGGGTATTCCGGAGATTCTCGGGGCGGGCAGCCTCAGTATCAGTCCAGTGGATACTTCCCTCCGTTAGGCCGGGACACACAGTCTGCTAGTAAGCGATTTGATGGCGCAGGACCGTCCAGGGCAGACCAGAGTTCCAGAGCCCCAGGTCCTCAGGCGAGCAGGGGTCCCGGTCAGACTAGGCCACCTATGCCCCCGTGTTCGTATTGTGGAAGATCGCACCCCGGTGAGTGCTTCAGGGCCACAGGGGCCTGTTTTGCTTGCGGCCGCCAGGGCCATATCATGCGAGATTGTCCGTGGGCAGGCGGTTCTGGTAGCGCAGCACAGCCGACGAGATCCGTTGCTGGTTCGCCATCTACCCCTTCAGCCACGCACTCCACGGGGCGAGGTATGCCAGCACCAGCGGGCCGCGGTAGAGGCCGTAGTGGGGGCTCAGATTCTAGCGGTCCCTCGAACCACATATACGCTTTGACTGGTCGGCGGGACCCAGAGGCATCACCAGACGCAGACCCAGGTATATTACTAACCTTTTTCTGAATGAATAGGTGCACTGATAGGTCTGTACTCCAGTATATTACGCGATATTCTCTTTCTGCGTGTCAGTAGAAGTAGGGTAAGAATCCGAATCAATGAAAATATTTGAGGCAGCCATCTATTCATGTGGGAGGTGAATATAGGGAATTTGACATGCTAAAGTGATAAACCATATAGCCAGAAGAGAAAACGACCTCTTTGGGTCGGAGTGGGACCCACTACAAAAACTTCCCGAAAAAATTTGCTAAGACCCCAATTGGCCCCAAAATTTCGTGACAAAGGTCGTGCGGGGCAATTGACGAAATTATATCAGCCCTAACGCGTCAAAATGCATGAAAGTTTCGGGGTTAAGCGTGCTCAAGCCAGAGCAATTCTGGGATGGGTGACCCCCTGGGAAGTAATGCAAAGTTTTTCACAAGTGAGAGTATGATAAATATGAATGGAAATTTGGGGTAACCAAAAGGAAAATAGAATGTGTGGAGTAATTAGTGCCCTTACAGGAGTCGCGCAGAACGAGGCGGACTAAATGGGCAAAAAGAAAAGGGTACACCACCGCTTGGGAAATTGAACGAATTTGAACAACAGTCTGAGACGTTCGCAAGTAAGGTATTAGTAAGTGTGTGTATGTGTATGTGTATGATTTTCGTTTGGTGTCCATATGGAACAAGAGCCGAGTCCAGGCGACTAATATTGTGAGTAACGAAGAATAAGAGTGTGAATAAGCGGAACCTCTGAAGGAGCCGATGAGCGACACGCAAGACAATTTGTATGACCACTTGGCAAACAAGTTCACAAAAAAAAAAGGGGGGGGGGGGGGGGGGGGAATTTCTCATGAATCATTGGAGCCTTAATAGGAGCGATTTGATTCTAATTCGACATTCTATCTGTTATACTTCTACACTCCCGATTCCGATAAGGCTCTGCCTAGTACGCCTCTGTATTTCTGAGCTCGATTATGTTCCCGTCTGATGAATTTTTGTGCGTCTGATTCTGAATACGTTTCTGTCTGACACACCTCTGTGCGTCTGATTTTGATCACGCGCCTGTCTGATACATCTTCGTATGTCTGATACACTTCGGTCTGTCTGACTTCGATCACGACTCTGTATGATACAATTCTGTACGTCTGATTCTGATTTCGAATCTGTCTGATACCTCTTTGTACGTCTGACTCCGATCTCAGATTTGTCTGACATACTTCCGTACCTCTGATTTTGACTATGAATCCGTCCGATATGCTTATACGCGTCCGGCCCTAGCTCTGAATCTGTTTGGCATAAAGTGTCTGGTATGAAGTGAAGTGGGATTATGACGATGTGGTAAGAAACTCAGAAGTATAACGAGACATGATATTGATTATAATGTCTGGGAAGCGTTTGTCCATTACAAGAATATAGCGTATGGTTCGGTGATTACGTGGGGTATGAGAAAATGTATTAGGAAGGCATTTGAATCAGTGATGTGAAATTTTTTATTTACCCCCCCTAATGTTGATAAAGAAGCCATGTCGGAAAAGCAACAAAGGACAACTATAAAGAGAACCCTTCCGAAGTAGTATGACGCCCCATGAGGTCAACTGAACATTCGAGGACGAATGTTCTTAAGGGGGGAGAATGTTATGTCCCGTGTTTTCGTATAATTGGAAATCGAGAAATAATTAAGACTTGTGTGTTATGAGGAAATATTTTGATTCTAGTTGATGTGACTATGTTGGTTATGAAATCATTAATGTCAAGACATTGGGGAAGGCCGAGGGTAAATTTGGAATTTCAGAAATTAGTTTCGGCGATTACAAAACGGGACTTTTAATGAATTGGGCCAAGAATTGGACAACAAAAAAAAATCAAAGCCTTGAAGTGGCCGGCCAAGACAAGGTCCAAGCCCACATTTCTTTAAGGTCATGTGATATACACATGACCTATAATTGGATATATATCCATATTCCCTTTGGAGTTATCAAGAACTAAAACAAAACACAAAAAAAAAATTGTGCAACACCAAAGAAAGGCTCTCGGCCGAGAACCCCTATAAGAATAAAAAATAAAAAATCCCAAGCCTTGTGTTTGATCCAAAAATCCTTGTTCTTCACATATTGTAAAGTACTCAAGACGCTCTCCGACGGGGTACAATTAGTTTGGCGGAAGGTGCGCGTTTGCGACAAGTCGGAAACTTAAGAAAAGGTAAGAATTTTGCCCCTCTAATGTTATGGAATTGATATGAATGTGTTAAGGATTGAGAATAGACGAGAATCCCGTAACTTGGATGTGTGTGTAGAAAGCCGTGTGTGTGCATGTGTTGGTATGTGGCCGTGAGCCATGAATTGTGGAGGACAAGATGAATTTGATTTCGTTTAAGTTTGTTAGTTGCGTCGTTGTGGCCTTTATAACTTAAATGATTGTTTAATGAATTGAATTGGCGTTGGAAAAGGATTTCGGAACATTATGGGAAATTATATATCTTTGGTATATTTGTGTATATCATTGTATATCTATGATGCTAAAGACTTTAAATATGACTTATGGTTGATGTTAATGAATTTGGAATGAAACAATGCGAGTTAGAATGTTCGCCGTAAGTTTTGATGTTTTGGACGAAATATGGAAAGTAATGAACCTCGGGAAATTTTGTATATTGTTGGAGTGTAATTGGGATGGGTTTGAATAATCTTGAATGGGTGAATGAATACAATAATGTGGGCGTAAGTTTGGAATTGTGAAGTTTGAATGAAAGTTGTCAACTTGTGTAGTAAGGTAGAACTTTGAAGTTAGAATGATTTGATTGTGATTTATGTTGCTTGTGATGTTTGGGTTGTTGTTGTTGATGTATTTTGAGCCGAGCTAAGTCTCGGGGGTGTTAGATTTATAGGGGAAATGCTGCCGAAATTTCGGTAGCCAAGTATAACCCAAAGATTAAGATGTTAACTTTCATGAATAGTAACTGGTAAAAGTGACCATTTGCAGTTTTTGGACGAAACGGGAATTGAGATTTGACGAGCGTAAGGCGCAATCCAGGTATGTAAAGCCTACCTTTCCTTCTTTTGGTATGTCCTAGTCATACTAGGTTAAGATCGGACCCTTGGGGATAATTCTACTCTTGGAAATCCAAGTGCAAGTTTGGGCACTATTCATTCAGCGCAATTGAAACCTATTCCTTACATTTGGTTGAAAGAATGTTCAAACCTTCCTAACTTTTGCTGTTGTGTCCGAATCTCTCCGAAACTTTTATAGATGGCTTTATGGAGCCTAAAGTCTGTGATTTGTGTCTGCCGCCTCGATTTGACTCAAGGTGGGCCCGCAAGCCCCGAGGCTTCCCTTATTTGGTTTGTTTGGCTCATTTTCGTTCGATATGAAAAGAAATCATTTGCCTATGACTCAAAGGTCCGTTTGAAATTTCCTATATCGTTATTGAACGTTTTGCACTATGAATGATGTTAGATTTTCGGAAAATGATCTGTGAATTTCTTTTCAAAGGTTTTGCAGTTTGGAACTTCATAACTTCCATATATAAATTTTGATCGCCCTGACTCCTACCCCGAGCCTTCTGGCGTCGGTATATGCCTATATGTAATTATATGTCGAGTCTTGTAAATTACTTTTGATATGCATATGGTTTCTGCACTACTCCGTTCGTGCCATTCGCTATGATTTCGTTCGTCGGTACCCGGGCCGGCTTTGTGATCGTGCGCGCTATACCATATTCGGAAGTACGATGTGTTACGGTTTCCGAGGCCTCGCCATAGGGCCGGTTACCGTCTATGGAGTTATGATGTGATATGGCATTTGATATGTTCTGATGATGTGATATGTGTGTGATACGATTTGTCTGGAGACGGTACGGAGATTTGAAAAACTTCTGGAGTATGATGTGTTGTGGCACCATCGTCGGGGGGTGACCACGTTCCGAAGCCTTATACATGACTTTTATTTGCATTTGTACATTTATCTTCCGTACAGGTTTGATTTGCTACTTTGACGTTTGTGTTTGTTCCTTCTGACTCCAGTTATGATTGTGATTTCTGTACCTTCTGCTTTACATACTCAGTACTTCTCCCGTACTTACCCCCTGTTCTTCGGGGGGGCTGCGTTTCATGCCCGCAGGTACAGAAGCTCGTGTGGGTGATCCTCCGGTTTAGGCTACCTATTCTGCTATTTTGGAGAGCTCCCCTTGATCCGGAGCTTAACTTTTGGTACATACCTTTTGCTGTGCGTGTATTCTGTACATTTGTAGCTGTGTGGGTACGGCGGGGCCCTGTCCCGTCATATGTTCGTATGTTCTGTTTTGTTCTAGAGGCCTGTAGTCATATTTGTGGGTCGTGGGTCCGGTGTGTTTGTATGTGGATCTGTTTTGCGTTCTTAAGCGGCCCGTATGCTACCATGGCCAAGACGGCCCATGAGTTCGTACGTGTGTGTGTGTGCATTTGGGCGATGTATATTCCGCCACCTTTCTGATTTTGATATGACTGTTCTGCACGGGCGACCGCTTAAGATAAGTGTTCGATCAATGTTTGTGTGACGTCTGCTATTAGTTTTCAGTTTGAACAACGTATGTTAAGTCTGAATGAGTCTTAATATGATGATCTGGGTTGTGAGTCTGTTTGGGGTGCCTAAGTAGGGCACCAGTCGCGGCCCACGGTGTTGGGTCGTGACAAGCTGGTACCCCCAGACGCGGGAGGCCTGGACGCGGGCTCATATTATTGATGATCACACCGTTCCGACATGGAAGGGTAGCTTGCATGTCATGCATTCATGATATCATGATAAGTATGAGTAAGAGAACATGCATTTCTTCTCTCTTATGTTTATTATTCAGATTCAGATGTTCCAATTGATACTCTCACTATATTATTGTTATCCTTCTTCATTGTTTATGCCTCTCATACTCAGTACAACATTCGTACTGACGTCCTTTCTCTTGGACGATGTGTTCATGCCCACAGGTAGACAGGGAGGCGAGCTTGATCCAGGTAGTTAGGAGCTGCCAGCTATTGAGAGCACTCCATTGTTCGGAGGTGCTTATGATTTCTCTTTTGGGTGCATATGTATATACATATATTTTTTGGTTATGACGGAGTCTTGTTCCGTCCATTGTATAGTATATCAGTAGAGGCTCGTAGATGCGTAGTGTGGGTAGCATGGTCTCACAGCCCTCATGTATATGTGCACTCACTATTTTGATGTACTAAACCATTCTATATACAAAAGTATTTATGTTTTCAAAAAAATTATGATCTTTTCGACGCTTTAAGCGAAATGTGATAATCAGGGCATTGACCGAGTAAAGGGAGTAATAGAGCGAGTGGTGTCCGATCTGAGCACTCAAACGCATTCTAGTATATGGCAGAAGCCGACGAGACTTTATTTCCAATTTAGATAATTTCCAGAAAAATTTCGGCAGAGTTTCCTTTGTTTTACGGACTATCCCATATACCCTGCACGCAGAAAATACTAACAAAGGCCACACAGACCAACAAAGCAATATTTAAATATATGCGGACCGGCCGCCGCGGCGAATGGGATCGCCCAAACACAACATAAGCACACATTTGTACAGAAAGACCCCAACCCACAACCATGTCCACAGACCTCTAAACAGACTGACAGAATCATATGACGGGACAGGGCCCCGCCGTACCCATGAACGAGAATATACATATACAGTGATGACAGACTGTACCAACAGATGGGCTCTGACGAAAAGAGCGCTCCAAAATAGCAGAATAAGATCCTAAGCGGGCGGATCTGCAAACCTGTCGTCGGTACCTGCGCGGCATGAAAACGCAGCCCCTGAAGAAAGGGGGTCAGTACGAAATATGTACTGAATATATAAAGCCTGGATTACAGAAACAAAATCATAACTGGTACAGAACGTGCAGAAAGTAAACAGAAAATCCAAAGTATCAGATATATATTTTCAAACATGCAGAGTGGGTACAGAAACATATGTCATATCAAATCCGGCCCTTGCCAAGGGACTCGGCAGACAGAACGTGGCCACCCTCTCGACGCTGGTGCCACAACACAGAAGAATAAAAAAAGGGGCATAACCCCGTATCATAATATGTCATATCAAATGGCCATAGCAAATCATATCAGAACAAGCGGACATGGCACATCATACTCCACAAACCCATGTACGCTAATACCTGCCCCCTCACATCGAGGCACGGCGAACAATGCAGAGGATCACGCTTGATAACATATCCTGGCCCGGGCTCAGTGTGAGAAACATTGGGGCATCCACGAATGGAGTAGTGAGAAACTAAATGCAGTTAAAGTATCAAAATATTTTCAGAGACTCGATGAGGCATATCAATGACAAACCAATTTAATGGAGTCAGACGGGATTGTAATAAGTGGGTTTCAGATATCATAATGAATTACAGAAGCATAACCGTTCTGAAGTCGTTCCAAGTGACAAAACGATTCATAAGACTTAAGGAAATATTTAAAATAGTTTTTGTCTAGTAGTTAAAAGAGCAGTCAGAACATTCCTTTCAAAACCGTTCGAAAACAGGCCTTAAGTACAATAAGGGTAAAACCGGGAATAGTGGGCCCAACTCGGGACAAACAAGGCGGTGGGCTCCAATTACGCGTTTTCAGCTTATGGGGTCACCTACGGAGGTTCTACGGACATTCTATAACTTTTCATAAAGTTTGGGGAAAGTTTGCATAATTTTCAAGAAAGCATACAAAAAGGGTTCGATTCTATTGAACGAAAATGTAACAATTTCAGACGCGGATTCCGATGAGCAGAATATCCTCCGAGGCGTAAATCCGATCCTAGTACTGTAGGACGTGCCAAAAGAAGACTCGGGATAGCTTTACATACCTTTTGAGCTTTTTAAGCCTATCCAAGCTCACTTCCCGTTTCGTCAAAAATATGCAAATGGTCACAGTTATCAATTGTGAGTTATGGATGCCATCAATTCAACTTAATGCATATTTGCCTACCGAAATTTCGGCATCACTTCCCCTATATATATAGCACCCCCGAGAATTTAACTCGGCTCAAAATCATAAACAACAACCCAAACAACAACATCAACATCAACAACGAACATCAAAAACATAATATGGCACAACTAGTTCTACTTGCCGACAATTGCCATAACCTCTCTCCAACCCAAACTTTCAAACTAATATCAATGATTTCACATTCATTATCAATCAAGATTATCACAGTATAGATTTAGAAACATTTCATATCATTTCCTCAAGTTATACACACGATATACATAATATAAAACTTTCCGCCAAAGTCATAACTTGCTCAAAACATCAAATCTTTGGCATACATATTCATAACATGTTTCCAACTTCCCAATCCATCGATGATCATTACAATTGACAACTACATAACTTCATTTTTCTAATATCGGAAAGTCATACTAAAACGACATAAGATTCTACATTCCATTTCAATACAAACTTATATCATTCTATCTTCATTTACATTGTAAACATCACAATAACACACTAACATACTAAACAACTTAATTCATTACCATTCCAAGTCCACATACCATACGGCCATATGCCCAATTCATCAACTTCAACCAAATTCATTTCACTTCCAATTCCCATATGCATTTCATCACAACCATAACTAGAATATAACATGAATTCAACACATTATGGCTATACAATTTATACATACACACGGCTACACATCATATTCCAAACCCACTTTACAAACTTCCATTTTTCCATACAATCAACACATTTCTATATGCTACAACACAAACAAGACTTTATAACACAAGAATAAGGAATAAATTCTCACCTTTTCCTCAAGTCTTCTTCACTTGAACTTGTGTTCACTTTGATGAAATAAGGTCTCCTTTCTCCAAACCAACTACACCAAGTTAACAAGGGTACTACACTTAGTAGAAATTCAACAAGACAAGAATTTTTGGAGCAATATTTTTAATGGTGAATTTTCCCTAGGGTCACCCGAACCCTTCTCTCTTCTTGCTCTTGCTTTTCTTATTTTCTTGCTTCTTATCTTTAGAATTTACTAGATAAGATCACATATATAATACAATATGGTCCATTAGTCAGTTAACCACATGGAAAAAAATGTTATAAGGCCATGGGTTTGGGCCTTCCCATGGCCGGCCATGCCTTACTTTTGGGCCTCAATTTTCCATTCAAATTTTTGGCCCAATAAGTTATAGATCACAATGCCTAATTCCCGAAACTAGTTTCTAAAATTCCAAAATTACCCTTAACCTTGTCCCACACTTCCATGACCCCATTCTTTCATGCACAACTCTTATGTTACTTAAAAACCAAATTTGACTTTATTTCTCAAAAATCCAATATGTTTCAATTTTTTCCAAATGTCTGAAAACACGGGATATAACATCCTCCCCCCCTTTAGAACATTCGTCCTCGAATGTTGAATTAATCTTATAGGGTTTGAAAATACTGTGGGGGAGTTCATGTATATAGACAGCACATGTGACATACAATTGACATTAAAATGAAACTAAACAGGGATTCAGGATTACCTGTGGGCATACGGAACAACTGAGGATATTTCTTCTTTATTTCCTCTTCGGCCTCCCGGGTTATTTCCTCCCTGTTATCGTTCCGCCACAGTACCTTAACAGAGGCTACATCTTTGTTCCGGAGCCTCCTTACCTGACGGTCCAAAATGGATACGGGCTGCTCCTCGTACGATAACTGCTCCGTCACCTGAATATCATCCGTAGGAAATATTCTGGAAGGATCACCAATGCATTTGCGGAGCATAGACACATGGAATACCGGATGTACCGCTTCCAAATCAGATGGCAGATCTAACTCATAGGCGACATTTCCAATCTTCCGCACAATCAGATAAGGCCCAATATAACGCGGACTAAGCTTACCCTTTCTGCCGAACCGAATTACTCCTTTCATAGGCGATACCTTTAGAAATACCCAATCACCAACCTGGAACTCCAAAGGACGACGCCGTTTATCAGCGTATGATTTCTGTCGACTCTGGGCTGCCAATAGTCATTCTCGAATAAATTTAACCTTGTCGATGGCCTGCTGGACCATATCTGGGCCAATCAACTCTGTCTCGCCAATATCAAACCAGCCAATAGGTGACCTGCATTTCCTGCCATACAAAGCCTCGTACGGAGCCATCTGGATGCTGGAATGGTAACTGTTGTTATAAGCAAATTCAATCAATGGCAAGTGATCCTCCCAGCTACCTCTGAAATCAATAACACAGGCCCGCAACATATCTTCAAGTGTCTGGATAGTGCGCTCGGCCTGTCCGTCACTCTGAGGATGAAAAGCTGTGCTCAGGCTCAGCTGAGTCCCTAATCCTTCCTGAAAAGATCTCCAGAAGTTCGCTGTGAACTGAGCACCTCTGTCAGTGATAATAGATATAGGAACTCCATGAAGCTTCACTATTTCTTTAATATAAAGCCTGGCATAATCCTCGGCGGAATAAGTAGTTCTGACGGGGAGAAAATGGGCTGATTTTGTCAGCCTATCAACAATAACCCAGATGGAGGCATACTTCCGTGGACTGCGAGGCAAACCTGTAATGAAGTCCATATTAATGATCTCCCACTTCCACGTCAGAATTTCCATTTCTTGCAACAGTCCACCCGGTTTCTGATGTTCAATCTTGACCTGCTGACAATTGGGACACTGGGCGACGAACTCTGCGATATCCCGTTTTATGCCATCCCACCAGTATAAGCATCGGAGATCATGGTACATCTTCGTAGACCCAGGATGGACCGAGTAGCGAGCATAATGTGCCTCGCTCATACCCTGCTGCCGTAGCCCTGCAATATCAGGCACACACAACCTGCCTCTGTATAGTAAGGTTCCGTCTGATGTAAACTCGAACGGAGTCTTCTCCTTTTCATGGTCAGTGTCTCTGTATCGAGCTAAAACAGGATCTTCATATTGATGCCGCTTGATATCTTCCCTAATAAATGATTCGGAAACCCCTCGGACAGAAATCCGTGTACCTCCAGAATCGGCCAGACGAACCCCAAGATTAGCCAACTGATGAATATCACGTACTATCTCTCTCCTGTCTGGCTGTAAATCTGCCAAGCTGCCCATAGATTTCTGGCTAAGCGCATCTGCAACAACATTAGCCTTGCCCGGATGATACAAAATATCCACATCATAGTCTTTCAGAAGCTCCAGCCACCTCCGCTGCCGCAAATTAAGCTCTTTCTGCTTGAAAATATACTGGAGACTCTTATGATCTGTATAGATATCAACATGAACGCCATATACATAATGTCTCCAAATCTTCAGGGCATGGATCACCGCTGCAAGCTCCAGATCGTGAGTAGGATAATTCTTTTCATGCTTTTTCAATTGTCGAGAAGCATAAGCTATAACTCTGCCGTGCTGCATCAATACACAGCCCAATCCCACGCCAGAAGCGTCACAATGAATAACATACCCATCGGGTCCCTCTGGAAGAGTCAGAACTGGAGCTGAAGTCAACTTCTCTTTCAGCAACTGGAAGCTTCGTTCACATGCATCGGTCCACTGGAACTTAGCTCCCTTCTGAGTTAGCCTTGTCAAGGGCGCTTAAATCGAAGCAAACTTTTCCATAAATCTCCTGTAATAGCCTGCTAACCCCAGAAAAATCCGTACCTCCGTGGGCGTCGTGGGTCTGGGCCAATTCTTTATGGCCTCAATCTTCTGTGTGTCTACCCAGACACCATCAGCTGCAATAATATGTCCCAAGAACGCCACTGAAGCCAGCCAGAATTCACCTTTAGAAAATTTTGCATATAATTTCTGATGCTGAAGCACCCCAAGTACCGCTCCCAGATGATCTGGCCCTCTTGGGTTGCTCCGATCCTGACTCCTATCAGGCTGACGCTCCCTATGCCGGTCCTCCATGCCCTGGGCGTGCGCCTGAATCCGGGCAATATCCATGCCGGGCTGAGCAGCCAATACCAAACAGCTGTCAACAAAATAACGGTCCAGCCCCATAATATACCTGTGCATCCTGTCAGCCATAGTAGCTACCACAGCAGGCGCATATCGGGCCAATGAGTCGACCTCCATACTGTACTCTCGGACGCTGCGGCCCCTCTGTCTCAGCAATAAGAATCTGTCAGCTCTGTCCCGCCGTAACTCCGGAGGCAGAAAATGGCTAAGAAAAGCCTCAGAAAACTCATCCCAGACTGCTGGGGGAGCACCGTCGCCTCTGGCCAACTCCCAAGACTCGTACCAATTAGCTGCTACACCATACAACCGGTACGAAGCCAACTCGACTGACTTTGTCGCAGAAGCCTTAATCAAATGTAAGGTGCGCCGCATCTTCTTGAGGTACACGGATTTGTAAGGTGCACTCCTCAGGATCCTCCTCGGGCTTTGTCCCGAAGAACTCTGGAGGGCCACAAGTCAAGAACTTACGAGCTCTCGAACTGTCACGCCTATATGCTCGGTCACCTCCCAATCCGTGCCCCTGAACCTGTCCCGCCACGAGTCTGGTCAATAGCTGGACTGCCTCTCTCATAGTCTGATCCTCAGTCCCTGGCCGTGGAGCTGGAGGCTCAGGTACTGGAATCTCGGGAGCTGGCGGTGGAGCCGCCCCTCGACCTGCAGCTGCTGCTGCTCCAATCTCCTCTACGTGTGGCGGTGTGGAAGAGCCCTCTACCGAGGGCAAAATATCAGGAGCAATATATGCATGGGCCCTGGTAACCCCCTGGGCCTGACTAGTCTCTCCCACAGCTGCTGCCTTGGCCTTTTGGGCCGTTGTCGCCTTTTTTGGAGGCATAACTGCAAATGTAACAATTCGTTATGGAGGAGTCATCCTGATAACACAGCTCTATCGCACGATCTAAGACAGAAAGAAGGATAGTATCCTAAATGCCCTGTAGCCTTCTGTTTATAGGTGTGGTGCACAACACACCGATAAACAAGACTCTACTAGACACGGTCTGTAGACATTTCCAGGACGAACCGCTCTGATACCACTTTTGTCACGACCCAACCCCGTAGACCGTGACTAGTGCCCGATCTGAGCACTCAAACGCATTCTAGTATATGGCAAAAGCCGACGAGGCTTTATTTCCAATTTAGATAATTTCCAGAAAAATTTTGGCAGAGTTTCCTTTGTTTTACGGACTATCCCATATACCCTGCACGCAGAAAATACCAACAAAGGCCACACTGGGCCAACAAAGCAATATTTAAATATATGCGGACCGGCCGCCGCGGCGAATGGGATCGCCCAAACACAACATATGCACACATTTGTACAGAAAGACCCCAACCCACAACCATGTCCACAGACCTCTAAACACACTGACAGAATCATATGACGGGACAGGGCCCCGCCGTACCCGTGAACGAGAATATACATATACAGTGATGACAGACTGTACCAACAGATGGGCTCTGAAGAAAAGAGCGCTCCAAAATAGCAGAATAAGATCCTAAGCGGCCGGATCTACAAACCTGTCGTCGGTACCTGCGCGGCATGAAAACGCCGCCCCCGAAGAAAGGGGGTCAGTACGAAATATGTACTGAATATATAAATCCTGGATTACAGAAACAAAATCATAACTGGTACAGAACGTGCAGAAAGTAAACAGAAAATCCAAAGTATCAGATATATATTTTCAAACATGCAGAGTGGGTACAGAAACATATGTCATATCAAATTCGGCCCCTGCCAAGGGACTCGGCAGACAGAACGTGGCCACCCTCCCGACGCTGGTGCCACAACACAGAAGAGTCAGAAAAGGGGCATAACCCCGTATCATAATATGTCATATCAAATGGCCATAACAAATCATATCAGAACAAGCGGACATGGCACATCATACTCCACAAACCCATGTACGCGAATACCTGCCCCCTCACATCGAGGCACGGCGAACAATGCAGAGGATCACGCTTGACAACATATCCTGGCCCGGGCTCAGTGTGGGAAACATTGGGGCATCCACGAATGGAGTAGTGAGAAACTAAATGCAGTTACAGTATCAAAATAAATTCAGAGACTCGATGAGGCATATCAATGACAAACCAATTTAATGGAGTCAGACGGGATTGTAATAAGTGGGTTTCAGATATCATAATGAATTACAGAAGCATAACCGTTCTGAAGTCGTTCCAAGTGACAAAACGATTCATAAGACTTAAGGAAATATTTAAAATAGTTTTTGTCTAGTAGTTAAAAGAGCAGTCAGAACATTCCTTTCAAAACCGTTCGAAAACAGGCCTTAAGTACAATAAGGGTAAAACCGGGAATAGTGGGCCCACCTCGGGACAAACAAGGCGGTGGGCTCCAATTACGCGTTTTCAGCTTATGGGGTCACCTACGGAGGTTCTACGGACATTCTATAACTTTTCATAAAGTTTGGGGAAAGTTTGCATAATTTTGAAGAAAGCATACAAAAAGGGTTCAATTCTATTGAACGAAAATGTAACAATTTCAGACGCGGATTCCGATGAGCAGAATATCCTCCGAGGCGTAAATCCGATCCTAGTACTTCTAGGACGTGCCAAAAGAAGACTCGGGATAGCTTTACATACCTTTTGAGCTTTTTAAGCCTATCCAAACTCACTTCCCGTTTCGTCAAAAATCTGCAAATGGTCACAGTTACCAATTGTGAGTTATGGATGCCATAAATTCAACTTAATGCATATTTGCCTACCGAAATTTCGGCAGCACTTCCCCTATACATATAGCTACCCCGAGAATTTAACTCAGCTCAAAATCATCAACAACAACCCAAACAACAACATCAACATCAACAACGAACATCAAAAACATAATATGGCACAACTAGTTCTACTTGCCGACAATTGCCATAACCTCTCTCCAACCCAAACTTTCAAACTAATATCAATGATTTCACATTCATTATCAATCAAGATTATAACAGTATAGATTTAGAAACATTTCATATCATTTCCTCAAGTTATACACACGATATACATAATATAAAACTTTCCGCCAAAGTCATAACTTGCTCAAAACATCAAATCTTTGGCATACATATTCATAACATGTTTCCAACTTCCCAATCCATCGATGATCATTACAATTGACAACTACATAACTTCATTTTTCTAATATCGGAAAGTCATACTAAAACGACATAAGATTCTACATTCCATTTCAATACAAACTTATATCATTCTATCTTCATTTACATTGTAAACATCACAATAACACACTAACATACTAAGGTCTTCTTCACTTGAACTTGTGTTCACTTTGATGAAATAAGGTCTCCTTTCTCCAAACCAACTACACCAAGTTAACAAGGGTACTACACTTAGTAGAAATTCAACAAGACAAGAATTTTTGGAGCAATATTTTTAATGGTGAATTTTCCCTAGGGTCACCCGAACCCTTCTCTCTTCTTGCTCTTGCTTTTCTTATTTTCTTGCTTCTTATCTTTAGAATTTACTAGATAAGATCACATATATAATACAATATGGTCCATTAGTCAGTTAACCACATGGAAAAAAATGTTATAAGGCCATGGGTTTGGGCCTTCCCATGGCCGGCCATGCCTTACTTTTGGGCCTCAATTTTCCATTCAAATTTTTGGCCCAATAAGTTATAGATCACAATGCCTAATTCCCGAAACTAGTTTCTAAAATTCCAAAATTACCCTTAACCTTGTCCCACACTTCCATGACCCCATTCTTTCATGCACAACTCTTATGTTACTTAAAAACCAAATTTGACTTTATTTCTCAAAAATCCAATATGTTTCAATTTTTTCCAAATGTCTGAAAACACGGGATATAACATCCTCCCCCCCTTTAGAACATTCGTCCTCGAATGTTGAATTAATCTTATAGGGTTTGAAAATACTGTGGGGGAGTTCATGTATATAGACAGCACATGTGACATACAATTGACATTAAAATGAAACTAAACAGGGATTCAGGATTACCTGTGGGCATACGGAACAACTGAGGATATTTCTTCTTTATTTCCTCTTCGGCCTCCCGGGTTATTTCCTCCCTGTTATCGTTCCGCCACAGTACCTTAACAGAGGCTACATCTTTGTTCCGGAGCCTCCTTACCTGACGGTCCAAAATGGATACGGGCTGCTCCTCGTACGATAACTGCTCCGTCACCTGAATATCATCCGTAGGAAATATTCTGGAAGGATCACCAATGCATTTGCGGAGCATAGACACATGGAATACCGGATGTACCGCTTCCAAATCAGATGGCAGATCTAACTCATAGGCGACATTTCCAATCTTCCGCACAATCAGATAAGGCCCAATATAACGCGGACTAAGCTTACCCTTTCTGCCGAACCGAATTACTCCTTTCATAGGCGATACCTTTAGAAATACCCAATCACCAACCTGGAACTCCAAAGGACGACGCCGTTTATCAGCGTATGATTTCTGTCGACTCTGGGCTGCCAATAGTCATTCTCGAATAAATTTAACCTTGTCGATGGCCTGCTGGACCATATCTGGGCCAATCAACTCTGTCTCGCCAATATCAAACCAGCCAATAGGTGACCTGCATTTCCTGCCATACAAAGCCTCGTACGGAGCCATCTGGATGCTGGAATGGTAACTGTTGTTATAAGCAAATTCAATCAATGGCAAGTGATCCTCCCAGCTACCTCTGAAATCAATAACACAGGCCCGCAACATATCTTCAAGTGCGGCTGGACAAAGCATAAATGCGGTTCGAAGGACCGCTAGTACCAGAAGCTCCACCACGGCCTCTGCTGCGACCTGCCGGTGCTGATGTACCCGGCCCTGTAGGGCACATAGCCACTGACGAAGATGATGACCCGGCGGCTGATCCGGTAGGCTGCGCTGCACCACCCGAACTACCCTTATACAGGCAATTTCTCACAGTATGGCCCTGAAGGCCACAAGAAAAACATGCACCGGTGGCTCTGTAGCACTCTCCCGGATGGTATCTGCCACAATAAGAACACTGAGGCCTAGGTGGCCTCGTCTGACCAGAACCCCTGTCTGTCCGCGAACCTGAAGCCCTGGAGCTCTGGCCTGCTCCTGAATAACCTGGGCTATCAAACCTGCGACCTGTAGGCGGTGGAGGTATGCTCTGTGCCGGCTGGGATAGATGTCTGCTAGGCTGCTGCGGCTGCTGAGGCTGTCTACCCCGAAAATCTCCGGAATACCCAGATGATCTGGCCCTCTTGGGTTGCTCCGATCCTGACTCCTATCAGGCTGACGCTCCCTATGCCGGTCCTCCATGCCCTGGGCGTGCGCCTGAATCCGGGCAATATCCATGCCGGGCTGAGCAGCCAATACCAAACAGCTGTCAACAAAATAACGGTCCAGCCCCATAATATACCTGTGCATCCTGTCAGCCATAGTAGCTACCACAGCAGGCGCATATCGGGCCAATGAGTCGACCTCCATACTGTACTCTCGGACGCTGCGGCCCCTCTGTCTCAGTAATAAGAATCTGTCAGCTCTGGCCCGCCGTAACTCCGGAGGCAGAAAATGGCTAAGAAAAGCCTCAGAAAACTCATCCCAGACTGCTGGGGGAGCACCGTCGCCTCTGGCCAACTCCCAAGACTCGTACCAATTAGCTGCTACATCATATAACCGGTACGAAGCCAACTCGACTGACTCTGTCGCAGAAGCCTTAATCAAATGTAAGGTGCGCCGCATCTTCCTGATAAACTCCTCAGGATCCTCCTCGGGCTTTGTCCCGAAGAACTCTGGAGGGCCACAAGTCAAGAACTCACGAGCTCTCGAACTGTCACGCCTATATGCTCGGTCACCTCCCAATCCGTGCCCCTGAACCTGTCCCGCCACGAGTCTGGTCAATAGCTGGACTGCCTCTCTGATAGTCTGATCCTCAGTCCCTGGCCGTGGAGCTGGAGGCTCAGGTACTGGAATCTCGGGAGCTGGCGGTGGAGCCGCCCCTCGACCTGCAGCTGCTGCTGCTCCAATCTCCTCTACGTGTGGCGGCGTGGAAGAGCCCTCTGCCGGGGGCAAAATAGCAGGAGCAATATGTGCATGGGCCCTGGTAACCCTCTGGGCTCGACTAGTCTCTCCCACAGCTGCTGCCTTGGCCTTTTGGGCCGTTGTCGCCTTTTTTGGAGGCATAACTGCAAATGTAACAATTCGTTAGGGAGGAGTCATCCTGATAACACAACTCTATCGCACGATCTAAGACAGAAAGAAGGGTTGTATCCTAAATGCCCTGTAGCCTCCTGTTTATAGGTGTGGTGCACAACACACCGATAAACAAGACTCTACTAGACACGGTCTGTAGACATTCCGAGGACGAACCGCTCTGATACCACTTTTGACACGACCCAACCCCGTAGGCCGTGACTAGTGCCCGATCTGAGCACTCAAACGCATTCTAGTATATGGCAGAAGCCGACGAGGCATTACTTCCAATTTAGATAATTTCCAGAAAAAATTCGGCAGAGTTTCCTTTGTTTTACGGACTATCCCATATACCCTGCACGCAGAAAATACCAACAAAGGCCACACAGGGCCAACAAAGCAATATTTAAATATATGCGGACCGGCCGCTGCGGCGAATGGGATCGCCCAAACACAATATAAACACACATTTGTACAGAAAGACCCCAACCCACAACCATGTCCACAGACCTCTAAACAGACTGACAGAATCATATGACGGGACAGGGCCCCACCTTACCCATGAAGAGAATATACATATACAGTGATGACAGACTGTACCAACAGATGGGCTCTGAAGAAAAGAGTGCTCCAAAATAGCAGAATAAGATCCTAAGCGGGCGGATCTGCAAACCTGTCGTCGGTACCTGCGCGGCATGAAAACGCAGCCCCCGAAGAAAGGGGGTCAGTACGAAATATGTACTGAATATATAAAGCCTGGATTACAGAAACAAAATTATAACTGGTACAGAACGTGCAGAAAGTAAACAGAAAATCCAAAGTATCAGATATATATTTTCAAACATGCAGAGTGGGTACAGAAACATATGTCATATCAAATCCGGCCCCTGCCAAGGGACTCGGCAGACAGAACGTGGCCACCCTCCCGACGCTGGTGCCACAACACAGAAGAATCAGAAAAGGGGCATAACCCCGTATCATAATATGTCATATCAAATGGCCATAGCAAATCATATCAGAACAAGCGGACATGGCACATCATTCCCCACAAACCCATGTACGCGAATACCTGCCCCCTCACATCGAGGCACGACGAACAATGCAGAGGATCACGCTTGACAACATACCCTGGCCCGGGCTCAGTGTGGGAAACATTGGGGCATCCACGAATAGAGTAGTGAGAAACTAAATGCAGTTAAAATATCAAAATATTTTCAGAGACTCGATGAGGCATATCATTGACAAACCAATTTAATGGAGTCAGACGGGATTGTAATAAGTGGGTTTCAGATATCATAATGAATTACAGAAGCATAACCATTCTGAAGTCGTTCCAAGTGACAAAACGATTCATAAGACTTAAGGAAATATTTAAAATAGTTTTTGTTTAGTAGTTAAAAGAGCAGTCAGAACATTCATTTCAAAACCGTACGAAAACAAGCCTTAAGTACAATAAGGGTAAAACCGGGAATAGTGGGCCCACCTCGGGACAAACAAGGCGGTGGGATCCAATTACGCGTTTTCAGCTTATGGGGTCACCTACGGAGGTTCTACGGACATTCTATAACTTTTCATAAAGTTTGGGGAAAGTTTGCATAATTTTCAAGAAAGCATACAAAAAGGGTTCAATTCTATTGAACGAAAATGTAACAATTTCAGACGCGGATTCCGATGAGTAGAATATCCTCCGAGGCGTAAATCCGATCCTAGTACTTCTAGGACGTGCCAAAAGAAGACTCGGGATAGCTTTACATACCTTTTGAGCTTTTTAAGCCTATCCAAGCTCACTTCCCGTTTCGTCAAAAATCTGCAAATGGTCACAGTTACCAATTGTGAGTTATGGATGCCATAAATTCAACTTAATGCATATTTGCCTACCGAAATTTCGGCAGCACTTCCCCTATACATATAGCACCCCCGAGAATTTAACTCGGCTCAAAATCATCAACAACAACCCAAACAACAACATCAACATCAACAACGAACATCAAAAACATAATATGGCACAACTAGTTCTACTTGCCGACAATTGCCATAACCTCTCTCCAACCCAAACTTTCAAACTAATATCAATGATTTCACATTCATTATCAATCAAGATTATCACAGTATAGATTTAGAAACATTTCATATCATTTCCTCAAGTTATACACACGATATACATAATATACAACTTTCCGCCAAAGTCATAACTTGCTCAAAACATCAAATCTTTGGCATACATATTCATAACATGTTTCCAACTTCCCAATCCATCGATGATCATTACAATTGACAACTACATAACTTCATTTTCCTAATATCGGAAAGTCATACTAAAACGACATAAGTTTCTACATTCCATTTCAATACAAACTTATATCATTCTATCTTTATTTACATTGTAAACATCACAATAACACACTAACATACTAAACAACTTAATTCATTACCATTCCAAGTCCACATACCATACGGCCATATGCCCAATTCATCAACTTCAACCAAATTCATTTCACTTCCAATTCCCATATGCATTTCATCACAACCATAACTAGAATATAACATGAATTCAACACATTATGGCTATACAATTTATACATACACACGGCTACACATCATATTCCAAACCCACTTTACAAACTTCCATTTTTCCATACAATCAACACATTTCTATATGCTACAACAAAAACAAGACTTTATAACACAAGAATAAGGAATAAATTCTCACCTTTTCCTCAAGTCTTCTTCACTTGAACTTGTGTTCACTTTGATGAAATAAGGTCTCCTTTCTCCAAACCAACTACACCAAGTTAACAAGGGTACTACACTTAGTAGAAATTCAACAAGACAAGAATTTTTGGAGCAATATTTTTAATGGTGAATTTTCCCTAGGGTCACCCGAACCCTTCTCTCTTCTTGCTCTTGCTTTTCTTATTTTCTTGCTTCTTATCTTTAGAATTTACTAGATAAGATCACATATATAATACAATATGGTCCATTAGTAAATTAACCACATTGAAAAAAATGTTATAAGGCCATGGGTTTGGGCCTTCCCATGGCCGGCCATGCCCTACTTTTGGGCCTCAATTTTCCATTCAAATTTTTGGCCCAATAACTTATAGATCACATTGCATAATTCCTGAAACTAGTTTCTAAAATTCCAAAATTACCCTTAACCTTGTCCCACACTTCCATGACCCCATTCTTTCATGCACAACTCTTATGTTACTTAAAAACCAAATTTGACTTTATTTCTCAAAAATCCAATATGTTTCAATTTTTTCCAAATGTGTGAAAACACGGGATATAACAGTGACACTTGTGATCCCAATGCATTTCTTGAATCGGTTAAGCAATGTGATAGGATATTCGAAACAAATGAGATGTTCGAAGTGAAAAATGCTACCTATGCCATTGCTCAATTTTAGGGTTATGCTTCAACATGGTGGGAGAATCAATCGAGGGCTCGTAGAATTGTCGATTTGCCAATGCCACCCACTTGGGGTGATCTTAAAGAAATCATGCGGAGGAAGTATTTCACCGAGCGTTACAAGTAAGAACAACTCAAGAAGGTGTACACCTTGAGACAGGACAAGAGAAGTGTGGAAGAATATTTGCATGAATTCCAACTTGTCAAGATAAGGATCGATTTCCAAGAACAAACGGTGCAAGAAATGACTCGGTTTCGAGCCGGATTGGATAGTGAAATCACCTCCCAAATGAGGCTTCATAACTATAGGAACATTCAAGAAACACTTGAAGCGGCTATTGAAGTCCAAAATGGTCTCAAGGATGACAAAACCAACAAATCAAGGGGCTATGTGTGCTCATGGAACAACAACAAGGAAAAGGGAACTTGTTACACCCCGTATATTCGAAGAGCACTTATCAAATTTAAAACATAAGTATGTTGAGTTCGGGTTAAGTAAAACCACTTTGGAATATAAGGAGCAAGAGTAGAGAGGGTTCTGGAGAGTTCTTGAAGTGTTGGGTGAAAATGAAATGAAATAATGAACTTGGTCCCCTTTTTAATAACTTAAAAATCTGACCCATCGGGAAAATATACGGACACTTATACGGTCCGTATAAGTGACCATGAAATCACCGCTTCAACATCTCACTTCTATGACCATTATACGGCACATTATACGGTCCGTATAAGTGACCGTGAAATCCCATCAGTGAGGGACTTTCACTATGATGATTCTGCGGACCATTATACGGACCGTATGACATTATACGGACCGTATAATCGGCTGTGTAACCCATCTTTTCTCTGATCTTATTCTCGTCACTTCGTTTAATCTCCAATCCTTGTGGAACCTTCTTGATACTTTTTTAACACCTCATTAACGATCTAAGGGACGTTATAATTCTTCTTTATGACACTATTAAATCATCATTAACTTATTACTAGTAAATCCTTTCCGATACACATCGTATGCCTTGCCGTCTCTTGGCAAAATTTCTCCTCTTACTCCGAATGTCTTTGCAAATCTCAATTAGGCCGGAACATGGCTATTTGCGCAAAGGGCTATTTTTACAAGTGGCTACTTTGCGCAAGGAGGGTTATACTGCAAGAAGGCCATGCATGCAAGGCTGATTGGAGGGCCATCTATGCAAGGAGAGGCGTGTTTGGCCATTGAAGGCCAATCATTGAATTGAAGACTACACTAAGAAGACTAGCCAAACAAGGCCCTTACTTCATTAAGGGTAGCATTGTAATTGCATATTAGTCTTCTTTACTTAGCTTGTATATTGGCACGACCCGACTAGGGGCCGTGACGGGTACCCGGGGCTAACCACCGAGCACCACTCGTGCTATTACTCATTATGCTCGTTAAATGTTCTTTTATCAAATTCATACTCAAATCATAAGAAAATCATTTTTCTTTTGAGAACATTGTCACGACCCGTCTAGAGGGCCGCAACGAGCACCTGGTGCTAGCCTACCCAGGCACCCTTGGCTTACACATATACTTACTTCTAGGTGAGCCTTACGATTAAACGTACATCTATTTTTTATTGATCACGCTAGTCCCATTGTACGACAACATCTTTAAATCATCATTTACATCTATGCCACATCAAATGTATATAAGCCGACGAGGCTATCAAAAGATATACAAAATATAGGCCGACAAGGCCGGACACGTCTAATCATACACACGTGACTATGAGCCTCTAAGGAGAGTATAACATATCACATGAGCAGGACAGGACCCCGCTATGCCAACAATTATGTACACAAAAGAATAAGTACCCAAAAGCTATGGCTCTGAATGAAATGGAGCTCTGCTGTGAGGTCTCTGAGGAAGCAGCTATGGATCAAGCCTGTCTCCCTGTGCACCTGCGGGCATGACGCAGTGTCCACAAACAAAAGGACGTCAGTACGAAGAAGGTACTGAGTATGTAAAGCATGATCAATATCAATATAGAACCATAAATAGCAACATAAGAAATAGCATAGGATGGGAGATGGCAATATTGTCGTCATATGCACTTACTTGCCTTTTCATAGGAACTTTCCCTTGCTAATACGTATTTGTGTACATACATCATTATCTGTATTCCGTGATAGTACGTGTACCATATTTGTGCTCGTATTCGTATACATGCCCTTATTCACATTCATATACATAGTCATATCATATACATAGCATTTCCATAGCATACCCGACCACGTAGGATCAGTGTTTCATACATACTTGGCCAATAAAGGCTCAAGGTTACTCATACCTGGCCCTACCAAGGCTTCAGGGTTATCCGTACCCTCTGCAGAGGTGCGCGCGCGTTACGTAATCGTATACATACTTATTTACATATCATACCCGGCCTTATAAACTCGAGGTTCTATAATAGTCGTACATATACATAATAGCTCATAAACATCTTTACTTTTAATCATCGTTATAATAATCGTCATCGTTATTATCATTATAGTCATCATCAATAGCATTATCACTACTATCGTCATCCACGTCTCCTACCTTAATAGGCCTACTCGTAATACGAGAAACTTAGTACAATCGTAGCGTATCAAGAATCGTGAGCTTACAAGCTCGGAAGATCAATTCATTTGGAGGACAACATACTCGTATAGAGGATTTAGATGTTTGGCCAAAGAACGATGCCTTATGAAAGAAGGGTTAGCCTTACATACCTTTCTGTCGCACTATTCTACACTTGCGCGTTCCCCTCCAACGTTAGCGTTTCTACCTTCATTAAAGTCATACTATCATTAGAATCGATAATTAGCACACATGGCTAAAACTAGGGGAAAATCGGACAACATTTCCTTCACATCATAATTCAACTCCCAAACGTCAACAATACATTCACAATATCATAACAATGGTCATTAGTCATTCACATTATCCACATTCCTCAATTTACTTTCATTTGCCCATATCTATGGCTATAACACATGATTTCGTCCATTCACATACAATGTCTATTTCATGGTCTTTCAACGTCATTTACAACCCATTCATGTCACAATATAACAACAGTCATGATTCGATTCCAACTAATTCTCTAAATGGCACTATTCATCATTCATGACCCATTTTACCATATTCTTCTACACTCCAAGTATTTCAACTCTCCAATATCTTAAACAATATATAAACATCATGAATATTACCTTAGATATAGTAGGAACAAGCTTTAGTTGATAATACTCCACTTTGAGCAAAACCCTAGTTTATCTCCATTTGGATTTCTTGACCTTGGATGATCTTTGATGGTTTTCTTACTCTTGATTTACTTGTTTTATGTTGTTGGTCACCAAATATCTTTGAATTCTTGTGGAATAAATGTAGAGAGATGTTTTAGAGAGAAGGGGTGTGATGTAGAAGTGAAATGAAATAAGCCTTGGTCCCCTTATTTAATGACTTTAAAATCTGATTTGAAGTGCATAGTGGTCGTAAACTTGGTTTACGGTCCTTATCCCAGTTTACGGACCGTCCTTCATGGTCGTATTTAATCATAATAGAACCAGAAACTCAAGCTGAAGCATGGTGATTTACGATCACGGTTTACGGGGCCGTAAACCACTTTACGGTCCGTATTTTGGGTCGTATTTAACCATTTGATCAATTGGCAGAAAGTTGAAGTTTTGGAAGCCAAAATACGACATGGCAGTTTATGGACCGTATACCACTTTACGGTCCGTATTTCACTTTACGACCAACTGGCCAGAATGCAAGCCTGCAACTTTTCACATTTCCAAAACCTATAATTAGTCAGTGTGGAGCACAACCTATCTCTTATCGCAATTGCCTTTGGAATCTTATTTAGGGTCATCAAATGTCGTTTCTTACCCATGGAAACATCATACACTCGTACTCATCACTAGGTTATTCCCTTGCATACCAACGGAAGATTTTCCGAGGTGTAACATTTTCCACCCCTTAAGAACATTCGTCCTCGAATGTTAAACCCTTCGGGAATTCTATAAAAATTTCGCCAAAGTTTCCCCTATAATATGGCACTACCATCCTGCCACAACAACCCATAATATCGATGCCTCACAGGGCCACAACACAATAGCATAAAAATTTGGCCACACACGACCCAAAAAGCATAAAAGGAAAACATGCATACCTTATGATCTCGTCTTCTCATCTTGGACTTCATCCGAGGGCTAAAATAAATGCGAGTATCTGGATCGCATACTCTCTTCTGCTTCCCATGTCATCTCTTCTAGTTTACTGCTTCTCCATTGAACCTTAACCAAGGCCACTTCTTTGTTTCTAAGCCTCCGTACTTGCCTATCTAATATGGCAATGGGTACCTCTTCGTAAGATAGCTTTTCCTTCACTCGACCATCATTTACTGGGACGATCCTAGTGGGATCTCCGACACATTTTCGAAGCATCGAGACATGAAATACTAAATGGACTGACTCCAATTCTGGAGGTAGGTCTAACTCATAGGCCACTTTGCCTATCTTTCCTGCAATTTCATATGGCTCAATATACCGGGGACTAAGCTTCCCCTTTTTGCCAAATCTCATTACACCCTTCATAGGTGACACTTTCATGAATACCCAATCTTTCACTTTGAACTCCAAGTATCTTTGACGATTATCCGCATAGGACTTTTGACGACTTTGGGCTGCTAACAACCGATCTTGTATGAGCTTGACTTTCTCTATAGCTTGCTGGACCAGGTCCGGCCCTATCAATTTAGTCTCCCCTGTTTCAAACCACCCAATTGGGGATCTACACTTTCGCCCATATAAAGCTTTGTACGGTGCCATTTGAATACTAGAATGATAACTGTTATTGTAAGCAAACTCAATGAGTGGCAAATGGTCATCCTAGTTTCTCCAAAATCTATCATGCATGCCCGTAACATATCCTCAAGAGTCTGAATGGTGCGTTCAGCTTGCCCATCGGTCTGCGGATGAAAGGCCGTGCTAAGGCTCACGTGGGTCCCTAGACCCTCTTGGAAAGACTTCCAAAAGTTAGCCGTAAACTGAGTCCCTCAATCGGCGATAATATATATCGGAACGCCATGGAGTCTCACTATCTCTTTAAGGTAAAGCCTTGCATAATCTTCTGCCACATAGGTCGTTCTGACCGGTAAGAAATGAGCTAACTTTGTGAGTCTATCCACAATCACCCATATGGAATCATACTTACGTCGAGAACGGGGTAAACCTGAAATGAAGTCCATATTAATCGCTTCCCACTTCCAAGTTGGGATTTCTGTAGCTTGCAACAATCCACCCAGCTTTTGGTGCTCGATTTTCACTTGTTGACAATTTGGACATTGAGCTACGAATTCTGCTATATATTTCTTCATTCCATCCCACCAGTATATGGACTTAAGATCATGATACATTTCGTCGCTCCGGGGTGAACAGAATAACGGGAACAATGAGCTTCTCTCAAAATCTGGTGGCGTAAACTTGCCACATCAGGAACACATAATCTGCCTCGGCATCGGAGAACTCCATCTCCTGAAATATCAAATGATGACTCCTCTTTCTGAGGGAGTGTATCTCTATATTGCATTAGCATGGGATCCTCATATTGTCGCTCCTTCACCTCTGCTACTAGCGACGAGACTGCAGAATTATGAATAGTAGCTCTGCTGCTACTTGAGTCCACTACTTGGACTCCTAGGCTAGCTAACTGTTGGAGCTCACGGGCCATTTCTCTCTTCTCTGGTCGTACATCACATAGACTTCCTATCGATCTTGTTACACCTTGGAAATTTTCCCGTTAGCACACAATGAATAGGCTAACAAAGTACATAGAGTATGCGATGTTTTGACGAGTGATAACATCCCTTGGATTGACATTGAGGTGTTAAACAATTGTTAAGAAGGTTCCATAAGGATTGGAGATCAAACGAAGTGATGAAATGAGGATCAGCGAACTGATGAGTTATACGGGCGGTTATACGGACCGTATAACGTTATACGGCCGTAAAATGGACCGTAGAAGTGTCACAGAATGAGATTGTTGAAAGGTGGACTTTACAGTCAATTATACGGACCGTAAAATATTATACGGCCCGTATAATTTACCGTCAAGTCGACTCAGAGGAGGGTGGCCACTGGAGTAGTTTTACTGTCTATTATACGGACCGTATAAATTTATACGGACCGTATAATGGGGTCAGGACAGCTTTTGTATTTATAAAATAATGATCCAAGTCCATTTAAATTTATTTCACTTTCTCTCTCCACGACCTAATCCCTATCTAGAACATTCCAAAACTCTTCCAATACAAGAATACAAGTGAAAAACAAGATCAATAACACCCAAATCCATGAAATCATGAGTGTGATCCTCACCAAAGTTCATCTATACCAAGAAATTGCAAAGGAAGTGAAGTAGGGTTTTTAGTATAAAAGAGTATTGCTACTCAAGACTTGTTCCACCATCATCTAAGGTATGTTTTATGACTTTATCATGTTGTTTAAGGTATTAGAAGACTAAGAAGCTTGAATCGCAGAAAGACATGGGAAATGGGTCTTGAATGGGTGAATAGTGTCACCATTTAATGATAGTGGAATGAAATCATGAATGTCACGTGTTGTGATTATGAATACGTTATAAATGATGTTTATATCATGAAACAAGTATTAAATGCGTGAAAAAACAATAATGAGTTATGAGGATAAATGAGGGGAAATTAGAGAAAAATGGTGGAATGTGGTGAATATATATAAATGATGGTTGTTGATCGTAATATTGTGGATGTTGTTGAGAACGTTGGGAGTTGACATGTACTATGGGAAAAGTAGTATAAATAAAGGAAGTGTTGCCTAATTTTCTCTAGAAATAGTGACGTATTCCTTAAGTCAACTAACTAACATTAATACAGACTCTTTCATGAAGGTAGCGACGTGACATTAAGGAGAGCAAGCGAACGATAGCTTAGCTAAATAACAAAGGTATGTGAGGCTAGTCCTTTTCATCTAATGGCATGAATCCTATAGCATAAATTCTTTTCCTCTTCATGAGTTCATGTACTCTGAAGAAAGCTAAAAAGCCTATATCTATAAATGCCTATATAAGATAAGAGATATAATACGATGATGCCATAATGATAGAGATGTTATTTATTGGTTACACTCACCTTATGTGCTACTTCCTTCAAGGTGAGGCAGAATGTCGATAATTGCTCCATAATACAATCGGGGGATCACGACCTTACGTCACCCCGATAAAGTATAGTTGATCTTGAGCCTTATGCATGCATGATTATATTACTATTACACCGCGCCTATTTGGCCGGGTAGTCACCGCCAAGGCGGGTATCTATACGTATACACCATGGCCAGATGGCATGAGCAGACACCACTAGTGGGCGGCATGAGATGGTACCCCGGACGCGGGAGGCCTGGATGCGGGCTATTGTTATTGATTATCACACCGTTTCGATATGGACGGGCAGTTACATATTATGCATATATGATATGATGAAGAGTATGAGTAAGAAAACATGCAATACTTCCCTTATGATTGTCATTCAGATCCAGATGTTTCCTATTGATGTTCTCATTATATTATTGTTGTCTTTCTTCATTGTTTATGCCTCTCATACTCTGTACAATATTCGTACTGACGTCCGTTTTCTTTGGACGCTGTGTTCATGCCCACAGGTAGACAGGGAGGTGAGCTTGATCCAGAATCTTAGTAGCTGTCAGCTGATTGAGAGCAGTCCCTTGTTCGGAGGTGCTTGTGATTCTCCTTTTGGTATATATGCATATTTTGGGCACGACGGAGTCTTGTTCCGTTTATATATATACAGTATGTCAGTAGAGGCTCGTAGATACGCAGTGTGGGTTAGATGGTCTCACAAGATGTCATTATATGTATATATATTATTTTGATGGCCGAAAGGCAAATGTATATAAAGCATTTATGAATTTGTATAAAACATGTTTTTCCTATAATTCTTGCATAAGCTGATAAAAGGGCATTAATTAAGTAAGATGAGCAGTAGAACGAGCGGTGCTTGGTGGCTAGCCCCGGGTACCCGTCGCGGCCCCTAGCTGGGTCGTGACAAAAGTGGTATCAGAGCGGTTCAGTCCTAGGAAGTGTCTACGAGCCGTGTCTAGTAGAGTATTGTTTATGGTGTGTAGCGCGCCACGCTAATAAACAAAAGGCTATAGGGCATTTAGGAAAATGACCATCTTTTTTCTTATTAGATCATGCGTTAGAGCCATACATAAGATTTCATTTTTCCTAAAAGTGAGTTGTGCTTTCAGAAAGCCGCCAAAGGGAAAAGCTACAGCCGCCCAGAAGGGCAAAGATACGATTAAAAGGCAGGCAGAACGAGAGATTCCGATGAATGTAGGGGAGGGTGAATCACAAAATGAGGCCTCGCCCGATGTAGAAGAGCAAGGAGGAGCCTCAGCTCCGATCCCTCCACCAGGTGCTTTGGTTCAACAAGTAATCGAGCCAATACATTTATTGACACAATTGGTTGCCGCCCAGGCACAACGACAGAATGCGGGTCCAAGTGATCGTTCAGCTAGTACAAGAGCCCCTGATTTTATGACCTTAAATCCTCCGAAAATTTTTAGGTCAAAGCCGGATGAGGATCGGCAAAACTTTATTGATGAAATGTTGAGGACCTTAAAGATTATTCATGCCTCTAAGACCGAATCCGTGGAGTTGGCCTCTTATAGACTCCGCGATGTGGCGGTATTATGGTAAAATAATTGGATGGCATCAAGAGGAGGGAATGTGCCTCCTCCGGTTTGGCAGGAATTTGTGGATGCCTTTATTCGTCATTACTTTCCACCCGAGGTCCGTCGAGCTAGAGCGGACAGGTTCTTGAACCTAAAGCAAGGAAGTATGAGTGCCCGAGAGTATAGTATGCAATTCAATTCTTTGGCTAGATATGCCCCAACTATGGTGGCCGACATGGGAGACCGGGTCCATAGATTTGTGAGTGGTTTGGGGCCACATTTGTTTAGAGATTGTCTGACGGCCTCTTTGCAAGACGGGATGGATATTTCCCAAATACAGGCCCATGCTCAGAATCTTGAGGAACGACTACAGCCGCAAATAAGTGATCGTTATAGTGACAGAAGACAAGGAAAGAGGGCTAGATCTATGGGAGCGAGCAGTGAATACAGAGGGGGACCGAGACAGATGCACTCTAGACACTCAGGTCAGTCCGAGACTAGTGCGCCTCCCAGTTTCTCAGATAGGAGGGTTGATCGTTCTTTTCAGTCAGGACAGGGCCAGAGTTAGAGGGCCTCAGATTCTCAGTTTAGGGGAGATTTTAGTCAGCGGAGACCTCCAGTACCGCGGTGCAGCTAGTGTGGTAGACTGCATTCCGGACAGTGTCATCAGGGTTCGGACGCTTGCTATGCCTGTAGGCAAGTTGGCCATATGATGAGAGATTGCCCTTCAGCGAGAAGTAGAGTTGGGACTCAGCCTACAGGATCAGTAGCTGGGTCTTCTTCAGTGTGCCCGACAGCACAGACTTCTCAGACTACAGCAGGTAGAGGCATAGGTAGAGGGGGAGCATCTACTTCAGGTGCTGTTCAGCCCTGCGTATATGCTTTAGCTGGGCGACAGGATCTTGAGTCTTCCCCAGATGTTGTCACAGGTATATTGACTATATTTTCCCGTGATATATATGCTTTGATCGATCCAGGTTCTACTTTCTCTTATGTCACTCCGTATGTTACTGAATGTATTGGGGTACAATTCGAGCCAATTAAACCTTTTGAGGTATTCACTCCGGTTGGTGATTCGGTAATAGCGAGGAAAGTGTACAAAAATTGTGTCATTGTGATATGTGACCGCCAGACCAAAGCCGATTTGATCGAGCTGGAAATGATAGACTTCGATGTAATTATGGGTATGGATTGGTTAGCCTCGTGCTATGCCAATGTTGATTGTCGGACGAAGATGGTTCCATTTCAATTTTCAGGAGAGCCCGTGCTTGAATGGAAGGGTAATACGGCGTCTCCAAAGGGTAGGTTTATTTCCTACCTTAAGGCGAGCAAATTGATAGCTAAAGCCTATATTTATGATCTAGTTCGGGTTTATGACACAGAAGCAAGGGTTCCAACTTTCCAGTCTGTTCCGGTAGTGAATGAATTCCAAGATGTATTTCCGGACGAACTTCCAGGTCTTCCTCCTGAAAGAGAAATTGACTTTGCTATTGATGAGTTACCTGACACTGAGCCTATTTCTATTCCTCCTAATCGAAGGGCTCTGGCAGAATTGAAAGAGATGAAGGCACAGTTGAAGGACTTGCTTGAAAAGGGGTTTATAAGGCCCGGTTCATCGCCATGGGGAGCACCGGTCTTGTTGGTAAGAAAGAAGGACGAATCTCTATGGATGTGCATCGATTACAGACAGCTGAACAAGGTAACAATAAAGAACAAGTATCCCCTCCCCAGAATTGACGATTTTTTTGATCAATTACAAGGCGCTAAGTGGTTCTCCAAGATATATTTGAGATCTGGTTATCATCAAGTGAGAATTAGAGAAGGAGATATTCCCAAAACAGCCTTCAGAACAAGGTATGGCCACTATGAGTTCCGAGTGATGTCGTTTGGGTTGACAAATTCCCCGGCGGTGTTCATGAATTTAATGAATAATGCGTTCAGGCCATTCTTGGATCTCTTCGTGATAGTATTTATTGATGATATTCTGGTGTATTCTCGCACAGAATCAGAACATGCAGATCATTTAAGAATTGTTCTTGGCGTTCTTTGAGCTCGGGAATTATATGCAAAAATTTTAAAGTGCGAGTTCTGGCTAAATTCTGTGGCATTTCTAGGCCATGTTATTTCAAATGATGGCATCCGAGTCGACACTCCGAAAATAGAAGCTGTGAAGACTTGGCCAAGGCCTACAACGCCTACGGATGTTCGTAGTTTCCTGGGTTTGGCGGGATATTATAGAAGATTTGTAGAGGGCTTCTCGTCTATCTCGGCTCCATTAACGACGCTAACCCAGAAGTCGGCGAAATTTCAGTGGAATGACGCTTGCGAGCGTAGTTTTCAAGAGTTGAAAGATAGATTGACTTTAGCTCCAGTGTTAATCCTTCCCGAAGGGCCAAATGGCTAGGATGTGTTCATGCCCACAGGTAGACAGGGAGGTGAGCTTGGCCCAGATCCTCAGTAGCAGCCAGCGGATAGAGACCACTCCATTCTTCGGAGGTGCTTATGGCTATTCTTTTGATGTACATATACATATGCATATTTTGGGCACGACGGAGTCCTGTTCCGTCTGTTTATACAGTATGTCAGTAGAGGTTCGTAGATACGCAGTGTGGGTTCAATGGTCTCACAAAACGCTATTACCATATATATAATATTTTGATGGCCCAATGACAAATGTATATAAGTATTTATGCTTTTATTTAAATATGATTTTCCTACAATTGGTATGAAAAGTTGATGAAAGAGCATTAAATGAGTAGTAGGTAAGCGGTGCTCGGTAGCTAGCTCCGGGTACCCGTCGCGGCCCCTAGTTGGGTCATGACAGAAGTGGTATCAAAGCAGTTCGCCCTAGGAAGTGTCTACGAGCCGTGTCTAGTAGAGTCTTGTTTATGGTGTGTTGCGCGCCACGCTAATAAACAAGAGGCTACTGGGCATTTAGGAAAATGACCATTCTTCTTCTCATAAGATCGTGCGATAGAGCCATGCCTAGGATTATGTTCTTCCTAAAAGTGCATTATGGTTTCAGAAAAATGCCGCCGAAAGGGTAAGCTACAGCTGCCCAGAAAGGCAAAGCTACGACAAAGAGGCGGAAAGAGAGCCTCCGGCAAATGTAGTGGAAAGTGAATCGCAAAGTGAGGCCGAGCCCAATGTAGAAGAGCAGGGTGGAGCCTCAGCTCCGATTCCTCCACCGGGTGCTACGGGTCAACATGTATCCGAGGCCATACATTTATTGACACAGTTGGTTGCCGCTCAAGCACAACGACAGAATGCGGGCCCAAGTGATCGTTCGGCTAGTACATGAGCCCGTGATTTCCTTACTCTAAACCCTCCAGAATTTTTCGGGTCGAGGCCGGATGAGGACCCACAAGGTTTTATTGATAAGATGATGAGGACACTAACACTTATGTATGCTTCTGAGACTGAATCTGTAGAGTTGGCCTCATATAGACTTCGCGAAGTGGCGGTACAATGGTATAAAAATTGGATGATATCGAGAGGAGAGAACGCACCACCTCCTGTTTGGCAAGAATTCTTGGACGCCTTCATTCATCATTACTTGCCACCCGAAGTCCGCCGAGCTAGAGCGGACAGGTTCTTGAATTTGAAACAAGGAAGCATGAGTGCTCGAGAGTATAGTATGTAATTTAACTCACTGGCCAGATATGCTCCGACTATGATGGCTGACATGGGAGACCGAGTTTATAGATTTGTGAGTGGTTTGGGGCCACATCTGTATAGAGATTGTTTGACGGCCTCTTTGCAAGACGGGACGGATATTTCCAAGATACAGTCCCATGCTCATAACCTCGAGGAATGACAACGACAGCAGAGAAGTGATCGTGAGGGTGACAGAAGACAAGGTAAGAGGGCTAGATCTATGGGGGAGAGCAGTGAGTACCGAGGGTGACCGAGATAGACGCATTCTAGGCACTCAGGTCAGTCAGCGACCAGTGCACCTCCCAGATTCTCGGATAGGAGATTTGATTGTTCTTTTCAGTCAGGCCAAGGGCAGAGTTCGAGGGCCTCAGATTCGCAGTCTAGGGGAGACTTTAGCCAGAGGATACCTTCAGTACCGCGGTGTAGCCAGTGTGGCAAATTACATTCCGGACAGTGTCGTCCGGGTTCGGATGCTTGCTATGCTTACGGGCAGGTCGGTCATATGATGATAGATTGCCCTTCAGCGAGAGATAGAGCGGGGACTCAGCCCACAGGTTCAGTAGCGGGTTCTTCTCCAGCGCGCCCGACAACCCAGACTCCTCAGACTACAGCAGGCAGAGGCAGAGGTAGAGGGGGAGCATCTACTTCAGGTGCTGTTCAGCCCCGTGTATATGCCTTAGCTGGGCGACAGGATCTTGAGTCTTCCCCAGATGTTGTCACAGGTACCCTGACTATATTTTCCCGTGACGTATATGCTCTGATTGATCCGGGTTCTACCTTCTCATATATTACTCCGTATATCGCTGATTGTGTTGGGGTGAGACCTGAGCCAATTAAACCTTTCGAGGTATTCACTCCGGTTGGTGATCCTGTAATAGCGAGGCAAGTATATAAGAACTGTGTAGTCATTATATGTTTTTGTTAGACGAGGGCTGATTTGATTGAACTTGAGATGTTAGATTTTGATGTAATTATGGGCATGGATTGGTTGGCATCGTGCTATGCTAATGTTTGTTGCCGGACAAAGGTAGTTCGATTCAAATTTCCGGGAGAGCCCATACTCGAGTGGAAGGGTAATAAAGTTTCCCCAAAGGGTAGGTTTATTTCCTACCTTAAGGTGAGAAAGATGATAGCCAAGGGTTATATTTGTCATCTAGTTCGGGTTCATGACACGGAAGCGGAAATGCCAACTTTCCAGTCTGTCCCGGTAGTGAATGAATTCCCAGATGTGTTTCCCGACGAGTTACCAGGCCTTCCTCCCAAAAGGGAGATTGATTTCGCCATTGATGTATTACCAAACACCGAGCCTATTTCTATTCCTCCTTATCGAATGGCTCCAGCAGAATTGAAAGAGCTAAAAGCACAGCTAAAAATACTTGCTCGAGAAGGGTTTCATTAGACCCAGTTCATCGCCGTGGGGAGCGCCGGTCTTGTTCGTGAGAAAGAAAGATGGGTCACTACGAATGTGTATTGATTACAGGCTGTTGAACAAGGTGACGGTAAAGAACAGATATCCCCTCCCCAGAATTGACGACTTATTCGATCAATTGCAAGGTGCTAAGTGGTTTTGAAAGATAGACCTAAGATCGAGTTATCATCAAGTGAGGATCAGAGAAAAAGACATTCCCAAGACAGCCTTCAGAATGAGGTACGGCCATTATGAGTTCCGAGTAATGTCATTTGGGTTAACAAATGCCCCGGCAGTGTTTATGAATTTAATGAATAATGTGTTCAGGCTGTTCTTGGACCTTTTTGTAATAGTGTTTATCGATGATATCCTGGTGTATTCTCGCACAGAATCGGAACATACAGATCATCTAAGAATTGTTCTTGGCGTTCTTCGAGATGGGGAATTGTATGCAAAGTTTTCAAAGTGCGAGTTTTGGCTAAACTCTGTGGCATTTCTAGGTCATGTTATTTCAGACGATGGTATCCGAGTCGACACTCAGAAGATAGAAGCTGTAAAGACTTGGCCAAGGCCTACGACACCCACGGAAGTTCGTAGTTTCCTCGGGTTAGCAGGATATTATAGAAGATTTGTAGAGGGCTTCTCATCTATTTCAGCCCCATTGACAAAATTAACCCAGAAGTCAGCTAAATTCCAGTGGAGTGATGCCTGTGAGCGTAGTTTCCAAGAGTTGAAAAACAGGTTGACCTCAACGCCAGTGCTAACACTTCCAGAAGGATCAGATGGCTATGTCGTATATTGTGATGCCTCCGGCGTGGGAATAGGATGTGTATTGATGCAGCCTTGGAAAGTCATTGCATATGCCTCGAGACAGTTGCGAAAACATGAACAGAATTATCCCACTCATGATCTTGAGCTATCTGCGGTCATTCATGCATTGAAAATGTGGAGACACTACTTAAATGGTGTGCACGTGGACATCTATACGGATCACAAAAGCCTTCAATATATTTTCAAACAGAAGGAGTTGAACCTGCGGCAAAGGCGATGGTTAGAATTATTGAAGGATTACGATGTGAACATTTTATATCATCCAGGAAAGGCGAATGTAGTAGCGGATGCACTTAGCCGCCGATCGATGGGTAGTTTATGTGGAGTTCCTTCGGAAAAGCGAGAAATGGTTCGTGAGGCCCATCGGCTAGCATGTCTCGGCGTACGGCCAATTAATTCGGGTGATGCAGGTATCAGCATCAACGACCCCATAGTTTCATCGTTGAATCTAGAAGTGAAGGAACGACAATATGAGGATTCCCAACTAGCCCATTATCGAGATCTAGCTTATGAAACGGAAAAGTCTCCATTCCAAGTTTCCATAGAAAGGGTTCTTAGATATCGGGACAGGTTATGTGTACCGGATGCGGCAAACTTGCGCCAACGGATTTTAGAAGAAGCACATTATTCCCGGTATTCTATTCATCCAGGTACAACCAAGATGTACCACGACCTTAAATTGCTATATTGGTGGGATGGCATGAAGCGAGACATAGCAGAATTTGTAGCACAGTGCCCAAATTGCCAGCAAGTGAAGGCCGAGCATCAAAAGCCAGGAGGCTTATTGCAAGCAATGGAAATTTCTACGTGGAAATGGGAAGAAATTAATATGGATTTTGTGGTACGGTTACCCTGTACGCGAGGGAAGTATGATTCTATATGGGTGATCGTGGATAGACTCACGAAAGTAGCTCATTTTCTCCCCGTTAGAACCACATATTCAGCGGAAGATTATGCTAAATTGTATCTCAAGGAGATTGTACGACTTCATGGTATTCCTTTGGCCATTATCACAGACAGAGGAGCACAGTTCATAGCTAAGTTCTGGAAGTCCTTTCAAGAGGGTCTAGGTACTCAAGTTAAGCTCAGCACGGCGTTCCACCCATAGACCGACGGGCAAGCCGAGCGTACTATTCAGACCTTGGAAGATATGCTACGAGCGTGTGTCCTGGACTTCGGTGGTAGTTGGGATGAGCATTTGCCTCTTATTGAATTTACCTATAACAACAGCTACCATTCCGGTATCCAAATGGCTCCATATGAGGCTTTGTACGGAAGAAAATGTAGATCTCCAGTTGGATGGTTCGAAAAGGGAGAAGCACAATTGATAGGCCCCGACTTGATTCAACAGGCAGTCGAAAAGGTCAAGGTGATACGAGATCGATTGCTAACAGCCCAAAGTCGTCAAAAATCTTATGCTGATAACCGTCGACGAGATTTGGAATTTCAAGCTAACGATTGGGTATTCTTGAAAGTCTCGCCAATGAAGGGAGTAATGAGGTTTGGCAAGAAGGG
Organism: Lycium barbarum; assembly: GCF_019175385.1. Classification (NCBI taxonomy): domain Eukaryota; kingdom Viridiplantae; phylum Streptophyta; class Magnoliopsida; order Solanales; family Solanaceae; genus Lycium; species Lycium barbarum. Next base: position 62,255,304 of record NC_083344.1, on the reverse strand, counting down.
GAAATTGAGTCCAAGATATATCGGACCCTACCAAATCATTCGCAAGGTGGGTCGAGTAGCCTATGAGTTGGACTTGCCTTCAGGGCTCGAGTCGGTATATCCAGTTTTTCATGTGTCGATGCTCCGTAGGTGCATTGGAGACCCAACAAGAATAGTCCTGGTCGATGATGTCCAAGTGACAGAAAGATTGACATATGAAGAAATACCGATTGCCATTTTAGATAGACAAGTGCGGAGACTCCGTAATAAAGAGGTCGCTTCAGTCAAGGTTCTATGGCGGAATAACAACAGAGAAGAAATGACTTGGGAAGCGGAGGAGAATATGAAAACCAAATATCCGCATTTATTCCACTCCCCGGAAGAGACTCAAGAAGAAACGTCGACGATATAGGGTATATATGCTTTAGTTTTATGTTTTTGGTCATGTGTGGCCATAGATATATTGATATTGTAATGTAGCCCTGTGAGGTGATGATATTGTGGGTTGTTGTGACAAATTGGTAACGCCAAATTACAAAGGAAACTCTAGCAAAAATTTTCCAGAATCCCCGAGTGTCGAACATTCGAGGACGAATGTTCCAAAAGGGGGGAAGAATGTTACACCTCGGAAATTTTTCCGTACTTGTGTGATGAGTAGAACGAGGAAGGGATTGAGTGTATGATGTTTTACTAAGTCGGGAATGGCTAATTATGAATTTTTGGAAATGAGAAAGCCGCGGAAAATTTTCAGCCCAGTGGTCGTATGTGGCACTATACGGCCCGTAAAGTGATTTACGGACAGTATAGTGCAATCGTCTTCCATCGTACCAAAAATCTCAAGTTCTGCCAGTGTTGATATGGTTAAATACAACCCAGTTTACGGCCCGTAAACTATGTCGTAAACTGCCATGTCCGTCAGCCAAAACTTTCTGTTTTCGAAATGATTAAATACGGCCATAGAGGACGGACCGTAAATCAAAATACGGTCCGTATATGGTGGTTTACGACCACTGTTCACCCCGACAAGAATTCATTAAAGATCCGATTTTGTGATTTTAAAAAGGGACTTAGGCTTCATATTATTTCATTATTCATCCAACAACTCAAGAGACCTCTAGAACATTCCAAATAATTCCTCCACAAGACTTCAAGAGAATTAAAGGGAATATCAAGATTAACACCACCAAATTCATGAAATCATGTGTAAGAACACAATAAAGGATCATCTAAGTGAAGAAATTCCAAGGAAGGTGGAACTAGGGTTTGGCTAAGTGAAGTATTTCAACTTAAGGATTGTCCAACCATCATCTAAGGTAAGTTTCATGATTATTCCATGTTGTTTGAAGTGTTGGAAAGCTTAGACACTTGAAATGTAGAAGAACATAGAGAGTGGGTCATTATTGAGTGAATAGTGACATAAATGAATGATAGTGGAATTTAATTACGAATGTTGAAGTGTTGAGAGTACAATTACATTATAAACGATGTTTACATCAAGAATTAAGCATTAAATGCATGAAAACGCAAGGACGAGTCATAAGGCTAAGTGTGGGGGAAATTGGAGGCAAATGGTGGATTTTGCTAAATGTACGTAAATGACGATTGTCGCTTGTGATATTATGAGTAATGTTATGAATGTTGGGAGTTGATATAAAGCATGAGAAAAGTAGTATAAACTAAGGAAGCGTTGTCCGACTTTTCCTAGAATTAGCGATGCGTTCTTGTAGTTAGTTACTAACGTTGATCCAAATTCTCTTATGAAGGTAATGACGTGATATTGAAGGAGAGCAAGTGAGCGATAGTCTAGCTAAATGACCAGGTATGTGAGGCTAGTCCTTCTTACTAATGGCATGAATCTTTTAGCTTGAATCTCTATTCTCTTCATGAGTTCTCACATTCTAAGAAGTTAAAGGCCTATGCCTATAAATGTCTATATTAGGATGTTATTCCTTGCCTACACTCACCTTATGTATTAGTCCATTCAAGGTGAGGCAGAATGTCCATAATGGTTCCATAATGTAACCAGGGGATTACGACCTTACGTCACCCTGATAGAGTGAACTTGATCTTGAGCCTTATACACATATCATGATAAGATGAGTATTTTATGATGAGCATATTATTATGAATATTTTGCATTGAGCATGTCATGAGCATTTTACACCGTGCCTAGTTGGCCGGGCCGTCACCGCCAAGGCGGGCAGCTATACGGATACACCATGACCTTCGGGCGTGGGCAGACACCACTAGTGGGCGGCATGAGATGGTACCCCGGACGCGGAAGGCCTGGACGCGGGCTTATATTATTGATTATCACACCGTTCCGACATGGACGGGCAGCTTGCATACGATGCATATGTGTCATGATGATGAGTATGAGTAAGACAGCATGCATTACTACTTTTTTGATTATCAGTCAGATCCAGATGCTTCCTATTGATATTATCGCTATATTATTGATGCCTTCATTCATTGTTTATGCCTCTCATACTCAGTACAATATTCGTACGGACGTCCTTTCTTCGGACGCTGTGTTCATGCCCACAGGTAGACAGGGAGGAGAGCTTGGCCCAGATCCTCAGTAGCTGCCAGCGGATAGAGAGCACTCCATTGTTCGGGGGTGCTTATGGCTATTCTTTTGATGTACACATACATATGCATATTTTGGGCACGACGGAGTCCTGTTCCGTCTGTTTATACAGTATGTTAGTAGAGGCTCGTATATACGCAGTGTGGGTTAGATGGTCTCACAAAACGCTATTACCATATATATATTATTTTGATGGCCGAAAGGCAAATGTATATAAGTATTTATGTTTTTATTTAAATATGATTTTCCTACAATTGGTATGAAAAGTTGATGAAAGAGCATTAAATGAGTAGTAGGTAAGCGGTGCTCGGTAGCTAGCTCCGGGTACCCATCGCGGCCCCTAGTTGGGTCGTGACAGAAGTTGTATCAGAGCAGTTCGCCCTAGGAAGTGTCTACGAGCCGTGTCTAGTAGAGTCTTGTTTATGGTGTGTTGCGCGCCACGCTAATAAACAAGTGGCTACTGGGCATTTAGGAAAATGACCATTCTTCTTCTCATAAGATCGTGCGATAGAGCCATGCCTAGGATTATGTTCTTCCTAAAAGTGCGTTATGGTTTCAGAAAAATGTCGCCGGAAGGGAAAGTTACAGCTGCCCAGAGAGGTAAAGCTACGACAAAGAGGCAGGCGGAAAGAGAGCCTCCGGCAAATGTAGAGGAAAGTGAATCGCAAAGTGAGGCCGCACCCAATGTAGAAGAGCAGGGAGGAGCCTCAGCTCCGATTTCTCCACCGGGTGCTACGGGTCAACAAGTATCCGAGGCCATACATTTATTGACACAGTTGGTTGCCGCTCAAGCACAACGACAGAATGCGGGCCCAAGTGATCGTTCAGCTAGTACAAGAGCCCGTGATTTCCTTACTCTAAACCCTCCAGAATTTTTTGGGTCGAGGCTGGATGAGAACCCACAAGGTTTTATTGATGAGATGCTGAGGACACTAACACTTATGCATGCTTCTGAGACTGAATCTGTATAGTTGGCCTCATATAGACTTCGCGACGTGGCGTTACTATGGTGTAAAAATTGGATGATATCTAGAGGAGAGAACGCACCACCTCCTGTTTGGCAAGAATTCTTGGACGCCTTCATTCGTCATTACTTGCCACCCGAAGTTCGCCGAGCTAGAGCGGACAGGTTTTTAAATTTGAAACAAGGAAGCATGAGTGCTCGAGAGTACAGTATGCATTTCAACTTATTGGCCAGATATGCTCCGACTATGGTGGCTGACATGGGTGACCGAGTTTATAGATTTGTGAGTGGTTTGGGGCCACGTCTGTATAGAGATTGTTTGACGGCCTCTTTGCAAGACGGGATGGATATTTCCAGGATACAGGCCCATGCTCAGAACATTGAGGAACGACAACGACAGCAGAGAAGTGATCGTGAGGGTGACAGAAGACAAGGTAAGAGGGCTAGATCTATGGGGGAGAGCAGTGAGTACCGAGGGGGACCGAGACAGACGCATTCTAGGCACTCAGGTCAGTCAGCGACCAGTGCACCTCCCAGATTCTCGGATAGGATATTTGATTGTTCTTTTCAGTCAGGCCAATGGCTGAGTTCGAGGGCCTCAGATTCGCTGTCTAGGGGAGACTTTAGCCAGAGGATACCTTCAGTACCGCGGTGTAGCCAGTGTCGCAAATTACATTCCGGACAGTGTTGTCAGGGTTCGGATGCTTGCTATCTTGCGGGCTGGTCGGTCATATGATGAGAGATTGCCCTTCAGCGAGAGATAGAGCGGGGACTCAGCCCACAGGTTCAGTAGTGGGTTCTTCTCCAGCGCGCCCGACAACCCAGACTCCTCAGACTACAGCAGGAAGAGGCAGAGGTAGAGAGGGAACATCTACTTCAGGTGTTGTTCAGCCCCGTGTGTATGCCTTAGCCGGGCGACAGGATCTTGAGTCTTCCCCAGATGTTGTCACAGGTACCAAGACTATATTTTCCCGTGATGTATATGCTCTGATTGATTCGGGTTCTACCTTCTCATATATTACTCCGTATATCGCTGATTGTGTTGGGGTAAGACCTGAGCTAATTAAACCTTTCGAGGTATTCACTCCGGTTGGTGATCCTGTAATAGCGAGGCAAGTATATAAGAACTGTGTAGTTATTATATGTTATCGTTAGACGAGGGCTGATTTGATTGAACTTGAGATGATAGATTTTGATGTAATTATGGGCATGGATTGGTTGGCATCGTGCTATGCTAATGTTTGTTGCCGGACAAAGGTACTTCGATTCTAATTTTCGGGAGAGCCCATACTCGAGTGGAAGGGTAATACAGTTTCCCCAAAGGGTAGGTTTATTTCCTACCTTAAGGCGAGAAAGATGATAGCCAAGGGTTATATTTGTCATCTAGTTCGGGTTCATGACACGGAAGCAGAAGTGCCAACTTTCCAGTCTGTCCCGGTAGTGAATGAATTCCCAGATGTGTTTCCCGACGAGTTACCAGGCCTTCCTCCAGAAAGGGAGATTGATTTCGCCATTGATGTATTACCAAACACCAAGCCTATTTCTATTCCTCCTTATCGAATAGCTCCAGCAGAACTGAAAGAGATAAAAGCATAGCTAAAAGACTTGCTCGAGAAGGGTTTCATTAGACCCATTTCATCTTCGTGGGGAGCGCCGGTCTTGTTCGTAAGAAAGAAAGATGGGTCACTACGAATGTGTATTGATTACAGGCAGTTGAACAAGGTGACGGTAATGAACAGATATCCCCTCCCCAGAATTGACGACTTGTTCGATCAATTGCAAGGTGCTAAGTGGTTTTGCAAGATAGACCTAAGATCGGGTTATCATTAAGTGAAGATCAGAGAAAAAGACATTCCCAAGACAGCCTTCAGAACGAGGTACGGCCATTATGAGTTCCGAGTAATGTCGTTTTGGTTTACAAATGCCCCGGCAGTGTTTATGAATTTAATGAATAATGTGTTCAGGTCGTTCTTGGACCTTTTTGTAATAGTGTTTATCGATCATATCCTGGTGTATTCTCGCACAGAATCGGAACATGCAGATCATCTAAGAATTGTTCTTGGCGTTCTTCGAGATGGAGAATTGTATGCAAAGTTTTCGAAGTGCGAGTTTTGGCTAAACTCGGTGGCATTTCTAGGTCATGTTATTTCAGACCATGGTATCCGAGTCGACACTCAGAAGATAGAAGCTGTAAAGACTTGGCCAAGGCCTATGACACACACGGAAGTTCATAGTTTCCTTGGGTTAGCAGGATGTTATAGAAGATTTGTAGAGGGCTTCTCATCTATTTCAGCCCCATTGACAAAATTAACCCAGAAGTCAGCTAAATTCCAGTGGAGTGATGCCTGTGAGCGTAGTTTCCAAAAGTTGAAAAATAGGTTGAACACAGCGCCAGTGCTAACACTTCCAGAAGGATCAGATGGCTATGTCGTATATTGTGATGCCTCTGGCGTGGGAATAGGATGTGTATTGATGCAGCAAGGGAAAGTCATTGCATATGCCTCGAGGCAGTTGCGAAAACATGAACAGAATTATCCCACTCATGATCTTGAGCTAGTTGCGGTCATTCATGCATTGAAAATGTGAAGACACTACTTATATGGTGTGCACGTGGACATCTATACGGATCACAAAAGCCTTCAATATATTTTCAAACAGAAGGAGTTGAACCTGCAGCAAAGGCGATGGTTAGAATTATTGAAGGATTACGATGTGAACATTTTATATCATGCAGGAAAGGCGAATGTAGTAGCGGATGCACTTAGCCGCCGGTCGATGGGTAGTTTATGTGGAGTTCCTTCGGAAAAGCGAGAAATGGTTCGTGAGGCCCATCGGCTAGCAAGTCTCGGCGTACGGCCAATTGATTCGGGTGATGCAGGTATCAGCATCAACGACCCCATAGTTTCATCGTTGAATCTAGAAGTGAAGGAACGACAATATGAGGATTCCCAACTAGCCCATTATCGAGATCTAGCTTATGGAAAGGAAAAGTCTCCATTCCAAGTTTCCATAGAAGGGGTTCTTAGATATCGGGACAGGTTATGTGTACCGGATGCGGCATACTTGAGCCAACGGATTTTAGAAGAAGCACATTATTCCCGGTATTCTATTCATCCAGGTACAACAAAGATGTACCACGACCTTAAATTGCTATATTGGTGGGATGGCATGAAGCGAGACATAGCAGAATTTGTAGCACAGTGCCCAAATTGCCAGCAAGTGAAGACCGAGCATCAAAAGCCAGGAGGCTTATTGCAAGCAATGGAAATTTCTACGTGGAAATGGGAAGAAATTAATATGGATTTTGTGGTAGGGTTACCCTGTACGCGAGGGAAGTATGATTCTATATGGGTGATCGTTGATAGACTCACGAAAGCAGCTCATTTTCTCCCCGTTAGAACCACATATTCAACGGAAGATAATGCTAAATTGTATCTCAAGGAGATTGTACGACTTCATGGTATTCCTTTGGCCATTATCACAGACAGAGGAGCACAGTTCACAGCTATGTTCTGGAAGTCCTTTCAAGAGGGTCTAGGTACTCAAGTTAAGTTCAGCACGGCGTTCCACCCACAGACCGACGGGCAAGCCGACTGTACTATTTGGACCTTGGAAGATATGCTACGAGCGTGTGTGCTGGACTTCGGTGGTAGTTGGGATGAGCATTTGCCTCTTATTGAATTTACCTATAACAACAGCTACCATTCCGGTATCCAAATGGCTCCATATGAAGCTTTGTACGGAAGAAAATGTAGATCTCAAGTTGGATGGTTCGAAAAGGGAGAAGCACAGTTGATAGGCCCCAACTTGATTCAACAGGCAGTCGAAAAGGTCAAGGTGATACGAGATCGATTGCTAACAGCCCAAAGTCGTCAAAAATCTTATGCGGATAACCGCCGATGAGATTTGGAATTTCAAGCTAATGATTGGGTATTCTTGAAAGTTTCGCCAATGAAGGGAGTAATGAGGTTTCGCAAGAAGGGGAAATTGAGTCCAAGATATATCGAACCTTACCAAATCATTCGCAAGGTGGGTCGAGTAGCCTATGAGTTGGACTTTCCTTCAGGGCTCGAGTCGGTACATCCAGTTTTTCATGTGTCGATGCTCCGCAGGTGCATTGGAGACCCAACAAGAATAGTTGTGTGTCGATTTCCATTTTAGATAGACAAGTGCGGAGACTCCGGAATAAAGAGGTCGCTTCAGTCAAGGTTCTATGGTGGAATAACAACGGAGAAGAAATGACTTGGGAAGCGGAGGAGAATATGAAAACCTAATATCCGTATTTATTCCACTCCCCGGAAGAGACTCAAGAAGAAACATCGATGATATAGGGTATGTATGCTTTAGTTTTATGTTTTTGGTCATGTGTGGCCATAGATATGTTGATATTGTAATGTAGCCCTGTGAGGCGATGATATTGTGGGTTGATGTGACAAATTGGTAACGCCAAATTACAAAGGAAACTCTGGCAAAAAATTTCCAGAATCCCCGAGTGTTGAACATTCGAGGACGAATGTTCCAAAAGGGGGGAAGAATGTTACACCTCAGAAATTTTTCCGTACTTGTGTGATGAGTAGAACGAGGAAGGGATTGAATGTATGATGTTTTACTAAGTCGGGAATGGCTAATTATGAAATTTTGGAAATAAGAAAGTCGCGGAAAAGTTTCAGCCCAGTGGTCGTATATGGCACTATACGGCCCGTAAAGTGATTTACGGACCGTATAGTACAATCGTCTTCCATCGTGCCAAAAATCTCAAGTTCTGCCAGTATTGATATGGTTAAATACGACCCAGTTTACGGCCCGTAAACTGGTTTACGGACCGTAAACCAGGTCGTAAACTGCCATGTTCCTCAACCAAAACTTTATGTTTTTGAAATGATTAAATACGGCCATGGAGGACGGACTGTAAATCAAAATATGGTCCGTATATGGTGGTTTACGACCACTGTTCACCCCGACAAGAATTCATTAAAGATCAGATTTTGTGATTTTAAAAAGGGACTTAGGCTTCATATTATTTCATTATTCATCCAACAACTCAAGAGACCTCTAGAACATTCCAAATAATTCCTCCACAAGACTTCAAGAGAATTAAAGGGAATATCAAGATCAACACCACCAAATTCATGAAATCATGTGTAAGAACACAATAAAGGATCATCTAAGTGAAGAAATTCCAAGGAAGGTGGAACTAGGGTTTGGCTAAGTGAAGTATTTCAACTTAAGGATTGTTCAACCATCATCTAAGGTAAGTTTCATGATTATTCCATGTTTTTTGAAGTGTTGGAAAGCTTAGACACTTGAAATGTAGAAGAACATAGAGTGTAGGTCATTATTGAATGAATAGTGACATAAATGAATGATAGTGGAATTGAATTACGAATGTTGAAGTGTTGAGAGTACAATTATATTATAAACGATTTTTATATCATGAATCAAGCATTAAATGCATGAAAACGCAAAGACGAGTCATAAGGCTAAGTATGGGGGAAATTGGAGGAAAATGGTGGATTTTGCTAAATGTACGTAAATGACGATTGTCGATTGTGATATTATGAGTAATGTTATGAATGTTGGGAGTTGATATAAAGCATGAGAAAAATAGTATAAACGAAATAAGCGTTGTCCGACCTTTCCTAGAATTAGCGATGCGTTCTTGTAGTTAGTTACTAACGTTGATCCAAATTCTCTTATGAAGGTAATGACGTGATATTGAAGGAGAGCAAGTGAGCGATAGTCTAGCTAAACGACCAGGTATGTGAGGCTACTCCTTCTTTCTAATGGCATGAATCTTTTGGCTTGAATCTGTATTCTCTTCATGAGTTCTCACATTCTAAGAAGTTAAAGGCCTATGCCTATAAATGTCTATATGAGATAACCTATACGATATGAGAATGTTATTCCTTGCCTACACTCACCTTATGTATTAGTCCTTTCAAGGTGAGGCAGAATGTCCATAATGTTTCCATAATGTAACCGGGGGATTACGACCTTACGTCACCCCGATAGAGTGAAGTTGATCTTGAGCCTTATACACATATCATGATAAGATGAGTATTTTATGATGAGCATATTATTATGAATATTTTGCATTGAGCATGTCATGAGCATTTTACACCGTGCCTAGTTGGCCGGGCTGTCACCGCCAAGGCGGGCAGCTATACGGATACACCATGACCTTCGGGCGTAGGCAGACACCACTAGTGGGCGGCATGAGATGGTACCCCGGATGCGGGAGGCCTGGACGCGGGCTTATATTATTGATTATCACACCGTTCCGACATGGACGGGCAGCTTGCATATGATGCATATGTGTCATGATGATGAGTATGAGTAAGACAGCATTCATTACTACTTTTATGATTATCAGTCAGATCCAGATGCTTCCTATTGATATTATCACTATATTATTGATGCCTTCTTTCATTGTTTATGCCTCTCATACTCAGTACAATATTCGTACTGACGTCCTTTCTTCGGACGCTGTGTTCATGCCCACAGGTAGACAGGGAGGAGAGCTTGGCCCAGATCCTCAGTAGCTGCCAGCGGATAAAGAGCACTCCATTGTTCGGAGGTGCTTATGGATATTCTTTTGATGTACATATACATATGCATATTTTGGGCACGACGGAGTCCTGTTCCGTCTGTTTATACAGTATGTCAGTAGAGGGTCGTAGATACGCAGTGTGGGTTAGATGGTCTCACAAAACGCTATTACCATATATATATATTATTTTGATGGCTGAAAGGCAAATGTATATAAGTATATATGTTTTTATTTAAATATGATTTTCCTAAAATTGGTATGAAAGGTTGATGAAAGAGCATTAAATGAGTAGTAGGTAAGCGGTGCTCGGTAGCTAGCTCCGGGTACCCGTCGCGGCCCCTAGTTGGGTCGTGACAGTATCGCCAATGAAAGGGGTGATGAGGTTTGCCAAAAAGGGGAAGTTGAGCCCAAGATATATTGGACCTTATAAAATTATCCGTAAGGTGGGTCGTATAGCCTACGAATTGGACTTGCCTTCAGAGCTTGAGTCAGTGCACCCAGTTTTTCATGTATCGATGCTCCGCAAGTGTATTGGAGACCCTACAAGAATAGTTCCGGTTGATGATGTCCAAGTGACAGAACAACTAGCATATGAAGAAGTGCCTATTGCCATTTTAGATAGGCAGGTGCGAAGACTTTGAAATAAAGAAGTCGTTTCAGTCAAGGTTCTATGGCGAAACAACAATAGGGAAGAAATGACTTGGGAAGCGGAGGAGAATATGAAAGCCAAATATCCACATTTATTCCAACCCCTAGAGGAGATCCAAGCTGAGATGTCAACGATATAAGGTATGTATGCTTTGTTTTACTCTTTTGGTCGTGTGTGGCCACAGATATATTGATATTGTGATGTAGCCCTGTGAAGCGATGATATTACGGGTTGTTGTGGCAGGTTGGTAAAGCCAAATTACAGAGGAAACTCTGGCAAAATTTTTGTAGAATCCCGAGTGTGTAACATTCGAGGACGAATGTTCCAAAGGGGGGTAGAATGTTACACCTTGGAAATTTTCCCGTTAGCGTACAGTGAATAGGCTAACAAATTACATAGAGTATGCGATGTTTTGACGAGTGATAACGTCCCTTGGATTGGCATTGAGGTGTTAAACAATTGTTAAGAAGGTTCCATAAGGATCGGAGATGAAACGAAGTGATGAAATGAGGATCAGTGAACTGATGAGTTATACGGGCGGTTATACGGACCATATAGCGTTATACGACCGTAAAATGGACCGTAGAAGTGTCACAGAATGAGATTGCTGAAAGGAGGACTTTACGGCCAATTATACGAACCGTAAAATATTATACAACCCGTATAATTTACCGTCAAGTTGACTCAGAGGAGGGTGGCCACTGGAGCTATTTTACGGTCGATTATACGGACCGTATAAATTTATACGGACCGTATAATGGACCGTATAATGGCGTCGGGACAACTTTTGTATTTATAAAATAATGATCCAAGTCCATTTAAATGTATTTCACCTTCTCTCTCCACGACCCAATCCCTCTCTAGAACATTCCAAAACTCTTCCAATACAAGAATACAAGTGAAAATCAAGATAAATAACACCCAAATCCATGAAATCACGAGTGTGAACCTCACCAAAGTTCATCTATACCAAGAAATTGCAAAGGAAATGAAGTAGGGTTTTTAGTATAAAAGAGTATTTCTACTCAAGACTTGTTCCACCATCATCTAAGGTATGTTTTATGACTTTATCATGTTATTTAAGGTATTAGAAGACTAAGAAGCTTGAATCGCAAAAGACATGGGAAATGGGTCTTGAATGGGTGAATAGTGTCACCATTTAATGATAGTGGAATGGAATCATGAATGTGACGTGTTGTGATTATGAATACGTTATAAATGATGTTTATATCATGAAACAAGTATTAAATGCGCGAAAACACAATAATGAGGTATGAGGATATATCTGGGGAAATTAGAGAAAAATGGTGGAATGTGGTGAATATATATAAATGATGGTTGTTGATCGTAATATTGTGGATGTTGTTGAGAACGTTGGGAGTTGACATGGACTATGGGAAAAGTAGTATAAATAAAGGAAGTGCTGCCTAATTTTCTCTAGAAATAGTGACGTAGTCCTTAAGTCAACTAACTAACATTAATACGGATTCTTTCATGAAGGTAGCGACGTGACATTAAGGAGAGCAAGCGAACGATAGCTTAGCTAAACGACAAAGGTATGTGAGGCTAGTCCTTTCCTTCTAATGGCATGAATCCTATAGCATAAATTCTTTTCCTCTTCATGAGTTCATGTACTCTGAAGAAAGCTAAAAAGCCTATATCTATAAATGCCTATATAAGATAAGAGATATAACACGATGATGCCATAATGATAGAGATGTTATTTATTGCTTACACTCACCTTATGTGCTACTTCCTTCAAGGCGAGGCAGAATGTCGATAATTGCTCCATAATACAATCGGGGGATCACGACCTTACGTCACCCAGATAAAGTATTGTTGATCTTGAGCCTTATGCATGCGGCATTTTAGAAAAGGGAAGGGAACTTCATATTGCCTTTTAATATGTGTAAATTTCTTGCATCTCGCAGAGATTAACTAAGGATCTTCATATTGCCGCTCGTTCACTTCCATATCCAAGGACGAAACTGTGGGATTATTAACACTAACTCCTGCATCACCTGAATCAACTAAACGTACTCCAAGATTAGCTAGTTGGTGGAGCTCATGAATCAATTCTTTCTTCTCCAAAGGAACTTCATATAGGTTGCCCATAGATCGACAGCTAAGCGCATCAGCTACATCATAATCTTTTAATAGTTCTAACCACCGCCTCTGCCGCAGATTCAACTCCTTCTGTTTGAAAATGTATTGGAGACTCTTGTGATCTGTATAGATATTAACATGCACACCATACAGGTAATGTCTCCACATTTTTAATGCATGAACAATTGCAGCAAATTTGAGATCATGAGTTGGGTAGTTCTTTTCATGTTTTTGTAGTTGTCTCGAAGAATAAGAAATAACTCTACCATGCTGCATCAATACACACCCTAACCCAATGCTAGAAGCATCACAATACACGACATAACCATCTGGCCCTTCTAGGAGTGTCAAGACTGGAGCAGAGGTTAATCTGTCCTTCAACTCCTGGAAACTACGCTCACAAGCATCATTCCAGTGAAATTTAGCTAACTTCTGGGTTAGCTTCGTCAATGGGGAAAAAATAGATGAGAAGCCCTCTATGAATCTTCTATAATAACCAGTCAATCCCAGAAAACTACGAACTTCTGTAGGAGTCGTAGGCCTTGGCCAAGTCTTCTCTGCTTTAATTTTCTGAGTGTCAACCAGAATACCATCATCTGAGATAACATAGCCAAGAAATGTCACAGAATTCAGCCAAAACTCGCACTTTGAAAACTTTGCATATAATTCTCGGGTTCGAAGAATTCCAAGAACGATACGTAAATGATCTGTATGTTCTGATTCTGTGCGAGAGTATACCAGAATATCGTCAATAAATACTATCACAAATAAATCCAAGAGAGGCCTGAATACATTATTCATCAGATTCATAAACACTGCCGGAGCAATAGTCAACCCAAACGACATCACCCGAAATTCATAATGGTCATATCTCGTTCTGAAGGCTATTTTGGGAATATCTTCTTCTCTAACTCTCACTTGATGATAACCCGACCTCAAGTCTATTATAGAAAACCACTTGGCACCCTGTAGTTGATCAAACAAGTCACCAATCCTTGGGAGAGGATATTTGTTCTTTATTGTCACCTTATTCAACTGCCTATAATCAATGCACATTCGGAGGGAACCATCTTTCTTTCTTACAATTAATACTGGTGCTCCCAACGGTGACGAACTGGGTCTAATAAATCCCTTCTCAAGCAAATCTTTCAGCTGTGCCTTTAGCACTTTCAATTCTACCGGTACCATTCGATAAGGAGGAATAGAAATAGGCTTGGTGTCCGGCAACACATCAATAGCGAAGTCAATTTCTCTTTCTGGAGGAAGGTCTGGAAGTTGATCTAGAAATACATCCGGAAATTCATTCACTACCGGAACAGATTGGAAAGTGAGTGACCTTGCTTCGGTGTCATGTACTCGGACTAGATGATAAATATATCCTTTAGCTATCATCTTTTTTGCCTTAAGGGAGGAAATAAACCTACCCGTTGGAGATGCTGTATTACCCTTCCATTCAAGCACGGGCTCTCCCGGAAATTGGAATCAAACTATTTTCATCCGACAATCAACGCTAGCATAACATGAGGCCAACCAATCCATGCCCATAATCACATCAAAATCTAGCATTTCCAGCTCAATTAAATCAACTTTGGTCTGGCGATCACATATCACAATTACACATTTTTTATACACTTGTCTAGCTATCACGGGATCACCAACCGGAGTAGATACCTCAAAAGGTTTGATTGGCTCAGGTTTTACCCCAATACAACCAGCAACATACGGAGTAATATAAGAGAAGGTAGAACCCGGATCTATCAATGCATACACATCATGGGAATATATGCATAATGTACCTGTAATGACATCTGGGGAGGACTCAAGATCCTGTCGTCCGGCTAAAGCATCCAGCAACATACGGAGTAATATAAGAGAAGGTAGAACCCGGATCTATCAATGCATACACATCATGGGAATATATGCATAATGTACCGGTAACGACATCTGGGGAGGACTCAAGATCCTGTCGTCCGGCTAAAGCATACACACGGGGTTGAGCAGCACCTGAAATAGATGCTCCCCCTCTGCCTCTACCTCGACCTGCTGACATCTGGGGAGTCTGACCTACCGGGTGCACTGAAGATGAACTAGCCACTGATCCTGTGGGTTGAACCCCAACTCTACCACTCATCGACGGGCAATCTCCCATCATATGCCCAACCCGGCCACAGGCATAGCAAGCATCCCAACCCTGGCGACACCGACCGAAATGTAATCTACTGCACTGGTTCCATTGCGGTACTGGGGGTCTCCTCTGGCTATAATCTCCCCCAAACTGAGAATCAGGGGCCCTCGAACTCTGACCCTGTCCTGAACGAAAGGAGCGATCATATCTCCTACCCATAAATCGCGAAGGTGCACTAGTCACCGACTGGCCTGAGTACCAAGAATGTGTCTGCTTTGATCCTCCTCTATAATCACTGCCTGCCCCCCATAGATCTGACCCTCTTTCTTTGCCTCCTATCAATATCACGATCACCCCTCTGCAGATGTCGTTGTCCTTCTAGATTCAGGGTATGGGCTTGTATTCGGGAAATATCCATCCCATCTTGCAACAAAGCCGTTAAGCAATCTTTGAATAAATGTGGCCCCAAGCCACTCATGAAGCGATGCACTCTATCTCCCATATCAGCCACCGTAGTCGGGGCATACCTAGCCAATGAATTAAATTGAAGGCTATATTCCCGGGCACTCATATTTCCTTGCTTCAAATTTAGAAATCTATCCGCTCTAGCTCGGCGGACCTCGGGTGGCAAATAATGATGGATGAAAGCATCTACAAACTCTTGCCACACGGGAGGAGGCGCATTCTCTTTCCTTGATGCTAGCCAATTGTTATACCACAATACCGCCACATCTTGGAGTCTATACGATGCCAACTCCACAGATTCAGTCTCGGAGGCATGAATATTCCTCAAGGTTCTCAGCATCTCATCAATAAAGCCTTGCGGGTCTTCATCCGGCTTTGATCCGAAAACCTCCGGAGGATTTAAACTCATAAAATCACGGGCTCTGGTACTAGGTGCCCGATCACCTGAACTCACATTTTTCCGTTGTGCCTGGATAGCAACCAACTGCGTCAATAGATGAATGGCTTCAGTCACTTATTGACCCGAAGCACCCAGTGGAGGAATTGGAGCTGAAGCTCCCCTTTGTTCTTCTACATTGGGCGGGGTAGAGGAAGTATTAGATAGGGCCTCATTATGTGACTCACCCTCCTCTACATTCATTGACGGCTCTCTTTCTACCCGCCTTTTTGTCATAGTCTTGCCCTTCTGGGCGGATGTAGCTTTTCCCTTTGGCGGCGTTTCTGAAATCGTAACACACTATTAAGAAGGTAAAATCTTACAATACAGCTCTATCGCACGATCTCTTAATATGAAAGACGGTCATTTTTACTAAATGCCCTGTAGCCTCCTGTTGATTAGTGTGGCGCGCAACACACCATATATAAGACTCTACTAGACACGGCTCGTAGACACTTCCTGGGACGGAACTGCTCTGATACCCCTTTTGTAACGACCTGACTAGGGGCCGTGACGGGTACCCGGGGCTAACCACCGACCACCACTCATGTTGTTACTCATCATGCTCGTTAAACGTTCTTTAATCAAATTCATACTCAAATCATAAGAAAATCATTTTTCTTTTGAGAACATAAATGCTTTTATATACATAAGCCTTTCGGCTATTAAAATAATATGCATACATACATACATAACAGCAACCTCTTGAGACCATATAACCCACACTGCGTATCTACGAGCCTCTACTAGAGTACTACATATATGATGGGACAAGACCCCGTCGTGCCCAAAATATGCATATATACACAAAACAATGATCAAGCACCTCCGGAACAATGGAGTGCTCTCAAGCAGCTAATAGTTCCTACGTGTCCGGATCAAGCTCACCTCCCTGTCTACCTGTGGGCATGAACACAGTGTCTAAAAAAAACGGACGTCAGTACGAACATTTTACTGAGTATGTAAGACATGAATGAAATAAGCATAGTAGAAGAATCATAACCATAGGAGAAGGATATAACCTGCATGAGTTCTATAGATGAGTATATTTCAGACATATAGTGTATATTTATATAATCATAGTACGGGTATCATCATAGCATATATATATATATATATATATATATATATATATATATATATATATATATATATATATATATATATATATCATCGCGTAATTATTATCATCGTTAACCCGCGTCCGGGTAACCATCATAAGCAGCCCGCTTTAGCGGTGACATGTCCGGCCATTTAGGCACGGTGGAATCATAAGCAGCCCGTAGTAGCGGTGACATGTCTGGCCATCTAGACACGGTGTATTCATAAGCAGCCCGTATTAGCGGTGACATGTCCGGCCATCTAGGCACGGTGTAATCATAAGCAGCCCGCATTAGCGGTGACATGTCCGGCCATCTACTCACGGTGTAATCATATCGTCATATACCCTTCGTAACTCAACATTTTCATACATGGCATAGGCATATTATAAAATTACATTATTAATCATCTCATAGACATATCATGACTTAACATCATTATACATTTATCATTAAGACATACATTAGAACTTGAAGACTACTATGGCTATGTCGGGGTGACATAAGGTCGTGAACCCCCAATTCCATTAAGGAGTATTCATAAGTATCCGGCCACACCTTAAAGGAAATAGTGTACAAGGTGAGTGTATCCAAATAATAACATCATTAACTATATAGGAATCTCATACCACGAACTCTAGGATCTTTAGACTTAAGCTCATCATCATCATTATTGGGCTCGTAATGTATCTCTTATCTCATGTAGCTATTCATGAACATAGACTCTTAGCTTTCCGGGGTATAGAGGATTCATGGAGAAGAAGGAAAAATCATGCCATCGGATTCATGCCATAGAAAGAAAGGACTAGTCTCACATACCTTTTCATCTAGTTACTCTATCGCTCGAACGTTCCTCTTCAATATTCGCGTTTCTACCTTCAAAAGAAGTCGTACGAACGTAAGCCAATCGATTACTTAAACGTGCTTACTATTTCTAGGAAATTTTAGGCAGCATTTCCTTTGTTCATACAACTTTTCCCATATTCTATATCATCTCCCAATCATCCATAGCAACATTCACAAAATAATAGATAACAATCGTCATTCATCTACATTGTCCGCATTTCGCCATTTCACGCCAATTTCTCCATAATCATGGCCATAGTTCATCATTGCATTTTCTCACATATAATGCTTATTCCATGTTCTAAATGTCATTCATAACATTTTCACAATCACAACATATCAATAATCATGACTCAACACAAACCTTTACCCAACAATGTCACTATTCACGTATTCATGACCCATTCCCTATGTCTTTCTACAATCCAAGTGTTTCAACTTTTCAATACCTTAAATAACATGTAAATACCATAAAACTTACCTTAGATGGTGTAGGAATAAGCCTTGACTTGAAATACTTCACTTGAACAAAACCCTAGTTCCACCATCCATGAGATTTCTTGGCTTAGATGAACTTTAATGTATTTCCCACACCTAGTTTTGTTGATTTGATGAAGTTGATCATCAATTTCACTTGGATTCTTATATATATGAAGTTTGGAAAGTTCTAGAGAGCTATTGGGTCGTGGAGAGAGAAGATAAAATTAATTAAATGAACTTGGGATATTATTTTAGAAATGCAAAAGTTGTCCCGACACCATTATACGGACACTTATACGGTCCGTATAAATTTATACGATCCGTATAAGTGACTGTAAAACTGCTCCAGTGATCATCCCATTCTGTGTCGATTTCACGACACATTATACGGTCCGTATAAATTTATACGGTCCGCAAAAGTGACCGTGAAATCACCCCTCTCAACAACTTCATTCTGTGACAATCCTACGGTCCATTATACGGACTGTATAATCGGCCGTATAACTCATTCTTTCACTGATCTTTTTCTTGTCACTTCATTTGATCTTCAATCCTTAGGGAACCTTCTTAGCACTTGTTTATCACTTCATTAATAATCTAAGGGACGTTATAACTCTTCTCCAAAACACCTTTTAATTATCATTAACTCGTTACTCGTAATTTCTTTCCGATACACATCGTATGCCTTGCCTTTTCTCGACAAACCTTCTTCCCTTACGTCAAATGTCACAACCCAACTAGGGGCCGTGACGGGTACACGGGGCTAGCCACCGAGCACCACTCGTTCTGCTACTCATGTAAGGTCACATCATATATTTTGACTCATGTAGCTATGCATGATCTTAGGCTCTTGGCTTTCCGGGATATAGGAGAATAATGAAAAGGGAGAAGAATCACGGCATGGGATTCATGCCATAGAAAGGAAAGGACTAGCCTCACATACCTTTGTCGTTTAGCTAACCTATCGTTCACTTGTTCTCCTTCAATATCACGTTGTTACATTCACGGGAGAATACGCGTTACAGTTAGTCAATCGACCATAAGAACGCATCGTTATTTCTAGAGAAAATTGGGCAGCGTTTCCTTTGTTTCTAATACTTTTCTCATATTCTATTTCAACTCCCAACATTTACAACAACACTCACAATATCGTATCAACATTCATCACTTATCTATATTTAGCAAAATCCACCATTTTTCTCCAATTTCTCCACATTTAATGGTTTTAGCTCATCATCATAATTTTGCTTACTTCACACCTATTCAATGGTCTATACGCCATTTATAACGCATTCATCGTCACAACATATCAATGTTCATGATTCCATTCAACTATCATTCAATTGTGACACTATTCCCTGAGTAATGGCCCATTTTCTATGTTCTTCTACATTTCAAGAATCTTAGCTTTCCAATAACATAAATAACATGATAAAGTCATGAAACATACCTTAGATGATGGTGGAACAAGCCTAGAGTGGAATCACTTCTTTAGCACCAAAACCCTTCTTCACCTCTTTTGGAATTTCTTGAAGGAGATGACTTCCAATTAGGTTTCATACACTTTGTTTCATAGATTTGGTGTTGATGATCATTGATTTCCTTGGTATTCTTGTGGTTGAAGTGTTTGGAGTGTTCTAGAGATTTCTTGAAGGTTATAGATGAAGTATGAATGAAATGAATGAGAAAGTCACTTATAATAATCACAAAATCTGATTTTTAATGAACAATCGTCGGGGTGTACGGTGGTCGTAAACCACAGTTTACGGAACGTATACTAGTTTACGGGCCGTATAACTTGGTCGTACTTAGGCATATCAAAACAGAAAGGTTTGCTGGAGGTCATGATGGTTTACGGTCCGTAAACTGGGTCGTATTTTACCATTTAAACTTTGGACAGAAAGTTGAAATTTTGGAACATTGGAGGACGATGGCAGTATACGGTCCGTAAATCAATTTACGGGCCGTATCCTGTTTTACGACCACTGGCTGAATTGAAATTCTACAACTTTCTTATTTCCAAAAAAAATTCATGAATCGCCATTCCCTACTTAGTAAAACGTCGCACAGTCATACCCTTCGTTGGTCTATTCATTGTACATGTACGGGGACTTTTCCGAGGTGTAACATAATCTTACTCCTTTAATGCTCTTTTATCAACTTTTACACTCAAATGACAAAAAATCATATTTCGTATGGAAACATAATTACTCTTTTATATACATAAGCCATTAGGCAATCAAAAATAATATATATATATATATACAGACATATACATGATGGCAACCTCGTGGAACCACATAACCCATACTGCGTATCTACGAGCTTGTACTAAAGGAATAGACATGTAGACGGGACAGGACCCCGTCGTGCCCACATATACAAATGTACACAAAAGAATAACCAAGCACCTCCAGAACAAAGGAGTGCTTTCAATCTGCTAACAGCTCCTACGAGCCTGGCTCAAGCTCGCTTCACTGTCTACCTGTGTGCATGAACACAACGTCCAAAGAAAACGGACGTCAGTACGAATATTGTACTGAGTATGTAAGACAAGAAGGAAATAAATATAATAGGAGGATCTTGAACCATAAGAGAAAGATATAATCTGCAAGAGTGTCATAAGCAAATATGTTTCGTACATATATCATATTTTACATAATCATGGTACATATGTCATCACATCACATATCTCGTCACATCACAATCCTCATCGTTATCCCGCGTCCGGGTAGCTATCGTATGCCGCCCACTAGTGGTGATCATGTCCGGCCCTCTAGGCTCGGTGTAATATCGCAGCCCACCTTAGCGGTGACATGCCCGGCCATCTAAGCACGGTGGAACCATATGTAGCCCGCCTTAGCGGTGACATGCCCGGCCATTCTGGCGCGGTGGAATTTTATCATCACATAATCAATCATAACCCATCACTATTGCACATTCATGAACGTATCATAATCTTATCATAGCTTGACATGTTCATACATAACATAGGCATATTATAAGCTAGCATTATTGATCATCTTGT
The DNA here is from genome assembly GCF_019175385.1 of Lycium barbarum. Lineage (NCBI taxonomy): Eukaryota > Viridiplantae > Streptophyta > Magnoliopsida > Solanales > Solanaceae > Lycium > Lycium barbarum. The sequence goes on along the minus strand of NC_083344.1, from coordinate 62,233,986 downwards.
AGTCACACCATGACTTTACAATATGTCACATTTAGCATTAGTAGCATACATTAGACTTTGAAGGCAACCATTGCTATGTCGGGGTGACGTAAGGTCATAAACCCCTAATTATATTATGAACATTTACGAGTATCCTGCCTCATCTTGAAGGAAATAATGCATAAGGTGAGTGTGAGCAATAATATCATCATCAATATTAAAGGACCATTATATCATGAACTCTCAAATCCCTATAGTTTAACTCATCATCATCACTATCATGCTTGAATATAGTTTGGTATATTTACGGACTCGTATGTTCCATCATATAGGAGCATCATGGAAAAACTTGGAAGATTAATGCCTTTGAAGGAATGGATAAGCCTTACATACCTTTGACGTTTAACTAAGCTATCTCTTGCTTGTTCTCCTTCGATATCCCGTTTCTGCCTTCAAGAGAGAATTCGCACTAACGTTAGTTAATTCGACTATAAAAACGCGTGACTATTTCTAGGAAAATTGGGCAGCACTTCCTTTGTTTATACTACTTTCCCCACATTCTATGTCAATCTCTCAAACGTTCATAACAACATTCTCAATATGATGGACAACTCTCATCATTCATTTACAACATCCGTATTTCACAATTTATCTTCAATTTCTCCATAATCATGGTAATGGTTCATTGTCGCGTTTTCTCACATACAATACTCATTCCATGGTCTAAATGTCATTCATAGCATTTTCATAATGAAAATTATTAATGATCATGGCTCAATCCAAACCTTTACTCAACATTGCTACTATTCTCACTTTCATGACCCATTTTTGACATCCTTCTATAATCTAAGTGTTTCAACTCTTCCATACCCTAAATAACATGTAAATGCCATAAAACGTACCTTAGATATTGTAGGAACAAGCCTTGGGTGGTATTATTTGTTACATCCGACATTTTTGCTTATTCGAAAATTCAAGGTAAATTGACTTGCAATGAATAAGGCCACAATTGGACGTTACTTGGCATGAATGTGTAGGTAATGAATACAATGGTGTGGAATTACGAAAGGTGGCCAAGGGAAAAATTTGGAATTTTGGAAATTTGCCTTATGGATTGCAATATGTAGCCAACAAGTTGGACTTAAAAAAAAATAATAAAACAAGGCCCAAAAGGGGAGGCCCAACCAGCCATGCTATGTACAAAGAAGGGCCCAAGTCCATGATTTAATTAGGTAATATTATATATGGTTATACATATCCATAGAAGGTTCAAGAAAGCAAGAAAAAAATCAAGAAAAAGGAACAAGACCATTTCGGGTTTGAGAGGAGAAAAAGAAAGAAAAGAAAGAAAAATTTTGGAGCCTAATCCTTGAGTTTAAAATTCAATTCTTGTGGGAATACTACTAAGTGCAAAGTCCTCTACAACTTGGTACAATTAGTTTGGCAAGAGGACAAGTTTAGTGCCAAGTGAAATACTTGAAGAAAGGTAAGGATTTTATGCTTTTGATATGTTATGGAAGGTATATGTATGTTGTAGTATGTGTGAATGAATGAAAAACATGGAAATTTTGTGTGTTGAAAAATATGCTTGTTGGCCGAATACATGTACATGTATTACATGTCTTGGATGATTTGAATTCATGTTGTAATTTAGTTGTAGTATGGTGGAAATTGTATTAGAAATGGAAGTGGAATGAATTAGTGAAAATTGAAGAATGTAGGAGGTGGCCGTGTGGTATTGTTATGTGTTGATGGAGTATGAATTTGATCTTGTTTGTATGTTAAGTATGTTATGGTGAAGTGAATGGAAAGACAACAATCTTTATTGTCTTGGAAAAATGGTTATCAAGTTGTTGTAGGAAAGTATGCAACTTTGTTATGATTTATGTAAAAATGGAAATGAATGTATCAAGAGGCAAATTATGATTATTGTTGATGAATTGGGAAGATGGAAATGTATAATGAACTTGTATGTTGAAGGTTAGGAAATATTGGAAAAGTAGTGGCTTAATGGAGAGTTTGAATGTTTGCATATCTTATGTATATTGTGTGAAAATGGTATGATATGCCTTCGACGTATGTTGTAATGATTTTGATGGTTGATGAATATGAAAATGATAAGTTTGGTTTGGAAATGTAAGTTTGAAACGAAAGATGTTTCGTTATGTCGAAAGATGGCTAGTGATGCCATAGTGTATGTTTTAATGTCTATTGTTGTTTTGCTGTTATTCTGGGTTGTTGTGATGATGTATTGAGCCGAGCTAAGTCTCGGGGATGTCTTATATACAGAGGAAATGCTGCCGAAATTTCGGTAGGCAAGTATGTGTTAAGTTGGACTATTGAAAATTTTGAAACTAACAAATGGTAAACTTGACCATTTCTAGATTTTGGACGAAATTGGGATTGACGCCAAGCGAGCGTAAGGCGCTATCGAGGTATGTGAAGCCTTTCCCTTTGTTCTTAGGCATGTTCTGGATGTGGTAGGCTCGGCCGCGAGCCTTAAGTACGACTCCGTTCCCCGGAATTCGAGACGGAAAACCGCTCCAATTTCTTCAATTCAATTGAAGCTATTTTCTTACAAATTGCCTTTAAAGTGAATTTTGTACAACAACTTCCTTAAACGGAGTCGGAACACTTCCAAACGACTATGGATGACCTCATAAGGTCTATTAGCAATAATTTACCTATGTAGCCTCGAGTTGGTCCGAGGCGGGCCCACAAGGCCCGATATCTTCTGTAAAATTTTAAATACTTCCGTTTTGGTCCGATTTTCTCTAAAAACTTCTGGACTATTATTTTGTGTATGATATGGCTATTTTTGTGTAATTTATATAACATGATTTCTGAACATCTGAGAATCCAATTCTGATAATAATCTGTCGTGCCTTCCCAACTAGGATATAGGCGCGTACTATGCATACTATCCGGATATTCTGATTTTGGCTCGCCGTTTGGCACCCTTCAGTTTGATTGAGTCTGTATGTTGAGTCTGTATGTAAGTAGTTTCTCATTTATCGGTTCGTGTCTGTCTCAATGCATTCTTTCACTGCGACCCGGGCCAGGTTCTGTTATCGTGCATATTCCTCTGCATTGTTCACCGCGTCCCTCGGTGTGCGGGCCGGGATCTGTTATATCTATATGATTATGATATATTGATCTGTGTATGGGGATGGCGGCCAGGATGGCATCTGATATGATCTGATCTGATCTGATTCTGTCTGTCCACCGCGTCCCGTACTAAGAGGGTCGGGTTCTGTTTACCGTGCCCCCAGACAGGGTCGGGATCTGTATGTCTGTATGCATGTGCCATCAGTGTTTATATAAGCACGTGCCTCAGTATGATTCTGAATGATTTAGTATGACTCTACACTACTCTGCATGCATAATTCTGTCTGGTATACTTCTGTCTGTCCGCCTGAATTTCGACTATGTCTGTATGTCCGTATGGATTATGGTTCTGTACGTCTGTATGGGTTCCGATTCTGTACGTCTGTATGGATACTGATCCTGCTCATCTGTCCGGATTATGATTCCGTCTGTCTGTCTGAACCATGATTCTGTTTATCTGTATGGACCACGATTCTGTATGTCGGTCTGCATCATGACTCTGTCCGTCCGTCTGATGTATGGTTCTGTCCGTTATATTTCTGTGACTCCGGTGCGGACTATGATTGTATCTGTTATGTTTCTGCTTTACATACTCGGTACATTTTTCGTACTGACCCCCGTTCTTCGGGGGCTGCGCTACATGCCCGCAGGTACAGACGCACCAGGTGATACGCCGCCAGCGTAGGGTTCTGATTCAACTGTTTTGAAAAGTTCCTTTGATCCGGAGCATACACTTTTGGTATATATCTTCTGTTTTCCGTATGTTCTGTATGTATGGAAAATTCTGGGTACGGCGAGGCCCTGTCCCGTCATATGATTCTGTATGTCTGTAGAGGCCTGTAGATAGATGTGTGGGTTACGGGTTTCGTCTGTATGTTAGCCTTATCGGCTTACCTGTAAATGTCTCCATGTTCAGGTATATATATATGTTTGCGCGCGTGCCGTATCTGTATCGGCCTACTTCTGTAATACCCGTTTGAAAAAAAAAAATCTGTACGATACGAAATTCGATCAGGTAGGTATGTACGGGTACCCAGCTAGGGTGCCAGTCGCGGCCCACGGGGTTGGGTCGTGACAAAAATGGTATCAGAGCGGTTAGTCCTCGGAATGTCTACAGGCCGTGTCTAGTAGAGTCTTGTTTATCGATGTGTTGTGCACCACATCTATAAACAGGAGGCTACAGGGCATTTAGGATGTTACCCTTCTTTGAATCTTAGATCATGCGATAGAGCCAGCTGTACGAAATGAACTCCTATCGACTAACTTTTAATTTCAGCCAAAGGATGGCATCGACAGAAGACTATGGCTGATGATATTGGAGGCCGCACAGTACTCAGGTAAGCAATAATATGAAAGCTGTGTGTCGGAGAAGTTGTTTGAAGTGTGGTAGAAATATGAAGGTAAAGATCGAACAGAAAAGTGAACAGGAAAGTGCCTCCGACGCCGTTTGAGTTGGGCACGTGTGGTAAGTGTCGACGACGTAATAATTCTTATTTGAAGTTATCAGCCCCGTGTGGCTGCGATACGATATGATATGATATGTATGTGTGTATATATGTGTTGGCCCTGTGCGGCATGGTTGGTATTTCTGGTGTCCAGGTTTCGGATAGTAAGAAATACAGAGGAAACTCTGCCCAAATTTTTCCAGGAATATGGAGGTAAATATGTAGATTGAGTACAAAAAGGTTCCGCGATACTCGTCGGAATTTAGTTTTCTTCTGTTGGTGGTTGGAGAGCATCTTACGGTAATATTTTATCAGATTTCGCCTACTATTTGGAGACGGAATTTGTGGGATGAAGACTTAAATCTGTGGGCTGTCTGTAATCATATGTATATGTGTATGAAAGTGAATATTGAAGATTCAGAAAGGCAACAGGGTAATGGTACGACTTAGCCGGGGGTGGGACCCGCTACGAGAATTTTCCGAAAATTTTCTAAGACCCCAATTTGCCCTAAAATTAAGTGACAAAGGTCCTGCGGGGCAATTGACGAAATTATATTAGCCCTAACGCGTCAAAATGCATGAAAGTTTCGGAGTTAAGCGTGCTCAAGCCAGAGCAATTCTGGGATGGGTGACCCCCTGGGAAGTGACACAAAATTTTTCACAAGTGTAAGTATGATAAGTATAAATGGAAATTTGGGGTAATCTAAAGGAAAAGAGAATGTGTGGAGTAATTAGTGCCCTTACAGAAGTCGCGCAAACTGATGCGGACTAAATGGGCAGAAATGAAAAGGTGCAATACCGCTCGGGAAATTGAGCGGATTCGAGTAACCGTCAGAGTCGTTCGCCAGTAAGATATTAGTAAAGATATATGTATGTGTGTATGTGTATGTGTGTGTATGTGTGTATGTATGATTTTCGTTTGGTGCCCATGCGGGTTAAGAGCCGAGTCCCGGCAACTAACGTTGTGATAGACGAAAGGTTTTACTAAACCGAATACATGAAGCGAAGCGGGGGGGGGGGGGGGGGGTGAGGACACAAATGTTGTCAAGGACCAGAAAAACCCCTATTCCATTATAACTCAGTCTGGTATGACGAGGTCTGAAAAAGAAAATGAGTATGGATTGTAGGAAAAAGTCGATAAGCGACACGCGAGACGATTTGTGTGATAACTTGGTTGACCAGGGTACCAATAAGGGAATTTTCCATAAAGCACTGGAGCCTTACTAAGAGTGATCTGATTCGGCTTCAGATTCTATCTATTATGTTTCTGCACTTCGATTCTGCTAAGGCTCTGTCTATTACGCCTCTATGCTTCTGAACTCGATTATGTCCCCACCTGATAAATCTTTGTACATCCGATCCTGAATATGTTTCTAGTCAACATACTTCTGTATGATTGATCCTGAATACGTTTCTGTCTGACACACCTCTGTATGTCTGACTCCGGATATGAATCTGTATGATATGCCTCTGTACGTCTGATCTTGATCACGCGTTTGTCTGATACATCTCCGTATGTCTGATTTTAATTACGACTCTGTATGATACATTTCTGTACGTCTGATTCTGATTTCGAATCTGTCTGATACCTCTCAGTACGTCTAACTCCGATCTCAGATTTGTCTGACATACTTCTGTACATCTAACTTCGACTACGAATCTGTCCGCTATGGTTTAGTACGTCTGCCTCCGATTACGAATCTGTCTGATATTCTTCTACGCGTCCGGTCCTAGTTCTGAATCTACTGGTATGAAGTGTCTGGTATGAAGAGGGATTACGATAATGTGGTAGGGAACTCAGCAGTGTAACAAGAAATGATATTGACTATGATGTCTGGAAAGCGTTGGTCTATTACAAGAATATAGCTTATAGTTCGATGATTATGTGGGGTATGAGAAAATATATTATGAAAGCATTTGAATCAGTGATGTGAAAAATTACCCCATAATGTTGGTGAAGAAGCCATGTCGGAAGGTCAACAAAGGACAACTATAAAGAGAATCCTCCCGAAGTAGTATGACGCCCCATAAGGTCGATTTAACATTCGAGGACGAATGTTTTTAAAGGGGGGGAGGATGTTACATCCGACATTTTTGCTTATTCGAAAATTCAAGGTAAATTGACTTGCAATGAATAAGGCCACAATTGGACCTTACTTGGCATGAATGTGTAGGTAATGAATACAATGGTGTGGAATTACGAAGGGTGGCCAAGGGAAAAATTTGGAATTTTGGAAATTTGCCTTATGGATTGCAATATGAAGCCAACAAGTTGGACTTAAAAATAAATAATAAAACAAGGCCCAAAAGGGGAGGCCCAACCAGCCATGCTATGTAAAAAGAAGGGCCCAAGTCCATGATTTAATTAGGTAATATTATATATGGTTATACATATCCATAGAAGGTTCAAGAAAGCAAGAAAAAAAATCAAGAAAAAGGAACAAGACCATTTCGGGTTTGAGAGGAGAAAAAGAAAGAAAAGAAAGAAAAATTTTGGAGCCTAATCCTTGAGTTTAAAATTCAATTCTTGTGGGAATACTACTAAGTGCAAAGTCCTCTACAACTTGGTACAATTAGTTTGGCAAGAGGACAAGTTTAGTGCCAAGTGAAGAACTTGAAGAAAGGTAAGGATTTTATGCTTTTGATATGTTATGGAAGGTATATGTATGTTGTAGTATGTGTGAATGAATGAAAAACATGGAAATTTTGTGTGTTGAAAAATATGCTTGTTGGCCGAATACATGTACATGTATTACATGTCTTGGATGATTTGAATTCATGTTGTAATTTAGTTGTAGTATGGTGGAAATTGTATTAGAAATGGAAGTGGAATGAATTAGTGAAAATTGAAGAATGTAGGAGGTGGCCGTGTGGTATTGTTATGTGTTGATGGAGTATGAATTTGATCTTGTTTGTATGTTAAGTATGTTATGGTGAAGTGAATGGAAAGACAACAATCTTTATTGTCTTGGAAAAATGGTTATCAAGTTGTTGTAGGAAAGTATGCAACTTTGTTATGATTTATGTAAAAATGGAAATGAATGTATCAAGAGGCAAATTATGATTATTGTTGATGAATTGGGAAGATGGAAATGTATAATGAACTTGTATGTTGAAGGTTAGGAAATATTGGAAAAGTAGTGGCTTAATGGAGAGTTTGAATGTTTGCATATCTTATGTATATTGTGTGAAAATGGTATGATATGCCTTCGACGTATGTTGTAATGATTTTGATGGTTGATGAATATGAAAATGATAAGTTTGGTTTGGAAATGTAAGTTTGAAACGAAAGATGTTTCGTTATGTCGAAAGATGGCTAGTGATGCCATAGTGTATGTTTTAATGTCTATTGTTGTTTTGCTGTTATTCTGGGTTGTTGTGATGATGTATTGAGCCGAGCTAAGTCTCGGGGATGTCTTATATACAGAGGAAATGCTGCCGAAATTTCGGTAGGCAAGTATGTGTTAAGTTGGACTATTGAAAATTTTGAAACTAACAAATGGTAAACTTGACCATTTCTAGATTTTGGACGAAATTGGGATTGACGCCAAGCGAGCGTAAGGCGCTATCGAGGTATGTGAAGCCTTTCCCTTTGTTCTTAGGCATGTTCTGGATGTGGTAGGCTCGGCCGCGAGCCTTAAGTACGACTCCGTTCCCCGGAATTCGAGACGGAAAACCGCTCCAATTTCTTCAATTCAATTGAAGCTATTTTCTTACAAATTGCCTTTAAAGTGAATTTTGTACAACAACTTCCTTAAACGGAGTCGGAACACTTCCAAACGACTATGGATGACCTCATAAGGTCTATTAGCAATAATTTACCTATGTAGCCTCGAGTTGGTCCGAGGCGGGCCCACAAGGCCCGATATCTTCTGTAAAATTTTAAATACTTCCGTTTTGGTCCGATTTTCTCTAAAAACTTCTGGACTATTATTTTGTGTATGATATGGCTATTTTTGTGTAATTTATATAACATGATTTCTGAACATCTGAGAATCCAATTCTGATAATAATCTGTCGTGCCTTCCCAACTAGGATATAGGCGCGTACTATGCATACTATCCGGATATTCTGATTTTGGCTCGCCGTTTGGCACCCTTCAGTTTGATTGAGTCTGTATGTTGAGTCTGTATGTAAGTAGTTTCTTATTTATCGGTTCGTGTCTGTCTCAATGCATTCTTTCACTGCGACCCGGGCCAGGTTCTGTTATCGTGCATATTCCTCTGCATTGTTCACCGCGTCCCTCGGTGTGCGGGCCGGGATCTGTTATATCTATATGATTATGATATATTGATCTGTGTATGGGGATGGCGGCCAGGATGGCATCTGATATGATCTGATCTGATCTGATTCTGTCTGTCCACCGCGTCCCGTACTAAGAGGGTCGGGTTCTGTTTACCGCGCCCCCAGACAGGGCCGGGATCTGTATGTTTGTATGCATGTGCCATCAGTGTTTATATAAGCACGTGCCTCAGTATGATTCTGAATGATTTAGTATGACTCTGCACTACTCTGCATGCATAATTCAGTCTGGTATACTTCTGTCTGTCTGCCTGAATTTCGACTATGTCTGTATGTCCGTATGGATTCTGGTTCTGTACGTCTGTATGGGTTCCGATTCTGTACGTCTGTATGGATACTGATCCTGCTCATCTGTCCGGATTACGATTCCGTCTGTCTGTCTGAACCATGATTCTGTTTATCTGTATGGACCACGATTCTGTATGTCGGTCTGCATCATGACTCTGTCCGTCCGTCTGATGTATGGTTCTGTCCGTTATATTTCTGTGACTCCGGTGCGGACTATGATTGTATCTGTTATGTTTCTGCTTTACATACTCGGTACATTTTTCGTACTGACCCCCGTTCTTCGGGGGCTGCGCTACATGCCCGCAGGTACAGACGCACCAGGTGATACGCCGCCAGCGTAGGGTTCTGATTCAGCTATTTTGAAAAGCTCCTTTGATCCGGAGCATACACTTTTGGTATATATCTTCTGTTTTCCGTATGTTCTGTATGTATGGAAAATTCTGGGTACGGCGGGGCCCTGTCCCGTCATATGATTCTGTATGTCTGTAGAGGCCTGTAGATAGATGTGTGGGTTACGGGTTTCGTCTGTATGTTAGCCTTATCGGCTTACCTGTAAATGTCTCCATGTTCAGGTATATATATATATGTTTGCGCGCGTGCCGTATTTGTATCGGCCTACTTCTGTAATACCCGTTTGAAAAGAAAAAAAAATCTGTACGATACGAAATTCGATCAGGTAGGTATGTACGGGTACCCAGCTAGGGTGCCAGTCGCGGCCCACGGGGTTGGGTCGTAACATTATTCTTCTTGCACCAAAACCCTAGTTCACTTTCTTTGGGGTTTTCTTGAGAGAGATGAACTTTAGCTAGGTTTCATACCCTTTGTTTCATGGATTTGGTGTTATTGATCATGGATTTCCTTTGATTTTTCTTGTAATGAAGAATGGAGAGTATTCTAGAGGTTTCTAGAGATAAGTATCGTTGAAATGAAATGAATTTAATGAGCTTGGGTCTCCTTTTAATGACTTAAAATCTGATCCGGAATGAACAGTAGTTGAAGTGCACAGTGGTCGTAAACCCACTTTACGGTCCGTATTCTAGTTTACGGGCCGTATTTCGTGGTCGTATTTAATCATAACAAAACCAGAAAGGTATGCTGGGGATCATGGTGATTTACGATCGTAGTTTACGGACCGTATTTCAATTTACGGTCCGTATTCCAAGTCGTATTTAACCATTTAAACATTTGGCAGAAAGTTGAAGTTTTGTAAGTTAAAATACGACATGGTGGTTTACGGGTCGTATACCACTTTACGGTCTGTATTTGATTTTGCGACTGACTGGGCCAAAGTGCAAATGTGTAACTTTCACGTCTTCAAAACCTATAATTGATTATTATGGAACATGACCTATCTCTTGTTCCCACTGCCTTTGAAATCTTACTTAGGGTCGTCAAACGTCGTTCTCATATACTCGTATTCTTTGTTAGTCTATTCGTTGTACGTTCACGGGGAAATTTCCGAGGTGTAACACTCTTCCACCCTTTTGGAACATTCGTCCTCGAATGTTAAACACTCGGGATTCTACAAAAATTTCGCCAGAGTTTCCCCTGTAATACGACACTACCATCCTGTCACAACAACTAACAATATCATCGCCTCACAGGGCTACATCACAGTAGCGACATATCTATGGCCACACACGACCAAAAACATGAAAAGTAAGCATATATACCTTATATTGTTGGCGTTTCATCTTGGATCTCTCCTGGGGGTTGAAATAAATGCGGGTACGTGGATTTTACCTACTCTTACACTTCCCAAGTCATTTCTTCCCGGTTATTGTTTCACCACAGGACTTTAACTGAAGCTACCTCTTTATTCCGAAGTCTTCGCACTTGCCTGTCTAGAATAGCAATAGGCACTTCTTCATAGGTTAGCTTTTCTGTCACTTGCACATCATCTATCGGGACAACCTTTGTGGGATCTCCAACACACTTGCGGAGCATCGAAAAATGGAAAACTGGATGGACTGATTCAAGCTCCGAGGGTAAGTCCAATTCATAGGCGACATGACCAACCTTGAGGATAATTTTATAGGGTCCAATGTATCTAGGACTTAGCTTCCCTCTCTTGCCAAATCTCATCACCCCTTTCATTGGTGATACTTTCAAATATACCCAATCATCAACCTGGAATTCCAACTCTCATCGGTGATTGTCTGCATAAGACTTTTGGCGACTTTGGGCTGTCAACAATCGATCTCGGATCACCTTAACTTTTTCCACCGCTTGTTGAATCAATTCAGGGCCTACTAGCTGTATTTCTCTAATTTCAAACCATCCAATCGGAGACCTGCACTTTCTCCCATATAAAGCTTCATACGGAGCCATTTGAATACTGGAATGATAGCTACTGTTGTAAGCAAACTCAATAAGGGATAAGTGATCATCCCAGCTACCACAATAATCTAATATACATGCCCGTAGCATATCTTCCAAGGTTTGAATAGTGCGTTCGGCTTGCCCATCGGTCTGTGGGTGGAATGCCGTGCTAAGCTTCACTTGGGTACTTAGACCCTCTAGAAAAGACTTCCAGAACTTGGCTGTAAATTGTGCTCCTCTATCTGTAATAATAGATAATGGAATACCATGAAGTCGTACAATTTCCTTCAGGTATAACCTCTCATAATCTTCGGCTGAGTACGTGGTTCTAACTGGAAGAAAATGGGCTGCTTTCGTCAATCTATCCACGATCACCCATATAGAATCATATTTGCCACGGGAACGAGGTAACCCTACAATGAAATCCATGTTGATCACTTCCCATTTCCAAGTAGGGATTTCCATTGCTTGCAATAAGCCTCCTGACTTTTGATGTTCAAATTTTACTTGTTGGCATTTTGGACACTGTGCTACAAATTCGGCTATGTCTCTCTTTATGCCATCCCACCAATATATTAAATTGAGATCATGATACATTTTTGTTGCACCTGGGTGAATGAAATATCGGGAATGATGGGCTTCCTCTAGAATTCGACGGCGCAATTCTGCTACATTCGGCACACACAGCCTGCCTCAGTACCTATGAATTCCATCCATAGAAACTTCAAACGAAGACTTCCCTTTTCCATGAGATGTGTCTTTGTAATGACGCAATTGAGGATCTTCATATTGGTGCTCTTTCACTTCTATATTTAAAGATGAAACTGTAGGATCGTTAATACCAATCCCTGCACTACCCGAATCAATTACATGCACTTCAAGATTAGCTAGTTGACGGAGCTCATGAACTATCTCTTTCTTTTCCGGAGGAACTTCGCATAAACTGCCTATTGATCGGTGGCTAAGCGCATCGGCTACAACATTGGCTTTTCCGGGGTGGTACAAAATATTCACATCATAATCTTTCAACAATTCTAACCACCGCCTCTGCCGCAGGTTCAACTCCTTTTGCTTGAAAATGTATTTAAGACTTTTGAGATCTGTTTAGATATCAACATGCACACCATACAAATAATGCCTCCATATTTTAAGGCATAAATAACCGCTCCTAATTCCAAGTCATGGGTTGGACAATTCTTTTCATGTTTCTGCAATTGTCTCGAAGCATATGCAATAACGCTACCATGCTGCATCAATACGCATCCTAATCCCACACCGGAAGCGTCACAATACACAACATAGCCCTCTGACCCTTCTGGAAGTATTAAGACCAGAGTTGAGGTCAATCTGTCTTTCAACTCTTGGGAGCTACGTTCACAAGCATCATTCCATTGAAATTGGGCTGACTTCTGGGTTAGCTTCGTCAATGGGGCTGAAATAGATGAAAAACCCTTTACGAATCTTCTATAATATCCTGCCAAACCCAGAAAACTATGAACTTCTGTAGGCGTCGTAGGCCTTGGCCAAGTCTTCACAGCTTCAATCTTCTGAGTGTCAACTCGAATGCCATCATTTGAAATAACATGGCCCAGAAATGTCACATAATTTAGCCAGAACTCGCAGTTTGAAAATTTTGCATACAATTCTCGGGCTCGAAGAATGCCAAGAACAATCTGCAAATGATCTGTATGTTCTGATTCCATGCAAGAATACACCAGAATATCATCAATAAATACTATCACAAATAAGTCCAAGAGAGGCCTGAATACATTGTTCATCAAGTTCATAAACACGGCCGGAGCATTAGTCAATCCAAATGACATCACCCGGAATTCATAATGGCCATATCTCGTTCTAACGGCTGTTTGTGGAATATCTGCTTCTCTAACCCTCACTTGATGATAACCCGATCTCAAGTCTATTTTAGAAAACCACTTGGCACCTTGCAATTGATCGAATAAGTCATTAATCTTTGGGAGAGGATAATTGTTCTTTATCGTCATTTTGTTCAATTGCCTGTAGTCGATACACATTCGTCGAGATCTGTCTTTGTTCCTCACGAACAAGACCGGTGCTCCCCACGGTGATGAACTGGGTCTAATAAAACCTTTTCCGAGCAAATCTTTCAAATGCGCCTTTAACTCTTTCAGTTCTGCCAGATCCATTCGATAAGGAGGAATAGAAATAGGCTGGGTGTCCGGCAACATATCAATGGTGAAGTCAATCTCTCTTTCTTGAGGAAGACCTGGAAGTTCGTCTGGAAACACGTCTGGGAATTCATTCACTACCAGAACTGATTGGAAAGTTGGCGACTTTGCCTCAGTGTCATGAAATCGAACTAGATGATAAATATAGCCTTTAGCTATCATCTTTCTTGCCTTAAGGTTGGGAATAAACCTACCCTTTGGAGATGTTGTATTACCCTTCCATTCAAGCACGGGCTCTCTCGGAAATTGGAATCGAACCACTTTCAATCGGCAATCGACATTAGCATAACATGATGCCAACCAATTCATACCCATAATTACATCGAAATCTGACATTTCCAATTCAATCAAATCAGCTTCGGTTTGGCGACCACATATCACAATTACACAATTTTTATACACTTGTCTTGCTATAACGGGATCACCAACCGGAGTAGACACCTCAAAAGGTTTAATTGGCTCGGGTTTCACCCCAATACAACTAGCAACATATGGAATAATATAAGAGAATGTAGAACCCGGATCTATCAATGCATACACATCACGGGAAAATATAGACAATGTACCTGTAACCACATTCGGAGAGGACTCAAGATCCTGTCGTCCGGCTAAAGCATATACACGGGGCTGAGTGGCACCTGAAGTAGATGCTGCCCCTCTGCCTCTACCTTGGCCCGCTGACATCTGGGGAGTCTGCCCTACCGGGCGCACTGAGGAAGAACCAGCTGCTGAACCTGTGGGCTGGACCCCACCCCTACCATACCGCGAGGGACAATCTCGCATCAAATGCCCTTGTCTGTCCACAAACATAACAAGCATCCGTGTCCTGACGACATGGCCCTGAGTGCAATTTCTAGCATCGACTACATCATGGAACTGGTGGTCTCCTCTGACTATAATAACCCCCAAACTGAGAACTCCAAGCTCTCGAACTCTGACCCTGTCCCGAAGGAAAAGAGCGATCAAATCCCCTATCCGCGAATCGTGGAGGCGCACTAGTCACCGACTGACCTGAATGTCAGGAATAGGTCTGCCTCAATCCCCCTCTGTAATCACTGCCTGTACTCATAGATCTAGCCCTTTTGCTTTGTCTTCTATTACTGTCACGATCACCACTTTGTGGTTGTTGCCGTCCCTCTAAATTCTTGGCATGGGCTTGTATTCGAGAAATATCCACCCTTTCTTTCAAAGAGGCCGTCAAGAAATCCTTAAACAAATGTGGCCCCAAGCCACTCACAAACCTATGTACACGATCTCCCATGTCGGCCACCATAGCCGGGGCATATCTAGCCAAAGAATTAAATTGCATGCTATACTCCCGGGCACTCATATTTCCTTTACTCAGATGTAGAACCTATCGCTCTAGCTCGGTGGACCTCGGGTGGAAAATAGTGACGAATAAATGCATCCACGAATTCTTGCCAAATCGGAGGAAGCGCATTCTCTCCTCTTGATAATACCCAGTTGTTGTACGATAAAACTGCCACATCCCGAAGTCTATAAGATGTCAACTCCACGGATTCAGTTTCGGAGGCATGGACAATCTTCAATGTCCTCAACATCTAATCTATGAAACTTTGCGTGTCTTCATCCATCTTGACCCGAAGAATTCCGGAGGATTGAGACTCATAAAATCATAGGCTCGAGTACTAGTTGTCCGATCACTTGAACTCGCATTTTGTCGTTGTGCCTGTGCGGCGACCAATTGTGTCAATAACAGAATGTCCTCGGTCACTTGTTGACCCGAAGCAACCGGTGGAGGGATTGGAACTAGAGCTCCTCCTAGCTCTTCCATGTTAGGCGGGGTGGAGGAAGTATTAGATGGGGCCTCATTTTGTGACTCGCCTTCTTCTATATTCATCGGAGGATCTCTTTCTACCCGCCTCTTTGTCATAGTCTTACCCTTCTGGGTGGCTGTAGCTTTCCCTTTTGGCGTCATTTCTGGAATCACAACACACTATTAGGGAGGATAAAATCTTATACATGACTCTATCACACGATCTCATAGAAGAAAGATGGTCATTTTCCCTAAATGCCCTGTAGCCTCTTGTTTATTGATGTGGCGCGCAACACACCATAAACAAGACTCTACTAGACACGGCTCGTAGACACTTCCTAGGACTGGACTGCTCTGATACCACTTTTGTCACGACCCAACTAGGGGCCGCGACGGGTTCCCGGGGCTAGCCACCGAGCACCACTCATTCTGCTACTCATCTTACTCCTTTAATGCTCTTTTATCAACTTTTATACTCAAATGATAAAAAAATCATATTTCGCATGGAAACATAATTATTCTTTTATATACATAAGCCATTAGGCTATCAAAAATAATATATATATATACATGACGGCAACCTCATGGAACTACATAACCCACACTGCGTATCTACGAGCCTCTATTGAAGTACTAGACATGTAGACGGGACAAAACATGGTCGTGCCCACATATACAAATGTACACAAAAGAATAACCAAGCACCTCCAGAACAAAGGAGTGCTTTCAATCGGCTAACAGCTCCTACGAGTCTGGCTCAAGCTCGCCTCCTGGTCTACCTAAGGGCATGAACACAACGTCTAAAGAAAACGGACGTTAGTACGAATATTGTACTGAGTATGTAAGACAAGAATGAAATAAATATAATAGGAGGTTCGTGAACCGTAAGAGAAAGATATAACCTGCAAGAGTGTCATAAGCAAATACGTTTCGTACATATATCATATTTTACATAATCATGGTACATATGTCATCACATCACATATCTCGTCACATCGCAATCCTCATCGTTATCCTGCGTCCGGGTAACTATCGTATGCCGCCCACTAGTGGTGATCATGCCCGGCCCTCTAGGCTCGGTGTAAGATCGCAGTCCGCCTTAGCGGTGACAAGCCCGGCCATTCTGGCGCGGTGGAATTTTATCATCACATAATCAATCATAACCCATCACTATTGCATATTTCATGAACATATCATAATCTTATCATAGCTTGACATGTTTATACATAACATAGGCATATTATAAGCTAGCATTATTGATCATCTTGTAGTCACACCATGAATTTACATTATTTCACATTTAGCATTAGTAGCATACATTAGACTTTGAAGGCAACCATGGCTATGTCAGGGTGACGTAAGGTCGTAAACCCCAGATTATATTATGAACATTTACGAGTATCCTGCCACACCTTGAAGGAAATAATGCATAAGGTGAGTGTGAGCAATAATATCATCATCAATGTTATAGTACCATTATATCATGAACTCTCGAATCGCAATACTTTAACTCATCATCATCACTATCATGCTCGAATGTAGTTTGGTATATTTACAAACTCGTAAGTTCCATCATATAGAAGGATCATGGAAAAACTTGGAAGATTAATGCCTTTGAAGGAAGGGATAAGCCTTACATACCTTTGACGTTTAACTAAGTTATCGCTTGCTTGTTCTCCTTCGATATCATGTTTCTACCTTCAAGAGAGAATTCGCACTAACGTTAGTTAATTCGACTATAAAAACGCGTGACTATTTCTAGGAAAATTGGGCAGCACTTCCTTTGTTTATACTACTTTCCCCACATTCTATGTCAATCCCTCAAACGTTCATAACAACATTCTCGATATGATGGACAACTCTCGTCATTCATTTACAACATCCGTATTTCACAATTTATCTTCAATTTCTCCATAATCATAGCAATGGTTCATTGTCGCGTTTTCTCACATAAAAGACTCATTCCATGGTCTAAATGTCATTCATAGCATTTTCATAATCACAAATTATTAATGATCATGGCTCAATCCAAACCTTTACTCAACATTGCTACTATTCTCACTTTCATGACCCATTTCTTACTTCCTTCTATAATCTAAGTGCTTCAACTCTTCCATACCCTAAATAACATGTAAATGCCATAAAACTTACCTTAGATGTTTTAGGAACAAGCCTTCGGTGGAATTATTCTTCTTGCACCAAAACCCTAGTTCACTTCCTTTGGGGTTTTCTTGAGAGAGATGAACTTTAGCTAGGTTTCATACACTTTGTTTCATGGATTTGGTGTTATTGATCATGGATTTCCTTTGATTTTTCTTGTAATGAATAATGGAGAGTATTCTAGAGGTTTGTAGAGATAAGTATCATGGAAATGAAATGAATTTAATGAGCTTGGGTTTCCTTTTAATGACTTAAAATCTGATCCGAAATGAACAGTAGTTGAAGTACACAGTGGTCGTAAATCCAGTTTACAATCCGTATTCTAGTTTACGGGCCGTATTTCGTGGTCGTATTTTAGCATAACAAAACCAGAAAGGTATGCTGGGGATCATGGTGATTTACGATCGCAGTTTACGAACCATATTTCAATTTACGGTCCGTATTCCAAGTCGTATTTAACCATTTGAACATTTGGCAGAAAGTTGAAGTTTTGTAAGTTGAAATATGACATGGTGGTTTACGGACAGTATACCACTTTACGGTCCGTATTTCATTTTACGACTGACTGGGCCAAAGTGCAAATTTGTAATTTTCACGTCTTCAAAATCTATAATTGGTTATTATGGAGCATGACCTATCTCTTGTTCCCATTGCCTTTGAAATCTTACTTAGGGTCGTCAAACGTTGTTGCCTTCTTATTAAAACATCATATACTCGTATTATTCGTTAGTCTATTCGTTGTACGTTTACGGGGAAATTTCCGAGGTGTAACATCAAATGTCTTTGAATCTCGAGTAGGATCCTCAATTGCTATTTCTTACTTATCAAAACATCGTATACGTCATTCCTTTTGCTAGCCTATTCACTGTACGTCATTGGGGAATTTTCTGAGGTGTAACATATATATAGCTTGTCTTTCATTTCATTACTTAGATTTTAATGATGAATATTTGAGAGATACTCATATTTTGAGTGACAGATTGTTAGGTAGATTTCAGGGCTATTTTAGTCAATATGATGGTGGAATCCATTTTTGGTTGGGGTACCTTTTATTTCTAATGAATTCATGAAGATTGTTCATTTGTGGATTTCATGTGAACTTCTTGCAAGATTCATATTGCTTTGGTTCTTCATGATTCGAGTTCATATTACAAGGATTTAGGTTTAATATACCTAGGTTTTTCTATAGAATTCTACCATTTGGATCTAGTATTTATCTCTATTTCTCATCCCTTTTTTTCGTATCCTTTAATTTTCTGCATTTGAATTGATTTGGCTGCATCCCCTAATTTATTCGTATCATTTGGTATCACAGCTTAGGCTATAGGTTTGTTTCCACAATCCTTAATCCTAGGTTCGTATTTCGAAAATCTCAAAACAAAATCCAAAAATTCAAAAAAATCAAAAATTGTTTTGTGGTTTGATTTGGTGGTTTTTGAGGTTGGATTTGAGCGTATTGAGGTGAAAACTAGTTAGATACAATGTTTTAAGCTATTTGGTTAAGTTTTGAGAATTTCACCAGCTTCAAGCTTGAAGAACAAGTTTGGGCTTTTTTTTACGGAGGTAAAATTAGAGGTTAAAACCTATTGGGCTTTGTTCTCCACATCGTAGATAACTTAGATCCGGAATTTGAGTTAATTTGGAGCTAATTTGAAGGATCTACCATTTTTGGGTTTTGAAAGTTTAAAGGAGTTGAAGAACTTGAAAGTGGGTCTTCAAATTTAGGGTGAATTTGAAGCTAATTGGGTGTTGAGTCTTGTTCTCCTGGTGAAGGGGATCCTAGATCTAAAAGTTGGTGGAAGAACAAGAAGATTTGAAAGGGTTTTGAATTTGGGTGTTCTTGGCAACATTCATATCTTCATCTGAGAGAAGAAGACCTAAAAGAAGAGTTTGATCCAAAGAGATTCATCAAAAGTTGTCAAAAGATGTTTGTGGGCCCAATTAAGTATCTAAAAAAAATGGCACATCAGCGTTGACGTCAGCAACCTGACGCGCTTCTGCAGGCTCGTGGCCCACAGATTCAGAGACCAGATTTTTCAAAAAAAGCCTCAAATCTTTCTAAGTGTTGGCAGATTTTGGTCCAAATTTAGGGGGGCATATCTTTCTGTGTATAAGGAGTTACGGGACCCATAATATATGTAAATTCAAGTTCAGAGAGTCCACATTTCAAATCAATAAACTGTTTGTCAATTAGAGCACTGTAGAAATAGTTATGTGCATTTTAAAAAGTAGCTGCAAGCAGTTCCGAATTTTCTAAGTGCTGGCCAAAAACTTCTCAAATTTGTCTGAGTGTTTGGCCAAGGTTTGTTCAATTATTCTTCTCATTTCTTTGATTCTCCTAGCTAATTAACTACTAGTAATTGCTCCTTACTTGATTGTTAACTAGTGCTTGAGTCCTTAATTTCTTTCGTGCCAATTCTTTTCAAGCTTTTCTCGTTTTAATATCGTTGAATTTTTTTGGCTCAAATCCTTTTGCTTTATCGAGTCGTCCGTCTTTCGATTAAAAATAATCTATTCCTCCACAAAGGTTAGCAATCTTGTTAATTGATTTGGATTAAAAGGGTTCGTGACTAATCTTGGAAGAAGCTTAGGGTGAGAGGTAAGGTTTGAGAGTTAAATACAAGTGAAGTGAGGCTTTTATTACTAACGTTGTGTGCTAGTTTTGCAGGTTTAAATTTCGGTTCAAAATACGTAAGATTTCCCTAACATGGAGGGAGTAGAATTGATTCTCCAAAGAATGACGACGATGGAATCCAAAATAGAAGCTAAGATAGATGTTATGGATGGGAAGTTGAAAGGTATGGATGAACGGATGGGACGCTTACGCAAGGTACAACGAATGAAGATGGAGAAGTCTAAGCCTTCTGAAGCGAAAGAGGAGAGTGAAGCGGAGGGTTTCCTTAACCCTTCCAAAGATGTACTTGACACTTGCCCTAATTCCCATGAAATTGAGAGAGAAAATATTGAGAGGAGTAAGGGAGTGAAAAGTGACGACTCTAGAGTGAAAAAATGAGAGGTTGTGAGGAGTGATGTGAGGGAGTTGTCACAACCCCCAAGTTGAAATCCGAGGTAAAGGAGATGTTGTGTACGAACTTCAAGGTAAAATAGCTAATCTTAACACCACAAATGATGTAATTGACCATGTTGTTGAAGTGAGTTTAAATTATAACTTGTCCTTAATTGAGCTTAATGAGTCTTTACCTTATATTGAGCTTAGTGCTTCATTGATTGTTGACAATGTTGTTGATATGGGTGATCTGACACTAGTTGATCCTATTGATGACCATCTTGATTCTTCTTGTAAAATCAATTTGTTTCCACCTAGTGTTGATCCCTATGATTTGCATTTTAGTACATTGTCATGTGATATGATAGCTCACCCACTAATTGATCCTAGCGATGACCGAGTTAATTCTTCTTGCAAGATCGATTTGCATCCAACTAGTGTGGATAGTTGTGTTGATCAATTTGATTGGTATGATAGTCCACTAATTGAGGAACCTTGTGATGTGCTTAATGACCCTCAATTTAGTGATGATGTTGGTATAATTGATCATTTGCCTAGTTGTGTACATGAAAGTGTTGCGAAAAGTGACCTTTGTCTTTATGAGACTGGAATTTCATGCTTTGACTCTTCATTGTTCATCGATTATTCTCTCTTAATAGATAATGTCCTATTCGATGATGATATGATCCTAATTGGCACACCTCATTTCAAGACTTACATCCATGGCATAGATATGTATCTTAAAGCTCTACAAGCGGCATGGATGATAAGGATAGAGTTGACGGCCTTTGGAGGCCCATACAAGCCCCACAATAAGGCTTATGATGTGTGGGAGGTGGCTTGGGAGTTGATTGAAGAAGAAGCCACTAGAAAGGGGACCAAATGCGCAAAGTGGCCAAACATGTAAATAGTGACATTTCTGCAAATTGGCTACATTTGCTAACTTGGACAGATCGGGAATTGGCTATTTGTGCAAGGAAAGTTATGCTTGCAAGAAGGCCATGCATGCAAGGTTGACTAAAGGGCCATCTATGCAAGGAAGGGAGTGTTTGGCCATTGAAGGCCAATTCTTGAATTGAAGACTACACTAAGAAGACTAGCCAAACAAGGCCCTTAATTCATTAAGGATAGCATTGTAGTTGCCTATAGTCTTCTTTACTTATCTTGTATATATAGCTTGTCTTTCATTTAATTTCTTAGATTTGGATGATGAATATTTGAGTGATGATAGGATTATCATAGTTTGTTTAGCTAGGGTTTAGCTTAGTTAGTAGATTTAAAAGTAGATTCCATTATTGGTCTTTGAACCGTTTATTTCCAATGATTTCATGAAGATTGTTCGTTTGTGGATTTCATCCGAATATCTTGCCTTGAATTCATATGTCTTTGGTTCTTTTTGGTTGGTGAATTCAAATTAGAAGGGTTTAGGTTTCATATACCTGGATTTGTCTATAGGATTCCCCCCATTCGGGTCAAGTATTTATCCTTTTTTTCTCATCCCTTTTCTTCGTATCTTAAAATTCCGCGCTTTGGATTGATTTGGTTTGATCCCCAAATCGATTCGTATCATTTGGTATCAGAGCCTAAATAAGGTTTGTTTCAAAATATCTTGCTTGGGATTTGATTCTACAAAAAAAAATGAAATTCAAAAAAATAAAAATAAAAATAATCCGCGAATTTTTTTTGTTTGTTGATTTTGTTGAATCTTTTGTTAGATTAGAGTTTCTTAGTGTTTCTAGAGTCTAAATCTTCAATTTCGAGTCAATTTGGAATTAGGGTTTGTGTTCCACCATTGTTGAGCTTCAAAGCTTCAAGAACAAGGTTGGTGGGTTTGAAGAAGGAGGAAAATTGACGATTCAAGTTGATTGAGGTTCGTTCTCTAGTTGAAAAGGACTCTAAATCCGAAATTTGGACGTATTTGACCACGGATTGAAGGATTTACCATTTTTAGAATTTGAAGCTATGAAAACTTCAAGAACTTGAAAGTGGGTCTTGTTGAATAAGATGAAATTGAAGGTTGAAGCCTATTATGTTTTGTTCTCTACATCAAAGAGAACTTAGATCCAATATTTGATCTAATTTGGAGTTGATTTGGGCATACATTAGATTTTGAATTATTCATAGTGTCACGACCCGACTCGGGGCCGCGACGAGCACCCGGTGCTAGCCCACCCGGGCACCCTCTTAGCTTACTCTTATGCTTACATCTAGGCGAGCCACATAATTATACATGCATTTCCATTCATTCGTCAACTAGTCCCATTTGGACAACAACACATTTATATCATTAGGGCATCTATGCCACATCAATGTACATGGGCAAACGTGGCCAACAAAATGATATACAAACCATAGGCCGACAAGGCCAAACACATCTACCCACACACACACATGTCTACGAGCCTCTAAGAGTACAACGTATCACATTAGCGGGACAGGACCCCGCTATGCCCATAATTATATACACAAAAGAATGAGTACCCAAAAGATATGGCTCCGAAGGAAATGGAGCTCTATATGTAATCTCCGAATAGGCAGCTATGGATCAAGTCTGTCTCCCTGTGCACCTGCGGGCATGACGCAGCGTCCACAAACAAAAGGACGTCAGTACGAAGAATGTACTGAGTATGTAAAGCATGAGCAACATCAATAAATAAGCATCATGAACAACATATGAAATAACATAGGAGGGGGGAGACAATAATATCATCGTCATAGCGCTTACCTGCCTTTCGTAGGACTTTCCATTTTTCATACGTATTTGTACACCTATGTCATCATCCGTATTCCATAATAGTACTCGTACCATACTTGTGCTCATATTCGTATACATGTCCTTATTCGTATTCTTATACATAGTCTTATCACATTCAAATTCATATTATATACATAGTCATTTCATATACATAGCATACCCGACCTCTTAGGATCGGTATTTCATACATACTTGGCCAACCAAGGCTCAAGGTTACTAATACCTGGCCCTACCAAGGCTTCAGGGTTATCCGTACCATCTGGAGAGGTGTGCGCGCGTTTCGTAATCGTATACATACTTTATACATATTCATATAAATATATCCTACCCGGCGTTATAAGCTCGGGGTGTCATTATTGTCACGACCCAACCCCGTGGGCCGCGACTGGTATCCCAACTGGATACCCGTACGTACTTACCTAACAGAGTTGGCGTACCAAACAGATAATCCATATTAGACATACATTGATTCAGACTGATATAAATACAACGCACGGAAATATACGAACACATAAACACACTTAGACTTACACATAAGCCGTTGAGGCTATCATAGCGGACAGAATCGCAAACTCGTACATACCTACCTGTACAGTAACAACCCATAACCCACATGCATGTCTGCAGGCCTCTAACAGACGTAACAGAATCAGATGGCGGGACAGGGCCCCGCCGTACCCCAAGTTACCATATATACAGAATGAGTAAATAACCGAAGATATATACCAAAAGTACACGCTCCGGGTCAAAGGAGCACTTCAAACAGCAGAATAGAAGTCCTAAACTGGTGGCGTATCGCACGGTGCGTCTGTACTACTCTGTATGCATAATTCTGTCCGACATACTTCTGTCTGTCCGTCTGAAAGACGACTACGTCTGTATGTCCGTATGGATTCTGATTCTGTATGCCCGTATGGATTCTAATTCTGTATGTCCGTATGGATTCTGATTCTGCTCGTCGGTCCGTATTATGTTTCCGTTTGTCTGTCCGAACTATAATTCTATTTATTTGTATGGTACACGGTTCTGTATGTCTGTCTGGATCATGACTCTGTCCGTCAGTCTGACTTATAGTTCTGTTCGTTATATTTCTGTGACTCCAGTTCGGACTATGTTTATATCTGTTATGTTCTGCTTTACATACTCGGTACATTTTTCGTACTGACCCCCGTTCTTCGGGGGCTGCACTACATGCCCGCAGGTACCGACGCACCAGGTGATACGCCGCCAGCGTAGGGTTCTAATTCTGCTATTTGAAGAGCTCCTTTGATCCGGAGCGTATACTTTTGGTATATATATCTTCTGTCTTCTGTATACTTTGTATGTATGGATATTCTGGGTACGGCGGGGCCCTGTCCCGTCATATGATTCTGTATGTCTGTAGAGGCCTGTAGATAGATGTGTGGGTTACGGGTTTCGTCTGTATGTTAGCCTTATCGGCTTATCTGCATGTTTCTGTATGTCCAGATATATATATGTTTGCGTGCGTGCCGTATCTGTATCGGCTTACGTCTGTAACATCAGTTTTAAAAAAAAAAAAAAATCTGTATGATACGAAATTCGGTCAGGTAGGTATGTACGGGTACCCAGTTAGGGTACCAGTCACGGCTCACGGGGTTGGGTCGTGACAGATGAGCTTAGTGCTATAATGACAATTGACAATGTAGTTGAAATGGATGGTCCAACACCAGTTGATCCTATTGATTACTATCTAGACTCTACTTTTGAGTTCAAGTTGTGTCCACCTAGTGTTGATCCTCTTGATTTTCATGTTAGTACATTATCATGTGAGATGTTAGGACACCCACTAGTTGATCCTAGCGATGACCGAATTGATTCTTCTAGCAAGATCAATTTTCTTCCAACTAGTGTGGTTGCTTGTGTTGATCAATTTGTTTGCTATGAAAATCCACTATTTGAGGAACCTTGTGATGTGCTTAAAGACCTTCAATTTAGTGATGATGTTGGTATAATTGATCATTTACCAAGTCATGTGCGTGAAAGTGTTGTGGGAAGTGACCTTTGTCTTTATGAGAGTGTAATTGCATGCTTTGATACTTCATTGTTAATTGATTTTTCTTTCTTCATAGATAATGCGTTAATTGATATTGACATGACTATTGGGAATGATGAACCTTGTGGAGTGTTTGGTAATGTTGAGCATTTGGTTTCCTTTGGAGACTATTATGTTATATGTAACCCACTATGGAATGATGACACTCTTTCCCATGACAGAGATCTTCCTTTGAGGAATTGTTATCCATTTGTGGGGAAGAAAAATGTCCAAGAAAGGTTATTCTTGTCTAGAAATTGCAAATTCTTCTGTTCATGTTCAACTTCATAATAGCCTATTGAATGATCTTATTCTTGAACCTAATAGTGAGGCTATATTGGAGAATGACATAGATGAGGAAGTTGTCTTAAGTGATACCTTTATTTATTACTTGTTTGCATATGATGACGCTCTTATTTGTGTTGGGGTGCATCTCATGTTGGGAAGGCACTTGTGGGGTAGTTGGTTGTTTTATTGACCCTGGTAGGTGGCTATACTTCCCATTTAACCCGGATGTTAGCTTGTTGGATTTAGGAACACCTTATTTGGAAAATGAGTTCCCATGGTGCTTCTTGTAAAATAGAACCAATGTAGTATTACATGCTTCGTATTTTGCATCCATTGGTTTTATTACTCTATCCTCATGTCATGAACCTTGGAGGAATCAACTTCTTGATACCTCTTGTGTGCACTTGATAGTCATAATTTCTATTGATGTGTGGTCGTACCACTAATTTGTCCATCCTTGGCATGTATGTGTGGTTATTACTTTGTATGCTAACCCTCAATCCTTGAGGAGTATGTTTTCGTATGTCTTCCCTTGGGTTTTTCTAGGTTCGGATTCGAGGACGAATCCTTTTGAAGAAGGGGAGGATGATACGATCCTACTTGGCACACCTCATTTCTAGACTTACATCCAAGGCCAAGATATGGAACTTCAAGCTCTACAAACGACATGGATAATAAGGATGGAGTTGAAGGCCTCTGGAGTCCCATACAAGCCCCCACAATGAGGCCTATGATGTGTGTGAGATGGCTTGGGATTTGATTGAAGAAGAAGCCACTAGAAAGGGGACCAAATGCGCAAAGTGGCCAAACGTGCAAATAGGAACATTTCTGCAAATTGGCTACACTTGCTAAATTGGATAAGATCGGGAGTTGGCTATTTGTGCAAGGAAGTTTATGCTTGCAAGAAGGCCATGCATGCAAGGTTGATTAGAGGGCCATCTATGCAAGGAGAGGCGTGTTTGGCCATTGAAGGCCAATTCTTGAATTGAAGACTACACTAAGAAAACTAGCCAAATAAGGCCCTTACTTTATTAAGGGCAGCATGAATCCGCATTGTAATTTCTTATTAGTCTTCTTTACTTATCTTGTATATATAGCTTGTCTTTCATTTCATTACTTATATTTGGATGATGAATATTTGAGTGATGATAGGATTATCATAGTTTGTTTAGCTAGGGTTTAGGTTAGATAGTAGATTTAATAGTGGATTCCGTTGTTGGTCTTTGAACCGTTTATTTCCAATGATTTCATGAAAATTGTTCGTTTGTGGATTTCATCTAAATATCTTGCCTTGAATTCATATTGCTTTGGTTCTTTTGGGTTGTTGAATTCAAATTAAAAGGGTTTAGGTTTTATATACCTAGATTTGTCTATAGGATTCCCCCCATTCGAGTCAAGTATTTATCCTCTTTTTCTCATCTATTGTCTTCGTATCTTTAAATTACGCGTTGTGGATTGATTTGGTTTCATCCCCAAATCGATTTGTATCAGATGACAACATGACTAGTGAGTATGCCATGCATAGTGGATTGTATTGCAACGTTGAGCATGTAGCAACCTTTGGAGGCTATAATGTATTTAGTAACTATGGGATGATTATGGGCTTGGTCTTGATAACAAACATGGGGTGGTTGTAGCTCTTAACACCATCCCCCAAGACGAAAAGTCCTTCTTGAGGGTTTGTGACCCAGTTGATCGACCAACGTCAAATTTAGAAAAGGCTTCAAAATGTGATGAGTGCACTTTAAAGAAGGGGAGCAATTTGGAAGGGAAAGAGCACACTTCTTGGAAAGACTATGCTAGATCTTCTATCCCAAGGGGTGAGGAGATGCTACTATTAGCTTGCATAGGTTCGAAGAGCCAAAAGGTAAAAATCCTTCTTTTGATGAACTTGATTATGTGATTAACTTGTTTGTGGAGTTTCATCAAAGGAGGAGACTTGAAGAGGATACCCATTGGAGAAGGCCTCATTGGACTCCAGTGTGGTATGAAGTCACAACTTGTACTTCCTTCAAGGACGGTAAGTATTATTCGCTCATGCTTATTCTTAGGCTTTCTAAAGCCATGAAGGTAACTTCTTGGTGTATTGAGTATAGTAGTAACACTTCCTTCCATTCATGTAATAATTTGCTACCGTAATTACTTGATTTCATTTTGGGCTTGAATGGGGAATGTGGGAAAATTAGTGTGGGTGATACCTTTGTATTTGACCCCGGTGATGACTTAGGAGTGATTCCTTACTCTAGGTGGGCTAGTGTGATGATTGGACCCTTGACTTGGGTTGGGCTAATTGGTGATATTACACTTAGTCATGAGGGATTTCACTTATTTCTTGACTTAAGGGGAGATGTATGCTTCTTAATTGCTAGGACCAATGTAGACTTGCATGTTTGGATTTCTATTTGCATTGGATTTTTTGATTTACCCTTTTGTCAAAATGACTTGAATAGCCAAGTGTCTTTGGCATTATTTGGATACATGTGTTACACCTTGGAAATCCTCCGTACATGTACAGTGAATGGGTGAGCGAAGGACGTAACATATGCGATGTTTTGACGAGCAAGGAATGATATAAATGGCCCTAATTAAGATTCTCAAGACATCCGAGGTGAGGAAAGAAAGTTAGAAAGGAAAAACAAACCATATGTTGTGTATCAGATGAAAATAATGGGTAACGATTATGTGATGGCATAATGATGGTTAGAGACATGTTATAACGTGTTAAGCAAGTACTAAGAAGGTTCCATAAGGATCGGAGATCAAACGAGTCGACGAGAATAAGTCTCGAAAAACTGGGCAGACATACGGCCAGACATACTGGCCGTATAAAATCCATGGACCGTATGTCCAACCGTGGATTTGACCCAGCACAATATCGCTCACTGGACCAAACATACGGTCCAACATACGGTCAGTAAAATTATACGGACCGTATGTTTGTCCGTATAAAGTAGGTCGGCCAGATTTCAATTTTAAATATAAGGGACCCTTCCCATTTTATTTTCATTTCATTTCCACTATTCACTTCAAGAACCCTCTAGAGAATACTCTAACATTCATCCATAAGAAAAATTCAAGGGGAATTAATGATCAACAACATGAAATTCATGGAGCAAAGCATATGAAACTCAAGTAGGATTCATCTTCTTCAAGAAAACCCTAAGGAGGCGAAGTGAAACTTTGGTGCAAGAGGAAGAATTCCATTCAAAGCTTGTTCCACCATAATCTAAGGTATGTTTCATGATTTTACTATGTTTCTTAAGGTATTGGAAGGCTAAGATGCTTGAATTGTAGAAAAACATGGAAAATGAGTTTTTAAAAGGATGAGTAGTGTCACAATTGAATGGTAGTTGGATGGAAATCATGAATGTTGATATGTTGTGGTCATGAATACATTATAAATAACGTTTAGACCATGGGATAAGTGTGATGTATGAGGAGATGTGATGATAGGCTAAAACCACTAAATGTGGAGAAATTGAAGGAAATTGGTGGGTTTTGCTAAATGTATATAAACGATGATTGTTAGTTTCTATATTGTGATTATTGTTGTGAATGTTTGGGAGATGAAATAGAATGTGGGAAATGTAGTAGAAACAAAGAAAATGCTGCCCAATTTTCCCTAGAAATAAAAGCCCGTTTTTATAATTGCTTAACTAACGACGGCATGAACTCTCTTGAAGGTATATACGAGTGGATCATAAGGGAAGCGAGCAAGCGATAAGAATGGTAAACGTCCAAAGTATGTGAGGCTAGTCCTTTTCTTCCATGGCATGAATCCTAGGACACAATTCTTCTTTCATCCTCATGATTCTCCTACATTCCTAAAGGCTAAGAGTCTAAGATCATGAATAATTATACAAGATAAGAGCAATGTTATGAGTTTAGTAGTAATATGATGTCATTCTTTGCTTATACTCACCTCATACATTTATCCCTTCGAGGTGAGGCAGAATGGTTATAAATGTTCATAATGGAATCGAGGGTTCACGACCTTTTGTCACCTCGATAAGGTATAGTTGTTCTAGAGTCTTCATGCATATATTACGATGAGCATATATGATGAGCATGTTATGATGAGAACGATTTTTATGTTTAAAGGTTCCAATGTTACGATTTCAAAGACGACATGAGAATGTTGAGCCATCTATTGACTTCTCAATTGTATTCATGAATGATGACTACATTTTCTCTAAGATTCAAAAAACCTATGGATTGACTTCTTATAAGATTGTGACTATATCTTATGTTTCCCTCTTGATGTTATTATTTATATCTATATTCTTCATTGATAGTCCCACCTTATAATAATTGTTCTTTCAAGGTGAGACATGACGATCATGATTAACCCATAATATAGTCGGAGGCTACCGACCTTACGTCACTCCGATAGAGCCATAGCTTTTTCTTGGGCTCTCATGCATGCTATGCATATTATATAAGTATATGATATGTATATGTATTCAGGGAATATGGGGAAAGGTGAGGCGCTATAGACGCATAGCCACCTGGTCAGCTGGCATATTATGATCTCATCCCGGATGCGGGATGCCCGGACGCGGGATATATGGGTGATGGATCGGGCCGTATGTTCCACGGCATTATATTGATATATGATGATATATGGATCGGGCTGCACGTTCCGCAGCAATATATGATACGATGTTTTATGAGTATGCATGCATGAATCCGCCTTAAGAGGCAAGTAGTTACTGGTTATCTTCTTGCACCTACTTTATCTTCTTATTCTCTCTTTTATTTTTTTGATGTATGCCTTACATACTCAGTACAATGTTCGTACTGACATCCTTTTCTTTTTGGATGCTATACTCATGCCCACAGGTAGACAGGGAGAAGCTGCAGATCCGTAGAAGCCATCTACAGATTTACAGGAGCCCTCCACTATTCCGGAGGTGCTATTCGGTTGATCCTTTTGTGTATATTGGTATATTTCATCCAATAGAGGCTCGTAGATACTCGATGTGGGCTATGTGGTCCCACGACGTGGATAGTACGTATGTCTATAAGTGTATTGAAATATGTTCTTGTATTAGAGCACTATATCCTGTAATGAAAACCAGATCCTTTTTTTAAAGTTAACAGGGAATCGATGAATGATTGTTAAATTGGTTAAGGAAATGATAGCACAAGCGGTGCTCGGCGGTTAGCCTCGGGTACCTGTCGCGGCCCCCAGCTGGGTCGTGATAACATGTTCTTTCTAGATTCATTTGATGCTTGGTTATAACATAAAAGTGAGCCATTTAGTATGTTGGTTGCATGCTTTGCTTACTTTAGGTATTATCATTGTCCTTATGACTACCTTGCTTGTTTTGTGAAAGGGTTTGTACTCATTCTCTTCCATATTTTGAGAGGTCCGGATTCGAGGACGAATCCTTTTGAAGAAGGGGAGGATGATATGATCCTAAATGGCACAAATGACTCAACTACTCAAACTTCTCCAAGAATTTGTGTTGAAAGCGGATTCATGAAGGAAGAAGCTTTGGAAGCATTTAAATTTAGTCATTAGAGGGCCTTCAAGCAATGGGAGATAGCACGGGAGAAGAAGTCAAGAGTCCAAGGTCCAAGGCTTGCCTCTTAAAGTGGCTACAATTGCAAGCTTGGGTGATTCAAGGCCGGAACATGGCTATTTACGCAAAGGGCTATTTGTACAAGTGGCTACTTTTCACAAGGAGGGTAATGCTTACAAGAACGCCATGCATGCAAGGCTGATTATAGGGCCATCGATGCAAGGAGGGGCGTGTTTGGCCATTGAAGGCCAATCCTTGAATTGAAGACTACACTAAGAAGACTAGCCAAACAAGGCCGTTACTTCATTAAGGGTAGCATTGTACTTTCCTACTAGTCATCTTTAATTATCTAGTATATATAACTTGTCTTTCATTTCATTACTTATATTTTGATGATGAATATTTGAGAGATATTCATATTTTGAGTGATAGATTGTTAGGTAGATTGTTGGGCTATGTTAGTCAATATGATGGTGGAATCCATTGTTGGTTAGTGAACCTTTTATTTCCAATGAATTCATGAAGATTGTTCATTTGTGGATTTCATGTGAACTTCTTGAAAGATTCATATTGCTTTGGTTCTTGTGGATTCGAGTTCATATTAGAAGGATTTAGGTTTAGTATACCTAGGTTTGTCTATAGAATTCTACCATTTGGGTCAAGTATTTATCTCTGTTTCTCATCCCTTTTCTTCATATCCTTTAATTTTCCGCGTTTGAATTGATATGGCTTCATCCCCAAATCGATTCGTATCACCTTTCCCCATACCCCATATACATATAATACACGTGTATACCTTCTGGTCATGGGTCAATATGCTATATGTATATGAATGCAATGCATAAGTGAAGTGTATACATAGAACTCTCGGGGTGGCGTAAGGTCATATTACCTCCGATGGACAACCTTTGAGCTAACATTATAAACATAAGTAATCCCAAGACCCATGAACAGAAGGAACAATCACACGGGGTATAGGAACATCAAAGACTAAAGAACTCCTAGTGCATCTAAAAGTAGAGTAATATGGAAGCTCGTTCAATCGCTTGTTGACTCATAACATAGGATCATGCTAAAATGAAGAAAGAATAGCCTTTGACATATCTCGAAGTGTATCCAATCGTTCAACTTCCACTTCTCGAACTCGTAAGTCTACACTCAAAATAATATAGGTCTTAATTAGACTATTTACCTCATTTACTAACAATTTTAAATAAAAAACAGATTAACGAATTCTGGACAACATTTCCCTTGTAAACCTAACAATTCTTCCACTTTTAATTGAATCCAACCTCAACCACAATATCAAATCTATTCCCAATCATCTCATAAAACAGCCCCAAATCACCATCTTACCCTCCATCAACTTACCACTTTCATAAGTATCTTCTCTTTACTTAAAACCACT
The DNA here is from genome assembly GCF_019175385.1 of Lycium barbarum. Taxonomy (NCBI): domain Eukaryota; kingdom Viridiplantae; phylum Streptophyta; class Magnoliopsida; order Solanales; family Solanaceae; genus Lycium; species Lycium barbarum. The sequence continues at coordinate 62,201,359 of NC_083344.1, read as the reverse complement.
AAAACTGGTAGTGATTAACTTAAGTACAAAGGTAGAAATCATTTACGTACCTTGAGGGGTCTAAGATTCCAAATATCAACTTCAACTCCAACTCCCCAAACTTCACAACTTTAATGAAACCATACGAACAACGTTCTTCTTCACAAGCTCGGGTTCACGGGCTCGGATCTTACCAAATCTCCACTATTATGATAGAAAATAATGGAAGTATACTAGGGTTTTATCTGACTTGGAAGAGAGAAAATGATAAATAAAGTCGTGGGATCATATATTTATACTTGGAACTAAAAAGTTCCAGCGATGCGGTTTGACGAGCGGGTCGACGAGTCGACGGGCCGTCAACTTGCTCTGTCGACCTGCGCCTGCAGATCAGAGGCTGCAGAGACATAACAACGTCACACAATACCGGTCCATTGACATTGACTGAGATCTGTAGATTTCCCTGAATCCGTTCTGATTGCGTCGATTCGATTCGTTCAAGTTCTAATCCTATAAGTTACCAGGAATACCTGCTGGTACCTTTGTACATTGGGTAAGACACTTTCAATCTCAAAATCTCGGGCAGGGGTCTCTATTCCAAAGGCATACCCAACTAGAAAACCATAAGTTCTCCTACGACGAAAACGAGAGGCGTAACATCTTCAACCATCTAAATGACTAAGACTTGGAAATATGGCCTCCAATTGTAGTCTCGACCTTGAATTACATTCTTGGTCGAGATTTGCATCAAACGCCCACAGTTTGCAAAAATGTCCCTCTTGCACTTTTAGCCACTTTGAGATGTCTTCTCCAAATCTTCCCAAGCCACTTTCCAAATGTCAAAGACTCTTGAGATATTCTCTTCTAGCTCCTCAAATGCTTTCTTTTTCATAAATAGAGCTTAAAGGTATTTAAGATCCTTTGCTTTGCTCCTAGTGAATGGCCTTGAGCTAGGTGTGGTCATATCACTTTTGTCTCAAGAATTCGCGTCTTCGGGTCATTTCTCACTTGAGACCTTGCATCTCTTCTACTTTCATCACCTTTCACTACTTCCATCCTACCTTCCACATTTGCAATAGGATAAGAAGAATGTTCCATTGTATTCTTTGAAGTGTATTCTTTGAAGTAGAAAATCCATACTCCATTCTTCTACTAGGACGACTTCGACTTTGCTCAACCCACACACATAGACCATTTCGCTCAGAATAGGAAGTATCGCAACTCAATGTATGTGAATATATACTAGAGGATTCCTCACAAGGTTCATGTTTAAATTCACTATCCTCACGAGCATATTCACCGCAAAGTACATAACCATACGGCTCACGTTCATCACAACTTCCCATTTCATGCAAGTGTCCATCAATTGGCTCATAACGTGATAAGATTCTACCTAGGAAACTCCAAAAACTTAAAGAACAAGAAAATGGGAATTAGGAATGGGGAACATTAGGAATGGAAGAAAGATGGTTGGATAACTACAAGCCTCAATTGATAAGAAATCTATAGGCAAATTTAGGTATGTGAAACCTAAACCCTCCTAATGGGATTTCCACCAATGAACCTTAGCAATTTGGAATTCAAGAATTACCCAATTTGGAAGACCAAAAATGAGCAACTCTATATGATTCTAATGGAAATAAACAATTTACTTTGCAACTAAGAATCACACTTAGAATTATGCAACCAAACAAACTATATTATGGTTAATAACCTAACAAACTATTACTCTCAAGTTCTTCAAAATTTAAGCTAAAAGAATGAAAATAAGACAAGTCTTCCTTTTACAGTCTAGGGCTTTACAACAAAGGCCCAAAAGTGGCACTTTGCAAAATTACCCCCAAACATGGGTCTTCATTCATCCAATGGTCATAACTTGCAAATGTGGCCTCCAATTTGAAACCTAGGCCTAGAATTGCATTTTTGGCCAAGATTTGCATCCAACGCCCACAGTTTGCAAAATTGTCCCTCTTTAGACTAACGAAGAGCACGAAGCATAAGATATTTCAATAAGTAAGGAATGACATTTGATGACCCTAATTAAGATTTCAAAGACATTCGAGGTAAGAGGAGAAAGTTTGCCAAGAGAAGGCAAGGCACACGAAATGTATCGGAAAGGATTTACGAGTAACAAGTTAAAGATGATTTAATGATGTTTTGGAGAAGAGTTATAACATCCCTTAGATTGTTAATGAGGTGATAAACAAGTGTTAAGAAGGTTCCATAGGGATTGGAGATCAAACGAGTCGACGAGAATGAGTTCGGAAGAGCTGGGAATTATACGGCCCAACATACTGGCCGTATAAAACATACAGGCTGTATGTTTGGCCGTATAATCAGCCAAGATTAGCAGACCTCACTGGACCAAATCTACGGCCAGACATACGGTCAGTATAATTTATACAGACCGTATGTTGGTCCGTAGAAAATGGTCAGGGCAGATTTGAATATTATTAATAAGGGGTCCAAGTTATTTCATTTCATTTCCGCTTCACTCCCCTTCTCTCTAAAACTCTCTAGAACATTTCTCCATAATTATCCCACAAGAATTAAAGGGATATTAGTGATCAACTTCATCAAACCAAGAGAATCAAGTGTAAGAAACCCGTTAAAGTTCATCCAAGACAAGGAATCCAAGTGAAGGTGAAACTAGGGTTTTGCTCAAGTGAAGTGTTTCCACGCAGGGTTAATTGCTACACCATCTAAGGTACGTTTTATGGTATTTCCATGTTGTTTAAGGTATTGAGAAGTTGAAACAATTGGATTGTAGATGAATATAGAAAATAGGTCATGAATGTGGGAATAGTGTCATTTTTGAGTAATAGCTTGGATTGAGTCATGTTTCTTGATATGTTGTGATTATGGTTATGTTATAAATGATGTTAAGAACATGGGATAGACATTGTATATGAATGAATGTAATCGTGAACTATGACCATGGATATGGATGATTGGAAGTGAATTGAGAAGTAAGGATAATGTAGGTGAATAAAGACTATTGTTATGATGTTGTGGATGTTTTTATTGATGTTTGGGAGTTGATATATGATATGGAGGAAGTGGTATAAATAAAGGAGATGTTGTCCAATTTTCTCTAGCTTTTGTCATGTATGCTAAGCCATCGATTTTCTTATGATCGTATAATTCTAATGAAGGTAGAAAGGTGAGCATTGAAGGAGAACATGCAAGTGATAGAATAGTTGAACAAAAAGGTATGTAAGGCTAACTGTTTTTTCATAAGGTATGATTCCTTGGCCAAATATCTAATCCTCTATGAGCCTATGATGTCCTCCAAATGATTCTATCTTTAAAAGCTACTAAGCTCATGAATCTCGATATGCTATGATTGTACTAAATTCCTCGTATGATGCGTAATCCTCTAGGGATAGATGTAATGAACGATGATAGTATTGATGCTAAAGATGCTTATGAGCTTTTATGTATATGTGTCTATGTATGGCTATTATGAAACCCCGAGCTTATATGGCCTGGTAGAATATATATTTTGCGCGCGCACCACTGCAGTTGGGTACTGTCACGACCCGACTAGGGGCCATGACGGGTACCCGGGGCTAACCACCGAGCACCACTCATTCTATTACTCATCATACTCATCCTACGTTCATTCATTATTCTCATACATCTAATCATAGGGAAAACCATTTTCATTTGAAACATAATTACCTTTATATACTTAAGCCCTTCGGCTATCAATGTAATACATATATACACGTGGGAAATCGTGAGACCATACTCCCCACACGTACGTATCTACGAGCTTCTACTAGAGTACTAGACATATGGACGGGACAGGACCCTGTCGTGCCCAAAACATATATGTACACAAAATAATAAGTCAATGGCACCTCCGGAACAATGGAGTGCCCTCAAAGTCTGCTAGAAGCTCCTATGAATCTGGGTCACCTCCCTGTCTACCTGTAGGCATGAACACAGCGTCCAAAGAAAATGGACGTCAGTACGAACATTGTACTGAGTATGTAAGGCATGAATGAAATGAACATAATCGAGAAATCATAAGACATAAGATGAAGATATAACCTGCGTAACTTTTAAGGGTGGATACATTTCATACCTATATCATATATAATCATAGTACATGTATCATCATAGCGCATACATCATCGTATCATATATATCATAGCACCGTATCTGCTCATACACATTAAAACATTATCTGTATTCGGCCACGTTGTGGCTCGACAATATCCGTATTCGGCCACGTAGTGGCTCGACAATATCCGTATTCGGCCACGTAGTGGCTCGACAATATCCGTATTCGGCCACGTAGTGGCTCGACAGTATCTCATACATGTCTTCCGTACCCGGCCATAACAAGGCTCAGTATATCTCATCATCATCATTTCCATAACTACAGAAATCTTTTATCATCATATACATCTCATAAGCTTATCATAACTTTTCATAGAGCATGCATTTGAATTTAAAGACAATCTATGAAAATCATATCATATTCGTGGCATGAGCTTCATAAAAATATCGTATGATAGGCTTTATAATCTCTAAACTTAGGCTCATCATCACCATTATCGTATCTATGGCATATCTCATACCTTTATCTCATATGAAACCCCCTATGAACATAGACTCGTAACTTTTCATAACATTGGTCATAGGACATGCATTAGAGCTTATAGACAATCTATAAAAATATCGGGGAGACATAACATCGAGAACCCCCGATTACATTATGGAGTGATCATACTCATCATATCTCACCTTGAAGGAACTAACATTATTAAGGTGAGTGTAACACAATGAGCAACCTCAAGGGATTGTAAATAGGGTCATTAGATTGTAGAAACATCATATCGTGTTCATAGCAAGAACCTCATGGAATTATCATATCATGAACTTTAGAACTTTTAGGCTCAACTTATATTCATCATCATCATACTCACATCGTATCTCTTTTCTTTATCTTATGAAAAGCTCTTTATAACCATAGACTCATAATTTCCGATGTGTAGAAAAGTCATGGAAATATAGGAGAATTCATGCCATGGAGTCATTCCTTAGAAAGAAAGGACTATCCTTACATACCTCCTTCGTTTAATAGTTCTATCGCTTGATCATTCTCCTTCGATGCTCGCGTTTCTACCTTCAAGAAAGTTCGTATTAACATTAGCTAATCGATTATAAGAACGTGCTTACTAAAGCTATAGAAAATTGGGCAGCATTTCCTTTGTTTATACAACTTTCCCCATATTCCATATCAACTCCCAAACATCCATAACAACATTCACAATATTATAAGCAACAATCATCATTCATCTACATTATCTATATTTCACAATTTCACTTCAATTCCTCTATAATCATGGTCATAGTTCACTATTACGTTCTCTCACATATAATGCTTATCCCATGTTCTAAATGTCCTTCATAACATAATTACAATTAAAACATATCAATTTTCGTGACTATTACTCAAAATCTCATTATTCCAATTTTTGTGACCCATTTTCTATATCCTTCTACAATCCAAGTGTTTCAACTTCTCAATGCCTTAAAAAATATGGAAATACCATAAAGATTACCTTAGATGGTGTAGGAATAAGCCTTGAGTGGAAATACTCTTCTTGCACCAAAACCCTAGTTCACTTCCATTGGAATTTCTTGGCTTGGATGAACTTCAATGAGTTTCATACACTTGGTTTTGTTGGTTTGATGAAGTTGATCATAAATTTCTCTTGCGTTCTTGTGGATGAAGAGAGGAGAGGGGTCTAGAGAATTCTTGAAGTGTGAAGTGAGGAAATAAAATAAATGAAATGAGGTTGGTCCCTTATATCAACTTAAAAATTGGACCCGACTCGGACATACGGACCAACATACGGTCCGTATCTTTTATATTGGCCGTATGTCTGGCCGTATGTTTGGTCCAGTGGAGGTACCATTGTGGGAAAAACATACGGCCAGACATACGGCCAATATCTTTTATACGGCTAGTATGTTGGACCGTATGTTGCCCAACTCTCCGGAATTCGTTCTCGTAGGCTCGTTTGATCTCCAATCCTTATGGAACATTCTTAACACTTGTTTAACACCTCATTAACAATCTAAGGGATTTCATAGTTCTTCTCCAAAACATCATTAAGCTGTCATTAATTCGTTACTCATAAATCCATTCCGATACATAACGTATGCCTTGCCTTTTTGGCAAATGAAATTTTTGGGGTGTAACAGGTACGGATAACCCTGAGCCTTTGTAGGGCCAGGTATGTATACTCACCGAGCTTTGCCATGGTCGGGTATGTGAAACACTGAACCTTCATGATCGGGTATTCTATGTACATGATATAGATACGATATGAATACGAATATAATACGAATATGCTATGAATATGAAAATGGATGCAAAATGTAAATTAGTACGGATACAGATACAGATGTATGTACACAATCACGCATTAGAAATGGAAAGTCCCTATGAAAAGAAAGTACGTGTTTATGACGATGGTTCTACTACCTCCCCATCGTATGTTATTTCTTATGTTGCTTATCATGTTTCTATAATGATGTTGATCATGGTTTACATACTCAGTACATTCTTTGTACTGACGTCCTTTTGTTTATGGACGCTGCATCATACCCGCAGGTGGCCAGGGAGACCGGATTGATCCATAACTTTATTACTCAGGGACTACATAGCGGAGCTCCATTTCATTCGGAGCTACAACTTTTGGTATTTTATTCTTTTGTGTACATATTTATGGGCACGGCGGGGTTCTGTCCCGCCTATATGATATGACATACACTCCTTAGAGGCTCGTAGACATGTGTATATGGTTAGATGTATTTAGCCTTGTCGGCCTATATTTCGGATATCATTTTGTTAGTCTCATCGGCCTATGTACATCTATATGGGCATTGTTATTGGTGGCGATATATATGTATTGTTGCCCAATGAATTAGTATGAATAATGGATGGAAATTATGATTTAGCTATGTGGCTCACCTAGATGTAAATGTGAAAGTATGATAAGAGGTGCCCGAGTGGGTTAGCACCCAGTGGCCGTCGCGGCCCTCCGGTTGGGTCATGACAAAAGTGGTATCAGAGAAGTTCTATCCTAGGGTGTGTCTACGAGCCGTGTCCAGTAGAGTCTTGGTTATGGGTGTGTTGTGCGCCACACTTATAAACAAGAGGCTGCGGACATTTTAGGAATGAATGACCTTCTTTCTTCGTAAGGACCCTCAGAACTTTATTGATGGAATGTTGACGACACTTCGGTTGATACACGTTTCGGACACCGAATCGGTTGAGTTAGAATCCTATAGATTGAGGGATGTTATGGTTCATTGGTACACGGATTGGATGGCTTCATGGGGAGCCAACGCGCCTCCCCCAGTATAGCAAGAGTTTATAGATGCCTTCCTCTGACACTACCAGCCTCCAGAAGTTTGGCGAGCTAGAGCCGATAAGTTCTTGAATTTGAGGCAAGGAAGCATTAGAGTATAGTCTCCGCTTCAATTCTTTGACTAGGTATGCTTCGGCCATGGTAGCGGATATGGGTGACCAAGTGCACCGATTTGTGAAAGGCCTAGGGCCACATTTGATGGATAGGTGCTTGACTACATCCCTTCAGGACAATATGGATATTTCACGCATTCAAGCCCATGCCCAGAATTTCGAAGAAAGCCAACAACAACAAAGAAGTGAGCGTGAGCATGATAGAGGGTATAAAAAGAGGGCTAGATCTTCGGGTCCGATGAGTGAGTTTAAAGGTGGGCACACACAACAGTTTTCTAGGTATTCAGGCCATTCTATGACTAGTGCGCCTCCCCGGTTTACAGGCCAGAGATTTGATAGATCTACTCATTTCAGGCCGAGTTAGAGATTTTCGGGATCTCAGTTCAGGAGTGATTCAGGTCAGGCGAGGCCACCCGTGCCACGATGTTCCCAGTGTGGGAAGTTACATTGGGGCCAGTGCCGATTTTGTTCAGAAGTTTGTTATTCATGTCGTCGGCCAGGACATATTATGCGTGATTGCCCCTCAGTTGGTGGTAGAGGTAGGACCCAGCCTTCAGGTTCGGTAGCCGGATCTTCACCATCTATACGCCCTATGGGGCCAGGTTCACATGCGCCAGTCGGCCACGGTAGAGGCAGAGGGAGAGTCCCCAGTTTTAGCAGTCCTCAGCAACATATTTATGCTTTGGCTGGATGCCAAGATCTTGATTCTTTTCCTGATGTTGTCACATGTATATTATCGATATTTTCTCATGACATATATGCTTTGATAGATCCGGGATCCACATTGTCATATGTTACTCCGTATATTGCGGGTAGGTTTAGAGTCAAACCGGAGTCGATTAAACCTTTTGAGGTGTCTACACCCGTTGGTGAATCGGTAATAGGTAGCCGATTGTATAGAAATTGTGTAGTTGTTATTTGTGGCCATCATACTATGGTTGACTTACATGAGTTAAAAATGTTTGATTTTTATGTTATTATGGGCATGGATTGGTTGGCTTCTTGCTATGCCAATGTTGATTTTAGAATGAAAATGGTTCATTTCCAATTTCCGGGAGAACCAGTTTTAGAATGGAAAGGAAATACTGCGTCACCGAAAGGTAGGTTTATTTCCTATCTAAAGGCAAGGAAAATGATCACAAAAGGTTTCATTTATCATCTAGTTCAGGTTCAAGATGTAGAAGCTGAACCGCCGACTCTTCAGTCAGTTCCCGTAGTGAAAGAGTTTCTGGATGTATTCCCGGAAGAGCTTCCAGGCCTTCCTCCGGAAAGAGAGATTGATTTTTCTATTGATGTGTTGCTAGATACCAATCCTATATCTATTCCACCTTATGGAATGGCTCCCGCGGAGTTGAAAGAATTAAAGGAGAAATTCAAAGACTTGCTTGAGAAAGGTTTTATTAGGCCTAGTTCATCCCCGTGGGGAGCACCCGTATTGTTTGTCCGAAAGAAAGATGGCTCCCTGCGAATGTGCATTGACTATCGGCAACTGAATAAGGTGACGATTAAGAATAAATATCCCCTTCCGAGGATTGATGACTTATTTGACCAATTACAAGGCGCCAAATGGTTTTCAAAGATAGATTTGAGATCCGGGTATCATCAAGTGAGAGTTAGGGAGAAAGATATCCCTAAGACAGCCTTCAGAACAAGATATGACCATTTTGAGTTCCGAGTAATGTCATTTGGGCTAAGTAATGCACCGGCAGTATTTATGGATTTGATGAATGATGTGTTCAGGCCTTTCCTAGATATATTTGTGATTGTATTCATCGATGATATCTTGGTATATTCTAGGTCCAAGGCAGAACATGCGGATAATTTGCGTACTGTCCTTAGAGTTCTTCAAACTCGAGAGTTGTTTGCAAAATTTTCTAAGTGTGAGTTTTGGTTGAACTCAGTGACTTTTTTGGGGCACATTGTTTCAGCCGATGGTATTCGGGTAGATAGCCAAAAGATTGAGGCCGTGAACACTTGGCCAAGGCCCACAACTCCTACGGAGGTTCGTAGTTTTCTGGGCTTAGCAGGTTATTACAGGAGATTTTGTTATACCCCGTATTTTTATACGTCGAGTTATTCGCAAGAGAATCGACTCAAGTTAAAAGACGGGATCATTCTCGGACACGGAATAGAAACTCTTAATTTTTAATTTCTAAATTAGAACTAATTGTTTATAAATTTTATTTAGTGTAAAAGTATTATTATTGGAGATTAGGAATTAATTAATTGTGATTAGATTATTAAGTGGGAATTAGTAATTAATTAAGATTAATTAATAAAGTGGGCCCCACCCCGATTTTTATTAAAATAAAAAAAAAGCACATGCCACATAAGGGGGGAACGTGTAGGGTTTGGGGGCTTCCTATATATACCATAAAATGAGTCACAAAACACCATTCATCCTAATTGAAGGAAGAACAAAGCAAGAAATACAAAAAAAAAAAAAAAAAAAGGAGAAAATAAGCTCTTGGCCATGGAGGTTTTGGCCGAGACTTGAGAGAGTGAGGGAGACAAATTGGAATTGCAAAGTGTTATACACATTCAAGGATTGCAACGTGAATTGATTCTCGGAGTCAAGTTGATTAAGGTAAGATTTGATCTCTTTTTATACACATTTTGGGAGACAATTTAAGCTTGTATAGATTTGTAGATATATGATGAATGTGAGAAGTTGTAGATATTGATGTTGAAATGTAAATTGAGCCGTGTACGGGGCTGCTTTAATTAAACATGGCAAATTAATTTTAAGTTGCATTATAGTTGTTGTTGTTGTCATATATTATATGGTGAAGGAATGAAAAGAATTAGAAAGTTAAGATTGAAGTTGCGTTGAGATGAACATGTTGTTATCCTTATGGAATTGAAAGAATTGAAGATATGATTATGTCCATATGTTGTTGTTGGTATTTATGTGTCAACAGGGGAGCAATTGGAAATTCGGGATAGGCGAATATATAGGGGAAGTGCTGCCCGATTTTCGTTAAGTCTTTAGCTAATAGAAAACCCTAAAAGAGAATATATAAGCTGAAATATAAGTTCTATAAGAAATGGGCTTTAGATTTGTAAACTAGGAAATATAGTTACTAACGGTAACGTTACTCTTATATTAAATAGGTTAAAAGAGCGACGAGGCGAAAGAATTCACGAATAGTCGCTAGCAGGTATGTAAAGCTGTCCCTTCTTTCTTTTGGCATGTCTTAGATTTAAGTGAGGAAGGATATGAGCTTTGGGGTAATCCTATTCATAAGTCTTGAGTGCGTTTCATGATTTTTATTCACTTCTTGATGTTAGAACTCTTAAGTGATTGAGCTTTCCTCTTCAGTTTCCTATACAATGGATAATAGTCGATATATATAAGCTCCTATTCTGTTCCGAAGGGAACACCCATAAGGTGCCAGTTGAGTTGTGTATATGGTTTTACTAATGATTTCGAGGAAATTAGTTTTATACTAAAGGAAACACAAAGTTTGATTTTCAAAACAACTCCGAAGGGGGTGCGAGATTTTACTATTTCATTTCATTTACGATTTATGTTTACATTCCATAGCATCATCTCTTTGTATGGGTATTTGTGGATTAAGTTGTGTTGACATGGTTATGATATTATTAAGCCGGAAGCGGCTGCCCGAAGGGGCCATTATTATTAAGCCGGAAGCGGCTGCCCGAAGGGGCCATCATTATTATGCCGGAAGCGGCCGTCCGAACGGACTATTGTGTTATTATGCCGGAAGCGGCGGTCCGAAGGGACTATTGTGTTATTAGCCGGAAGCGGCTCCGAGTAGGATATTCTATATTTATATTGTGTATGCTAGAATTTGTGCAAAGGGCCACATGATATGGTTCAAAATGTTGTTCCAGGTTACTCCCGCGTTGCTTTCTAAACTTGTTTACTGCGGTGTTTTCCTTGTTTTATTATTCAGTACTGCCTTACATATTCCGTACTGACCGCCTTTCTTCGGGGGGGGGGGGGGAGGGGCTGCGTTTCATGCTCGCAGGTTTAGGGACGCGGTTCGACAATCCAGCCACCTAGGAGGAGTCAGCATTGAGAGTCAGACAGCTCCACTTGCTTCGGAGACTGTGTCACGACCCAACCCCGTAGGCCGTGACTAGTGCCCGAGCTGGACACTCATATGTACCTGTTAACTATAATCATCCACAACTAGCATAATACAGACTTATCAATACCAAGGCAAGACGTCGTCTCAAAACTGTCGCATTATTTAGACGTATCACAACAACCTGTCTCCTTGGGAGGTACAACTTTCAACAGACATTATAGTACATAAGACGACTAGGCTTTCATAATATATAAGGGAACATCCCCGCTATAAACGAGCCGACAAGGCTATCATAACACATTACTTCTCAAAACATATATATATATATATATATATATATATATATATATATATATATATATATATATCTACGCAAGCCGAAAAGGCTGCCACTACGAATGGGAACGTCCCAAAACATAAGCTATATAGACACAACTGAACAACATCGATACACAACCCACACATATGTCTACAGACCTCTAAGAGTAACAACAGTATCATATGACGGGACAGGGCCCCGCCGTACCCCTGGATAAAATACATATACACCACAAGAGATTTTGTACCAAAATCTAGGCTCCGGAACAAGGGAGCTCTCCAAGATAGCTGAATAGGACTCCTAAGCTGGCGGGTTACCAACGTGAGCATCTGTACCTGCAGGCATGAACGCAGCCCCCCGAAGAAAGGGGGTCAGTACGGAATCTGTACTGAGCATGTAAAGCATAAATACAATAAACAGGATCATACTGAAGTGAGGAGTACAGAAAACCAGTACAATAACCAGAAAACCACAAGGCTTACCTTTGAATCATAAATCATGGTGTCAATATCAGACTTAACTCGTTATGAAACTTAATGTCACCATTAGAGAATCATCCTGTTCATATGCATATTTATTACGTGTCCCGGCCCTCTAGTGAGGGACTCGGTAAATAAAATCATATCATCATCATGTGTATATATATAACGTGTCCCGGCCCTCTATTGAGGGACTCGGTAAATAAGGTCGCCATATACCATCCTTGGCGCCATAATCACATCATCACACCATCACATCGTCACACCATCACATCATCACACCATCATATCATCACATCATCATATATATGTATATAACGTTTCCCGGCCCTCTAGTGAGGGACTCGGTGAACAATGCAGTGAAACTGTGCACGAAAACGTGTCTTGGCCCGGGACTCAGTGAAAGACATATTGAGGCATGCACGAGCAGAGTAGTGAGCAACTATATGCAATTTAAATCATATCTGAGACTCAATGGAATAATCAAAACGAACCATCATTTGCAAATCGAGACAATAGTCATATCAAATACCTTTCGAATGTCACTGTGAATTATATCAAAATAGAACTCTGGAACCATATGTACGTATCAAAACATGAGAAAGTAAGTTCTGGGAATCAAGAACATTAGCCATCCTAGTGGCTCTAAGAATAGGAATTTCTTTGGAACCATATACACATCGTCTGTTAGTTTCACAAAGATCATGCCAAAAAGAAAGAAGGGTTAACTTTACATACCTGTTATAGACCGACCGTAACCAAGCTTGCTTCGTCACCCCTTTAGCCTATTAATATGAGAGTAACATTATTGTTAATAAACTACGATTTCCCACTTAGAAATATACAACCAATCACTTATGGGAATCACTCCTTAGTTTATACCCCTTGATTAGTATTTCGATTAGTTAAGAACCTAACGGAAATCGGGCAGCATTTCCTCTGTATAACTCGCCAAACCCGAACTTCCAATTTACCTCCGGTTATCACAACAATACCAATAATTTCATATCAACTAAAATTAAATCCACTCTTAAAGTATCTCCAGAACGGTCCAATATATATTCTTATACCGATACTCGTATACACTTCCTTATTTTCGTATATACATAGTATAACAGTAAGCACACCAACAATAACTACAGTCAATCCCACAATATTCCAGCCCACGAAACAATTCGTAACAACCGCCAAACAGTCCACATGATGACAATAACAATTTACCCGATTTCCCGCAATTAATTCCGTAGTTCCCGTCTCTCAATTTAACTATGACCTGGACGAATTTAAAAATATCTAGGAGAGGAGAATTCTTACCTTATTTTTCAAGAAATCCTCTTCTTCCTCCTTAATTCACTTTGAAGAAAGCTCGAATTCAACCACGCGACAAACGGAACAACAAGATCGAAGCGGCGTGCGAAACCCGTATGCTGTCCTTGAGAAAGATTACATTTTCTACCGTGAAATGAAGAAAATCTCGCTGCTTTTGTGATATGAACGTTGCTAATAAAGGAACTATGTAGTTGCTTCCTTAATTTCCTTTTTTAAAAATTGTCCAAAAATATTAAGAACTTGCTGTTGCTAAAAAAAAAAAGGAAATTCACGTCACTATTGTTTTCTCCCAAAGTGAATAAGAAGTTCTCCTTTCTTTACTTTTTCAGAATGTTTGATAAGCTAATGGGACTTGTGTTAATCAGATTTGGAACCATGAGGTGGACCCTTTATTCCTTCTTAGAAATGATATATGGCCACTATTTATGCAAAGAAGTCCACCTCATTCAAAAAGGTGTCACAACTTTAGATATAAATAAAATGACTAGTCACTTGCTAACTTCTTAAAGGCTGCCGTGTGGAATAGAGGTGGTGTCACTTACCACTTATCAATTAATGTATTTAATTTCTTTATCTCCACAACAAACCAATATTTAACCACTTACACACATAATTAATTTCTTGATCTCAATTCACTGAAATAGTAATCATTTTTTTATATACTTCATTTACCCATTACCATGACCATGTAATATAACACTAGTCCATAGCCTCATTTTCCATACATAAAATATTATTTGCAATCATCGTCGTCACACTCTTCCATCTTAAATCATATCGGGACTTCATTCCTCGTATACACCGAGTTCTTGATTTTCATGCTTGAATATAGCCAAATTTTCCGGACTCGAGTAAATTTGCTCATATTGGACGATTAAATTTTCTAGTCCCAAAAATAAGGGTATTATAGCTTGGACCGCATTTCATTCAAATAAATGTTGAACCTCGACGAAACTTATTTTCTTCGATTTGTTTAACTTCTAATATTTACAACACATGTGTACCATCACTTTAAGCATCTATAAGCTTGGGGATAACTTCGTTTCCATTACTAATTTCATTTAACTCACACACTTTCCAACGTATGAAAATACGGGATGTAACATCCTTCCCCCCTTTAGAACATTCGTCCTCGAATGTTGAACTAGTCCTGCACTCCCAATACTTTCTCTAGTGTTCTTTTTATTGAATTATGCCTTTTGCATGCCTTTTTCATTGGTCAATATTCTTTATTTTATTAATACACATTCCATATCTCTAAGCAACCGTTCCCGTAATATTTTCCCTTGCTCTTGCCTCTCGAGGTAATAATTCCACGTCGTTCTTTACTCTCCTCTTTATTCCGCAGTGCATTGCGAGCTCATCTGCTGAATTCTTATTCTCTCCCTGGTGTAGTTAGTCATAACTCGACTCCTTCTCCTTCTATAAGTTTACCCCCTTAAGATGTATCGTCCACTTTTCCTTATCTCTTAATCTTTACATAAGATTTTATAACACATAGACGTCCCTCATTGACTTATTAGACTTTACAATCCTTGGTGTGTTTCATGCCTCTGGTAACCTGTAGACCCTTCGCAGACCCTACGAATAAAATGAAATTTTTCCAAGGTGTAACATTATTTTACTGTAATAACCTTACATTGCACTGGTGTTCCAGTTCATATTCCGGAACCTTCGGCCTCATGTATCTCTTCTCAACTTCTTTAAAAGACTTTAACTGTCGCTCTACCTTTAGCTCTTAATCTCAATCTTTATAGTTGGCTATCAAGTAGCGCTGGAGTTCCCTCATTTTATAACTTCGCATAGTCGCTTTGTGATCTGTCTATTATTAATTGGTATAATTCTGAAGGAATTTCTTTTGATTTGACATATAAATTCACTGTCATTCAGTAACCAGTAACCCGCTTGTTCTGATCGTCTCGGTTAAACCATTTCACAACTTCCCTTAATCCAACTCGTAACATTTTAGGCATAGTATCCCGTGTCGTTTCTTTATCTTTACTTCAAACTTTTCTATTGCCCCTTTACTTAAATTTTCTCTTAGTTCTCCTATCACGCATCATATTGCAATCTTTACAAGAGTATATGTAGGTGCTCAAATCAGCCCGAGAAATACCTTAGCGTCGCCTCACTAGTCTTTATGCAGACCCAATATTCTTCTCTTATATCTTTCAATTGATATCAAGGCTCAACTATGGATTTTTCCCTCGGTACTAATTTCATCTCGGTACTTTGGTTCAAACCATCTTGCACCTTCCCTAATGTATCCAAAATATCGTAACCACATTGTTATTACTGAATCCTTACTCTTCTTATCAAGTACTCACTTGGTTTCATTCTTAACATACAAATATGCGTAGATCGCATAACTATTCTTGTATAACTTGTACAAATTACATCCAATCTTAGTCATAGTCTTTCCTTCTCCTGGTTCATTCTGCTTTACATATCTTATTTGTACTAAAACTCACTTGCTGTCTATCTTGTCGTACTGCTTTCCCTTCCTTTATTTACCATTTAATTTTCTCATATTTTACTATAGGAGGTTCCCTATCTCTTCTCCTTTGCTACTTATAAGTCATAATATCATTAGCAAGCAACCCCGTTGCCAACATCTCAACCTCCAATCCAGTATAACATTGCTATCCTTTATAATATCTCTTAAGTTACTCGTTACCATTTTCTTGTCGTATTCTTCCTTTTTAAAGGCATCCACTTTCTAATGTCATATTATCCAAGATCTTTACCAATAATTCCTAGCACTGTCTCAAATACCATCCTGACTTCTATCCGTTTATTGCTAGCTTTCAAATCTTACTAACTTGTTTCAGCAAGGGATCTCACTTGAAGTTTAATTATTCACATTAAATGTATTGTAGTGTCAGTTGTTTTCATCTTACACTTGCATTTCTCTCATCCGCTTCCCCCCTTTTGGGTGTACCTACATCCTTATCTATTTATATTCTGCTCTATGTCCCCATTTCCAATCTCAAATTCACTTGATCCCAACTGTGCCATATCTGTGTCCTTCCTTTATAATCTATAACTTTGATTATCCGGGTACGAAATCTTAACAAAATCTGGAAGTGATGAGAACTCTTCTATGTATAGTACAAAATCCCATCTAATCATCTGTACTCAAGTAATGCAACCCATGTAGCAACTCGTCCAAGGCCACATTCCACTTACTCCAACCAGTAATTAATTAGTACTTATAGTCGTTCCAAATTCTCAATTAGGTAGCACTTATATTCTGATGATAAGTGTTCAAAGTTCTTGTAAAATTATCTTTATCCCAACCTATATCATATGTTTCCTCTAATGAATTTACAATACATCATTTGTTCCTCAACCTACAGTTCCTATCCTTTAAGGATTTCACAGGTGAAGTCGTATACGTGCAGTACTCCTTTATATCTTATGCTCTTTCACCCTTGCTGTGTACCCAACGCTAACTTCTAACTTACTCAAAATCATATCGAATTTGCCTTAATAATGGTCTTATCTTGTCACCTTGTCATCGTACTACACCTTTAAGTTCATAGCTATATATTTCCCTTTTGTTCTATACTCGTACTCAATTTATCACGTCTATCTTAGGTGTTTCCTTTTGAATTCTCTTACCATTTCTCCATTCTATATCCATCTTTCATTCTGTACACGAGGAATCTCATGCTACCTTTGTACCCTTCGGAAAACACTACTTCTGCATAACCCCTCTCTCATTTGAAACATATTCTGTTCATCCCTATTTGTTCTTATCATATCAGTCATTTCCTAGCACCTATTCTGCTTCGTTGCTCATCTTTCTGTAGTTTGGTCTTTCACCGCTCTGCCACTTATGTTGCTCGTGTTCTCGGCTATACATGTCGTAACCAATTACTACACTGTTATCTCGCTCACTTCCTTCTTATTTCCTTCTTTCAATTAACTCCTTCTTTTCTTGTGCTCGCTTTCATTTCCGTTATCACATAATCTTTATACTGAACTTTCCCTATAGAATTTTATCAGTCTTTCTTATTCGTTCTATACCTTACCTTTCCATTTCACATTTGCCTTTATATTTTAGTCACATAAATTACGTCATATCTTTCAGTCACTTCCTCACTGGGCTTTACTCATTCTCATAACAATCCTCATCATATTCACATTATATCCTGTTCGTAATCAATCCTATAATGTAACACTCTCTCTCCTTTTTTTTTAACGTTATTCACGATTCTGACTATGGTTTAATCACACTCTGTGGAGTAGGCATACTTAACCTTTTACCCTTTCTGGTTAATCTTAACCTCATTACCTCACAAGCTATCGCATCAATACATTCATATTTGTCGTAATTCTTCTTCCTCTGTACTCTTGTCTCAATCATATTGTTATTTCTTCTAACTATAAACTCATCGTAATTTATCCCTACTTATTAGTTCACTCGATACCTCAATAAAACGTTCTGTTAAGATTTGCCACCTTTTTCTAAATCATCCCTTAGTGTCACAAGCCCTTTCCAAATAATCCTATGATTTCATCAACAACACATGAAACACATGATCTAAGACAGCCCACAAGTTTGAGTTTTCCTTCTACAAATTCCATCGCCAATTAGTTGATTAAGAACTAATAAATTCAAGGACATAAGGATATGATGAAACGTTACCTCAAGAACACAAGAACGCTCCAACTCCAAGATTACGTCACCATGAAGCATCCTCCAAAACCACCACAAGAAGAAAAACTAGAATCCGAAGTCACCACGGGACTTCTAATGCTTGATTCACATAGTTTACCTTCAGATTTGTTCTTGGGTCATAAACGAACTATTTAGTTCATAAACTACTTGCTGTATGCTTTGTACTCTTCAAATAAAAGTGGAACTTAATTGTGGACGTTTTTGTTCTTCAACATGAGCCTCTTCTAAGGTAAAATGTGGCTGGAAGGTATTCCGGTCCGTTCAAATGAATTCCGAATTTGCTGCTCACATAGGCTTTTTCGAAGTAAAATATTTTCCAAATAAGAATGGTGCCCCCTACGGACGACATGGAGGGTATCTCTTAAAGCTTTAGTCCGACATAACAAATTTACCCTATCGGTATCGATTTTTAAGACATATTATGAACTTATATCTCATTCTCTTCTTTTTCCTATTTCTGGGAAAATTTGGGCAGAGTTTCCTCTGTACTTCTTACTATCCCAAAACCTGCACGCAGGAAATACCAACAATGCCTCACAGGGCCAACATATATACGCACATATCATATCGTATCATAGCCACACATGGGCTCCCAATTCCAAATATAAGTTACAAAGGTGTCGGGACTTACCTGTCATATCGCACCTCAGGACATAACTGACCCTTTAACGACCTGTCCTGTTATATCTTCGTATCTACCTTCTCTTTCATCCTTCAACTTTATATTTCGATCGTATTCAATTATTCTTACCTTATCCGACATACCTCCTTCGCACCATTTCTTACCTGCGTGCTGTGTAGCTTCCAATGTCATCAGTTGCTTTCATCTGTTGATATCGTTCTTCAGCTCAAATCAAATGTTAGTAAAGGGAATTTCATTTCCTATGGCTGGGCTCTATCGCACGATCTTAGATATAAAAGAAAGGTAACATCCTTAATGTCCTATAGCTTCCTGTTTATAGGTGTGGTGCACAACACACCGATAAACAAGACTCTACTAGACACGGTCTGTAGACACTCCAAGGACGAACTGCTCTGATACCACTTTTGTCACGACCCAACCCCGTAGGCCGTGACTAGTGCCCGAGCTGGACACTCATATGTACCTGTTAACTATAATCATCCACAACTAGCATAATACAAACTTATCAATACCAAGGCAAGACGTCGTCTCAAAACTGTCGCATTATTTAGACGTATCACAACAATCTGTCTCCTTGGGAGGTACAACTTTCAACAGACATTATAGTACATAAGCCGACAAGGCTTTCATAATATATAAGAGAACATCCCCGCTATAAACGAGCCGACAACGCTATCATAACACATTACTTCTCAAAACATAAATATATATATATATATATATCTACGCAAGCCGACAAGGCTGCCACTACGAATGGGAACGTCCCAAAACATAAGCTATATAGACACAACTGAACAACATCGATACACAACCCACACATATGTCTACAAACCTCTAAGAGTAACAACAGTATCATATCACGGAACAGGGCCCCGCCGTACCCCTGGATAAAATACATATACACCACAAGAGATTCTGTACCAAAATCTAGGCTCCGAAAAAAGGGAGCTCTCCAAGATAGCTGAATAGGACTCCTAAGCTGGCGGGTTACAACCGTGAGCATCTGTACCTGCGGGCATGAACGCAGCCCCCCGAAGAAAGGGGGTCAGTACGGAATATGTACTGAGCATGTAAAGCATAAATACAATAAACAGGATCATACTGAAGTGAGGAGTACAGAAAACCAGTACAATAACCAGAAAACCACAAGGCTTACCTTTGAATCATAAATCATGGTGTCAATATCAGACTTAACTTGTTATGAAACTTAATGTCACCATTAGAGAATCATCTTGTTCATATGCATATGTATAACGTGTCCCGGCCCTCTAGTGAGGGACTCGATAAATAAAATCATATCATCATCATGTATATATATATAACGTGTCCCGGCCCTCAAGTGAGGGACTCGGTGAATAAGGTCGCCACATACCATCCTTGGCGCCATAATCACATCATCACACCATCACATCGTTACACCATCACACCATCATATCATCACATCATCATATATATGTATATAACGTGTCCCGACCCTCTAGTGAGGGACTCGGTGAACAATCCAGTGAAACTGTGCACGAAAACGTGTCTTGGCTCGGGACTCAGTGAAAGACATATTGAGGCATGCACGAGCAGAGTAGTGAGCAACTATATGCAATTTAAATCATATCTGAGACTCAATGGAATAATCAAAATGAACCATAAATTTGCAAATCGAGATAATAGTGAATCAAATACCTTTCGAATGTCACTGTGAATTATATCAAAATAGAACTCTGGAACCATATGTACGTATCAAAACATGAGAAAGTAAGTTCTGGGAATCAAGAACATTAGCCATCCTAGTGGCTCTAAGAATAGGAATTTCATTGGAACCATATACACATCGTCTGTTCGTTTCATAAAGATCATGCCAAAAAGAAAGAAGGGTTAACTTTACATACCTGTTATAGACCGACCGTAACCAACCTTGCTCCGTCGCCCCTTTAGCCTATTAATATGAGAGTAACATTATTGTTAATAAACTACGATTTCCCACTTAGAAATATACAACCAATCACTTATGGGAATCACTCCTTAGTTTATACCCCCTTGATTAGTATTTCGATTAGTTAAGAACCTAACGGAAATCAGGCAGCATTTCCTCTGTATAACTCGCCTAACCCGAATTTCCAATTTATCTCCGGTAATCACAACAATACCAACAATTTCATATCAACTAAAATTAAATCCACTCTTAAAGTATCTCCAGAACGGTCCAATATATATTCTTATACCGATACTCGTATACACTTCCTTATTTTCGTATATACATAGTATAACAATAAGCACACCAACAATAAGTACAGCCAATCCCACAATATTCCAGCCCACGAAACAATTCGTAATAACTGCCAAACTGTCCACATGATGACAATAACAATTTATCCGATTTCCCGCAATTAATTCCGTAGTTCCCGTCTCTCAATTTAACTATGACCTGGACGAATTTAAAAATATCTAGGAGAGGAGAATTCTTACCTTATTTGTCAAGAAATCCTCTTCTTCCTCCTTAATTCACTTTGAAGAAAGCTCGAATTCAACCACGCGACAAACGGAACAACAAGATCGAAGCGGTGTGCGAAACCCGTATGCTGTCCTTGAGAAAGATTACATTTTCTACAGTGAAATGAAGAAAAGCTCGCTGATTTTGTGATATGAACGTTGCAAATAAAGGAACTATGTAGTTGCTTCCTTAATTTCCTCTTTTAAAAATTGTCCAACAATATTAAGAACTTGCTGTTGCTAAAAAAAAGGAAATTCACGTCACTATTGTTTTCTCCCAAAGTGAATAAGAAGTTCTCCTTTCTTTTCTTTTTCAGAATGTTTGATAAGCTAATGGGACTTGTGTTAATCAGATTTGGAACCATGAGGTGGACCCTTTATTCCTTCTTAGAAAAGATATATGGCCACTATTTATGCAAAGATGTCCACCTCATCCAAAAAGGTGTCACAACTTTAGATATAAATAAAATGACTAGTCACTTGCTAACTTCTTAAAGGCTGCCGTGTGGAATAGAGGTGGTGTCACTTACCACTTATCAATTAATGTATTTAATTTCTTTATCTCCACAACAAACAAATATTTAACCACTTACACACATAATTAATTTCTTGATCTCAATTCACTGAAATAGTAATCATTATTTTATATACTTCATATACCCATTACCATGACCATGTAATATAACACTAGTCCATAGCCTCATTTTCCATACATAAAATATTATTTGCAATCATCGTCGTCACGCTCTTTCATCTCAAATCATTTCGGGACTTCATTCCTCGTACACACCGAGTTCTTGATTTTCATGCTTGAATATAACCAAATTTTCGTGACTCGAGTAAATTTGCTCATATTGGACGATTAAATTTTCTAGTCCGAAAAATAGGGGTATTATAGCTTGGACCGCATTTCATTCAAATAAATGTTGAACCTCGATGAAACTTATTTTCTTCGATTTGTTTAACTTCTAATATTTACAACACATGTGTACCATCACTCTAAGCATCTATAAGCTTGGGGATAACCGCGTTTCCGTTACTAATTTCATTTAACTCACATACTTTCCAACGTATGAAAATACGGGATGTAACAGACTATTCCTATTTTGGTATAATTTTGTGTGTATATATTGCGGGCACGACGGGGCCCTGTCCCGTCACTTATGCACGGTCATACTCTTCTAGTAGTCTGCGAACATCGTGGGTGTCATGGATGCTGTTTGGCCTTGCTGGCCATTGTTTTGTTGTACAGAAGTATCGGCGGCCTCGTTGGCTTGCATTGTGATACGTTACGCATATATATAAAAATGTGTTGGGATTTTTTGAGTTACAGGTCGACTTTAGTATTCTATTTACAGCTTTCAGACTTAGTTAAATAAACCCTTTTGAATGCCATGTTTGAGTACAGGTAACACAAGTTGTGTTATCGGGCAAGTTAAGCTCGGTCACTCTTCATGGCCCTAGGTTGGGTCGTGACAAAAGTGGTATCAGAGCAGTTCAGTCCTCGGCATGTTCGCAGCCGGTGTCTAGTAGAGTCTTGTTTATCGATGTGTTGTGCACCACATCTATAAACAGGAGGCTACGAGACATTAATAGGGTGTCATTCCTTCTTTCATGTTGGAGATCGTGCGAATAGAGCTGTGTCATAAGTGATGTCCTTAATCTAATAATTTTGTATGATTTCAGTGATGACTTGGAAGAGTAAAGCGACAGCAGCCCAGAAGGGCAAATCAGTTGAGGGTGAGGTCGTTAGCCAAGCCCCCAGGTCTACCAGAGCTCAGACTTATACTGGGATACACATTCAGTCCCAGAGTTCTCCTACTTCCCCACCTTTGGAGGAGCTCAGAGGGGCATCCGATCCAGCCACAGCTCCAGCACCAGTACCAGTACCTCCAGTCCCTCAGCCGGATGCTCAGGGTCAGGAGATGAGAGAGATGAGAGATGCTATACGTTTGTTGACTCAGATACTTTCTACCCAGGCTGGACGACAGTATAGGGGTCATGAGTATCCGGATCGGGCTACTAGTGCCAGGGCCCGAGATTTTCTTACATTAGATCCCCCAGAGTTTAAGGGCACGGACCCTAATGCTGATCCTCAGGAGTTCATAGATAGTATGCAGCGTACCTTAAATGTGATGAAGGCGTCAACTACAGAATCTGTTGAGTTAGCTGCTTATAGATTGCAGGGTATCGCAATTAATTAGTTTCAGTCATGGAGATTATCGAGGGGTAGGGATGCTCTTCCGCCGACTTGGCAGGAATTCTCAGATGCCTTCTTGCGCCATTATATGCCACCCGATTTGAGGCAGGCAAGGATTGACAGGTTCCTTAACCTGCAGTAGGGTAGCATGTCTGTTAGGGAGTATAGTGTGGAGTTTGATTCTTTATCCAGATATGCCCCTTCTATTGTGCAGGAAATGGAAGATAGAGTTCAGCGATACGTGACGGGATTAGAGCCAGGGTTGCAGGAGGCTTGTATGGCGGTAGCGATGCAGCCAGGTATGGATATAGCTCATATTCAGGCTTATGCTCAAGGGTCAGAGGATCGTAGGCGCCAGCGAGAGGCTATTTCGGAGCAGAGTAGTAGTCAGCCCAAGAGGGCTAGGTCGGAGGATCAGTATAGAGGTTCCACTAGCGAGAGCAGACCCCAGTACAGTGCACCTCTACAGTTTCGAGGATCTTAGCGGGGTAGGGAGACATCCCTTAGGCAGAGACAGAGTTCTTCTTACGCATCGGTTTCTCAGCAGCAGGTGGGGTCAGGACAGGAGGTGATGCCCCCTCCTCGATGTGCGGCTTGTGGGAAACATCATGTAGACGGTGTCGTCAGGGTGTATGTTATACTTGTGGTGATCCGAGGCACTATGATAGAGATTGCCCACAAAGAGTGGGTAGTATTGTCCCTGAGAATTCGGTAGCAAAGTCGTCACCCTCAGTGAGAGCCCCAGAGATAGGACTCCAGACTTCTTCCGGCCGAGGTAGGGGCGGAGGTAGAGCATCTAGCTCCAGTACTGGGCCGCATCGTATCTATGCTCTAGCTGGGAGACCGTGTCTAGAGACACCGCAGGATGCACTATCAGGTATACCCTTCTTCAGATAATTTATTGATGGATTTAAGTTATATACGAATTGTCCCTTATCACAATGACATGATGTATCACAACATAAGTTAGAATACGAGCATAGCGGTTAACAGGGTACATCGAAACAAAAGACTTCATGAAACACTTAGTTTAAACCTTAACGGGGGGACGTGCCCATAGCATAGCAAGACCATAGCTATAAATCCGAACTAGGGGTAAACGAATAGAAGACTACCTTTGATAGAACCTTACTGTCACACCCTAATTCCGCTAGGGTGTGATGGGTACCCGACCCTTACCTAGGGCCGAGCGAACCCTCAGACTCTTGCTGCACATAAAATCATGTCAAACTTTTCAAATCAAATGAGATGAAATACATCGTAATTTTTTTTTTCCAGAAATATTCTTTCACGTAGCTTCCAAGCATAACGAATCAATAATCATACAAAATTCAGTACATAACACAGACCAACATTTTGGCTGACGGAGCCGCTTACAGACTGACAACCAATACCCTCGACGCTGTCTGCAAATTCTCTAACGTAATCCAGAAAGCATAACATACCAACTCTGACTCGGCAGCACTCCGGGAACAACTGGAGCTTGCCATCTGCACTGGAACATCTTCTATACTGTCTTCCAGTCACCTGGGAGTACCTGCGCGGCATGAAACGTAGCCCCCCGAAAAGAGGGGGTCAGTACGAAATATGTACTGAGTATGTAAAGCATACAACACAGAAAGCAAAGTCACAACTGAAATACGATATATAGAAAGCGAGCACAATAGCCAGCATACTAAGGAGTCGTATCCGTCGTACAACAGGCAAAAGAAGTTCCGGAGAAATCAACACGGCAATCGGGATGACAAAATGTTTGCTTTCTTTTGGAAAACATCTTTGTTTCACACACATAGAAGAATCAACGCACAATTTCCGCGGCCATAAGTCCAGCGGTCACAATCACACATACCGCGGTCAAGTATCCAGCGGTTTTCTATCACAAGTTCGACATACCGCGGTCAAGGGTCCATCGGTCTATGTCGGCATAATCACAAGTGCGGCAGACGCGGTCAAGGGTCCAGCAGTCAATGCCACACGTCCGGCATGACGCGGTCAAGGGTCCAGCAGTCATTGTCGGGCACACCGCGGTCGAGGGTCCAGCGGCCAATATCACATATGCGCATATTCACATAACCGGCCCGGGACTCGGTAACACAGAAGATAACCAGACAAAATGCCAAATTATCACTTTCCAAACATAATCACACATGCCAGGATCATGCATCACACAGGACTCAGGTATACCAAAATCGTATATCGGAAAATAAAGAAAATAAGTAGTTTGTCCAGAATCTCAGGGTAAGATTTTTAAAAACGCTTTAGATGTCAAAAACATTTTATAATGCTCATGAAGGTGGTCATAACACCTATCATATAGTGAACAACATAATAACCAGGAGTTACCTGCGAACTCCGGACAAGAGTACATTGGCTAAAGCCGTACATCACATGTCAGGGTTTCGGTCCCCACAATTGGGTCAATAATCATTAAAATCCGTCTCGGGATAGATAAAATATCTCCCGTTTAGTAGTCGGAACAATAACCATGAGTTCCCTTGACTTACCGTACGGGAATAAAACAAACAGAACAATAAGAGAGGCATCGGGGATAGCGGGCCCACCTCGGGCCAAGTCGAGGCGGCGGACGAGAATCACGCCCATTAGACTCTACGGAGTCATCCAGGAAAGTTTTAGAACGATCGGGTTACATTTGTAAACGTTTTGGAAGTCCAACCACTTTTCTAGTAAAATGCACCATTTATAATTCAATTCTATTGAATGAATAGTAACGAAAACTAATCTCGGGTTACGATGAGCAGGATGGTCCCCGAGGCAGAAATCTCAACCTAGTAGACCTAGGGCATGCCAAAGAAGGAAAGGATAAGCTTTACATACCTTTCGCGCTACTCACGCTTGTCCAAACTCAATCTCCGTTTCTCCCAAAACCTACAAATGGTCATTTTTACCAATTGTTAACTATAAGGCTTTTGGTATTCAATCTTTAACTCATCACTTGTCTACAAAAATTTGGGCAGCATTTCCCCTATAAACTCGTCTATCCGAATTTCCAATTGCTCTCTTGTTGACACAGAAATACCAACAATAACATATGGACACAACCATATCTTCAATTCTTTTATTTCAACAAGAACGACAACATATCAAAACAGCCCCCAACTGTAACATAACGATGCCCGAAATTCTAACGAACACTTGCAATAGACCAAGCAGACCATATGCACTTCTTATACCTTATTTCATGCAATATCTTCAGAAAATTTCAGGGAAATACAACAGCAGCCACTCGACACCACATCATCTACTCATGTGCAATAAAACCACATTATTTTCTCTATAATCCTTACAACAACCCACAACAATTTAACTCCAACTCTAACCATTAAATTCATTCACTCTCCTCACATATCCATGATTACAACAACCAAAATATTAATTCAAATCAGTCCATCAATTTCAATTAAAACAGCCCCTCACCCATAAATTTCAACAAAACAACAAACGAGTTTATAATGTTGTTTTCTCCGTTCTAATTCGTTAAAACTCTAAATAAACACTTTAATAACATAAAAGGAATTTTATAAATACCTTATCAGAAGCTCCACCACGAAAATTTCATCCCCCAAGACCAATATTTATCTCAAATTGAAGGCAACGCAACGTACAACGTTTTTCTCTTCATGAGCTTCGGGATTCGGAGCTCGAATTTTGATCAAAATGGCTTCCTTAGCCTAGGATCTCTCTCTCTCTCTCTCTAATGTTTTTGGAGGATATTAGCTGAAAATGATCAGCCCTCAAGTGAATTTTCCATATATATTAACGTTAATGGGCCTCATGGGCCGAAACATTAGTGTTTGGGTCGGGTCCAAACTTGCTGCCCTGCCAGCCCAAATTGCATCGTCCATATTTCCTTATCCAAACATCATTTTGACGAGAGGTTTGTTGCGTTGGAAACTAGACTCGATGAACCTATTTTTAGGATTTTGAAACACCTTAAAATTCCTCATATACTAGGAGATATGCCCCCAACAATATGGGCTAAAAATCTTGTCCGAGATTTTACTGAAGTTGTTCCGATTCATTTTGTTTAGATTCGTTTATCTTCTAATCCTCTTCCAACTCTCATGTAACCTCTTATACATACATATAAATACCCATATACATACATAACAATCCATACACGTCTCGAAGGGTCCGGAGAATCACCATAACCTTAAACGTAACTGGAGAACTTACGAAGCTTCGACGAAACTCCAATCGCAAAAATATATTCATATCTTTTATCCATCTTCTATATCATTACTAATAATCTCAAATACTTTAAAAGGGCACTCACATTACCTCATATATGCTCATAACGCGATTTCAAATCCTTTAGGTTACGATGTCACCTCGGGATACTTAAGGCAACCATATATATAACGATATTCTTACTAACTCGATTAACTTTCCTTGAACTTTCTTAACTCATTCTTTCTTGTCTTAATTAAAATAGCACAGACTCTTACGGGGTGTAACATCCTCCCCCCCTTAGGAACATTCGTCCCCGAATGTCAAATTAGTCCTACATAATTATACTGCTTCTGGTGATCTTATAACGATTCACTTGTAACTTGAACTCATCTATCATGTTGTGCCTTTCTTTACTTAGACTAATGCCATTCTCCACCTGACATCTGTTAATATTGATCTTCCAAATATAGTAGACACGATTTAGCTACCTCCGTAATCGACTGCAACTTACCATATCCATCTATACTTGAAGCTTAAGTCGAGTTCTTCTTTCTCGTTCTCTTTAAATTCACTGTCTTCTAGTAACTAGCTCGTTCTGACCATCTCACTTAAACCATTTCGCAATTTCCCTTAATCCTACTTATAACACTTCAAGCATATTAGCTTGTGTCGTTTCTCTATTTTTGACTCAACTCTTCTATCGCCCCTTTACTCTGGTTCACCTGGGTCCCCAATCCCTCCTGAAATGATCTCCAGAAATTTGCTGATCATATATGCTTTCCCAAAATAAAATTTCCCAAGTAAGGATGATGCTTCTTACGAATGACATGGAGGGTATCTCTTAGAATTTAATCCAACATAATAGATTTTCCCTATCGGTATCGACTTTCAAAACATGCTAAGAACTTATATCTCATTTTCCTATTCATATTTCTGGAAAAATTTGGGCAGAGGTTCCTCTGTATTTCTTACTATCCCAAAACCTGCACGCAGGAAATACCGACCATGCCTCACAAGGCCAACACACATACGTATATACACATCATATCACATCGTATCATAGCCACACAGGGCTAACAATTTCAAATAAAAGTATAAAGGTGTCGGGACTTACCTCACATATGGCACCTCGAGACGTACCTGATCCTTTAACTATCTGTTCTGTGGTACTTTTCTATCCACCTTCTCTTTCATCCTCAAATCTCACATTTCAATCAAATTCCAATATTCTTACCTTACCCGACACGCTTCTTTCGTACCATAACTTACTTGCGTATTGTGTAGCTTCCAATATCATCGGTCACTTTCTTTTGTCGATATCATTCTTCAGCTGAAATCAAAGTTTAGTAAGAGGAATTTCATTTCTTATGGTTGGCTCTATCGCACGATCTAAGATCCAAAGAAAGGTAACACCCTAAATGCCCTGTAGCCTCCTGTTTATCGATGTGGTGCATAACACACCGATAAACAAGACTCTACTAGACACGGCTTTGCAGACAACCCCTAGGACAGACCTGCTCTGATACCACTTTGTCACACCCTAATTCCGCTAGGGTGTGATGGGCACCCGACCCTTACCTAGGGCCGAGCGAACCCTCAGACTCTTGCTGCACATAAAATCATGTCAAACTTTTCATATCAAATGAGATGAAATA
The DNA here is from genome assembly GCF_019175385.1 of Lycium barbarum. Classification (NCBI taxonomy): domain Eukaryota; kingdom Viridiplantae; phylum Streptophyta; class Magnoliopsida; order Solanales; family Solanaceae; genus Lycium; species Lycium barbarum. The sequence continues at coordinate 62,171,825 of NC_083344.1, read as the reverse complement.
CATCGTAATTTTTTTTTTTCCAGAAATATTCTTTCACGTAGCTTCCAAGCATAACGAATCAATAATCATACAAAATTCAGTACATAACACAGACCGACATTTTGACTGACGGAGCCGCTTACAGACTGACAACCAATACCCACGACGCTGTCTGCAAAGTCTCTAACGTAATCCAGAAAGCATAACATACCAACTCTGACTCGGCAGCACTCCGGGAACAAATGGAGCTTGCCATCTGCACTGGAACATCTTCCATACTGTCTTCAACTCACCTGGGAGTACCTGCGCGGCATGAAACGCAGCCCCCTGAAAAGAGGGGGTCAGTACGAAATATGTACTGAGTATATAAAGCATACAACACAGAAAGCAAAGTCACAACTGAAATACGATATATAGAAAGCGAGCACAATAGCCAGCATACTAAGGAGTCGTATCCGGCGTACAACAGTTAAAAGAAGTTCCGGAGAAATCAACACGGCAATCGGGATGACAAAATGTTTGCTTTCTTTTGGAAAACATCTTTGTTTCACACACATAGAAGAATCAACGCACAATTTCCGCGGCAATAAGTCCAGCGGTCACAATCACACATACCGCGGTCAAGTATCCAGCGGTTTTCTATCACAAGTTCGACATACCGCGGTCAAGGGTCCAGCGGTCTATGTCGGCATAATCACAAGTGCGGCAGACGCGGTCAAGGGTCCAGCAGTCAATGCCACACGTCCGGCATGACGCGGTCAAGGGTCCAGCAGTTAATGTCGGGCACGCCGCGGTCGAGGGTCCAGCGGCCAATATCACATATGCGCATATTCACATAACCAGCCCGGGACTCGGTAACACAGAAGATAACCAGACAAAATGCCAAATTATCACTTTCCAAACATAATCACACATGCCAGGATCATGCATCACACAGGACTCAGGTATACCAAAATCGTATATCGGAAAATAAAGAAAATAAGTAATTTGTCCAGAATCTCAGGGTAAGATTTTTAAAAACGCTTTAGATGTCAAAAACATTTTATAATGTTCATGAAGGTGGTCATAACACCTATCATATAGTGAACAGCATAATAACCAGGAGTTACCTGCGAACTCCGGACAAGAGTACATTGGCTAAAGCCGTACATCACATGTCAGGGTTTCGGTCCCCACAATTGGGTCAATAATCATTAAAATCCGTCTCGGGATAGATAAAATATCTCCCGTTTAGTAGTCGGAACAATAACCATGAGTTCCCTTGACTTACCGTACGGGAATAAGACAAACAGAACAATAAGAGAGGCATCGGGGATAGCGGGCCCACCTCGGGCCAAGTCGAGGCGGCGGACGAGAATCACGCCCATTAGACTCTACGGAGTCATCCAGGAAAGTTTTAGAACGATCGGGTTACATTTGTAAACGTTTTGGAAGTCCAACCACTTTTCTAGTAAAATGCACCTTTTATAATTCAATTCTATTGAATGAATAGTAACGAAAACTAATCTCGGGTTACGATGAGCAGGATGGTCCCCGAGGCAGAAATCTCAACCTAGTAGACCTAGGGCATGACAAAGAAGGAAAGGATAAGCTTTACATACCTTTCGCGCTACTCACGCTTGTCCAAACTCAATCTCCGTTTCTCCCAAAACCTACAAATGGTCATTTTTACCAATTGTTAACTATAAGTCTTTTGGTATTCAATCTTTAACTCATCACTAGTCTACAAAAATTTGGGCAGCATTTCCCCTATAAACTCGTCTATCCGAATTTCCAATTGCTCTCCTGTTGACACAGAAATACCAACAATAACATATGGACACAACCATATCTTCAATTCTTTTATTTCAACAAGAACAACAACATATCAAAACAGCCCCCAACTGTAACATAACGATGCCCGAAATTCTAACGAACACTTGCAATACACCAAGCAGCCCATATGCACTTCTTATACCTTATTTCATGCAATATCTTCAGAAAATTTCAGGGAAATACAACAGCAGCCACTCGACACCACATCATCTACTCATGTGCAATAAAACCACATTATTATCTCTATAATCCTTACAACAACCCACAACAATTTAACTCCAACTCTAACCATTAAATTCCTTCACTCTCCTCACATATTCATGATTACAACAACCAAAATATTAATTCAAATCAGTCCATCAATTTCAATTAAAACATTCCCTCACCCATAAATTTCAACAAAACAACAAACGAGTTTATAATGTTGTTTTCTCCGTTCTAATTCGTTAAAACTCTAAATAAACACTTTAATAACATAAAAGGAATTTTATAAATACCTTATCAGAAGCTCCACCACGAAAATTTCATCCCCCAAGACCAATATTTATCTCAAATTGAAGGCAACGCAACGTACAACGTTTTTCTCTTCATGAGCTTCGGGATTCGGAGCTCGGATTTTGATCAAAATGGCTTCCTTAGCCTAGGATCTCTCTCTCTCTCTCTCTAATGTTTTTGGAGGATATTAGCTGAAAATTATCAGCCCTCAAGTGAATTTGCCATATATATTAACGTTAATGGGCCTCATGGGCCGAAACATTAGTGTTTGGGTCGGGTCCAAACTTGCTGCCCTGCCAACCCAAATTGCATCGTCCATATTTCCTCATCCAAATATCATTTTGACGAGCAGTTTGTTGAGGTGGAAACTAGACTCGATGAACTTCATTTTAGGCTTTTGAAACACCTTAAAACTCCTCATATACTAGGAGATATGCCCCCAACAATATGGGATAAAAATCTTGTCCGAGGTTTTACTGAAGTTGTTCCGATTCATTTTGTTTAGATTCGTTTATCTTCTAATCCTCTTCCAACTCTCATGTAACCTCTTATACATACATATACATACCCATATACATACATAACAATCCATACACGTCTCGAAGGGTCCGGAGAATCACCATAACCATAAACGTAACTGGAGAACTTACGAAGCTTCGACGAAACTCCAATCGCAAAAATATATTCATATCTTTTATCCATCTTCTATATCATTACTAATAATCTCAAATACTTTAAAAGGGCACTCACATTACCTCATATACGCTCATAACGCGATTTCAAATCCTTTAGGTTACGATGTCACCTCGGGATACTTAAGGCAACCATATATATAACGATATTCTTACTAACTCGATTAACTTTCCTTGAACTTTCTTAACTCATTCTTTCTTGTCTTAATTAAAATAGCACAGACTCTTACGGGGTGTAACACTTACAGGACCAATTCAACATTCTAGGACGAATGTTCCAAAGGGGGGGGGGGGTGTTATACCCTGTATTTTTGTACGTCGAGTTATTCATAACAGAATCGACTCAAGTTAAAAGACGGGATCATTCTGGGACACGGAATAGAAACCTTTAATTTTTAATTTCTAAATTAGAACTAATTGTTTATAAATTTTATTTAGTGTAAAAGTATTATTATTGGAGATTAGGAATTAATTAATTGTGATTAGATTATTAAGTGGGAATTATTAATTAATTAAATTAATTAAGATTAATTAATAAAGTGGGCCCCACCCAATTTTTATTAAAAAAACAAAGCACATGCCACATAAGGGGGGCACGTGTAGGGTTTGGGGGCTTCCCATATATACCATAAAATGAGTCACAAAACACCATTCATCCTAATTGAAGCAAGAACAAAGCAAGAAATACAAAAAAAAAAAAAAGGAGAAAACAAGCTCTCGGCCATGGAGGTTTTGGCCGAGACTTGAGAGAGTGAGGGAGACAAATTGGAATTGCAAAGTGTTATACAAATTCAAGGATTGCAACGTGAATTGATTCTCGGAGTCAAGTTGATTAAGGTAAGATTTGATCACTTTTTATACACATTTTGGGAGACAATTTAAGCTTGTATAGATTTGTAGATATATGATGAATATGAGAAGTTGTAGATATTGATGTTGAAATGTAAATTGAGCCGTGTAGGGGGATGCTTTAATTAGACATGGTAAATTAATTTTATGTTGCATTATAGTTGTTGTTGTTGTCATAGATTATATGGTGAAGGAATGAAAAGAATTAGAAAGTTAAGATTGAAGTTGTGTTGAGATGAACATGTTGTTATCCTTATGGAATTGAAAGTATCGAAGATATGATTATGTCCATATGTTGTTGTTGGTATTTATGTGTCAACAGGGGAGCAATTGGAAATTCGGGATAGGCGAATATATAGGGGAAGTGCTGCCCCATTTTCGTTAAGTCTTTAGCTAATAGAAAACCCTGAAAGAGAATATATAAGCTGAAATATAAGTTCTATAAGAAATGGGCTATATATTTGTAAACTAGGAAATATAGTTACTAACGGTAACGTTACTCTTATATTAAATAGGTTAAAAGAGCGACAAGGCGAAAGAATTCACGAATAGTCGTTAACAGGTATGTAAAGCTGTCCCTTCTTTCTTTAGGCATGTCTTAGATTTAAGTGAGGAAGGATATGAGCTTTGGGGTAATCCTATTCGTAAGTCTTGAGTGCGTTTCATGATTTTTATTCACTTGTTGATGTTAGAACTCTTAAGTGATTGATTTCCCCTCTTCAGTTTCCTATACAATGGATAATAGTCGATATACATAAGCTCCTTTTCTGTTCCGAAGGGAACACCCATAAGGTGCTAGTTGAGTTGTGTATATGGTTTTACTAATGATTTCGAGGAAATTAGTTATATACTAAAGGAAACATAAAGTTTGATTTCAAAACCACTCCGAAGGGGGTGCGAGATTTTCCTATTTCATTTCATTTACGATTTATGTTTACATTCCATAGCATCATCTCTTTGTATGGGTATTTGTGGATTAAGTTGTGTTGACATGGTTATGATATTATTAAGCCGGAAGCGGCTGCCCGAAGGGGCCATTATTATTAAGTCGGAAGCGGCTGCCTGAAGGGGCCATTATTATTAAGCCGGAAGCGGCTGCCCGAAGGGGCCATCATTATTATGCCGGAAGCGGCCGTCCGAACGGACTATTGTGTTATTATGCCGGAAGCGGCGGTCCGAAGGAACTATTGTGTTATTAAGCTGAAGCGGCTCCGAGTAGGATATTCTATATTTATATTGTGTATGCTAGAATTTGTGCAAAGGGCCACATGATATGGTTCAAAACACTGTTCCAGGTTAGTCCCGCGTTGCTTTCTAAACTTGTTTACTACTGTGTTTTCCTTGTTTTATGATTCAGTACTGCCTTACATATTCCGTACTGACCCTCTTTCTTCGGGGGGGCTGCGTTTCATGCCTGCAGGTTCAGGGACGCGGTTCGACAATCCAGCCACCTAGGAGGAGTCAGCATTGTGAGTCAGACAACTCCACTTGCTTCGGAGACTATTCCTATTTTGGTATAATTTTGTGTGTATATATTGCGGGAACGACGGGGCCCTGTCCCGTCACTTATGCACGGTCATATTCTTCTAGTAGTCTGCGAACAGCGTGGGTGTCATGGATGCTGTTTGACCTTGCTGGCCATTGTTTTGTTGTACAGAAGTATCGGCGACCTCTTTGGCTTGCATTGTGATACGTTACGCATATATATAAAAATGTGTTGGGATACTTTGAGTTACAGGTCGACTTTGGTATTCTATTTACAGCTTTCAGACTTAGTTAAATAAACCCTTTTGAATGCCATGTTTGAGTACAGGTAACACAAGTTGGGTTATCGGGCAGGTTAAGCTCAGTCACTCGTCATGGCCCTAGGTTGGGTCGTGACAGATTTGTAGAAGGCTTGTCTTCTATTTCTACGCCACTCACAAAGTTGTCCCTTCTTTCTTTTGGCATGTCTTAGATTTAAGTGAGGAAGGATATGAGCTTTGGGGTAATCCTATTCATAAGTCTTGAGTGCGTTTCATGATTCTTATTCACTTGTTGATGTTAGAACTCTTAAGTGATTGAGCTCCCCTCTTCAGTTTCCTATACAATGGATAATAGTCGATATACATAAGCTCATTTTCTGTTCCGAAGGGAACACCCATAAGGTGCCAGTTGAGTTGTGTATATGGTTTTACTAATGATTTCGAGGAAATTAGTTTTATACTAAAGGAAACATAAAGTTTGATTTCAAAACCACTCCGAAGGGGGTGCGAGATTTTACTATTTCATTTTATTTATGATTTATATTTACATTCCATGAGAGACATTATCCAACCCATGACCTTGAATTGGTTGGAGTGATTCATGCTTTAAAGATGTGGAGACATTATTTGTATGGTGTCCATGTGGATATTTATACAGATCATAAGAGCCTTCAGTATATCTTCAACCAAAAGGAGTTGAATTTGCGGCAACGTCGATGGCTGCAATAGATAAAATATTATGATATTGATATCCTATATCACCCCGGAAAGGTGAATGTTGTGGCTGATGCTCTTAGCCGTAGATCTATGGAAAGTTTTTGTGATGTTCGGCCAGAAAAGAGAGAAATGGCTTTTGAGCTCCAGCAGTTAGCTAGCCTAGGAGTTCGAGTGGTGGACTCAGGTAGCATGGAAGCTACCATTCAGAATTCAGCAGCCTCGTCACTAGTAGTGGAAGTGAAAGAGCGATAATACGAAGATCCCATGCTAATTCATTACAGAGCGACACTCTCACAGAAAGAGAAGTCATCATTTGCGGTCTCAGGAGATGGAGTTCTCCGATGCCGAGGCAGATTATGTGTTCCTGATGTGGCAGGATTACGCCACCAAATATTGAGAGAAGCCCATTGCTCCCGTTATTCTGTCCGCCCTGGAGTAACGAAAATGTATCATAATCTTAAATCTGTATATTGATGGAATGAGAGGAAGAAAGATGTAGCAGAATTTGTAGCTCAATGTCCCAATTGTCAACAAGTGAAAATCGAGCACCATTAGCCGGACGGATTGTTGCAAGCTATAGAAATTCCAACATGGAAGTGGGAAGTAATTAACATGGACTTCATTACAGGCTTGCCCTGTTCTCGACGTAAGTATGACTCTATATGGGTGATTGTGGATAGACTTACGAAGTCAGCTCATTTCTTACCAGTCAGAACTACATATGTTGCAGAAGATTATGCAAAGCTTTATGTTAAAGAGATAGTACGACTTCACGGTGTTCCAGTATCTATTATCTCTGATAGAGGAACTCAGTTTACAGCTAATTTTTGGAAGTCCTTCCAAGAGGGTTTGGGGACTCATGTGAGCCTTAGCATGACATTTCATCCGCAGACTGACGGACAAGCTGAACGTACCATTCAGACTCTCGAGGATATGCTACGGGCATCTATGATGGACTTTTGAGGTAATTGGGATGATCACTTACCACTTATTGAATTTTCTTATAATGATAGTTATCATTCTAGCATCCAAATGGCACCGTATGAGGCTCTATATGGGCGAAAGTGTAGATCCCCAATTGGGTGGTTCGAAGTAGGAGAGACTAAATTGATAGGGTCAGACTTGGTCCAGCAAGCAATAGAAAAAGTTAAGCTCATACAAGATCAGTTATTAGCAGCCCAAAGTCATCAAAAGTCCTATGCGGATAATTGTCAAAGGGACTTAGAGTTCCATGTTAAAGATTGGGTGTTCTTAAAAGTGTCACCAATGAAGGGTGTAATGAGATTTGGCAAAAAGGGGAAGCTTAGTCCCCGGTACATTGGGCCTTATGAGATTGTGCGTAAGGTAGGAAAAGTGGCTTACGAATTAGATCTACCTCCTGATATGGAGTCAGTTCACCCAGTCTTTCATGTCTCGATGCTTCGTAAATGTGTTGGAGATCCTACTAGGATCTTGCCAGTAAATAATGTTCAAGTGACAGAAAAGTTGACTTATGAAGAGGTACCCATTGCCATATTAGATAGGCATGTACGGAGGCTTAGAAACAAAGAAGTGGCCTCAGTTAAGGTTTTGTGGAGAAACAATAACCGAGAAGAAATGACATAAGAAGCGGAAGAAATTATGAAATACAAGTACCCGCACTTATTTCAGCCCCCGGAAGAGATCCAAGATGAGATATCAAGATCATGAGGTATGTATGTTTTCCTTTTTATGCATTTGGGTCGTGTGTGGCAAAAATCTATTGCTATTATGTTGTGGCCCTGTGAGGCATTGTTATTATGAGCTGTTGTGATAGAATGGTAGTGCCATATTATAGGGGAAACTCTGGCGAAATATTTATAGAACTCCGGGGGATTTAGAGTCATGAAATCACGGGCTTTTGTACTAGCTGAACGATCACTCGGGCCCGCACTTTGTCATTGTGCCTGGGCGGTAACCAACTGAGTCAATAAGTGTATGGCCTCGGTCACTTGTTGAGCCGAAGCAACTGGTGGAGGAACCAGAGCCGAGGCTCCTCCTTGCCCTTCTACATTAGGCAATGCCTCATTTTGGGATTCACCCTCTTCCACATTCGCCGGAGGCTCTCTTTCTGCTCGTTTCTGTGTCGTAGCTTTGCCCTTCTGGGCAGCTGTATCGCACGATAATGCACTTTTAGAAGAGAATAAAATCCTACTCACGGCTCTATCGCACGATCTCTGAAAAGAAAGATGGTCATTTTCCTGACCTTATTAAGTTATTTAAGGTCAATCACCATCCAAGGTATGTTTCATGACCTTATTAAGTTATTTAAGTGTTAGAAACATAGGAAAAGCTTGAATTGTAGGAAGACATAGAAAAATGGGTGAATAGTGCCACCATTGAGTGATGATGGAATTGAATCATATGAGTTGAAGTGTTAAGGTTATGAATATGCTAGGAATGATGATTTTACCATGAAATAAATATTAAAGGTGTGAAAACACGATGATAAGCTAGGTAGGAAATTATGGAAAAATTGGAGGAAAATGGTGAAATGTGATGAGTCGATATGAATGATGGTTGTTGGTGGTAATGTTGTGGGTATTATTGTGAATGTTGGGAATTGATATAGACGATGGGAAAAGTAGAATAAACAAAGGAAGTGCTGCCCAACTTTCTTTAGAAAATAGCGACGCGTTCTTATAGCCCACTAACTAACGATAATTCGAATTCCCTTATGAAGGTAACGACGCGATATTGCAGAAAAGCAAGTGAACGGTATTCTAGCTAAGCGACCAAGGTGTGTGAGGCTAGTCCCTTTCTTCAAATGGCATGAATCCCATAGCATAAAAATCCCCTTCTTTCCATGAGCTAATAGATATGATATGATAATGCTAAAGCGATGATTATGTCCTTATTGTCTACACTCACCTCATGTACTAATTCCTTTGAGGTGAGGCAGAATGTCAGAAATTGCTCCATAAAGAGATCGGGGGATCACGACCTTACGTCACCCCGGTAGAGTACAAATGATCATGAGCTCACGCATGTATTATGATAAGATAAGCATGTTTTCAAAAGTATATGATGATAAGTATTTTATGTTAAGCATGTCATGATTGCATTTACACCGCGCTTAGTTGGCCGGCCAGACACCGCTTCGGTGGGCGGCTACACGGATACACCATGACCCTCTCGGGCATGGGCAGACACCACTAGTGGGCGGCATGAGATGGTACCCCGGACGTGGGAGGCCTGGACGCGGGCTTATATTATTGGTGATCACACCGTTCCGACATGGACGGGTAGCTTCCATGATATGTATACATGATATGATAAAGAGTATGAGTAAGACAGCATGCATCATCCTTCCTATGATTATGATTCAGCTTCACATGTTCACTTTGATGTTCATTAGGTTGTTATTGTTTCTATCTTCATTATTTATGCCTCTTATACTCAGTACAATGTTCGTACTGACGTCCTTTTCTTTGGATGCTGTGTTCATGCCCACAGGTAGACAGGGAGACGAGCTAGATCCAGAGCCATATGGCAGTCAGCTGTTGAGAGCACTCCATTATTCGGAGGTGCTTGTGATTTCTTTTGTGTATACGTACATATATATATATATATATATATATATATATATATATATATATATATATATATATCCATTTTGGGGCATGACGGAGTCTTGTTCCGTCCATTGTATAGCACGTCAGTAGAGGCTCGTAGATGCGCAGTGTGGGTTAGATGGTTCCACAAGATATTACTATATGTATATACTATCTTGATAGCCGTATGGAAAATGTATGTAAAGCAAGTATGCTTCTTGTAAAGTATGATTTTCACATGTTTCGTCTATAAATTCTGAAAGAAGTATTTAATGAGTAATTGAGTATTAAGAAGAGCGGTGCTCGGTGGTTAGCCCCGGGTACCCGTCGCGGCCCCTAACCGGGTCGTGACAAAAGTGGTATCAGAGCAGTTCAGTCCTAGGAAGTGTCTTCGAGCCGTGTCCAGTAGAGTCTTGTTTATGGTGTGTAGCGCGCCGCATCAATAAACAGGAGGCTATAGGGCATTTAGGAAAATGACCATCTTTCTTTTCAGAGATCGTGCGATAGAGCCGTGTGTAGGATTTTATTCTCTTCTAAAAGTGCATTAATCGTGCGATACAGCTGCCCATAAGGGCAAAGCTACGACACAGAAACGAGCAGAAAGAGAGCCTCCGGCGAATGTGGAAGAGGGTGAATCCCAAAATGAGGCATTGCCTAATGTAGAAGGGCAAGGAGGAGCCTCGGCTCTGGTTCCTCCACCAGTTGCTTCGGCTCAACAAGTGACCGAGGCCATACACTTATTGACTCAGTTGGTTACCGCCCAGGCACAATGACAAAGTGCGGGCCCGAGTGATCGTTCAGCTAGTACAAAAGCCTGTGATTTCATGACTCTAAATCCCCCGGAGTTCTTTGGGTCTAAGCCGGATGAAGACCCGCAAAACTTTATTGATGATATGATGAGAACCCTAAAGATTATTCATGCTTCCGAGACAGAATCCGTAGAGTTGGCTTCTTATAGACTCCAAGATGTGGCGGTGCTATGGTATAACAACTGGATGGCATCAAGGGGAGAAAATGCACCCCCTCCGGTTTGGCAAGAATTTCCGGATGCTTTTGTTCGTCATTACTTGCCACCCGAGATTCGCCGAGCTAGAGCGGACAGGTTCCTGAATTTGAAACAAGGGAACATGAGTGCCCGAGAGTATAGTATGCAATTCAATTCTCTAGCCAGGTATGCTCCGAGTATAGTAGCCGATATGGGCGATCGTGTGCACAGATTCGTGAGTGGTTTGGGGCCACATTTGTTCAGAGAATGCTTGACGGCCTCTTTGCAAGATGGGATGGATATTTCCCGAATACAGGCCCATGCACAGAATCTTGAGGAACGACGACAATTACAGAGAAGTGATTATGACAGTGACAGGAGACAAGGAAAAAGGGCTAGATCGATGGGAGCAAGTAGCGAATATAGAGGGGGGTCGAGGCAGATGCATTCTAGGCACTCAGGTCAGTCAGCGACCAGTGCCCCTTCTAGGTTCCCAGATAGGAGGGTTGATCGTTATTTTTAGTCAGGACAGGGCCAGAGTTCGAGAGCCTCAGATTCCCAGTTCAGGGGAGATTTCAGTCAGCGGAGACCTCCAGTACCGTGGTGCAGTCAGTGCGGTAAATTGCATTCCGGGCAGTTTCGTCAGGGTTCAGATGCATGTTACGCCTGCGGGCAGGTTGGTCACCTTATGAGAGATTGTCCTTCCGCGAGATGCAGAGCGGGGACTCAGCCCACAGGTTCAACAGTGGGTTCTTCTTCAGCACGCCCGACAGCACAGACTTCTCAGACTACAGCAGGTAGAGGCAGAGGTAGAGGGGGAGTATCCACTTCAGGTGCTGTTCAGCCCCGCGTATATGCTTTAGCCGGGCGACAGGATCTTGAGTCCTCCCCAAATGTTGTCACAGGTACATTGACTATATTTTCCCGTGACGTGTATGCCTTGATTGAACCAGGCTCTACTTTCTCTTATATTACTCCGTATGTTGCTGGTTGCATTGGGGCGAGGCTTGAGTCAATTAAGCCCTTTGAGGTACTTACTCCGGTTGGTGAACCCGTGATAGCAAAACAAGTATACAAAAATTGTGTTGTTGTTATGTGTGACCGCCAGACTAGAGCCGATTTGATTGAGTTAGAAATGGTCGATTTCGATGTAATTATGGGTATGGACTGGTTGGCGTCATGCTATGCTAATGTTGATTGCCGGACGAAAGTGGTCCGATTCCAATTTCCGGGAGAACCCGTACTTGAATGGAAAGGTAACACTGCATCCCCAAAGGGTAGGTTTATTTCCTACCTTAAGGCGAGGAAGATGATAGCAAAGGGTTACATTTCTCATCTAGTTCGGGTTCATGATATCGAGGCAGAGCCGCCAACTTTTCAAACAGTTCCGGTGGTAAATGAATTTCCAGATGTATTCCCAGATGAACTCCCAGGTCTTCCTCCAGAAAGGGAGATTGATTTCGCTATCGATGTATTACCTGACACCGAGCCTATTTCTATTCCTCCGTACCGAATGGCACCAGCAGAGTTGAAGGAATTAAAGGTACAGTTGAAGGATCTACTCGAGAAAGGGTTTATAAGGCCTAGTTCATGGCCATGGGGAGCACCAAGTCTTGTTCGTAAAGAAGAAAGATGGATCTCTGCGAATGTGTATCGACTACAGGCAATTGAATAAGGTGACAGTAAAGAATAGATACTCTCTTCCCAGAATTGATGATTTGTTTGATCAATTGCAAGGTGCTAAATGGTTCTCCAAGATAGATTTGCGATCAGGTTATCATCAGGTGAGAATCAGGGAAGCAGATATCCCCAAGACTGCCTTCAGGACGAGATATGGCCATTATGAGTTCCGAGTAATGTCGTTCGGGTTAACGAATGCCCCGGCAGTGTTCATGAACTTGATGAATAATGTGTTCAGACCATTTTTTGATCTCTTCGTGATAGTATTCATCGATGACATCTTGGTATATTCTCGCACAGAATCAGAACATGCAGATCATTTAAGGATTATCCTTGGCGTTCTCCGAGCCCGAGAATTATATGCAAAGTTCTCAAAGTGCGAGTTTTGGCTTAAATCTGTGGAATTTTTAGGCCATATTATTTCAGGTAATGGCATCCGAGTCGACACTTAGAAAATTGAGGCTGTGAAGACTTGGCCAAGGCCTACGACACCGACAGAAGTTCGTAGTTTCCTGGGTTTGGCAGGATACTATAGGAGATTCGTAGAGGGGTTTTCCTCCATTTCAGCTCCCTTGACGAAGTTAACTGAAAAGTCGGCAAAATTTCAATGGAACGACGCTTGTGAGCGCAGTTTCCAAGAATTGAAAGGCAGGTTGACTTCCGCCCCAGTGTTAACACTTCCCGAAGGACCAGATGGCTATGTGGTATATTGTGATGCTTCCGGCATGGGATTAGGATGTGTATTAATGTAGCATGGCAAGGTTATTGCATATGCCTCGAGACAACTGCGTAAACATGAACAGAATTACCCAACTCATGATCTTGAATTGGCTGAAGTTATTCATGCTTTTAAAATATGGAGGCATTACTTGTATGGAGTGCACGTCAATATATATACAGATCACAAGAGTCTCCAACACATCTTTAAGCAGAAGGAGTTGAATCTGCGACAGAGACGGTGGTTAGAATTGTTGAATGACTATGATGTAAATATCCTGTACCACCCCGGAAAAGCAAATGTGGTAGCCGACGAGCTTAGCCGTCGATCGATGGGTAGTTTATGTGGAATTCCCTCAGACAAGGAAGAAATGGTCCGTGAGCTTTATCGATTAGCCAAACTTGGAGTGCGTGCAATTGATTCGAGTAAAGCAAGTATCAGCATTAATGACCCCACAGTTTCATCTTTAAATGCAGAAGTGAAGGAACGGCAATATGAAGATTCTCAACTAAGCCGTTACCGAGACCTATCTTGCGAGAAGGAAAAGTCTCCATTTGAAGTTTCCATGGATGGAGTTCTACGATATCAAGGCAGGCTATGTGTGCCGGATGTGGCAAATTTGCGCCAACGGATCTTAGAGGAAGCACATCATTCCCGGTATTCTATCCATCCAGGTGCAACTAAGATGTATCATGACCTCAAACTAATATACTGGTGGGATGGCATGAAGAGGGATGTAGCAGAATTTGTAGCACAATGCCCAAATTGCCATTAGGTAAAAGCAGAACATCAGAAGCCAGGAGGGTTGTTACAAGCCATGGAAATCCCTATGTGGAAATGGGAAACCATCAATATGGATTTTGTTGTAGGATTACCCCGTTCACGAGGGAAGTATGATTCTATAAGGGTGATCGTGGACAGGCTCACGAAATCAGCTCATTTCCTCCCAGTCAGAACTACGTACTCGGCGGAAGATTATGCCCGGTTATATCTAAAGGAAATTGTGCGACTCCATGGAATTCCTTTAGCCATTATTACGGACAGAGGGGCACAGTTCACAGCCAAATTTTGGAAGTCGTTTCAAGAGGGCCTAGGTACCCAAGTCAAATTTAGTACGGCATTTCACCCACAGACCGACGGGCAGGCCGAGCGTACTATTCAGACCCTGGAAGATATGCTACGAGCATGTGTGCTGGATTATGGTGGTAGTTGGGATGAGCATCTACCCCTCATTGAGTTTGCTTACAACAATAGCTACCATTCCGGTATTCAAATGGCTCCATATGAAGCTTTGTACGGAAGAAAATGCAGATCTCCAGTTGGCTGGTTTGAAATAGGAGAATCACAATTAATAGGTCCCGACCTGATTCAACAAGCGGTCGAAAAGTCAAGATTATTCGGGATCGATTGCTAACAGCCCAAAGTCGCCAAAAGTCTTATGCAGACAATCGCCGACGAGACCTGGAATTTCAAATTGGTGATTGGGTGTTTTTGAAAGTGTCGCCGATGAAGGGAGTGATGAGATTTGGCAAGAAAGGGAAACGAAGTCCCAGGTATATCGGACCCTATGAAATCGTTCGTAAAGTGGGTCAAGTAGCTTATGAATTGAAATTGCCTTCGGAGCTTGAATCAGTTCATCCAGTATTTCATGTTTCGATGCTCCGCAAGTGTATTGGGGACCCCACAAGGATTTTTCCGGCAGAAGATGTGCAAGTGACAGAAAAGCTAACATACGAAGAGGTACCTATTGCTATTCTAGACAAACAAGTTACTAGGCTTCGGAACAAAAAGGTAGCATCAGTCAAAGTTCTATGGCGGAACAATAATCGAGAAGAAATAACTTGGGAAGCGGAAGAAAAGATGAAGTCTAAGTACCCCCAATTGTTTCAAATCCCAGAATAGACTAGACATGAAGCAACGACGAATTGAGGTATGTACGCTTTATTTCTATGATGTTGGTCGTGTGTGACCATAGATGTATTGATATTGTAATATAGCCATGTGGGGAAATGATAATATGGGTTGCTGTGACAGGTTAATAGTGCCAGATTACAGAGGAAACTCTGGCGAAATTTCTGTAGAATCTCGAGTATTTAACATTCGAGGACGAATGTTCCAAAAGGGGGGAAGAATGTTACACCCCGAAAATTTTCCGTTAGCATGTGAAAAATAGGCTAATAAGGATAAAATATGTGTGTGGCATTTTGAAGGCAAGTAATAAGGTCCCGTAGATTGGTATCGAGGAGTTGAACAACTTTTACGAAGGTTCCATAAGGATCAGAAATGAGACCAAGTCAAGAAAATAAGCTTCAGTAAACTGGGAGTATACGGTCCATTATACGGACCGTAGAAGTGTCACAGAAGAGGCTGGCTGAAGGGTGAGTTTTACGGTGTACTATACGGACCGTATAACGGTTTGACGGTCCGTAAAATGAATCGTCAAAGTGTCACAGAATGAGGTTGAAAGAAGGTCGATTTTACGGTGAATTATATGGACCGTATAATGATTATACGGCCCGTCAAATGGATCGTCAAATGGTTACAGAAAGGGGTGATCTCTGGGTCCATTTTACGGCCAGTTATACGGACCGTATAACGAACCGTATATTGACATCGGGACTGAAGTTGAATTTTATAAAATATGATCCAAGTCTCATTTTCTTCATTCCCACTTTCTACTACACGATCCTCTCTCTCTCTAGAATATTCTACACTCTCCCAAACCAAGAACACAAGTAGAAATCTAAGATCAAATTCATCAATTCACCATATCCTAGTGCAAGAACACATCAAAAGGGATTATTTGAGTCAAGAAATTCCTAGAAGGAGGACCTAGGGTTTTGATGGAGCGAAGCATTTCAACTCAAGGGTTGTTCAATCACCATCCAAGGTATGTTTCATGACCTTATTAAGTTATTTAAGTGTTAGAAACATAGGAAAAGCTTGAATTGTAGGAAGACATAGAAAAATGGGTTAATAGTGCCACCATTGAGTGATGATGGAATTGAATCATATAAGTTGAAGTGTTAAGGTTATGAATATGCTAGAAATGATGATTTTACCATGAAATAAGTATTAAAGGTGTGAAAACACGATGATAAGATAGGTAGGAAATTATGAAAAAATTGGAGGAAAATGGTGAAATGTGATGAGTCGATATGAATGATGGTTGTTGGTGGTAATGTTGTGGGTATTATTGTGAATGTTGGGAATTGATATAGACGATGGGAAAAGTAGAATAAACAAAGGAAGTGCTGCCCAACTTTCTTTAGAAAATAGCGACGCGTTCTTATAGCCCACTAACTAACGATAATTCGAATTCCCATATGAAGGTAACGACGCGATATTGCAGAAGAGCAAGTGAACGGTATTCTAGCTAAGCGACCAAGGTATGTGAGGCTAGTCCCTTTCTTCAAATGACATGAATCCCATAGCATAAAAATCCCCTTCTTTCCATGAGCTAATAGATATGATATGATAATGCTAAAGCGATGATTATGTCCTCATTGTCTACACTCACCTCATGTACTAATTCCTTCGAGGTGAGGCAGAATGTCAGAAATTGCTCCATAAAGAGATCGGGGGATCACGACCTTACGTCACCCCGGTAGAGTACAAATGATCATGAGCTCACGCATGTATTATGATAAGATAAGCATGTTTTCAAAAGTATATGATGATAAGTATTTTATGTTAAGCATGTCATGATTGCATTTACACCGCGCCTAGTTGGCCGGGCAGACACCGCTTCGGCGGGCGGCTACACGGATACACCATGACCCTCTCGGGCATGGGCAGACACCACTAGTGGGCGGCATGAGATGGTACCCCGGACGCGGGAGGCCTGGACGCGGGCTTATATTATTGGTGATCACACCGTTCTGACATGGACAGGCAGCTAGCATGATATGTATACATGATATGATAAAGAGTATGAGTTAGACAGCATGCATCATCCTTCCTATGATTATGATTCATCTTCACATGTTCACTTTGATGTTCATTAGGTTGTTATTGTTTCTCTCTTCATTATTTATGCCTCTTATACTCAGTACAATGTTCGTACTGACGTCGTTTTCTTTGGACGCTGTGTTCATGCCCACAGGTAGACAGGGAGACGAGCTAGATCCAGAGCCATAGGGGCAGTCAGCTGTTGAGAGCACTCCATTGTTCGGAGGTGCTTGTGATTTCTTTTGTGTATACGTACATATATATATATATATATATATATATATATATATATATATATCCATTTTGGGGCACGACGGAGTCTTGTTCCGTCCATTGTATAGCACGTCAGTAGAGGCTCGTAGATGCGCAGTGTGGGTTAGATGGTTCCACAAGATATTACTATATGTATATACTATCTTGATAGCCGTATGGCAAATGTATGTAAAGCAAGTATGTTTCTTGTAAAGTATGATTTTCACATGTTTCGTCTATAAATTCTGAAAGAAGTATTTAATGAGTAATTGAGTATTAAGAAGAGCGGTGCTCGGTGGTTAGCCCCGGGTACCCGTCGCGGCCCCTAGCCGGGTCGTGACAGTTATGATATTGTAAATGTATTGTTGACGTTTTGGAATTGAATTACGATTTGGAGGAATGTTGTATAAATAAAGGAGATGCTGTCCGATTTTTCCTAGCTTTAGCCATTTATGCTAGTTGTCAATTCTAACGATAGTATGACCTTGATGAAGGTATAAAAGCAAGCGTGGAAGGGAACGTGCAAGTGTTATATAGTCGAACGAAAAGGTATGTAATGCTAACCCTTCTTTCATAAGGCATGGTTCTTTGGCCAAACGTCTAAATCTCCTATAAGACTATGATTCCCTTCAACGATTTGATTCTCCGAGCTAGTAAGCTCCCGATGCTCGATGTGCTACGATTGTACTAAGTTCCTCGTATGACGAGTAAGCCTATAGGGTAGGTGTAACGATAATGACAATGATAGTAATGATGATGAGAATACAATGATGCTAAAGATGCTTATGAGCTATTATATGTATGCGTGCCTATGAAGGGCTATAATAAGACCCCGAGCTTATGACGCCGGGTAAGAATATATGTATATGAATATGTATAGAGTATGTATATGATTATGAAATGCGCGCGCACTTCTGCAGAAGGTACGGATAACATTGATGCCTTGGTAGGGCTAGGTATGTATGACCTTGAGCCTTGGTTGGCCAAGTATGTATGAAACACTGAACCTTTATGGTCGGGCACGCTATGGCTATATATATATATATATATATATGTGTGTGTGTGTGTGTGTGTGTGTGTGTGTATGACATCAATATGAGTACGAATATGTTATAAAAATGAATGTGAAGGTAAATAAATACGGATATGGATATATGTACATGGATACGCAATAGAAATGGAATGTCCTTGTGGAAAGCAAGTAAGTGCTATGACGGCGATATTATTATCTCCCATGTTATGCTATTTCATATGTTGACTGTTAAGCTTTCATATTGATATTGATCATGCTTTACATACTCAGTACATTCTTCATACTGACGTCCTTTTGTTTGTGGACACTGCGTCATGCCCGCAGGTGCACAGGGAGACAGGCTTGATTCATAGCTATATTTTCAGGGACTACATAGCGGAGTTCCATTTCATTCGGAGCTATAGCTTTTGGGTACTTATTCTTTTGTGTAATAATTATGGGCATAGCGGGGTGCTGTCCCGCTTATGTGATAGGTTATACTCTTCTTAGAGGCTCGTAGACATGTGTGTATGTGGATAGATATGTCTGGCCTTGTCGGCCTATATTTTGTATATCTTTTGATAGCCTCGTCAGCTTATATACATTTGTTGTGGCATAGATGTCAATGATGATTTAAAGATGGTGTCGTCCAATGGGACTAGCGTGATTAATAAGAAAGAGATGTATGTTTAATCGTATGGCTCACCTAGATGTAAGTATATGTGTAAGCCAATGGTGCCCAGGTGGGCTAGCACCGGGTGCTCGTTGTGGCCCTCTAGAAGGGTCGTGACAAAAGTGGTATCAGAGCAGTTCAGTCCTAGGGTGTGTCTACGAGCTGTGTCTAGTAGAGTCTTGGTTATGGCTGTGTTGCGCGCCACACGTATAAACAAGAAGCTGCGGACATTTTAGGAATAAATGACCTTCTTTCTTCATAAGAATCGTGCGATAGAGCTATGATGCAAGAAATTCTTTTCCCTTAATCGTGTGTTGTGCATTTCAGAGATGCCTAAAAAGAGAAAGGCTACAGCAGCCCAAAAGGGTAAGACGGTGGCAGAAAAGCGGGCTGATGAGCACTGCCACCGGTAGTAGAGGAAAGTGAGTCCCAGAGTGCGGCTCAATCTCAGTCCTCCCAAATAGTGCCTCTTACTGAGGAGCGTGAGGGAGCTTCAGCCCCAGCTCCAGCACCTCCATCTCCTCCACTAGATGCTTCGAGCTAAGATGTGAAAGAGGCCATTAATTTGCTGACTCAATTGGTTATGGACCAGACTCAGAGGCAAAGTTCAGGGCGAGGTGATGGGGCTGTTAGTGCAAGGGCCCGTGACTTCATTACTTTAAACCCTCCGGAATTCTTTGGGTCAAAGTCGGAGGAGGACCCTCAGGATATTATTGATGGTATGTTGAGGACGCTTCGATTGATACATGCTTCGGACACCGAATCGGTGGAGTTAGCGTCATATAGATTAAGAGATGTCTCGATCCAATGGTATACAGTGTGGATGGCTTCACGGGGGACCAATGCACCTCCCCCGGTATGGCAAGAGTTTGTTGATGCTTTTCTCCGTCATTATATGCCCCCAGAAGTCCGGTGAGCTAGAGCCGATAAATTGTCGAATTTGAGGCAAGGTAGCATGAGTGCTCTAGAGTACAGTCTCCGCTTCAACTCCTTGGCTAGGTATGCTTCAGCCATGGTAGCGGATATAGGTGACTGGGTACACCGATTTCTTAAAGGCCTAGGGCCACATTTGATGGATAGGTGTTTGACTGCGTCCCTTCAGGACGGTATGGATATTGCACGCATTCAGGCCCACGCTCAGAACTTAGAAGAAAGTTTACAACAGCAGAGGAGCGAACGTGAGCAAGATCGGGGACATAACAAGAGGGCTAGATCTTCGGGTCCGATGAGCGAGTTTAGAGGTGGGCACCGGCAGCAGTTTCCCAGGCATTCAGTCTATTCTATGACCAGTGCACCTCCACGGTTTTCAGGCTAGAGATTTGATAGATCTTCTCGTTCAGGGCCGAGTCCGAGTTTTTCAGGGTCCCAGTTTAGGGGTGTGTTGTACCTCGGGAAATTTCCCGTTGGTACGCAAGTAAACGAACTAGTGATGTGTGCGAGGAGTGCGAGTGTATAATGTTTCATGAGAAATGTGCGTATATGGACGAGAATGATTAGAATGAAAAGTCGAGAAATGTGAAAAGTTGAAAGTTGGCAAAACTTCCCAGTGGTCGTAAAGTTCAAAATACGGACCGTAAAATGGAATACAGTCCGTAAAATTGCAGTCGTAAATTGCCATGCAAGGTTTCAACTTTCTGCCCAGTTGAGAAGTTGTAAAATACGACCTGGTGGACGGACCGTAAAGTGATTTACGGCCCGTAAACCATGGTCGTAAATCACCATGCATGCAGCCAAAGTTTCTGGTTCTGCTTAAGGTTAAAGACGACCACGAGGGACGGTCCGTAAACTGGAATACAGACCGTAAACCTCCATGGACGACCACTGTACACCTCAGCACATAATTTCAATTCATTAAATATGAGGACCAAGACTTGTTTTATTTCATTTCTACATTACACCACTTCTCTCTAGAATCATCTCTCTACATTTATTTCATAAGTTTTCAAGGATTATAAGTCACCAACAACATAAACAAGTGAAGCAAGTGTAAGCAAGCCATTAAATACCATTCAAGTCAAGAAATGCAAATGGAGAAAAACTAGGGTTTTGCTCAAAGTGGAGTATTATTAACCAAAGCTTGTTCCTACAACTTCTAAGGTAAGATTCATGATTTGTACATGATGTTTAAGGTATTGAAGAGTTGAAATACATGGATTGTAGAAAATATGGTCAAGTAGGTCATGAATGATGAATAATGACATTTTGAGGAATAGTTTGAATTGAATCATGAATGTTGTTGTGTTGTGATATGAATGCATTATAAATGGTACTAAGATCATGAACTAGACACTTTAGACGAATGGACGAAGTTGGATGTTATGACCATGAATATGGGTGAATTAGAGGAAAATTAAGGAATCTAAATAATGTGGATAACGTGAATGACTAATGGCCATTGTTATGATATTAATGAAGGTATAGACGCTAGCATTGGAAGGAAGCGTGCAAGTGTAGAATAGTCCGACGAAAAGGTATGTAATGCTAACCCTTTTTTTCATAAGGCATGATTCCTTGGCCAAACTCTTGAACCCTCTATATGAGTATGTTGTATTCAAACGATTAACACTCCGAGCCCATAAGCTTACGATCCTCGATACGTGCTACGAATGTACTACGCACCCCATTTGACGAGTAAGAATAAGACATAGATGTTGCGAAAACGATGATGTTAGTGATGATGATGATAATAATAATGATGCTAAAGGTGCCTACGGGCTATTATATTCACATGTGCCTATGAAGGGCTATAATGACACCCCGAGCTTATAATGCCGGGTAGAATATATGTATATGGATGTATATATATATGTATGTATATGATTACGTAACGCGTGCACACATCTGCAGATGGTACGGATAACCCTGAAGCCTTGGTAGGGCCAGGTAGAAATAACATTGAGCCTTGGTTGGCCAAGTATGTATGAAACACCGAACCTTATGGTCGGGTACGCTATGTATGTATATAAGTGTATGGCTATGTATATAATATTAATATGAATGTGAAAAGACTATGTATATAAATGCGAATAGGGGCATGTATACGAATACGTGCACTATTATGAAATACGCATGAGAAATGGAAAGTTCCTATGAAAGGCAGGTAAGTGCCATGATGATAATATTATTGTCTTCCCTCCTATGCCACTTCATATATTGTCTATGATGCTTCTATATTGATGTTGATCATGTTTTACATACTCAGTACATTCTTCGTACTGACCACCTTTTGTTTGTGGATGCTGCGTCATGCCGGCAGGTGCACAGGGAGACAGACTTGATCCATAGCTGCTTATTCAGAGATTACATAGCGGAGCTCCATTTCCTTCGGAGCCATAGCTTTGGTTACTTATTCTTTTGTGTATATAATTATGGGCATAGCGGGGTCCTGTCCCGCTCATGTGATGTGTTATACTCTTCCTAGAGGCTCGTAGTCATATGTATATGGTTAGCCATGTCTGGCCTTGTCGGCCTATGTTTTGTGTATTATTTTGTCGGCCACGTTGGCCCAGGTACATTGATGTGGCATAGATGCCTATGGTGATATAAATGTACTGTTGTCCAATTGGGACTCGTTGACGAATGAATGGAAATGTATGTATAATTATATGGCTCACCTAGATGTAAGTATTAGAGTAAGCTAAGAGGGTGCTCGGGTGGGCTAGCACCGGGTGCTCGTCGTGGCCCCGAGTCGGGTTGTGACAAAAGTGGTATCAGAGCAGTTCAATCCTAGGGTGTGTCTACGAGCCGTGTCTAGTAGAGTCTTGGTTATGGGTGTGTTGCGCGCCACACTTATAAACAAGAAGTTGCAGACATTTTAGCAATAAATGACCTTCTTTCTTCATAAAAATCGTGCGATAGAGCTATGATGTAGGAAATTCTTGCTCCTAAATCGTGTGTTGTGTATTTCAGAGATGCCTAAAAAAGGAAAGGCTACGGCAGCCCAAAAGGGCAAGACGGTGGCAGAGAAGCGGGCT
The DNA here is from genome assembly GCF_019175385.1 of Lycium barbarum. Taxonomy (NCBI): domain Eukaryota; kingdom Viridiplantae; phylum Streptophyta; class Magnoliopsida; order Solanales; family Solanaceae; genus Lycium; species Lycium barbarum. Next base: position 62,148,716 of record NC_083344.1, on the reverse strand, counting down.
AAGAAAGCACCGCCACCGGTAGTAGAGGAAAGTGAGTCCCAGAGTGCGGCTCAATCTCAGTCCTCCCAGACTGTGCCTATTACTGAGGAGCGTGAGGGAGCCTCAGCCCCAGCTCCAGCACCTCCAGCTCCTCCACCAGATGCTTCGGGCCAAGATGTGAAAGAGGCCTTAAATTTGTTGACCCGGTTGGTTGCGGCCCAGGCTCAGAGGCAAAGTTCAGGGTATGGTGATAAGGTTGTTAGTGCAAGAGCCCGTGATTTCATTACTTTGAACCCTCCGGAATTCTTTGGGTCAAAACCGAAGGAGGATCCCCAGGACTTTATTGATGGTATGCTAAGGACGCTCCGGTTGATACATGCTTCAGACACCGAGTCGGTAGCGCTAGCATCATATAGATTGAGAGATGTCTCGATCCAGTGGTATATGGTGTGGATGGCTTCACGGGGGGCCAATGCACCTCCCCCGGTATGGCAAAAGTTTGTTGATGCTTTTCTCCGTCACTATATGCCTCCAAAAGTTCGGCGAGCAAGGGTCGATAAATTCTTAAATTTTAGGCAAGGTAGTATGAGTGCCCTAGAGTATAGCCTCCGCTTTAACTCCTTGGATAGGTATGCTTCGGCCATGGTGGCAGATATGTGCGACAGGGTACACCGATTCGTAAAGGGCCTAGGGCCACACTTGATGGATAACTGCTTGACTGCGTCCCTTCAGGACGATATGGATATTGCACGCATTCAGGCACATGCTCAGAACTTAGAAGAAAGCCTACAACAGCGGAGGAGTGAGCGTGAGCAAGATCGGGGACATAGCAAGAGAGCTAGATCTTCGGTTCCGACAAGCGAGTTTAGAGGAGGACACAGGCAGCAGTTCCCTAGACATTCAGGCTATTCTATGACCAGTGCATCTCCTCGGTTTCCAGGCCAGAGCCTCGATAGATCTGCTCGTTCAAGGCCACCGGTACCACGATGTTCCCAATGTGGGAAGTTGCATTGGGGTCGATGCAGATTGGGCTCGGATGGTTGCTATTCATGTGGTCAACCAGGCCATATCAAGCGTGATTTCCCCTCAGTACAGGGTATAGGTAGGACCCAGCCATCTGGGTCGGCAGCCGGATCATCAGCATCTGTACGCCCTACGAGGCCAGGTGCACATGCGCCAGTCGGCCATGGTAGAGGTAGAGGCAGAGCTCCCAGTACTAGCGGTCCTCAGCACCGTATTAATGCTTTGGCTGGACGCCAAGATCTTGAGTCTTCTCCTGACGTAGTCACAGGTATATTATCGGTATTCTCTCATGATGTATATGCTTTGATTGATCCGGGCTCCACATTATCATATATTACTCCATATATTGCGGGTCGATTTATAATTGAGCCGGAGTCTATCAAACCTTTTGAGGTGTCTACACCCGTGGGTGAATAGGTAATAGCTAGCCGAGTATATAGGAATTGTGTGATTGTGATTTGTGATGGTCATACTATGATTGATTTGCATGAGCTAGAAATGGTAGATTTTAATTTCATTATGGGCATGGATTGGTTGGCTTCTTGTTATGCCAACATTGATTGCCGGATAAAGGTGGTTCGTTTCCAGTTTCTGGGAGAACCAGTGTTAGAATGGAAAGGAAATACGGCATCACCAAAAGGTAGGTTTATTTCCTATCTAAAGGCAAGGAAAATGATCACAAAATGGTGCATTTATCATCTAGTGCGAGTTCAAGATGTAGAAGCTGAATCACCGACTCTTCAGTCAGTTCCCGTAGTGAACGAATTTCCGGATGTGTTCCCGGAAGAGCTTCCAGGCCTTCCTCCCGAACGGGAGATTGATTTTTCCATTGATGTGTTGCCAGGCACCACACCTATATCTATCCCCCCATATAGAATGGCACCCGCAGAATTGAAGGAGTTGAAAGAGAAATTGAAGGACTTTCTTGATAAAGGCTTCATTAGGCCTAGTTCCTCCCCGTGGGGAGCACCCATATTGTTCGTCCGAAATAAGGATGGCTCCTTGAGAATGTGCATTGATTATCGGCAATTGAATAAAGTGACGATTAAAAACAAGTATCCTCTTCGGAGGATCGATGATTTATTTGATCAATTGCAAGGTGCCAAATGGTTTTCAAAGATTGATTTGAGGTCCGGGTACCACCAAGTAAGAGTTAGGGAGAAAGATATCCCTAAGACAGCTTTCAGAACGAGATATGGCCATTTCGAGTTCCGAGTAATGTCGTTCGGGTTAACTAATGCACCGGCAGCGTTTATGGGCTTAATGAATAATGTATTCAGACCTTTTCTGGATCTATTCGTGATTGTATTCATCGACGATATCCTGGTGTATTCTAGATCCGAGACAGATCATGCGGAGCATCTGCGTATAGTCCTTAGAGTTCCGCGAGCTCGAGAGTTGTATGCAAAATTCTCCAAGTGTGAGTTTTGGTTGAACTCAGTATCATTTCTAGGCCATATTGTTGCAGCTGATGGTATTAGGGTGGATAGCCAAAAGATTGAGGCCGTGAAGACTTGGCCAAGGCCCACGACTTCTACGGAGGTTCGTAGCTTTTTGGGCTTAGCAGTTTCTTACAGAATATTTGTTGAAGGTTTCTCTTCTATTTCTGCACCGCTCAAAAATTTGACTCAGAAGTCAGCTAAGTTTCAATGGACAGATGCCTGCGAGCGTAGCTTCCAAGAGTTGAAAGATGGATTGACTTCTGCCTCAGTCTTGACACTTCCAGAGGGATTGGAAGGGTATGTTGTTTATTACGATGCTTCAGGCGTTGGGCTAGGTTGTGTACTATTGCAACACGGTAAGGTGATTGCGTACGCTTCTAGGCAATTGCGAAAACATGAACAGAATTACCCGACCCATGATTTAGAATTAGACGCAGTGGTCCATGCATTAAAGATATGGCGACATTATTTATATGGTGTCCATGTGGATGTTTATACAGATCATAAGAGCCTTCAGTATATCTTCAAGCAGCAAGAGTTGAATTTGCGGCAACGACGATGGTTGGAGTTGCTAAAGGATTACGATGTTGATATCTTGTATCACCCCGGAAAGACTAACGTTGTGGCTGACGCTCTTAGCCGCAGATCGATGGGAAGTCTAAGTGATGTACGACCAGAAAAGAAAGAGATGGCCCATGAGCTTCAACAGTTAGCGAGCCTAGGAGTCCGAGTAGTGGACTCAGGTAGCAGCGGAGCTACTATTCAGAATTCAGCAGTTTCATCGCTAGTAGCGGAAGTAAAAGAGTGACAATATGAGGATCCCATGCTAATGCAGTACAGAGATACACTCCCTCAGAAGGAGGAGTCATCATTTGATATTTCGGGAGACGGAGTTCTCCGATGTCGAGGCAGGTTATGTGTTCCCGATGTGGTAGGCCTACGTCACCAAATATTGAGGGAAGCTCATTGTTCCTGTTACTACGTACACCCCGGAGCGACGAAAATGTATCATGATCATAAATATATATACTGGTGGAATGGAATGAAGAAAGATATAGCGGAATTCGTAGCTCAGTGAAATAATTTCCAACAAGTGAAGATTGAACACCAAAAGCCGGGTGGATTATTGCAAGCTATAGAAATCCCAACTTGGAAGTGGGAAGTGATTAATATGGATTTCATTACAAGGTTACCCCGTTCTCGACGTAAGTATGATTCCATATGGGTGATTGTGGATAAACTCACAAAGTCAGCTCATTTCTTACAGGTCAGGACGACCTATGTGGCAGAAGATTATGCGAAGCTTTATCTTAAAGAGATAGTTAAACTCCATGGCGTTCCAGTATCTATTATCTCCGATAAAGGGACCCAGTTTACAGCTAAGTTTTGGAGATCGTTCCAAGAGGGTCTAGGGACCCAAGTGCGCCTAAGCACGGCATTTCACCCACAGAACGATGGGCAAGCTGAACCCATTATTCAGACTCTCGAGGATATGTTACGAGCATGTATGATAGACCTTGGAGGAAATTGCGACGACCATTTGCCACTCATTGAGTTTGCTTACAATAACAATTATCATTCTAGCATTCAAATGGCACCGTATGAGGCTTTATATGGGCGAAAGTGTAGATCCCAGATTGTGTGGTTTGAAACTGGAGAGGCCAAGTTGATAGGGCCAGATTTGGTCCAGCAAGCTATAGAGAAAGTCAAGCTCATACAAGATCGGTTGTTAGCGGCTCAAAGTCGCCAGAAGTCATATGCGGATAATCGTCAAAGGGACTTAGAGTTCCAAGTTAAGGATTGGGTATTCTTGAAAGTGTCGCCAATGAAAGGGGTTATGAGATTTGGCAAAAAGGGGAAGCTCAGTCCCCGGTATATTGGACCATATGAGATTGTGCACAAAATAGGCAAAGTGGCCTATGAGTTAGATCTACCTCCGGAATTGGAGCCAGTCCATCCAGTATGTCATGTCTCGATGCTTCAAAAATGTGTTGGAGATCCCACCAGAATCGTCCCAGTCAATGATGTGCAAGTGACAGAGAAATTGACTTATGAAGAGGTACCCATTGCCATATTAGATAGGCAAGTACGAAGGCTTAGGAACAAGGAAGTGGCCTCAATTAAAGTTCTGTGGAGGAATAGCAATCGAGAGGAGATGACATGGGAAGCAGAAGAAAGTATGCGATCTAAATACCCACATTTATTTCAGCCCGTGGAAGAAGCCCAAGATGAGACGTCAAGATCATAAGGTATGTATATTTCCTTTTATGCTTTTGGGTCATGTGTGGCCAAGAATTTTTATGTTGTTACGTTGTGGCCCTGTGTGGCATCAATTTTATGGGTCGTTGTGGCAGGATGGTAGCGCCATATTATAAGGGGAACTCCGGCGAAATTTTTGTAGAATTCCCCGAGACTTTAACATTCGAGGACGAATGTTCCTAAGGGGGGAAGAATGTTGCACCACGGGAAATTTCTCATTGGTACGCAAGTAAACGAACTAGTGATGTGTGCGAGTTGTGCGAGTGTATAATGTTTCATGAGCAATGTGCGTATATGGACGAGAATGATTAGAATGAAAAGTCGAGAAATGTGAAAAGTTGAAAGTTGGCAAAACTGCCCAGTGGTCGTAAAGTGCAAAATACGGACCGTAAAATGAAATACGGTCCGTAAACTGGCAGTCGTAAATTGCCATGCAAGGTTTCAACTTCCTGCCCAGTTGAGAGGTGGTAAAATACGACCTGGTGGGCGGACCGTAAAGTGATTTACGGCCCGTAAACCATGGTCGTAAATCACCATGCATGCAGCCAAAGTTTCTGGTTCTACTTAAGGTTAAACACGACCACGAGGGACGGTCCGTAAACTGGAATACGGACCGTAAACCTCCATGGACGACCACTTTACACCTTTGCACAGAATTTCAATTCATTAAATATGAGGACCAAGACTTGTTTTATTTCATTTCTACATTAGACCACTTCTCTCTAGAATCTTCTCTCTACATTTATTTCATAAGTTTTCAAAGATTATAAGTCACCAACAACATAAACAAGTGAAGCAAGTGTAAGCAAGCCATTAAATACCATTCAAGTCAAGAAATGCAAATGGAGAAAAACTAGGGTTTTGCTCAAAGTGGAGTATTATTAACCAAAGCTTGTTCCTACAACTTCTAAGGTAAGATTCACGATTTTTACATGATGTTTAAGATGCTACGAATGTCCTACAACCTCGATACGTGCTACGAATGTACTACGCACCCCATTTGACGAGTAAGAATAAGACAGAGATGTTGCGAAAACGATGATGTTAGTGATGATGATGATGATAATAATGATGCTAAAGGTGCCTACGGGCTATTATATTCACATGTTCCTATGAAGGGCTATAATTACACCCCGAGCTTATAATGCCGGGTAGAATATATGTATATGGATGTATATATATATATGTATGTATATGATTACGTAACGCGCGCACACATCTGCAGATGGTACAGATAACCCTGAAGCCTTGGTAGGGCCTGGTAGAAATAACATTGAGCCGTGGTTGGCCAAGTATGTATGAAACAACGAACCTTATGGTCGGGTACGCTATGTATGTATATAAGTGTATGGCTATGTATATAATATGAATATGAATGTGAAAAGACTATGAATATAAATGCGAATAGGGGCATGTATACGAATACGAGCACTATTATGAAATACGCATGAGAAATGGAAAGTTCCTGTGAAAGGCAGGTAAGTGTCATGATGATAATATTATTGTCTTCCCTCCTATGCCACTTCATATATTGTCTATGATGCTTCTATATTGATGTTGATTATGTTTTACATACTCAGTACATTCTTCGTACTGACGTCCTTTTATTTGTGGACGCTGCATCATGCCCGGAGGTGCACAGGGAGACAGACTTGCTCCATAGCAGCTTATTCAGAGATTACATAGCGGAGCTCCACTTTCTTCGGAGCCATAGCTTTGGGTACTTATTCTTTTGTGTATATAATTATGGGCATAGCGGGGTCCTATCCCGCTCATGTGATGTGTTATACTCTTCCTAGAAGCTCGTAGTCATGTCTATATGGTTAGACATGTCCGGCCTTGTCGGCCTATGTTTTGTGTATCATTTTGTCGGCCACGTTGGCCCAGGTATATTGATGTGACATAGATGCCTATGGTGATATAAATGTACTGTTGTCCAATTGGGACTCGTTGACGACTGAATGGAAATGTATGTATAATTATGTGGCTCACCTAGATGTAAGTATAAGAGTAAGCTGAGAGGGTGCTCGTCGAGGCCCCGAGTCGGGTTGTGACAGGGTGATTCGGGTCAGGCGAGGCCACCCGTGCCACGATGTTCCCAGTGTGGGAAATCGCATTGGGGTCAATGCCGATCAGGTTCATATGTTTGCTATTCATGTGGCCGACCAGGCCATATCGTGCGTGCTTGCCCCTCAGTACATGGTAGAGGTAAGACCCAGCCATCAGGGTCGGTAGCCGAATCTTCAGCATATGTACGCCCTACGGGGCTAGGTTCACATGCGCCAGTCGGCCATGGTAGAGGCAGAGGCAGAGCTCCCAGTTCTAGCGGTCCTCAGCACCGTATTTATGCTTTGGCTGGACGCCAAGATCTTGAGTCTTCTCTTGACGTGGTCACAGGTATATTATCGGTATTCTCTCATGATATATATGCTTTGATTGATCCGGGCTCCACATTGTCCTATGTTACTCCATATATTGCGGGTCAATTTAAAGTCGAGCCGAAGTGGATCAAACCTTTTGAGGTGTCTACACCCGTGGGTGAATCGGCAATAGCTAGCCGATTATATAGAAATTGTGTGATTGTGATTAGTGATCGTCGTACCATGATTGACTTGCATGAGCTAGAAATGGTAGATTTTGATGTCATTATGGGCATGGATTGGTTGGCTTCTTGCTATGCCAATGTTGATTGTAGAATGAAAATGGTTCGTTTCCAATTTCTGGGAGAACCAGTCTTAGAATGGAAAGGGAGTACGGCGTCACCAAAGGGTAGGTTTATTTCCTATCTAAAGGCAAGGCAAATGATCACAAAAGGTTGTATTTATCATCTAGTGCGAGTTCAAGATATAGAAGCTGAATCGCCAACTCTTCAGTCGGTTCCCGTAGTAAATGAATTTCCGGATGTGTTCTCGGAAGAGCTTCCAGGCCTTCCTCCCGAGCGGGAGATTGACTTTGCTATTGATGTGTTGCCAGGCACTAAGCCTATATCTATTCCCCCATATATAATGGCACCCGTAGAACTGAAAGAATTGAAAGAGCAATTGAAAGACTTGCTTGAGAAAGGCTTTATTAAGCCTAGTTCGTCCCCGTGGGGAGCACCCGTATTGTTTGTCCGAAAGAAAGATGGCTCTTTGAGAATGTGCATTGATTATAGGCAATTGAATAAGGTGACGATTAAGAATAAATATCCTCTCCCAAGGATTGATGATTTATTTGATCAATTGCAAGGTGCCAAATGGTTTTCAAAAATCGATTTGAGGTCCGGGTATCATCAAGTGAGAGTTAGAGAGAAAGATATCCCTAAGACAGCCTTCAGAACAAGATATGGTCATTTTGAATTCCGGGTAATGTCATTTTGGCTGAGGAACGCGCCGGCAGTATTTATGGATTTGATGAATAATGTGTTGAGGACCTTCCTAAATTTATTTGTGATCGTGTTTATCGACGTCATCTTGGTGTATTCTAGATCCGAGGCAGAACATGCGGATCATTTGCGTACTGTCCTTGGAGTCTTTCGAACTCGAGAGTTGTTTGCAAAGTTTTCCAAATGTGAGTTTTGGTTGAATTCGGTGGCATTTTTAGGGCATATTGTTGCAGCCGATGGTATTCGAGTGGATAGTCAAAAGATTCAGGCCGTGAAGACTTGGCTAAGGCCCACGACTCCTACGGAGGTTCGTAGCTTTCTAGGCTTGGCAGATTATTACAGGAGGTTTGTTGAAAGTTTTTCCTCTATTTCTGCCCCACTCACAAAGTTGACCCAGAAATCAGCTAAGTTTCAATGGACAGATGCTTGCGAACGTAGTTTCCAAAAGTTCAAGGATAGATTGACTTCTGCCCCAGTCCTGACGCTTCCAGAGGGATTGGAAGGATATGTTGTTTATTGCGATGCTTCAGGTGTTGGGCTAGGTTGTGTATTGATGCAACATGGTAAGGTGATTGCGTACGCTTCAAGGCAATTGCGGAACCATGAGAAGAATTATCCAACCCACGACTTAGAATTTGTCGCGGTGGTTCATGCATTAAAGATATGGAGACATTATTTATATGGCGTCCATGTGGACATTTATACAGATCATAAGAGTCTTCAGTACATCTTCAAGCAGAAGGAGTTGCTAAAGGATTACGATGTTAATATCTTGTATCACCCGGGAAAGGCAAACGTTGTGGCTGACGCCCTTAGCCGCAGATCTATGGGAAGTCTAAGTGAAGTGCAACAAGAAAAGAGAGAAATGACTCGTGAGCTCCAGTAGTTAGCTAGCCTAGGAGTCCGAGTGATGGAATTAGGTAGTCGGGGAACCACTATTCAGAATTCAACAGTTTCGTCGCTAGTAGCGGAAGTGAAAGCGCGACAATACGAGGATGCCATGCTAGAGCAGTACAGAGATACACTCCCTCAGAAAGAGGATTCATCGTTTGATATTTCCGGGGACGGAGTCCTCCGATGCTGAGGCAGATTATGTGTTCCCGAGGTGGCAGGTTTACGCCACCAGATATTGAGGGAAGCTCATTGCTCCCGTTATTCTGTTCACCCCGGAGCGACGAAAATGTATCATAATCTTAAGTCCATATACTGGTGGAATGGAATGAAGAAAGATATAGCGGAATTCGTAGCTCAATGTCTAAATTGTCAACAAGTGAAAATCCAGCACCAAAAGCCGGGTGGATTGTTGCAAGTTATAGAAATCCCAACTTGGAAATAGGAAGTGATTAATTTGGACTTCATTTCAGGTTTACCCCGTTCTCGGCGTAAGTATGATTCCATATGGGTGATTGTGGATAGACTCACAAAGTCAGCTCATTTCTTACCGGTCAGAACGACTTATGTGGCAGAAGATTATGCAAGGCTTTACCTTAAAGAGATAGTGAGACTCCATGGCGTTCCGGTATCTATTATCTCCGATAGAGGGACTTAGTTTACGGCTAACTTTTGGAAGTATTTCCAAGAGGGTCTAGGGACCCAGGTGCGCCTTAGCCCGGCCTTTCATCCGCAGAAAGATGGGCAAGCTGATCGCACCATTCAGACTCTTGAGGATATGTTACGGGCATGCATGATAGATTTTGGAGGAAACTGGGATGGCCATTTGCCACTCATTGAGTTTGCTTACAATAACAGTTATCATTCTAGTATTAGAATGGCACCGTACGAAGCTTTATATGGGCGAAAGTGTAGATCCCCAATTGGGTGGTTTGAAATAGGGGAGACTAAATTGATAGGGCCAGACCTGGTCCAGCAAGCTATAGAGAAAGTCAAGCTCATACAAGATCGGTTGTTAGCAGCCCAAAGTCGTCAAAAGTCCTATGCGGATAATCGTCGAAGAGACTTGGAGTTCAAAGTGAAGGATTTGGTATTCTTGAATGTGTCGCCTATGAAGGGTGTAATGAGATTTGGCAAAAAGGGGAAGCTTAGTCCCCGGTATATTGGGCCATATGAGATTGTAAGAAAGATAGGCAAAGTGGCCTATGAGTTAGACCTACCTCCAGAATTGGAGTCAGTCCATCTAATATTTCATGTCTCGATGCTTCAAAAATGTGTTGGAGATCCCACTAGGATCGTCCCAGTAAATGATGTTCAAGTGACAGAAAAGCTATCTTCCGAAGAGGTACCCATTGCCATATTAGATAGGCAAGTACGGAGGCTTAGAAACAAAGAAGTGGTCTCGGTTAAGGTTCTATGGAGAAGCAGTAAACGATAAGAGATGACGTGGGAAGCAGAAGAGAGTATGCGATCCAGATACCCGCATTTATTTCAGCCCTTGGAAGAAGTCCAAGATGAGACGTCGAGATCATAAGGTATGCATGTTTTCCTTTTATGCTTTTTGGGTCGTGTGTGGCCAAATTTTTATGCTATTGTGTTGTGGCCCTGTGAGGCATCGATATTGTGGGTTGTTGTGGCTGGATGGTAGTACCATATTATAGGGGAAACTCTTGCGAAATTTTTATAGAATTCCCGAAGGCTTTAATATTCGAGGACGAATGTTCTTAAGGGTGGAAGAGTGTTACACCTCGGAAAATCATCCGTTGGTACGCAAGTGAATGACCTAGTGATGAGCACTCGTGGAGCACGAACGCATAAAACTTTTTGCTGAGTGTATGATGTTTCCAGGAGTAAGAGATAACATTTGATGACCCTAAATAAGATTCCAAAGGAAATCGCAATAAGAGAGAGGTTATGCTCCATAATGAATAATTATCGGTTTTGGATATGTGAAAAGTTGCAAGTTTGCATTCTGGCCAGTGGTCGTAAAATGAAATACGGACCGTAAAGTGGTATGCGGTCCGTAAATTTCCATGTCGTATTGTGGCTTCCAAAACTTCAAACTTTCTTCCAAATGATCAATGGTTAAATACGACCTGGAATACGGACCGTAAAGTGGTTTACGGCCCGTAAACCATGATCGTAAATCACCATGTCCCATCCTGAGTTTCTAGTTCTGTTATGATTAAATAAGACCATGAAGGACGGTCCGTAAACTAGAATACGGACCGTAAACCATGTTTACGACCACTGTGCACTTCAAATAGAATTTTTAAGTCATTAAATAAGAGGACCAAGGCTTATTTCATTTCACTTCTACATCACACCCCTTCTCTCTAAAACATCTCTATACATTTATTCCACAAGTTTTCAAGGGTTTTTAGTGATCGACAACACAAAATAAGTGAATCAAGTGTAAGCAAACCCATTAAAGATCATTCAAGTCAAGAAATCCAAATGGAAAAAAACTAGGGTTTTTGTTCAAGTAGGTATTTCGACTAAGGCTTGTTCCTACAATATCTAAGGTAAGATTTATGGTATTTATATGTTGTTTAAGGTATTTGGAAGTTGAAATGCTTGGATTTTAGAAGCGTATAGCAAAATGGGTCATGAAAGATAAATAGTGACATTTTGAGAAATAGTTTGAATTGAATCATGATTGTTGTTGTGTTGTGACATGAATGGGTTATAAATGACGTTAAGATCATGAAATAGGGATTGTATGTTAATCAACGAAATCGTGTGTTATGGTATTGAATATGGAAAATTGGAATTGAATTGAGAATATGGATAATGTAGATGACTAAAGGCTATTGTTATGATATTGTAAATGTATTGTTGACGTTTGGGAATTGAACTACGATATGGAGGAATGTTGTATAAATAAAGGAGATGCTGTCTGATTTTCCCTAGCTTTAGCCATATATGCTAGTTGTCAATTCTAATGATAGTATGACCTTGATGAAGGTATAAACGCAAGCGTGGAAGGGAACGTGCAAGTGTTATATAGTCAAACGAAAAGGTATGTAAGGCTAACCCTTCTTTCATAAGGCATGGTTCTTTGGCCAAACGTCTAAATCTCCTATAAGACTATGATTCCCTTCAAACGATTTGATTCTCCGAGCTAGTAAACTCCCGATGCTCGATGTGCTACAATTGTACTAAGTTCCTCGTATGACGAGTAAGCCTATAAGGTAGATGTAATGATAATTCCAATGATAGTAATGATGATGAGAATAAAATGATGTTAAAGATGCTTATGAGCTATTATATGTATGTGTGCCTATGAAGGGCTATAATAAGACCCCGAGGTTATGACGACGGGTAAGAATATATGTATATGAATATGTATAGAGTATGTATATGATTATGAAACGCGCGCGCACTTCTGCAGAAGGTACGGATAACCCTGATGCCTTGGTAGGGCCAGGTATGTATGACCTTGAGCCTTGGTTGGCCAAGTATGTATGAAACACCGAACCTTTATGGTCAGGCACGCTATGGCTATATATATATATATATATATATGTGTGTGTGTGTGTGTGTGTTTGTGTGTGTGTGTGTGTGTGTGTGTGTGTGTGTATGACATCAATATGAGTATGAATATGTTATAAAAATGAATGTGAAGGTAAATAAATACAGATATGCATGTATGTACATGGATACGCAATAGAAATGGAATGTCCTTGTGGAAAGCAAGTAAGTGCTATGACGACGATATTATTATCTCCAATGTTATGCTATTTCATATGTTGACTCTTAAACTTTCATATTGATATTGATCATGCTTTACATACTCAGTACATTCTTCATACTGACATCCTTTTGTTTGTGGACGCTGCGTCGTGCTCGCAGGTGCACAGGAAGACAGGCTTGATCCATAGCTATATTTTCAGGGACTACATAGCGGAGCTCCATTTCGTTCGGAGCTATAGCTTTTGGGTACTTATTCTTTTGTGTACATAATTGTGGGCATAGCGGGGTCCTGTCCCACTTATGTGATAGGTTATACTCTTCTTAGAGGCTTGTAGACATGTCTGTATATGGATAGATATGTCTGGCCTTGTCGGCCTATATTTTGTATATCTTTTGATAGCCTTGTCGGCTTATATACATTTGATGTGGCATAGATGTCAATGATGATTTAAAGATGTTGTCGTCTAATGGGACTAGCGTGATTAATAAGAAAGAGATGTATGTTTAATCGTATGGCTCACCTAGATGTAAGTATATGTGTAAGCCAAGGGTGCCCTGGTGGGCTAGCACCGGGTGCTCGTTGCGGCCCTCTAGACGGGTCGTGACACTCACCTAGATGTAAATGTGAAAGTATGATAATAGGTGCCCGGGTGGGTTAGCACCGGGTGCCCGTCGCGGCCCTCTAGTTGGGTCTTGACAGGTCATCTCTTGGTCTTCTAGGCTTTCCCAAGCTACTTCCCAAACATTGTAAGCTTTGGCCATCTTCTATCCGAACTCTTCTAAGGCGCCTTGCTTCATGAACATGGCTTGCATCTTTTGGAGCTCCCTTGCTTGACTCCTAGTGAATGGACTTGAGCTAGGTGGGGTCATATCATCCTCCCTTTCATAGAGAAGATTCGTCCTCGAATCTAAAGGCTCACCAACAACCCTATAGGGAAAGATCACTTGCATTGAAATCATTATGAACATGATACTCACTGGGCAAGTCGATCTTGTAGGCATTATCATTTATCTTTTTAAGGACTTTGTAGGGACCATCTCCTCTTGGGGTCAACTTCCCATTCCTCAATGGAGGAAATCTTTTGTTCCGAAAATGAACCCAAACCTAATCATTAGGTTGAAATTATATCTTCTTACTCCTACGGTTTTGCCTCTTTGCTACCTAGGTGTTGATTTTGTCAATGTTCTCCTTTACCTTGGCATGGATTTTCATCATTTCGGCCGCCCTTTGTTTTGCATCTTGGGGCCGAGTCTCGGACTTGGCTTGTTTGCATTCCAAAAATTGACCACATAGTTTTTCAACATCATGTCGCATCTTGGGCCAATGGAATTGCTCACTCAAAATGTCAAGTGTCTTAGCCACTCCAAAATGGCCCATCATTTCACCACTATGTGCTTCCTTGATGAACAACTCCCTCCATGAGCTCATTGGAACACAAACTCTACCATCCTTGAATAGGAACCCATCAACAAGTTGGAATCTATCAACCCTCCTCCCTTGGGTCAACTCCTCACAAGTTGCCTTAAATTCGGGATCTTGAGAATAGAATCCCTTAAGGCTTTCAAAACCCATCATTCTAGAAGTCATTGTATTGAGCGAGACATAACTTCTAGATAAAGCATCCGCCACCACATTATATTTACCCTTTTTGTGATGGATCACATAAGGGAAAGCTTCAATCAATTCTACCCACTTGGCATGTCTTTTGTTGAGCTTGGATTGACCCTTCAAATGTTTCAAGGATTCATGATCCAAACGAATCAAAAATTCTTTGTGCCACAAATAATGTTGCCAATGGGTCAAAACCCTCACAAGTGCATACAACTCCTTATCATAGGTTGAGTAGTTCAAAGACGCCCTTTTAAGATTCTCACTAAAGTAGGCCAACGGTTTGCCGTCTTGCATCAAGACACCACCTACTTCAAAGCATCACACTCTACTTCAAAGGTCATCTCAAAATTTGGCAATTGTAACAAGGGTGTCGAACTCAATAAAGACTTCAATTCTTGGAATACCTTTTCTTTCTCATCCCCCCACACAAAAGGAACCTCCTTTTTAATCAATTCGGTCATTGTGGAAGCAATTGTACTAAAGCCCTTCACAAATATTCTATAGAAACTTGCCAACCCATGGAAACTCCTCACATCGGTTGCATTTTTGGGAGTTGGCCAAGTTATAATGGATTCCACCTTTTCTTCATCAACCTCAACACCATGGACACTCACCACAAAACCTAAGAACACCACTTTGTCAACCCCAAAAGCACACTTCTTCATGTTAGGAAACAACTCCTCATGCAACAAGACACCAAACACTAGCCTTAAATAGCCCACATGTTATTCCATAGATTTGTTATACACAAGAATATCATCAAAGTAGACAACCACAAAGTTATTGATAAAGGGTTTCAACACATGGTTCATTAGGCGCATGAATGTGCTAGGTGCATTGGTTAGGCCAAATGGCATAACAAACCATTCATAGAGGCCAAACTCGGTCTTGAAAGCCATTTTCCATTCATCACCCGGATTCATACAAATTTGGTGATAGCCGCTCCTAAGATCAATCTTGGAAAAGACACTTGAGCCACAAAGCTCATCAAACATGTCATCAAGTCTAGGGATAGGATGTCGATACTTTACCGTGATTTTGTTGATAGCTCTACAATTAATGCACGTCCTCCAAGTGCCATCTTTCTTTGGGACAAGAATTATCGGTACGGCACAAGGACTAAGACTCTGATTGACTATACCCTTGTTGAGTAGATCCTCAACTTGCCTTTGCAATTCCTTTGTTTCCTCTAGATCGCTCCTATATACTAGCTTGTTCGGGATTTGAGAACCCGGTAACAAAATCAATTTGGTGCTCAATACCTCTCAAGGGAGGTAAGCCATCGGGCATTTCTTCCGGGAACAACGCTTCATATTCCCGCAAAAGAGAAGATTTACTACTAGGCAAAGTGCTAGTAGCTTGGTTAGCATTTAAGAGAAGGTCCTTGTTGGCAAGACCCAACATGAAGTATCTCCATCAACCCCCTTTAAGTAATTACTTGGTTTGGCCAACAAATATTTCTTGGAACGATCTTGAGATGTTCCCTCCCCACTTATGACCAACAAGGTATCCCTCTCACTTTTCTCCTTCTCTTCCTTTTGATAATTCTCCCGAAGCTCCCTCATAACTCTATAATCCTCACTCACTTAGTAAGGGGTTATTGGATTAAGAATGTACTTCTTCCCCTTGACCACAAATGAGTATTTTTTTGTTCTCCCACTATGTTGGGCATCAATATCAAATTGCCAAGGTCTTCCAAGAAATAGATGGCAAGCTTGCACGGGTACCACATCACACAAAATCTCATCTTGGTACTTGCCAATGCTAAATTTTATGATGGCTTGCTTGTTGACCCTCATCTCAGCATATTCATTGAACTATTGGAGTTTATAAGTACTAGTGTGCTTGCGGGTGGGGAATTTCATACTTTCAACCGAAAATTGGCTAACGGCATTCGTGCAACTACCACCATCAATAATCAAGGAACACACCTTATCCACAATTTTACACCTTGCATAGAACAAATTCTCCCTTTGGTCACTCTCTTCCCCAGCTAGAGCCCCAATAGCTCTTCTAGCCTCAATAGCCTGATTCAAGACTTCTTCATACCTTATCTCAACCTCTTCATCGGAATCACCATCACACTCACTTCTTTCTCCCTCGTTATCATTACTTTTCCCGCTCTCATATTTATCTTCGGTCTGGTACCCATCTCTCACAATGGTGATAGTCCTTCGATTGGGACACTCACTTGCATAGTGCCCTCTTCCTTGGCACGTAAAGCATTGGATGATTATAGTTGGGTTTAGAGTTGTTACCTCCTTTAACCTTATCATCACCCTTAGCTTTGTAGTTTAACATGGCTTGAGGTGTTGGTCTTAGGCTTTTCCTAACTGGAAGTTTTCCATTTATTTGTGCCTTTGCTCCAAGTTGAAGATGACTTGCCTTTATCTTTATAAGATTTCTCCTCCTTTAGATCCGCTTCAACCTTGGATGCATCATAGAATGCCTCTTCTAGACAATTGTAAGTCTTAAGCCTCATGGGTTTAGCAATGTCACTATTCAAGTAGGCTACGAACCTTATAATAGTGCACTTCTCTTGTTCTTCAAGCTTGGCTTTCATCCGCAAGTCCTCAAACTCATCAAAGCACTCTTCCACGCTTTTCAACCCTTGTTTTAACAAATACACCCTTTTGATTACATCTTGACGATATATGGGTGGAAGCCACCTTGTTTCCATGAGCTCAATGAAGTCGTTCCAAGTTGGACGATCATAGATGTTTTGTTGAGCCCTTTGTAACTTCTTAGATTCCCAGCACGTGGAAGCGTATCCCTCAAATTGACCGAGGGCATACTTTATTTTTAAGGCCTCAGACACATTGTTAGTGAGGAGGATGTGTTCATTTGTAGCTTCCACTCAAAGAAGTTTTCCGTGTTACTACCTCGTTGGAAAGTAGGGAGGTTGACCTTGATTGTGTTCAAAGTCCGGTCATGGTCTTGCCATCTCCCTCGATCTTCATACCCTCGAGCCCTTCCTTGGTCGACATGACCTTGGAACCTAGCATCATGGCCCAAAAATCTCTCAAAGCCTCCTCTTCCCCCCCTTCCCTAGTTATTCATCCCTCCACGCCTTCCTCCTTGTCGGTTCTCATCCCACTACCTATCTTGTGGGTAATCATCATACTCTTCTTCATTCATGGGGTATTGGTATTGGTTTTGGTTAAGAAAGGGATCTTGTGTTTGGGCTTGGGGCGGAGCTTGGGGTGCTTGTTGTAAGATTACTTGAGGGATTTCATCATTCGGATTGTTTTGGTAAACATGGGGATAGGTTTATCGATGGGTGTTTTGGAATGTGAATGTTTGGGGTGGAAGGTTGATTGTTTGGGGTGGTGGAACTCTTTGGGTGGAGGTTATTGTGGCGGTCGGGTCGCACAAGGTATGTGTTTGTCCCGGGGTAATGGTTGGTGTGGTATCTTGTGTTCTATTCCCATCACCTTCATTCCTAGAACGGGGAGTACCCATTCTACTCGAACCATCCGCTTGAACTTTCTCAATACTCACCATCCGCTCATCCATAGCATCTATCTTAGCTTCTAATTTGGATTCCATCGCCGCCATTCTTTGGAGAATCAATTCTACTCCCTCCATGTTAGGGGAGTCATGCGTATTTTAAACTGACATTTAAACCTGCAAAACTAACACACAATGTTGGCAATAAAAGCCTCACTTCACTCGTATTCAACTTTCAAATCTTACCACACTCCCGTGCGCCTTCGAAGTTGTTGATGAATCACTTAACCAATCGAATTCACACGGTTGTTTATACTTTATGGTAGCGTGGATTCTTGTTAAGATGAAGGAAGGATGACTCAAAGCAAACGAACAAGAGTCAATAAAGTTTCAACGAAATAAAACGAAGAAAAGCTTGAACGAAATTAGCACGAAAGAAATGCGGACACAGGAACTAGTAAACACAAGTAGGAACAACTACCAAATGGTTACTAGTTGAGAGACACAAGAAAATGAAAATGGAATGCTAAATGGAAAATAAATAAAATTTCGGGCCCGGGTAGGTGATAACTTGAAAACGCGGCCGTGAAGCCGCAATTGATCTATGGTATCAATTTGAAACAACTAAATTTTTTAAATTTCTATATATATATATATATATATATTGCTCCCTACCAAAGGATTAGGGACACAATCAAACAAGCACTCCTTAGAAAAATTTGAAATTTAAATGAATTAGAAGTGAAAGAAATCGAAGTTGAATCAAGAAACGATCACCTTAGAATTGTTGTGGAAGATAGTGTTATACGACCACTTTCACGACCAATATCACCTTTCACTACCAACTTTCACCGATCGTGTAATATTATACGGTCCGTATAAAATGTTCGTATCGACAGATCAAATTGAACAGAAACTCTCCAAAACAACTCCTATTTCACGACCAAGTTTCACCGGTCGTATAAAATTATACGGTCCGTATTCGAAGGACCAAATTGTAACAGCAACTCTCCAAATCCGCTCCTATTTCACGAACAATTTTCACTGGCCGTATAAAATTATACAGTCATATTCGAAGGACCAAATTGTAACAGAAACTCTCCAATCGGCTCCCTATTTCACGACCAAGTTTCACGGGCCGTATAAAATTATACAGTCCGTATAACTTGCTGACAATAGCTTCAGTGAAATTCGACTGTACCTCATTTGGCTCGAGAATTGTGCTAGATTTCCTGAATTTGCTGACTTCTTGGGACCCACTGAACCTTGTATTGACCCTTCTTGGCTAGAAAAACAACTTTTCAACTTTTGACTTGGATTCCTTGGATCTTACATTCCTTTTTATCTTCTTCTTCACCAAGAACAAGGATGAATAATGAAGAACACCTAAAAACCCAATGTGGTCCAAATCAACTCATTTTTGTCCCAATTTTCAGATCTAAGCCCCTTTTCACCTACACAACAAAGCCCAATATCAACCGAAGCTCAATTTTGCCAAAATCAACTAAACCCACTTTTGATTTTTCAAAGCTTCAAAGCTCAACAATAGTGATTGACTCCAAACCTAACCAAATGAACTCAAATCTTGGGTTTAGGGGTTTTGGATATCAACAAACTCAAATAAAACTACAAATTTTGTGAACCAAGGAGTGAAGAATGTAAAAACAATCTTCTAAACTAGCTCTTGATACCAAATGATAAGATTCTACCTAGGAAACTTCAAAAACATAAAAAACAAGAAAATGGGAAATAGGAATGGGGAAGATTAGGAATGGAAGAAAGATAGTTGGATAACTACTAGACCAATTGATAAGAAACCTATAGGAAAATTTAGGTGTGTGAAACCTAAACCCTCCTAATGAGATTTCCACCAATGAACCTTAGCAATTTGGAATTCAAGAATTACCCAATTTGGAAGACCACAAATGAGAAACTCTATATGATTCCAATGGAAATAAACAATTCACTTTGCAACTAAGAGTCACACTTAGAATTATGCAACCAAACAAACTATATTATGGTTAATAACCTAACAAACTATTACTCTCAAGTTCTTCAAAATTCAAGCTAAAAACTGAAAATAAGACAAGTCTTCCTTTTATAGTCTAGGGCTTTACCCCCAAACATAGGTCTTCATTCATCCAATGGTCATAACTTGCAAATGTGGCCTCCAATTTGAACCCTTGGCCTAGAATTATGTTCTTGGCCAAGATTTGCATTCAACGGCCACAGTTTGCAAAAACATCCACCTTTAACATCTAGCCACTTTGAGAGGAGGTCATCTTTTGGTCTTCTAGGCCTTCCCAAGCTACTTCCCAAACATTGTAAGCTTTGGTCGTCTTCTCTCCAAACTCTTCGAAGGTTCCTTTCTTCATGAACATGGCTTGCATCTCTTGGAGCTCCCTTGCTTTACTCCTAGTGAATGGCCTTGAGCTAGGAAGGGATATACCTCAAGTTGCCTCCATGTCCATAGTGTGTAGCATGAGACTCTTCATAACTCTTGTGCTCTCCATATGATACGAATCGATTTGGGGAAACATCAAATCAATCACAAAAATGTGAAATTAAAAATAACAAGAAATTGGGAATGAGAATTGAAGAAAGGGGATGAGAAAAGAGGATAAAAGAAAGACTCAATTAGGATGAATT
Organism: Lycium barbarum; assembly: GCF_019175385.1. NCBI lineage: Eukaryota > Viridiplantae > Streptophyta > Magnoliopsida > Solanales > Solanaceae > Lycium > Lycium barbarum. The sequence goes on along the minus strand of NC_083344.1, from coordinate 62,128,351 downwards.
TATGGGCAACCTTGGATATATTAAATCCAACACCTCTCAATCTAATTCAATCATAAAAGAACATATACTATTTGAAATCAAGGAAAGAGTGATTCAAATGAATCCACAAATGAACAACTCTTCATGAAATCACTGGAATTAAAGGTTCAAAGACCAACAATGGAATTCACCATTAAATCTACTAAACTAAGCTAAACCTTAGCTAAACAAACTATGATAATCCTATCATCACTCAAATATTTATCATAAAAAATCTAAGTAATGAAATGAAAGACAAGTTATATATACAAGCTACGTAAAGAAGACTAATAGGCAATTACAAAGCTACCCTTAATGAAGTAAGGGCCTTGTTTGGCTAGTCATCTTAGTGTAGTCTTCAATTGAAGAACTAGTCTTCAATGGCCAAACACGCCCCCTCCTTTCATAGATGGCCCTCTAATCAACCTTGTGTAAATGGCCTTCTTGCAAGCATACCTTCCTTGCAAAAATATCAAACTCCAAATCTTGTCCAAGTTTGCAAGTGTAGCCAATTTGCAAAAATGTCCCTGTTTGCACGTTTGTCCACTTTGCGCATTTGGTCCCCTTTCTAGTAGCTTCTTCTTCAATAAACTCCCAAGCCACATTCCATACATCATAAGCCATCTTGTGGGGCTTGTAGGAGCCTCCAAAGGCCTCAAACGACTTTCTCATCTTCCATGTAGCTTGTAAACCTTGAAGTCTCATGTCTCGTCCTTGAATGTACGTCTTAAAATGAAGTGTGCTAAGTAGGATGATATCACCATAGGACTCGTCATCAAACTCCCCTATTCATTCATCATCTTCATAAGACCCATGAGAATCACTCGCCTCATAATCACCCCCGGAGTAGTAAGGTTCTTTGTTATGATCATGTAGACCATCATACGACCCACGAACACCATCATCTTCACTATCATTGTAAGCATAGTGTTGCTCACCTTCATTGCCATGAGTCATATCTTCTCACTTATAGCCCGTCGCTATTGTGTTCATACCCTCCATTGCTAGAGGTAGGGGTGTTAAATGGGTGGGTTGGGCTGAAATTGGCCCAATAAAAATGGGCTGAGGTAATAAATGGGTTGGGCTAACATTGACCCAAAAGTTATTTGGGCTGAATTGAGTTGGGCTGAAATAAACTAAAAATAGGCTGGGTTATGACTCGCCCAACTTGACCTAGTTTTTTTGAAGGGTCTATTTTCTAGAAAAATATGTTTTTGGAAAATATTTTCTAGAAATACATTTTTTGCGAAAAAAAATTTCCTGAAAATTATTTTTACGGATTTTTCGTAGAAAATATTTTTTAAGAAAACAATTTTCATGGTAAATATTTTGCGAGAAAAACATTTTTCGTGAAAAATATTTCCCTTCATATTGAACACACCAAAAACTTATAAGATACATGATACAAGAAAAGTGTATATATTAAACAAATAAACTAAATCTCAAGCAATAAACCCAAATTTAAGTAAATCTTAAAAATGGGCTAGAATTGGGCTAGTATTGGGCTAAGTTGGAGATCACTTTAAAATGGGCTATGTTGGGTTGGGCTGAAATCAGCCCAATATAAAATTATCTTGAGCCCAACCCATAAAAGTTTGGGCGGGTCATCACCTATTGGGCCAAATTTGACACCCCTAGCTAGAGGTATAACTCTGCAATTCGTCACCACAAGATCCTGAAGCTATGGATGACATCCTTATCTCTCCTTCTCCTTATGACTCCTCTTCTTATACCTACAAAACGAGCAAACAAGATTAGTAGTAACGTTCCTCACATCACTCGTATTTGCACTCAAGCTTACCTCTCAACCTAAAGCTTCTTCCAAAGTTGGCCAAGAACCGCTTATCCAAATCAATTCACAAGGTTGCTAATCTTTGTGGAAAAATAGATTCTTGTTAATTGAAAGATGGACGACTCGATTAAATGAAAGGACTTGAGCCAAGAAGTATCAACGACATTAAAACGAGAAAAGCTTTAAAAGAATTGGCATGAAAAAAAGACGGACTCAAGAACTAGCATACACAAGTAGGACAAGTACTAAATGCACACTATTTGAAAGACACAAAAAAATGAAATGCTAAAATCGGGAAATAAATAAAATTTCGGGCTCGAGTAGGTGATAACTTGAAAACGCGGCCGTGAAGCCCCAATTGATTGATACCTACTTTTTTTTGCCCCCTACCAAAGGATTAGGGACACAAACCAACAAGCAATCCCAATGAAAATTTTGAAATTGAAATGAATTAAGTACAAGATTTGAGGCTTGGGAAATCAAATAAATGAATTAGAAGTGATCACCTGGAACTGTTGTTAATCTTGAGTTTTACGGTCACAGTACCCAAGAAATACGGTCCGTAATTTCAATTATGGTCCGTAAAATTTAATTACGACTTGAGGCAGAAAGTTCACTTGAGCCCTTATAATTTTACGGTTGGACAATTACAGTCCGTAAGTTAGATTACGTTCCATAAAAATTGATCCCTCCAATTTCCAGAAGCTTCAAATTCGAAGCTCAACTTTTACACCTAGTGAATTACGGTCCGTAATTTTCAATATGTGTCAAATTCCAGTAGCTTCAATTTGACCCTCAAACTTGTATGACTTCTATTTAACGTCCCCAATTACGGTCCGTAATTTGCAATATTCCCAACTTCAGTGAAATTCGACTGTGCCTTGTTTGGATCGGGAATTATGCTAGATTTTCTGAATTTGTTGACTTCTTAGGACCCACTCAACTTAGGACTTTCCCTTTGTGGCCCAACAAATAACTTTTCTTCTTGACTTTGAAATTTTTGGATTAAACCTTCCTTTGAGTCTTCTTCTCAAGATGAAGATATGAATGTCTTCAAGAACATGAAGAACTTTCAAATTTCCAATGTACCCCCAAATCAACTCGTTTTTCTTCCAATTCCGGATCTAAGCCCCTTTTTATTAGGAGAACAAAGCCCACTAACTAGTTAGCCTCAATTTCAACTCAATCACCAAACCCACTTTTTAGTTCTTCAAGGTCAACAATGGTGATTGACTCAAAATTTAATCATCTTGTGCCTTGGACTCTTAACTTCTTCCGGCCTTGAATCACCCAAGCTTGTAATTGTAGCCACTTTAAGAGGAAAGCCTTTGGCCTTGGACTCTTGACTTCTTCTCCCATGCTATCTCCCATATCTTGAAGGTCCTCCAATGACTCCATTTAAATGCTCCCAAAGCTTTATCCTCCATGAATCCGCTTCCAACACAAATCCTTGGAGAAGTTTAAGTTGTTGAGCCATTTGTGCCATTTAGGATCATATCACATCTTCTTGCTTATTACTTTCTTTACTTTATTAGGCTTCATCCTGTAATCGCTTGATATCACAGTACTTATCTGCTAGCCCCATAGCCATCAAACTTCCTTGAGGATGTCTTTCATGTCCTTATCTCCCTCTTTTTCCTTAATACATTAACATATACTACAACTTAGTCATAAGGACCGGTAACTGTTCATTTGAGCTTCCTCGCACATTCGGCTAACATTTTACTAACTAATGTAAACATCATAAAGGGAAATATTTTGGGCTGCATATCCATTGCAACATTTATAAGGGTTTCTTAGTAGCCATATTTTTCTTCCCTTCGATTAGTAACCATTTTTTCATCTTTAGGTGTAGCGAAATTACTTCTTTCCCCTTACAGGGTTAACTTACCCAGAAACAGAATTCCATGAACTCTTTTTCTAAGGATTTTTCTTTCAATTCTACTTCAATTTATTAACCCAAATTAAGTCACACGTCGGAAGATGATGATGCAAGCCCACTTGCCTCAAGGCCATTTACAAGGAGCCAAGCCCGGGAACTACAACACTTGCAAAGCCTATTCATGAAGCGGGAGGCTCTTGAGTATATTTTTGATGAGCACCTTGGATCTCTAGTCCATTTTTTGATGAAGATTGCTTGGGGAGAAGAAGAGGAAATGGAAGTCACCACATTGGCTAAAAGATGAAGAGTTGGCTATTCATGCAAAGGAGATTTCAAGATTTTGAAGAAAAAAGAATAGCCAAACAAGGCCCTTGTCTCATTAAGGGTGTTTATGTCATTTTGCTATCTTTTATTTCTAGCATAGTATAAATAGTTCTCTTGTTCATCATGGAAGACCTAGATTATTTTGATGAGATATATTGAAACTTGTAAACTCTAGAATTGAGTGTTTGAGACCTTGTTGAAGCTTTTGGTTGTTTGAATTGTTGAGAAGGTGGTTAATTGGGAAATCAATCCCTTTTGGTCTCCTTAAGAGTTTGGTGTTTTTGAGTAATCTAATTGAAGGTATTAACCTTTTTATGGTTATGATTGTCTTTTAGTCTTATTCAATTGTGTCAATCTATTCTAGCCTTAATTTCTTGTCTTTCCTTTTTATTATTATATCAATTGGTATCAGAGCTTGGATTAGATTTGTTCTATCAAATCTAGCCTAGGGTTTGTTACTGTAAAAAAAAATACAAAATCCTAGAAAACCCCAATTTTTTTTGTTTGTTTTGTTGTTTTGTTATTAGATTCTGGTTCGTTAGTACGTTAGGGTTTCAAATATGAAGTTTTGAGTCATTCCAAGTGGTTTTGAGATTTTTACCATTGTTGAGTTGAAGAACTTGAAGTGGGTCTTGTTGATTTGGGTGAAATTAGGACTTTAAACTTTTTGGGCTTTGTTCTACAAGTCTTGGGGAGTCTAAATCTGAAAATTGAAGGAAAAACAAGTTGATTTGAAGGTAGTTGAAAATTTGAAATTTTTGGTGTTCTTAATGACCTTCAAATCTTCATAAGGAAGAAGACTCTCCAAAGGGGCATTTAATCCAAAGTTTTCAAGTCAAGATTTGGTGAAAAGTGTTTTTCTACACGAACATCATCAGATCCAAGAAATTCGGTCCAAATTTCGAGAAGATCGAGTTCAACATGAAAATCACTGATGCTGTGAACATTGCAAATTGCGGACCGCAATCTGGGGTCGTAAACTTGGATCTTCAAAATTGGCATGATTGCAGTAGCTCACTGGAATTTTACAACCTCATTAAATATAGACCGTAAACTCAAAATACGGACCGTAAACCACAATACGGACCGTATTCCCCAACCGTATAAAAGTACCAAGGATTGGAGCATTCAACCTAGGAAAGACATCATTAAATACGGACCGTAAAACAAAATACAACCCGTATCTTGTGGGTCGTAAAAGTCGAGGTACGAAGGTAAACATTCTGTTTTGGAGCATCACTAAATACGGACCGTATTTTGTCAAGCTTAAATCGTATACCCAAGGTATCTTCTCAAGTCCAAATTTCATTTCATCCCACTTTCATTTCTCAAAAATTTCTTGGTCCTTAGTTGTTGGTCTAGTGTCCCTAGTCCTTTGGTAGGGAACAAAAAAAAAAGTATAGAAATTTTAAAATTTTCATTATTTCAAATTGATACCTTGGATCAATTGGGACTTCAAGACCACATTTTCAAGTTATCGCCTACCGGGTCCAAAATTTGATTTATTTCCCAATTTTAGCATTTCATTTTCTTTGGTCTCTGACTAGTAGCCATCTAGTAGTTGTTCCTACCTGTGTTTACTAGTTCTTGTGTTCGCATTTCTTTCGTGCTTTTCTTCGTTTGTGTTTCGTTGTTATTTTCTTGGGTCAAGTCCGTTTGTTTTAATTGAGTCGTCCATCCTTCTTGAGTCTACAAGAATCTATTCCGACCAAAAGTAGCATTTGAATCCTTTGAGACCAACTGACTTGAACAAGCTTACAACCTTGAGCCGAAGCAATTTGTATGGCAATCCACAAGGTACAGTTGAGTGATTGTGAGTTGTTTTTATACTAACCTAACGCGTTTGTTTGTTTTGTTGAGTGTCACTCCATAGGTACTATATCGGACGAGGATGGAACACTAGGTCCCACCAGGGAACTTACTCTCATGGATCTCATGCGAGAGTTGCAAAGTCTAAAAGGCACAATGGGAAATTTGGGTGGTCAAATGGAAAACTTGGGAAGTCGGGTGGAGGCCATGGAAAGTAGTAGTCGAGAGGTGTCCCATTCACCTCGGGTGGTATACCAAGGTGGTTCGAGTAGAGTTAATCAAAGTCCTTCACACACGATCAGACACGGAACCTTTCACCAAATGTATAACTCCACTCCCCAAACCAGTCCTCAAACCACACCTAAAAATGTAACAATCCACAATCCCATTATTACCCACCCAAATAACATTCTGATAGGTCCACGAAATGATCCATTACCACAAGAACCACCTATAAATGAACCACACCACCAACCAAATGATCCACATCCAAATGACCCTTTACCAATCCACAACCTTTCACTTAACCAACAAAACTAGGATAATGTCACGACCTAGCCCCGTGGGCCATGACTAGTGCCCTAGCTGGACACCCATATGTATACCTGTTAGATCTAATCATACTGACACTATACACAACATGGGAATCGACATAGACCTAAAGGTTCTCAACGTCACATATCAAGATAATTTGTCCCTTGCAGAGTCTCAACCAATCACAACGAAATCAAATACGCAAGCCGACGAGGCTGCCACTATATATCATTATAATACGCAAGCCGGCAAGGCTGCCACCACATGTCAATATACTACGCAAGCCGACATGGCTGCCACTACGTGTCGATAACATATGCAAGTCGGCAAGGCTGCTACAACCAACAGAAACATCCACAACGACTATATAGACACAGCTGATCATAATCTAGTTACAACCCACACACATGTCTACAGACCTCTAAGAGTACTAACAGTGAAATATGACGGGGCAGGGCCCCGTCGTACCCCTGGACAACCATATATAAATACATCAGAAGATCTATACCAAAGGTCTAGGCCCCGGAACAACGGAGCTCTCCAAGACAGCTAACTGAAAATCCTAAGCTGGGGATCACCGAATCGAGCGTCTGTACCTGCGAGCATGAAACGCAGCCCCCTGAAGAAAGGGGGTCAGTACGGAATATGTACTGAGTATATAAAACATAAGAACATCAAGTACAGATGAATCCTGAAAACCAGTCTCAATAATTGAATGCATCTATGGCTAACATCTGAGAATATCTACGTAACTCTATATGACTGAAACTGACTCTACGGCGTATGTTAGGCATAGATTATAATATAACTGATAGTGTTGTGGAACGTACAGCCGATCCATATATAATATAATAGTGCCGAGAAACGTACGGCCCGATCCACAAATATAATATGTTAGTGTTGAGGAACGTACGGCCCGATCCATAAATATAATATGTTAGTGCCGAGGAACGTACGGCCCAATCCATAAATATAATATGTTAGTGCCGAGGAACGTACGGCCCGATCCATATATAATATGTTAGTGCCGAGGAATGTACGGCCCGATCCATATATAATATGTTAGTGCCGAGGAACGTACGGCCCGATCCATAAATATAATATGCTAGTGCCGAGGAACGTACGGCCCGATCCATATATAATATAATATATATAAATGCATGTAAAACTCGAAAAAGGATACTCTGAACCCCTCTGGTGACATAAGAAGCTAATATGAAAAGTCTCTGGGAGTTATGGACTTAAAACATAGGAGGCCAACGATACAAATATCTCTACACTCTCTAAGAACAGAGTCTATGGAACTTGCTTGCTCACTGTGTTCGTTCATATGATAAGGATCATGCCAAAAAGAAAGAAAGGATAACTTTACATACCTTTAGCGCTTATTTAAATGTCCAACGTCTACTTCTCGAGCTCGTAGGTCTAAAATTAAGATAACATAAGCCACAATTAGATCATCCACATCACTTACTAACCAATCCAAGTACGAATGAAACTTAACGAAATTCGGGCAACATTTCCCCTGAAAACTTAACAATCCTCGAGATTCCAATTTAGCCAAACATCAATCAAAATACCAACAACAACAACACCAACAATTTCATATCAAACTAGAATTAAATCCATTCTTAAATCACTTCCAAAACAGCCCAATATACATTTGTATACCAATGCTTGTATACACTTCTTTATTTTCGTATATCTATAGTATAACAACAAACAAAACAACAACAACAACTACAGCCAATCCCACGATATTCCAGCCCACAAAATAATTCATAACAACCACCAAACAGCCCCAAAATATTGTCACAAAACAGCCACGAAAATCATATAAAAACAGCCCGGTATACGCTTTGTATATGATATCTTCATACACTTTATTCTCCCAAATTCAAGAACATCAACTTGTCAACAACATGAACAATTATTATACATCATAACTCAGCTAATTCCATCCATTTAATCCAACTAAACAGCCCCGATCCATAAATCTCAACAAAACAACAAACGAGTTTATAACGCTATTTTCTCCGTTCTAATCCGTTAAAACTCTAAATAAACAGTTTAATAACATAAAAGGAATCTTATACATAATTTAGCAGCTGCTCAACCACGAAAATATCCTCCCCCAGGATCAATATTTAGCTTGAAACGATGATGAAACTCGTACTACACTTTATCCTTCACGAGCCTCGGGATTCGGGGCCTCGAACTTGATCGATTCTCCACTTTCTCTCTCTAACTCTCCTCTCTCTCTCTCTCTCTCAAATATTATGGATTTTTATAGTGTAAAAATGAGGCTAAAGGCTGAAAATTTCCCTTAAATAGCAAGGGAAATGGGCCTGACCCGACTTGGAATCGGGTTGGGCCCATTTCACTGCCCAGCTTGACCGTTCTGCCTTACAACATCCATATCTCTTTATACCGATGTCACATACAGGCCCACGACCTATGGTTGGAAAGATAATTCAATTATCTACAACTTTCATTTTAGGAGCTTTTCCAAATTCACAAATCATGATGGGGTTATGGTCTCCCGAAGTCAGATCACCCGAATACGTAACTTAAAAACATCTTTTTAGAGGGCTTACACTTGGATTAGACTCAAGGGTCCTTCTTGAGTTGTGTTTAACTTCACATATATTGTCCATATAACTTATCATATGTCCTTTATGAAAGTCCCATCATGTGGGCCCCACCTCAACTTACGGTTACGAGGGCTATAGATCTTTTAACATATTATTCCAATCATATTGTACGAATTCCAAATATCATACTCATGCTACTACAGTAGAATTTCATTCTTTATACTTCTGATATTTCCTCCCCCTCGAGCTCACATTAAGCCGTCTGTAGCCTTAGTAACACGAAATTTTCTGGGGTGTAACAGATAATCCTTCAAATCATGAGGATGAGATAAAAGAGGCGATGCATGAACGGTATGGGAACCAAGGGATGGGCCAATGGGGCCAAGCACAAGGTGACCGGGGTAGAGGTGGAATACATGGCCATCAACCTCACATGGGTAGGTGAGGCGGGTACCAAGACCCTAAAGTGTACCAAGGGCGAGAGCGCCAAGGCTATGATTTTGATAAAGAATATGAGGAACTTTATGGCCATGGGGGAGGACGGGACACGCATCTCCATTCTATTATGATGACCCTCCCAACTCTCAAGGGATCTTGTGATCTCGATGCATTTCTTGAATGGGTTAAGCAATGTGATAGGATATTCAAGACAAATGAGATCTCCGAAGTGAAAAAGGCTACCTACGCCATTGCTCAATTTGAGTGTTATGCTTCAACATGGTGGGAAATTCAATCGAGGGCTCGTAGAATTGTTCAATTACTAATTCCACCCACTTGGGGTGATCTTAAAGAAATCATGCGGAGCAAGTATGTCACCGAGTGCTACAAACAAGAACAACTCAAGAAGGTGTACACCTTGAGACAAGACAAGAGAAGTGTGGAAAAATACTTCCATGAATTCCAACTTGTCAAGATGAGGATTTATTTCCAAGAAGAAGAGGTGCATGAAATGTCTCGGTTCCGGGCCGGGTTGAATGGTGAAATCACCTCCCAAATGAGGCTTCATAATTATAGGAATATTCAAGAAACTCTTGAAGAGGCTATTGAAGGCGAAAATGGTCTTACAGATGACAAAACCAACAAATCTAGGGGCTATGTGAGCTCATGGAACAACAACAAGGAAAGGGGAACTTCTTCCTCTTTCTCCAATTGGCAAAAGAACAAAGGTTCCATGCAAGACACCAAAAAGCCATTTGAAAAGAGTGCTCAAGTTGAGAAGCCAAGTGACAAGCAACCTCAAAAGTTTGCTGCAAAAGAAGGATGTACGAAAACTACTATTTGATTCTTTAAGTGTCATGGCTTCGGTCATAGAGCGAGTGAGTGTCCAAATCGGAGGGCATTCTATGTGAGAGAAACCTATAGTGATGATGAGGGAGAGTGTGAAGATGGTGCTAAAGAATTTTATCATGATAATGAGGGACAAGATAGTGAAGGGGATGGTGTTAAGGGTTATGATAAGCATATTGTACCTCTCTATGTGGTGCGAAGGACCATGATAAGCAAAGCAATGGATAACCCAAGTCAACGGGAAACTCTCATCCACTTCAAGTGCATCATTAACCAAAACACTAGCATCATGATCATTGATAGTGGGAGTTGTGACAATGTTGCTAGTACCACCCTTGTTGATTTCTCGAAAATTCCCACCACCCGACATGAAAATCCTTACAAACTTCAATAGCTCAATGAATGTGGCGAATTGAAGGTGACTCGGCAAGCAATCATCAAATTCACGGTTGGGAAGTATCATAATCAGGTGTTATGTGATGTTGTGCCCATGCAAGCGTGTCTTCTTCTACTTGGCCAACCATGGCAATTTGATAGGTCCGTCAACCATAGTGGGAGGACTAACCAATACACCCTTGTCCACAATGGTGTCAAATATGTCTTGAATCCCATGACACCCTCCCAAGTGGGTGAAATCTATAACAAAATGATGGAATTAAAGGAGAGGGGTTATAGTGCATTACAAAAGAAGAATGTGGGGGAAGAGGGTGTAGAAGAGAGTAGTTATCAAGGGGAGAGTGGAAAGAAATGAGGGCTTAGAGGAAAGGCTAAGGTGTCTCTTTTGGCCAATTGTGGGGAAATTAGGGAGGAATTGGGGAATTAGGGAGGAATTTTGGCCAATCAACAAGATAACGGTAAAGTATCGCCATCCCATACCTCATTTTGATGACATGCTTAATGAGTTGAATGGTTCATGCATATTCTCTAAGATAGATCTAAGGAGCGGGTATCATCAAATCCGAATGAATCCCGGAGATGAGTAGAAAACCACATTCAAGACCAAGTTTGGTCTATATGAATGGTTGGTGATGCCTTTTGGCCTCACTAATGCTCCTAGTACTTTCATGCGTTTGATGAATCATGTGATGAAACCTTTTATTGGCAAATTCGTGGTTGTTTACTTTGATGATATTTTGGTGTATAGTAAAACCATGGATGAGCTTGTTGTTCATTTGAAATGTGTATTTGAAGTGCTTAGACAAGAACAACTTTATGCCAATGTTGATAAATGTTCCTTTTGTGTGGATGAAGTTGTTTCCATGAATTTTATGATGGGATTGCCTAGCACAAAAATGGGAAGAGATAGCATCTTTGTTGTTGTTGATTGTTTTTAGAAAATGGCCCATTTCATTGCTTGCCATAAAGTTGATGATGCTCCCCATATTGCTTCCTTGTTTGTTGAAAATGTGGTTAAATTGCATGGCATTCCCAAGACAATTGTGAGCGATAGGGATCCCAAATTCCTTAGCCACTTTTGAAAAGAATTATGGGGTAGGCTTGGAATGAAGTTGCGGTTTTCCACCTCTTGCCACCCACAAACCTATGGCCAAACCGAAGTTGTCAATAGGACTTTAGGTTCTATGCTTCGAGCCATGGTAAAAGGGAAGTTGGCCTCTTGGGAAGACCAATTGCCTTTAGTAGAATTTGCATATAATAGAGTTATTCATAGCACTATTGGCATGTCACCCTTTGAGGTGTTGTATGGTTTTAACCCCCTTGGATCTAACGCCTTTGTCTCAAGATGTGGTATTGAGTATAGATGGTAACAAGAGAGCCGAAGCTATGAAGAAGATCCATGAAAAGAAAAGGCTCCAACTTGAAAAAAAGAATCAAAAAGTGGCGAAGAGGGAAAACAAAGGGAGAAAAAGGGTGGTCCTTGAACCGAGAGATTGGGTGTGGGTGGACTTCCGAAAAGAAAGGTTCCCAAACAAGAGGAAGACAAAGTTAATGCCACGTGGAGATGGTCCCTATGAAGTGTTACACCTCGGAACTTTGGGTTGGTAAGTAATGAAGGGACCAACGTAAATTGTCAGAGAAGTTAAAGGCAAGGGAGAAAAAGTTCGTTAAATGAAACTTCACCGCAGTCCTGCGAAAAGGGGGTTCGACGGTCGTCCCTTGTACCGTCGAACAAGTCGACGCCCCATCGATGGCGCCGTAAAACTGAGATGGAACGAAGACCCCTCGACGAACAGGTCGACGCTCGGTCGATCAGTTCGATTAACTATCCTTCTCACCGTCGAATGAGGAGAAATGACAGATTGTGCACTTGATATTTGACGATATCAACGGTCAGATTGACGTCCCGTCGATCCAATCGACGCTCCGTCGATCGGACCGTACATCACGGACGGGACTGATTTCATGAATTAATATAAGACCCCTCCATTTTTATTTCATTTCATCTTCTACTCTCCTCTCTCTAAGAACTCTCTAGAACATTCTCCACCATTATTCCATAAGAAACCAAAGGAAATCCATGGTCAACTACACCAAATACATGAAATCAAGTTTATGAAACCCATTAAAAGTTCATCTAAGCCAAGTAAACTCAAGAAGAGTGAGTTAGGGTTTTGGTGCAAGAAAAGAAGTTCCACTCAAAGGTTGTTCATCCATCATCTAAGGGGAGTTTTATGACCCTTTTATATGGTTTGAGTGGTTGAAAGTTGAAACACTTGAATTGTGGAAAGACCTAGAAATTGGGTCATGAATGTGTGAATAGTGATTAGTGTGAATTATGAATGTAGGTACGATGTGATTGTGAAAGTGTTACAAGTGACATTTAGACCATGAAATAAGTATTATATGTGAGAAAACGCGATAACGAGTTATATCATAATTGTGGAGAAATTTAAGAGAAAGGGTGAATTGCGGTAAAAGTAGATAAATGATGATTGTTGATGCTATATTGTGGATGTTGTTATTAACGTTGGGAGTTGATATAGAACTTGGGAAAAGTAGTATAAACAAAGGAAGTGCTGCCTAATTTTCCCTAGAAATAGTGAAATGTTCTTATAGCCGAGTAACTAATGTTAATGCGATTCCTTTCGAAGGTTGAAACACGAGCATCGAAGGAGGACGAGCAAGTGATAGCTTAGTTAAACGACAAAGGTATTTTAGGCTAGTCCCTTCCTTCTATGGCATGAATCCTATAATGTAACTTTCTTTCTTCTCCATGAATCCCTTAAGTTCCGAAAAAATATGAGTTGATATCCCTAATTTGCTACACAAGGTAATGAGTTAGAGTACAGGAGTTCTAAATGTTCATAATATGATGTAATTATTGCTTACACTCACCTCATATACTATTCCCTTCAAGGTGAGGCAGGATGTTAATGAGTGCCCATAATGGAATCGGGGATCACGACCTTACGTCACCCCGATAAAGTAAAGTTGTTCTTAAGCCTTATGCATGTATTATGATAAGTATGTTACGATAAGCATATTATGATGAGCATGTATGATGATGATATAACACCGCGCCTATTTGGCCGGGCAGTCACCGCTAAGGCGGGCAGCTATACTATACACCATGACCAACTGGCATGGGCAGACACCACTAGTGGGCGGCAAGAGATGATACCCCGGACGCGGGAGGCCTGGACGCAGGCTGATGCTAATGATTATCACACCGATCCGATACGGACGGGCAGTTGATATAATTATGCCTATATGATATGATGATGACTATGAGTAAGCCAGCATGACTAGCTCCTTTTCCATTTGACAATCAGATACATATGTTCCTTATTGATGTTTCCTTTACTTCGTTGATGTGATATTATTGCTTATGCCTCTCATACTCAGTACAATGTTCATACTGACGACCCTTTTCTTTGGACGCTGTGTTCATGCCCACAGGTAGACAGGGAGGTGATCTTGCCCTAGATTCGTAGGAGCTGTCAGCTGTTGAGAGCACTCCATTATCCCGGAGGTGCTTATGGTTATTCCTTTTTTGTATATGTATATTTTGGGCACGACGGGGTCCTGTCCCGTCCATATGTCTAGTACTCTAGTAGAGGCTCGTAGATACGTAGTATGGGTGTTATGGTCTCTTGAGGTTGCTACTACATGTATATATATATATATATATATATATATATATATATATATGTGAGTATATTTTATTTCAATGACCAAAAGGCTTGTGCATATAAAAGTGTTTATATTTTCAAAGGAAAGATGATTTTTTTGTAACCTGAGTATAATATTGATAAGAGCATTAGATGAGGGTGATAGGTAGTAGAATGAGGGGTGCTCGGTGGTTAGCCCCGGGTACTCGTCGCGGCCCCTGGTCGGGTCGTGACATCAAGTCCTTGAGAGGCTTAACGATAATGCCTACAAAATTGATCTCCCTCCGGAATATCAAGTTCACAACACCTTCAACATTTGTGACCCATCTCCCATGGTAATGGAAAGTGATGAGCCATCAAATTTGAAGACAAATTCTCTTCATGATGAGGAGAATGATGCAAGCCCACTTGCCTCAAGGACATTTACAAGGAGCCAAGACCTGGAACTACAACACTTGCAAAGCCTATTCATGAAGTCAAAGGCTCTTGAGTATATTTTTGATGGGCACCTTGGATCCTAAGTCCATTTGTGATATGATCCTAAAGGGCATGATTGATGCTCATGGCTCAAGGGCATGAAAGAGGATGTTGGAGACACTTGTGAACCCACGTAAGAGAGCAAATGATGTTTGGAACAGTTGCAAATTGGCTATGCATCGCAAAGTTGCTAGATGCGGAAAATGGATAAAAGTGCAACTATGGGGGTAAGATTGCAATTGGAGGTCATACTTGCAAGTTATGAAGTTAGAATGGCAGTTGGAGGTTATAATTGCAAGTTATGAGACTTTGGATGCAATTGAAGACCTATGTAGGTATTTTTGCAAAAGAGCCACTTTAGGGCCTTTTGATGTAATAGGCTTTAGTACAAATAGTTGTTTTCATCCATTTGGGAGACTTAGCTTGCATATTGATGACAAACTCAAATTGAGAGAATTTAAGTATAGTTTGTTTGGGTATTGTTCAAGTGTGATTTCCAAGTTGTGAATTGAATTGCTTATCCATTGAATTTATCTAGATTGCACATTTGTGGATTCAAATTGAGTCTCTTCTTTGAATTCAAATTACTTTCTTTGGTTGAAATCAAATTAGGAGGGTTTAGGTTTCATATACCTAAGTTTTCCTATTGATTTCATTACCAATTGGGTCTAGTATCTATCCTTCAATCTTCTCATCCCCAATTTCCCATATCCCTTTTATTTCCTTTTGTTTTTGTTTAATTCTTAGAATTTCCCAAGGTTGATTGTTATCATATGGTATCAGAGCGTAGGCTAAGAGATTGTTCCTACAATTTCTAAGCCAAGGCTAAAAATTTTGAAAATCCTCGAAAAAAAAATCTGAAAATAAAAAAAATCAAAAATTACCATTGTGGTTGTTTGAGTTTGTTGTGGTGGAAAACATCTGGAAATGAAATTTGAAGTCATTTGTGTGAGGATTGATGTTTCCACCATTAGAGGTTCAACAAAGCTTGAAGAACTCAAAGTGGGTCTTGTTGATTTGGATTGAAATTGACTTCAATAGGCATTCGGCTTTGTTCTCCTATCAAAGAGGAACCTCTACCCGAAGGTTGAAGGAAAAACGAGTTGGAATTAAGGTACTTGGAATTTTGAATGTTCTTCATATTATTGAGGACATTCATATATTCATCTTGAGGAAGAATGCCAAAAAGGAAGGTTTGATCTATAATTTTCCAAGTCCAAGTGCAAAAGGTGTTAAAACAGTCCAAAAGGGTAATTACTAGGTTTCTGTGGGCTCAAGGAAGTCAATAAGGTCAGGAATCCGACCTAAGATCCAAGAAATTCGAGTACGAGACGTCATTAGGGGAATTAGTATACGGTCCATTGTGCGGACCGTATAAAATTCTACGGGACGTTAAATTGCAATGCAAAATCCAGCCAAAAAAGTTGCTTACTGTGATGCGTTGACGGTACAATTGTACGGTCGTATAAATTTCTACGGATCGTCAAATCTCAGCGTCAAAATCAGGCTAGAAAAGTTGCTTACTGTGACGCGACGGTATAATTATGCAGACCGTATAATTTCCTGCGAGCGTCAAATTTCCACCGCAGAAAGTACAAAATTTTCAGAATTTTGACAATACACTTCTACGGTCCGTCAAAATTTATACGAACCATTTAAAACCTGATTCCCAGCCGTATAATTTCCCGGGTACGAGGTAAGCTTTCATCTCGTTTCTTTGATTTTTCCAAGCCTCAAATCTTGTTCTTAAATCAATTCATTTCTCAAAAATTTCTTGAGCCTTGATTGTCAGTGATTGTGTCCCTATTCCTTAGGTAGGGAACAAAACAAAAGGTATAGAAATTTTAAAATTTTCGTTAGTTCAAATTGATACATTGGATCAATTGAGGCTTCAAGACCCCATTTTCAAGTTATCACCTGCCCGGGCCCGAAATTTTATTATTTTCTCCGATTTTAGCATTCAATTTTCTTGTGTCTCTCAACTAGTAGCCATTTAGTAGTTATTCCTACTTGTGTTTACTAGTTCTTGTGTCCGCATTTTTTCCGTGCTAATTTCATTCAAGCTTTTCTTCGTTTTATTTCGTTGAAATTTTATTGGCTCTAAAAAAGAATCCATTCTACCACAAACGATAAGAAACTGTGTGAATTTGATTGGTCAAGCGATTCATCAATAACTTCGAAAGAGCACGAAGTGTGGTAAGGTTGGGAGTTCAATACCAGTGACGTGAGGCTTTTACTACTAACGTTGTTTGCTAGTTTTGCAGGTTATGTCTAATCAAGGAGATCGTACTCATGAGTGTTACACCCCATAAAATTTCGCGTTACTAAGGCTGCAGACGGCTTAATGTGAGCTCTAGGAGGAGCAAATATTACAAGTATAAAGGATGAATTTCTACTGTATTAGCATGAGTATGATATTTGGAATTCGTACAGTATGAGTGGAATGATACGTTAAAAGATATATAGCCCTCGTAACCGTAAGCTAAGGTGGGGCCCACATGATGGGTTTTTATAAAGGACATATGACAAGTAATATGGACAATATATGTGAAGTTAAACACAACTCAAGAAGGACCCTTGAGTCAAATCCAAGTGTAAGCCCTCCAAAAAGATGTTTTTAAGTTAAGTTTTCGGGTGATCTGATTTCGGGAGGCCATAACCCCATCATTATTTGGGAATTTCGGAAAACTCAAAAAATGACATTTGTAGATAATTGA
Organism: Lycium barbarum; assembly: GCF_019175385.1. NCBI lineage: Eukaryota > Viridiplantae > Streptophyta > Magnoliopsida > Solanales > Solanaceae > Lycium > Lycium barbarum. Next base: position 62,110,847 of record NC_083344.1, on the reverse strand, counting down.
AATACCATTCAAATCATAGGTTGTGGGACATCATGTGACATAGGGATAAAAAGTTAAGAACGTTAATACAGAAAGGTCAAGCTGGCAGTGGGCTCAGCCCAACCTGACTCAAGGTCGGTGGGAACCGACCCAAGACCCATATATAAGGGCTAAATTAAGAAAAATTCATTCATTTACACATCAAGCAGTCCACAAACTTTTACAGAGATAGAGAGGAGAGTTAGAGAGAGAAAATGGAGAATCGAGCAAGTTCGAGGTCCCGAATCCCGAGGCTCGTGAAGGGTAAAGTATAGAACAAGTTGTTGCCGTCGTTTTAAGCTAAAAGTTGAACTTGGGGGATGTTGATTTCGTGGTGGCTGCTCATATAAGGTAATTTTAAGATGTTAATGATGTTCTTACAATGATCATTGATAGATTTGACGGGTTACAACAGAGAAAATGACATTCAAAGTTCGGTTATCACTTTTTGATATCAAATAACTTGGGAGCTGTTTTGGTATGATTAAATGGATATAATTAGTTGGATATTGATATAAAATGATTGTTTATATTATTGTTGATGTTGTTCTTAAGTTGATGTTCTTGAATTTGGGAGAATAAAGTGTATGAAGATATGGTATACAAAGCGTATACTGGGCTATTTTGGTATATATCTTTGGGAGTTGATGCTTTGAGTTTAAAGGGGCTTATATGAGAGGGTTCTTGTTGTTGGTGGTTGCTGATTATGTTGGTAAATTTAATTGGAATTAGAGGGAAGCGAAGATTACAGGGAAAATGCTGCCCGAATTTACGGAAGTTAATTACGAGCTTAGAGGAGTATATGAACCTCTTTCAAGTTGTCTATGGTTTTATTTACCTTGATTGTAGATTGGCCAGTGTTTGGAAGCATAAGTTAAGATAATCACATAACCGACAAGGTATGTAAGGCAAACCTTTCTTCCCTTGGCATGATTCTTGGTTTTATTCATTCTATATGTAGTCCATATGATTCCATTCTTAGACGAGTAAGGTCTATATGTTTCTTGTGATGGCTTATTGATATTGTATTCCTATTGTATTCCAAAAGGAACACCCATAAGGTGCCAAGTTGACTTGTGTATATGGTTTTACTAACAATTTCGAGGAAATGAGTTTTATACTAAAGGAAACATAAAGTTTGAATTTCAAAACCACTCCGAAGGGGGTGCGAGATTTTACTACTTCATTTCATTTACGATTTATGTTTCATTCCGTAGTATCATCCCTTTGTATTGACATGATCATTATTCTTTGGGTAGGGAAATAAGATGAAATTGAGTAGAATATAAGTAGTAACAATTTCATAACAATTCTACCCTCAAACCTAGAAGTATGTCCTCCTAAGTCCAGTGAGATACAAATTTGATAACTTCTTATGAATGACTAAGGCTAATAACTAGATTGTGATGACTTGATTAGTGACTTATGATATGAATTGAAATTGATATTTGTGGATTGAGTTTATGTTGATATGATGGTGCTATTAAGCCAGAAGTGGCTGCCCGAAAGGGCCATCATTATTAAGCCAGAAGCAGCTGCCCGAAGGGGCCATCATTATTATGCCGGAAGCGGCCATCCGAAGGGACTATTGTAAAACTAGTCGGAAGCGGCTGTCCGAAGGGACCATTCTGTTAACATGTCGGAAGCGGCATGTGTGTTGGATTGCATTATTTAGTTAAAGATTGTTTGGAGACTTCGTATGCACATTTATGTTTCTTCCAGCGAAGGCTGCAGATATTGAGTTAGATTGTGACTTCTTCTCTCCTAAGTCAAATTATGATTATGAGTTGTTACCACCTTACATACTCAGTACATTGTCCGTACTAACGTCCTTTTGCCTGGGGACGCCGCGTTCATGCCCGCAACCCCAGATTGTTTGGCAGGTTAAGTGTATAGCTAGGATGCTTGGCCGTCAGCTGGGATTGGCAAGTTCCACCTCATTTTGGAGCTGTGCTGAGTCATGTATAGATATGTATGATTATGGGTATGTCAGGGACTTGTCCTGACTCATAATGGTCAGTTTACTTCTTAGAGACTTCTGCAGACAATGTCATGTGGTATGGTTGTCGAGATGTCAACAAAGTTATGTCAGTTGAGTCATTTGTCGATTTTAAAAGAATATGTATTTTAGATGATTTCAATTGGTTTAAATTACTTATTTGATTGAAAGTTTTCATAATCATTATAAAGATAATGATTTCTATTTGGAAATGTTTTAAGTTCTTTAAAGTTTTTGAAATGACAGGTTTTGATAGAGCGAATGTCAAGGGTTCTCTCGACTCTGATGAGAGTCGGGTGCCTATCATGCCCTGCCACTGTTAGGGTGTGAAAATGAGGGGGAAGAACCATCATACTTGGTGAGTTCTATGAACATGATCATTAGTCAATTGTCAATATTAACGGCGAATGTCGGTAGATTGACGGCGATGATAGATAGTTTGGAGGCTAAGGTGGTGCAAGTTGAATCCTCAAGTAGAGTGGGAACTCCCCACTCTCATGTTGAAGGGGAATTGGGTAAGAACACGGAAACAACCCCGACTCTTACACCCGGACAAGCACATGCCTTGTGCCATCTCTCCACTACTTCTTCGCCTACCCAAAGAGCTCCACAAAACCAACCACCCACCTTCTAAAACACCAACCGGTAAACCTATCCCCAAATGTACCAAACAACCCAAAAGGAGTCAATACTAAAAAGAACCACACAAAACATTCCCCAAGCACCTCAACAAAACCAATAACAAGATCCCTTCCAAAACCCATTGTTTGATGAGGAGGTTAAGGAGATTCAACAAGAAAGGTGGTGGGACGAACCCCGTAATGGAGGAAAGCGAAGTCCAATGGCTAACATGGGTAGAGGAAGATATGGTGGCTTTGGGAGATTTCAAGGCCATGATACAAGATTCCAAGGTCATGAAGACCGAGGAAGATGGAATGGACATGAGGAGCATGGAGATAATGATTAAAATTTGAATACCATTAAGGTGACACTCCTTAAGTTCAAAGGAAGTAGTGATCTCGAGGAGTTCCTTGAATGGAAGTTGCAAAGTGAGAGGATATTCCTCACCAACAATGTGTCTAAAGCTTTGAAGGCAAGGTATTCCATCACCCAATTTGAGGGATATGCATCAACTTTATGGGAATCCAAGAAGCGGGATAGAGCTCAACACCAAATTTTCGACTTTCCTACTTGGGAAGAGTTGATTGAGCTCATGGAAGCAAGGTACCTACCAGCTACATACTATCAAGAAGTGCTTAAAAAGGTATACATGTTGAAGCAAGGCTCCAAGAGTGTTGAGGAGTAATTTGATGAGTTCAAAAACTAGAGGATGAAGTCCAAGATTGAGGAGCATTTGAATTACACTCTCATAAGATTTGTAGCCAACTTAAATCGGGAGATTTTGTCACGACCCAATAAGAGGGCCATGACAGGTACCCGGTACTAGCTACCGTGCACCTCTTATCATACTATCTATCACTCAACCTGTGCAATCATAGTCTCCAACAGACTTATAGTGAAATGGTCACTAAATACCTTCACAAAACATGCATATATACATAAGCTCTCGAGGTGTCAAAATTGTTGCACAAAAATGTACACTAAGGTGATCATGAGATAGCTATTACCCACACAAATGTATCTATGAGCCTTTAGCTGGAATACTGAACAATAGGACGGGACAGGACCACGCCATGCCCCAAAACATGTACAAAAAAGAATGTACCGATATGCGGCAACTCCGGAGTAGTGGAGTGCTTCTGCAAAGCTGCTGACAAGGCTCCTAGGGATCTGTACCGTCTCCCCGTCTACCTGTGGGCATGGACACAGCGTCCGGAACAAAGGAAGTCAGTACGAGTAATATACCGAGTATGTAAGGCATGAACAGTAATGTAATAAGACATATGGAATATAACATGAGATAGGGGAATAACTTGTACATCTGGATGCCTCTTAGGGTGAATACCATGCATGCTTAGCTTTCTTTGAAACACATTTCTTGTTCATGTATACATAAAATAAAACATATCATATTCCTGAGGAACGTCGACTCCGATTCATATAACCACATATACCCCGCCCGCGTCCGGGATGATATCATATTACACCAACTGATCAGGTGGCCATGCGTCTATAGCGCCTCGCCCTTTTTACCATATTCCCCATATACATATACATATATCATATTCATATAAGAAGCATGCATGAGAGCCCAAAGAAAATTGTGCCTCTATCGGAGTGACGTAAGGTCGGTAACCTCCGATTACATTATTCCATAATCATGATCGTCATGTCTCACCTTGAAGGAACAATTATTATAAGGTGAAACAATCAATGAAGAATAACATCAAGAGAAACATAGAATAAGATCATAAATCTCAAAAGGCGTCAATTCATATACTTTGGAAGCCTTAAAAGAATAGTCATCATCCATCAATAAAATTTAGAAATCTCAACATTCTTATATCGTCATTGAAATCGTACACTTGGAACCTTTAAACACGGAATAATCATCATCATCATCATAATCATCGTAGGAAAATATTCTCATCTTTGACATCATCATTATCATTGTGAAAACAGGTTCATCGTTGTTATCATAAGAGCTTACGGAGCCATAAATATCTAATTTAGAAAATACAAACATTTTGGAAAACATTTATGAACTATTAGGGAAGGGATTATTCCTTGGAGTCATAAACATTTAACTTTTGAAAACAAGGAAGATATGGAAATATTTATGAAGTCATAAAATAGGAATCATGCCTTTGAAAGAAAGGGACAAGCCTTAACATACGTGCTCGACCTCCTATTAGCTACACTTATGTTATGTCCCGTATTTTCGTACAACGGGAAATCAAGAAATAAATAAGACTTGTGTGTGTGGAGGACATATTTTGATTTTGGTGAGTATGACTATGTTGGTGATGGAATTATTAATGTCAAGACCTCGGGGAAGGCCGAGGGTGAATTTGGAATTTTGGAAATTAATTTCGGGAAGTACAAAACGGGACTTTTAATGAATCGGGCCAAGAAAATTGAATACAAAAAATTGAGGCCCAAATCATGGGGAGTGGACGGCCAAGTGAGGCCCAAGCCCACTTTTAAAGAGTCATGTGCTATGCACATGACTCCTATTTTGGATATATATCATGCCAACCTTTAGAAATTATCAAGAATCAAGATCAAATCAAAAAAAAAAAAAAAGGGGCACTAGGCATAGCTCTCGGCCGAAGGAGAAAAAAAAAAAAAAAAAAAACCTCTTGGCTTTTGTTTCTAATCCAAATACTTAGCCTCTTTAGAATAATTGATGGGTTCGAGGTGCTCTTCGTGGTGGTACAATTAGTTTGACGAGAGGACGACGTTTGCGGCGAATCGGAATTTAAAGAAAGAGGTAAGATTTCAATGTTTTTATGTTATGAAATGGATACATATGTGTTAGTGATTGAATTGGCATAAATATTTTGGAATGGTGTTGTGTTTGTGCATGGCGTGTGTGTGCAAAGAGAGTGTGTTTGGCCGTGGGTTTTATAAGGTTTAAGGCATAGGAATTTGATCTTATTTAGCTTGAATGATGTGTTGTTGTGGTCATTATGTTGTAAAGGATTGATTAAGGAATTGAGTTGGTGTTAGAAAATAATTTCGAACGTTATCGGAAAGTGTATACATTTGGTATATTTGTGTATATCATAGTATATTTATGATACTAAAGACCTTAAATAAGACTTATGGTTGATGATGACGAATTCGGAATGAAACGACGCAAGTTAGAACGTTCGTCGTAACTTTTGGTGTTTTGAATAAAAAAAAAAATTGGAAAGTAGTGAACCTTGGGGATGTTTGTATATGGTTTGGAACTTGTTTGTTATGTAGTGGAATAATCTTGAATGAATGAATACAATAATGTGGATATGAGTTGAAATTGCGAAGTTTGGAAATAGGATTACCAACTTATGAAATAAGGTGCAATTGTGAAGTTAATGTGTTTGATTGTGATTCGTATTGTGTAATGATGTTTGGGCTGTTGATGTTGTTATATTTTGAGCCGAGCTAAGTCTCGGGGGTGTTAGATTTATAGGGGAAGTGCTGCCGAAATTTCGGTAGCCAAATATAGCCCAAAGACTAAAATGTTAATTCTCATGAATAGTAACTGGTAAAAGTGACCATTTGCAGTTTCTGGACGAAACGGGAATTGCGATTTGAGGAGCGTAAGGCGCCAACCAGGTATGTAAAGCCTACCTATCATTCTTTTGGCATGTCCTAGTCCTACTAGGTTAATATCGGAATCTCGGGAATAACCCTGCTCTTGGAAATCGAAGTTCAAGTTCGAGCACTATTCACTCAGCGCGATTGAACCCCTTTTGTCACATTTAGTGGAAAGAATGTTCGTACTTCCATAACTTGTACTGTTGTGTCCGAAACTCTTCGAAGCTTTTGTAGATGGCTCTATGGAGCCGAAAGTCTGTGATTTGTGTCCGCCGCCTCAATTTGACTCGAGGTGGGCCCACGAGCCCCGAGGCTCCCCTTATTCGGTTTGTTTGGTCCGTTTGTGTCTGTTATGATCTGCGACCGTCTGTTTATGACCCAAGGATGCGTTTGAAATTTCCTATGCCATTAATGTACGTTTTGTACTCTGAATGATGTAAGATCTTCGGAAAATGACTTATGAACAGTTGTTCTTGCGAATTTGACAGTTTGGAACCTCGTATCTTTTATACGCATACTTTGATCAATCTGATTCCTACTCCGAGCCTTCTGGCGTCAGTATATTCTTATACGTAAACTATATGTGAGTCCGACAAATTATTTTTGGTATGCATATGGTTTCTGCACTACTCTGTTCGTGCTGTCTGCTATGACTTCGTTCGTCGGTACCCGGGCCGACTTTGTGATCGTGCGCGTTACTATACTTTCGGGAGTTATGATGTGTTACGGTTTCCGAGGCCTCGCCATAGGGCCGGTTACCGTTTATGGAGTTATGATGTGATATGGCATTTGATATGTTCTGATGATATGATGTGTGTGTGATATGATGTGTCTGGAGACTGTACGGAGATTTGAAAACTTCTGGAGTTATGATGTGTTGTGGCACCAGCGTCGGGGGGTGACCACGTTCCTAAACCCTATACATGATTTGATCTGCATTTGTACGTTCGCCTCCCGCACAGGTTTGCTTTGTTTGCGATGTCGGTGTGTTTGTTCTTTCTGACTCCAGCTGTGTTTGTGATTTCTGTACCTTCTGCTTTACATACTCAGTACTTCTCCCGTACTGACCCCCGTTTCTTCGGGGGCTGTGTTTCATGCCCGCAGGTACAGAAGCTCGTTTGGGTGGTCCTCCAGTTTAGGCTACTCATTCTGCTGTGTTGGAGAGCTCCCCTTTGATCCGGAGCCAACCTTTGGTACATATCTTTTGGTTGTGTCTGTATTCTGTATATTTGGATGCGTGGGTACGGCGGGGCCCTATCCCGTCCTATGTTCTTATGTTCTGTTTTGTCTAGAGGCCTGTAGTCTGATTTGTGGGTCGTGGGTCCGGTGTGTTTGCATGTGAGTCTGTTTTACGATCCTAAGCGGCCCGTACGCTACTATGGCCAAGTCGGCCTCTGAGTTTGTATGTATGTGCATGCATTTGGGGGCGATGTGCATTCCGCCACCCTTCTGATGTGTGTGTTTGAAATTTGGCGATGTACATTCCGCCTCCTTTCTGATTTGTGATTTGTCTGATCTGTACGGGCGACTGCTTAGGATAAGTGTTCGATAGATGTCTGATTGCGTTGTTGAGTTCGAATAACGTACGTTGAGTTTGGACGAGTCTGATTACGATGGTTTGGGTGTGAGTTCGTTTGGGGTGTCCCAGAAGGACACCAGTCGCGGCCCACGGGGCTGGGTCGTGACAAAAGTGGTATCAGAGCGGTTTGTCCTCGGAATGTCTACAGGCCGTGTCTAGTAGAGTCTTGTTTATCGATGTGTTGTGCACCACATCTATAAACAGGAAGCTACAGGACATCTAGGATGTTGTGTTGCCCTTTCTTTGGAATCTTAGATCGTGCGATAGAGCTGTGTTGTTAGGGTCATTCTGATCTGACCCGTTGTTGTGTTTGCAGTGATGCCTCCGAAGAAGGCAACGGCGGCCCAGAAGGGCAAGGCGAAGGTGGGAGAGACCAGTCAGGCACAACGGGCTACTCGGGCTCGTGTTTATGATTTGCCTGAGGTTACACCTCATTCTGAGGGGTCTGCTACACCCCCATTAGTACAGCCTGGAGCGGGACCTTCAGCAGCTCCAGAGGTCCGTGTACCCGCTCCTGAGACTCCAGCTTCTCAGCCAGGGGCGGAGGATAGGACCCTGAGGGAGGCTGTACAGTTGTTGACCACGATTGTAGCCGGACAGGCTCGCAGACGCGGGCGGAGGGACGATGATGATGAGGACAGGCGGGACAGCCTGAGAGTTCGGGAGCTCTTGTTATGCGGCCCTCCAGAGTTTTTCGGGTCTAAGCCCGACGAGGACCCCCATGACTTCATTCGGGGGATGCGGCGTGCATTAGACTTGGTCAGGGCGTCAGAGACCGAGTCGGTTGAGCTAGCTTCGCATAGACTTCGGGATGTTGCCGCGCATTGGTATGAGACTTGGAAGCTATCCCGGGGTGAGGGTGCTCCTCCAGCCATGTGGGATCAGTTTGTGACTGCTTTCACCCGCCACTTCCTGCCCCCAGAGTTACGACGGGAGCGAGCTGATCGGTTTTTGCATCTGCAGCAGAGGGGTCGGAGCGTCCGTGAATATAATTTGGAGTTTGATTCCCTGGCCCGGTATGCCCCGGCCGTGGTGGCAGATATGACAGATCGGATGCATAGATATGTTATGGGGCTGGATCGTTACTTGATTGACGGGTGTATGGCGGTGTCATTGCAGACAGATATGGACATTGCCCGTCTACAGGCCTACGCCCAGGGGATGGAGAACCGGCACCGAGCAGATCGTCCCAGCCGAGAGTATGATGGGAGACGGCCCAAGAGGGCCAGATCAGCGGGGTATTCTGGAGATTCCCGGAGCGGGCAACCTCAGTATCAGTCCAGCGGGTACTTTCCTCCGTTAGGCCGGGACGCTCAGTCTGCGGGTAAGAGGTTTGATGGAGCGGGACCGTCCAGGGCAGACCAGAGTTCCAGAGCCCCAGGTCCTCAGGCGAGTAGGGGTCCCAGTCAGTCTAGACCCCCCATACCCCAGTGTTCGTATTGTGGAAGATCGCACCCAGGTGAGTGCTTTAGGGCCACGGGGGCCTGTTTTGCTTGCGGCCGCCAGGGCCATATCATGCGGGATTGTTCGTGGGCAGGCGGTTCCGGTAGCGCAGCACCGCCGATGAGATCTGTTGCGGGTTCGTCATCTACCCCTTCGGCCACGCGCTCGACAGGGCGAGGTATGCCAGCACCAGCGGGCCGCGGTAGAGGCCGTGGTGGGGGTTCAGATTCTAGCGGTCCCTCGAACCGCATCTACGCTTTGACTGGTCATCGGGACCCAGAGGCACCCCCAGACACAGACCCAGGTATACTACTAACCTTTTTGTTTAACAAATATGTGCGATTGTAGGTTTGTACCTCAGTATTATGCGATATTCTTTTGTGTGTGTCAGAAAAGGTAGGGTAAGAATCCGAATTAATGAAAATATCCGAGACAGTTATCTGTATATGTGGGAGGAAAATATATAGGATTTGGAAGGCTAGAATGATAGACCACTCAGCCAAAAAAAAAAAAAAAAAAAAAAAAAAAAAAAGCTAACGACCTCTTTGGGACAGAGTGGGACCCGCTACGAAAAATTTCCGAAAAATTTGCTAAGACCCCGTTTGGCCTAAAATTACGTGACAAAGGTCGTGCGAGGCAATTGGCGAAATTATATCAGCCCTAACGCGTCAAAATGAGTAAAAGTTTCAGGGTTAAGCGTGCTCAAGCCAGAGCAATTCTGGGATGGGTGACCCCCTGGGAAGTAATGCAAAGTTTTGCACAAGTGTAAGTATGATTAAGGTAAATGAAAATTTGGAGTAACCAAAAGGTAAATAGACTGGGTGTGGAATAATTAGTGCCCTTTCGAGAGTCGCGCGGAACGAGGCAGACTAAATGGGCAAAAAGGAAAGGGTACAACACCTCGTGGGAAATTGAACAAATTTGAATAACAGTCAGAGATGTTCGCCAGTAAGGTGTGGGTAAACGTGTGTATGTGTATATGTATGTGTATGTGTGTGTGTATGATTTTCATTCAGGGCCATGAGGGCTAAGAGCCGAGCCCGGAAACTAATGTTGTGATAAATAAAAGATAAGCAGTGTGAGTAGTTGGGATTTTTGAAGGAGTCGATACGTAAGACGCAAGACGAATTGTGTGACGACTTGGTGAGTGAGTTTGCAAATAAAGGAAAATTCTCATAAATTCTTGGAGCCTTAATATGAATGATTTAATCCCAAATTGACATTCTATCCATAGTGCTTCTGCACTTCCGATGCCGATGAGGCTCTACGTAGTACGCCTCTATATTTTTGAGTTCGACTACGTTCCTGTTCGATGAACCTTTTGTGCGTCTGATTCTGAATCCGTTTCTGTCTGGCACACCTCTGTGGGTCAGACTCTGGACATAAATCCGTCTGATATGCTTCGGTGCGTTTGATTTTGACCGCGTGTGTGTTCGATACACTTCGGTTTGACTGGTCACGACTTTGTATGAAACAATCCTTTATATTTGATTCTGATTTCGGATCTGTCCGATATGAGTTCGTACGTCTGACTTTGATTGTGAATTTGTTTGTTATACCTTCGTGTGTTTGATTCTGCTTACGAATTCGTCTGATACGCCTTTGTATGTCTGACCCTGATCTCAGATTGGGTTGACCCACTTTTGTACCTCTGACTTCGACTACGAATCCATCCGCCATAGTTGAGTATGTCTGCCTCCGATTATGAATCCGTCCGGTTTTGGTTCTGAATCCGTTTGGCATGAAGTGTCTGATATGAAGAAAAGTGAGATTACGACGATGTGGTAAGGAAACTAAGGAGTGTGAAAAGAAGATGATATTGACGATGATGTCTGGAAAGCGTCCGTCCCTTACAAGAATATAGTGCAGAGTTCGGTGATTTCGTAGAGTATGAGAAAATGCATTATGGAGGTATTTGAGTCAGTGATGTGAAAAATCTACCCTAGTATTAGTAAAGAAGACATGTCGGAGAAATCAATAAAGGACAACTATCAAGAGAACCCTCCCGGAGTAGTACGACACCCATGAGCTCGATTCAACATTCGAGGACGAATGTTCTTAAGGGGGGGAGAATGTTATGTCCCGTATTTTCGTACAACGGGAAATCAAGAAATAAATAAGACTTGTGTATGTGGAGGACATATTTTGATTTTGGTGAGTATGACTATGTTGGTGATGGAATTATTAATGTCAAGACCTCGGGGAAGGCCGAGGGTGAATTTGGAATTTTGGAAATTAATTTCGGGAAGTACAAAACGGGACTTTTAATGAATCGGGCCAAGAAAATTGAATACAAAAAATTGAGGCCCAAATCATGGGGAGTGGACGGCCAAGTGAGGCCCAAGCCCACTTTTAAAGAGTCATGTGCTATGCACATGACTCCTATTTTGGATATATATCATGCCAACCTTTAGAAATTATCAAGAATCAAGATCAAATCAAAAAAAAAAAAAAGAGAAGGGGCACTAGGCATAGCTCTCGGCCGAAGGAGAAAGAAAAAAAAAAAAACCTCTTGGCTTTTGTTTCTAATCCAAATACTTAGCCTCTTTAGAATAATTGATGGGTTCGAGGTGCTCTTCGTGGTGGTACAATTAGTTTGACGAGAGGACGACGTTTGCGGCGAATCGGAATTTAAAGAAAGAGGTAAGATTTCAATGTTTTTATGTTATGAAATGGATACATATGTGTTAGTGATTGAATTGGCATAAAGATTTTGGAATGGTGTTGTGTTTGTGCATGGCGTGTGTGTGCAAAGAGAGTGTGTTTGGCCGTGGGTTTTATAAGGTTTAAGGCATAGGAATTTGATCTTATTTAGCTTGAATGATGTGTTGTTGTGGTCATTATGTTGTAAAGGATTGATTAAGGAATTGAGTTGGTGTTAGAAAATAATTTCGAACGTTATCGGAAAGTGTATACATTTGGTATATTTGTGTATATCATAGTATATTTATGATACTAAAGACCTTAAATAAGACTTATGGTTGATGATGACGAATTCGGAATGAAACGACGCAAGTTAGAACGTTCGTCGTAACTTTTGGTGTTTTGAATAAAAAAAAAATTGGAAAGTAGTGAACCTTGGGGATGTTTGTATATGGTTTGGAACTTTATTGTTATGTAGTGGAATAATCTTGAATGAATGAATACAATAATGTGGATATGAGTTGAAATTGCGAAGTTTGGAAATAGGATTACCAACTTATGAAATAAGGTGCAATTGTGAAGTTAATGTGTTTGATTGTGATTCGTATTGTGTAATGATGTTTGGGCTGTTGATGTTGTTATATTTTGAGCCGACCTAAGTCTCGGGGGTGTTAGATTTATAGGGGAAGTGCTGCCGAAATTTCGGTAGCCAAATATAGCCCAAAGACTAAAATGTTAATTCTCATGAATAGTAACTGGTAAAAGTGACCATTTGCAGTTTCTGGACGAAACGGGAATTGCGATTTGAGGAGCGTAAGGCGCCAACCAGGTATGTAAAGCCTACCTATCATTCTTTTGGCATGTCCTAGTCCTACTAGGTTAATATCGGAATCTCGGGAATAACCCTGCTCTTGGAAATCGAAGTTCAAGTTCGAGCACTATTCACTCAGCGCGATTGAACCCCTTTTGTCACATTTAGTGGAAAGAATGTTCGTACTTCCATAACTTGTACTGTTGTGTCCGAAACTCTTCGAAGCTTTTGTAGATGGCTCTATGGAGCCGAAAGTCTGTGATTTGTGTCCGCCGCCTCAATTTGACTCGAGGTGGGCCCATGAGCCCCGAGGCTCCCCTTATTCGGTTTGTTTGGTCCGTTTGTGTCTGTTATCATCTGCGACCGTCTGTTTATGACCCAAGGATGCGTTTGAAATTTCCTATGCCATTAATGTACGTTTTGTACTCTGAATGATGTAAGATCTTCGGAAAATGACTTATGAACAGTTGTTCTTGCGAATTTGACAGTTTGGAACCTCGTATCTTTTATACGCATACTTTGATCAATCCGATTCCTACTCCGAGCCTTCTGGCGTCAGTATATTCTTATACGTAAACTATATGTGAGTCCGACAAATTATTTTTGGTATGCATATGGTTTCTGCACTACTCTGTTCGTGCTGCCTGCTATGACTTCGTTCGTCGGTACCCGGGCCGACTTTGTGATCGTGCGCGTTACTATACTTTCGGGAGTTATGATGTGTTACGGTTTCCGAGGCCTCGCCATAGGGCCGGTTACCGTTTATGGAGTTATGATGTGATATGGCATTTGATATGTTCTGATGATATGATGTGTGTGTGATATGATGTGTCTGGAGACTGTACGGAGATTTGAAAACTTCTGGAGTTATGATGTGTTGTGGCACCAGCGTCGGGGGGTGACCACGTTCCTAAACCCTATACATGATTTGATTTGCATTTGTACGTTCGCCTCCCGCACAGGTTTGCTTTGTTTGCGATGTCGGTGTGTTTGTTCTTTCTGACTCCAGCTGTGTTTGTGATTTCTGTACCTTCTGCTTTACATACTCAGTACTTCTCCCGTACTGACCCCCGTTTCTTCGGGGGCTGTGTTTCATGCCCGCACGTACAGAAGCTCGTTTGGGTGGTCCTCCAGTTTAGGCTACTCATTCTGCTGTGTTGGAGAGCTCCCCTTTGATCCGGAGCCAACCTTTGGTACATATCTTTTGGTTGTGTCTGTATTCTGTATATTTGGATGCGTGGGTACGGCGGGGCCCTGTCCCGTCCTATGTTCTTATGTTCTGTTTTGTCTAGAGGCCTGTAGTCAGATTTGTGGGTCGTGGGTCCGGTGTGTTTGCATGTGAGTCTGTTTTACGATCCTAAGCGGCCCGTACGCTACTATGGCCAAGTCGGCCTCTGAGTTTGTATGTATGTGCATGCATTTGGGGGCGATGTGCATTCCGCCACCCTTCTGATGTGTGTGTTTGAAATTTGGCGATGTACATTCCGCCTCCTTTCTGATTTGTGATTTGTCTGATCTGTACGGGCGACTGCTTAGGATAAGTGTTCGATAGATGTCTGATTGCGTTGTTGAGTTCGAATAACGTACGTTGAGTTTGGACGAGTCTGATTACGATGGTTTGGGTGTGAGTTCGTTTGGGGTGTCCCAAAAGGACACCAGTCGCGGCCCACGGGGCTGGGTCGTGACAACTTATGCGTCCGAGCTCGTAAATCTACATTCGATAGGATTCACACTAATGTTAGACTCATTATCGTACACTTGTCCTAGTGTTAAAACTAAACTATTTTATATTCTGCCAAATATTGGGCAGCATCTCCCCTATTTATATGCCTAGCCCAAATTCTTAATCCAACAACCAACAACAACAATAACAATACCAACATCCATAACATCATTTCCCATACCAAAGTATTTTATCGACAGGATATTACTAGATTCTGGATTGAATACTTTTGCCTTTAAGGCTTCCTTGTACCGTGGTTTTCTAATTATTTTGTGATGCTGAGACTTCGTATCCACACAACTAGCTCACGGTGGCTCCTTCACCCATCTTTCCCCTTAGTCTAATCTACTTCGAATACCATCACGCTCGATCCTTCTTTGCTTCTTTATTTCTGAACTCCTCATTACACTCTTAGCTTGAGTTTACACGTAATTTCTCCCTTGGTGTGCTCCTTTTCAATCTCTACTTGGTCATGCACATAACTGACTGGCCATGCTTATTGTCAATTGTCCTTTCATTTAATCAGCCTATTAGTGTAATGCCCCTTTGAGGTGGTCTCTTGTTCCTTTCTCCAGATTCTCATCTGTTGACAAGGCCTACTTTTAATCCCATACTCACTTGTCTCTACCTTCCCCCTTAGGCTGTTGGTCCATTATCCTATATTTATCGTCCCATTAGTCCTTCTTTTTCTTGCAAGTGCATACTTTCAGCAAATCCATAGTTGTGACTATTTGCCTTCGAAATTTATCTGGGTGGTTGCACATATTTGTGATGAGTCACATATTCTCGTAGACGTACAAATCCTGCATAGGCCTAAACCTCCATCAAATTGACCTTCATGGTTTCTTTACTATATATTGTTTTTTTTTACCAGGATCACTTTTCCCTGTCATTCACTTTGCTACATAACCACTCGATCTTCAGACAAGTCTTTTGGAAATTATAATTTTATCCCTTCCATTCCTTTATTTCAACAAGAAGTTACAACTCCTATCTAATCAAACTAACACCTTGTTTTTCCTTTTATCGTACGCCTTATTCCTTTCTCAATGACTTCGCTCACATGACAATAACTCTAAAAATATTTCAGAATACCATTGGCTTCTTTTTCTTTTCTTCTCTTTTCCCTCAGAACACCATCTTTTGATAAACTGGAACTTAAGGTTCAACGTCAATCCCTCTACACTTTTTTACGATCAGCTCACACTGCCATAGGAGTATTGTACTCTGCTATCCCAACGTACTAATAACGGGGTAACATGCGGTCCTTTTAAATTCTTTATATGGATATCGTGTAAACTTGCTCCTTACACATAAGATACCTTATTCAACCAATGGTCCCATAATTCTCGTCATAACTTAATGAGCCACACCGTTCATATAGCGTGATTCAAAACTTCAACCTCTTCCTAACCCCTTGTTACCTCCTCCCTTAGTGTTAGAAACTCCACAGGGTTTAATTTACTTCCTCCCTCAGTTTGTTGAGTCACTGCTCTAGTAGACCTTCCTCCTATTTGGCTCGTTTATGCCCTTCCTTCTTTGTTTCCAATACTTCCTTCTCTCTTCTCTCTCGGCTTTTCGCTACACACATCACTTATACCGAGAATTAACAACTCATGTTATATAATCATTCGAGTAAATTTCTGGAGATATATATATATATATCTTAAACTATATCACAGAGCACAATTGCGGTTACAAGATTAACCAGTTGTCAGGCAAAGAACTTCTGTAAACACATCTCTCTTGATTCCTTTCTTCGAGGTATCACCGCAGTCAACAAGTCTAGCTCATAGGGGCAAAGCCTAGCCTAATAATCTGATTTGGTGTTACGTGCATCGGTTTATACATATATATAAAGTTCATTCCATAATTCGATCTTCCAAAACATAAAAGGGCTAACCAAATTCTTCTAACTTGCAACGTTTTCTGGAATGCTTATCTCTTTAATTCCCCTTGGTATGTGAGACTTCTTCCTACCGCCAAACACATCATTTTCCCTTCTCATGTTCCTTATTTCATCCTAACCTATTCATCATTCCCTTATCTTAGTAAATACTTGCTACGTTTATCCCGCATTTACTACTAGCTTCGTCCTTGATAACTCTTTGCTGGGCCTTTTCTTTCTTCTCGCTACAGTTCCCACAATTTCCCTTAGACTCCCGGAGGAATTTTGGCCGAATTTCCTTTATAAACATAACAATCCCAAACCTGCACGCTCTTTCTAGATTTTCATTATTATTATTATTATTATTATTATTATTATTATTATTATTATTATTATTATTTTTCTATACATTACGTCAATCAGCTCCCTTCGTAGAGGTTTACTGACTCATAAATCATAATTCTGGCTATCACTAGGTCACCAACAGGCATAGACATCTCAAATAGTTTGATTTGGCTCCGTTTTCAACCTAATACGTTCAGCAATGTACGATTAGAACCTGAATCAATCGATGCATGTACATTATAAGAGAATACCGACAATATACCTGGGATAATGTTAGTGGATAACTCAAGATCCTGTCGCCAAGCTAGCACATAGGTATGGTGCTGGGGTCCACTCGAACTGGGTGCTCCTCTTTGATCTCTATCACAGCCTACTGATATCTGCAGTCTTTTCCTCGGAGGGCGTACCAATGATGAAGGGCCAACTGCTATTCCCGTGGCCAAACCCTCCCTCTGCCATGTCGAAATGGGCAATCAAGCAGAAAATGACCTAGCCGAGCACAGGCATAACAAACATTCGGACCCAAGCGGCACGACACCGTATGTAGGTTACGGCACTGAGGGCATCGTGGTCCAGGTGGTCTCAGCTAACTGAATTTACCTCTATACTGGGAATCCAAAACTTTAGAGCCCACACTTGATCCGAGGTAAATGGGTCTATCAAACCTGGGTCTAGGAAACTGTAGAGGTACACTTGTTATTGAACGAGCTGGGTACCTACAGAACTGCTGTCTTGACGTACCTCTGAACATTTGGTCAAACCTTGAAGACCTGGTCCTCCTCCTGTGACCTCTATCACCAGGACCCACACCCTACCGCTGAGCATGAGCGGCTACTAATTGAGTTAGCAAAAGATAACCTGTCTCATCTCCTGGCTTGAAGCATCAGGTGGGGGAACTGGGGTACTGGAGCTGGAGTGAAGACCCCTTCTTGCTCCCCTAATATAGGCGGAGTGTGAGCAGTACGAGAGGGAGCCTCATTATGCGATTCACCCTCTTCACTATTGACCGGTGCCTCCCGTTCAGTCCGCCATTCTACTGCCATCTTGCCCTTCTAGGCGGTTGTTTCTTTCCTCTTCTCAAGCATCGCTGAAAACGTAACACTCGATTAGGAAGAAGGAAATCATCTTATTATAGCTCTATCGCATGATCTATGAATGAGAAAGACAGTCATTGTTCCTAAATGCCTCGCAGCCTCTTGTTTATAAGTGCGGCGCACATCACACCCATAAACAAGACTCTACTAGACACGACTCGTAGACACACCCTTGGACAGAACTACTCTGATACCACTTTTTTAACGACCCAATAAGAGGGCCATGATAGGTACCCGGTACTAGCTACCGAGCACCCTTTATCATACTATCCATCACGCAACCTGTGCAATCATAGTCTCCAACAGACTTATGGTGAAATGGCCACTAAATACCTTCACAAACATAAGCTCTCGAGGTGTCAAAATTACAGTACAAAAATGTACACTAAGGTGATCATGAGACATCTATTACCCACACATATGTATCTACGAGCTTTTAACTGGAATAATGAACATTAGGCCGGGACAGGACCCCGCCATGCCCCAAAATTTGTACACAAAAGAATGTACTAGCATGCGGTAACTCCGGAGTAGTGGAGTGCTTCTGCAAAGCTGATGACAAGGCTCATAGGGATTTATACAGTCTCCCCGTCTATCTGTGGGCACGGACACAGCATCCGCAAGAAAGGACGTCAGTACGAGTAATGTACCGAGTATGTAAGGCATGAATAGTAATGTAATAAGACATATGGAATATAACATGAGATAGGGGAATAACCTGTACATCTGGATTCCTCTTAGGGTGAACACCATGCATGCTTAGCTTTCTTTGAAAAACATTTCTTGTTCATGTATACATAAAATAGAACATATCATATTGTCGAGGAACGTCAGCTCCGATTCATATAACCACTTATACCCCGCGTCCAGGCATCCTGCATCCGGGAAGATATCATATTACACCAACTAATCAGGTGGCCATGCGTCTATAGCGCCTCGCCTTTTTTACCATATTCCCCATATACATATACATATATCATATTCATATATCATATAAGCAGCATGCATGAGAGCCCAAAGAAAACTGTGCCTCTATCGGAGTGTCGTAAGGTCGGTAACCTCTGATTACATTATGGAATAATCATGATCGTCATGTCTCACCTTGAAGGAACAATTATTATAAGGTGAAACTATCAATGAAGAATAACATCAAGAGAAACATAGAATAAGATTATAAATCTCAAAAGTCGTCAATTCATATACTTTGGAATCCTTAAAAAGAATAGTCATCATCCATGAATAAAATTGAGAAATAGAATTGAGAAATCTCAATATCCTTATATCGTCATTGTAATCGTAAACTTGGAACCTTTAAACAAGGAATCGTCATTATCATAATCATCGTAGGAAAATATTCTCATCTTTGACATCATAATTATCATTGTGAAACAGGTTCATCATTGTTATCATAAGAGCTTACGGAGCCATAAATCTCTGATTTAGAACATACGAACATTTTGGAAAGCATTTATGAATTATTAGGAAAAGGGATTATGCCTTCGAGTCATAAACATCTAACTTTTGAAAACAAGGAAGATATGGAAATATTTATGAAGTCATAACATAGGAATCATGCCTTTGAAAGAAAGAGACGAGCCTTAACATACCTGCTCGACCTCCTATTAGCTACGCTTATACGTACGAGCTCATAAATCTACATTTGAGATGATTCACACTAATGTTAGACTCATTATCGTACACTTGTCCTAGTGTTCAAACTAAACTATGTTATATTCTGCCAAAAATCGAGCAGCATCTCCCCTGTTTATATGCCTCGCCCGAATTCTTAATCCAACAACCAAAAACAACAATAACAATACCGACATCCATAACATCATTTCCCATACCAAAGTATTATATAAAATAGCCCACACACTATTTTCCAACTTCCATAACTACTCAACTCACTATACAATCATTTTTCCGCTCTATTTTCGTGAATAAGCCAGTATTTACATAAATAGGAAGAGATCCATACCTTTCTCCCTTTAATGTTGCCTTATCTTCACTTTTTCCACCCTAAGTTTAGGCCACAGCATGCCGCTATATGATTCTGCAACAATAGCTATACGCTATCCGGACTGGAATTTAGAAATTATGCCTGGTTTGGGCTAAAAAGTTTGCTTAGGGGGGGGGGGGGTTGGGGAGAAGTCTCCAGATTTTTGGAGAAGTCTTGTGGTGTTTGATGAAGAAAATGAGGGATAAGACCCTTTAAATAGTTGTCTAGGTTCCGCCTGGACCGACTTAAAATTCCTTCAGCGCGTTCGCTCTGGCTTAGTTTTTCTGCCTGCCTTCGTTCAGTAAAAAGGTCATAAATCTTGATCCTTATATCTTGTGAGGACCCACGACCTATGGTTGGAAAGATCTTTCCTTCAAAGCCTCGAAAGCTTAATGTCCTTAGTTCACTTGTTTTCCAATCCTTCTATAACCTGTTACGTGAACTCGAACTCTTATAATTGTAAAAGGATCACCTATGATCCGGCATCATCTAGACAATAACTCCGATGTCTGCAATTGAATAGCTAATACCGAACGAATCTTAACGTACAGAAACTACGAGTTGTAACAGATTTCCAAACCCATGAGGCTACAAACTTATAATAGCTTAGAGGAAGCTTTTCATGATGCTTCCAAGGTTGAAGCGGATTTGAAAGACGAAAACGCTTACAAAGCCAAGAGCACTCCATCCTCATCTTGGAACCAAGGGAAAGAGAAGTGGAAGATGTCCACTTGGGAGAATCCTAGGATCACTACTCCCACCCCTCAAGCTATGTTTGACTACAAAGCTGGAGGAGACGACCAAGCCAAAAGAGGTAATAATGCTAAACCCAACTTCCCTCGGCCATCTACCATTCAAATGCCAAGGTAGAGGACATATTGCAAGTGAATGTCCCAATAGGAGAGCAATTATGGTCTTACGAGTTGGGTACCAAACTGATGAGGAAGATGAGGGCAGGGTTGGTGTTGATAATGAGGGAGAAAAAAAGTGAGAATGATGGAGGCACCGAAAGTGATGAAGGGGAAAAGATGGAGGAAAGATTGAATTTTTCTATTGTAGTTAGAAGAGCCATGGGAGCACTAGCTAGAGAAGAGGTTAACCAAAGGGAGAATTTGTTTCATACTAGGTGCAAGATAATGGACAAGGTGTGTTCCTTGATCATTGATGGTGGGAGTTGTACCAATGCCGTAAGACAATTTTTGGTTGAGACCATGAAATTCCCTACAAAAAAAACACCTTAACCCCTACAAGCTCCAATGGTTCAATGAATGTGGTGAAATGAGGGTAACCAAGCAAGCTGTTATCAAATTTAGCATTTGTAGGTATCAAGATGAACTCTTATGTGATGTGATGCCAATGCAAGTACGTCACCTCTTGCTTGGTAGGCCTTGGAAATTTGAAAGGGATGCTCAACATAGTGGAAGATCCAGCAAGTATTCATTTGTGTTGGATGGTAAGAAATTCACCCTTGCTCCTTTGACTCCCTATGAGGTTAGTGAAGACTATAGAATCATGAAGGAACTCCGTGAGGGGATTAAAAAAGGGGATACGAAGGGTAGTGAAAAGGATACCTTGGTTGCTCAAGGAGAACAAGGTTCAACTCAAGAGAAAGGAAAAAGGTGTATGGTTTCCCAACCAAACTTTTTGTTGAAGGGCATGATGGGTGGAAAGGTGATATGTGGTGATGTGAGGGGATTATCACCAACTCCTACTAACCCTTCTAACGATTCTACTTCTTCTAGTTGTCTTGTTTCGTTCGTAGGTACTCATGAAGATGATCATCCCAGGGAGACAATACCCGAAGATCGGAAAGTCCCTTTGGAAAGAGATATACTTCCAACCTCCTCCGAAGAGGAAATTCAATGCAAGGAACTTGAACTCCAAGGTAACAAAGCTATTTCTTATACTCTAACGAACGTGGAGGTCCATTTTGTGCTTAATCGACAATTGAGTGAGGATAGAGTTTTGTATTGTTTGAAGCACCTTGGATCTTTGATAATTAAAAGAGGAAGTCCTTGTTGAGAGTGCCCTCACACTAGTTGATCCTTATGATGACCAGATTGAATCTTTTTGCAAGACCAATTCGTGTCCACCTAGTGTTGGCACTTGTGCTTCTATTGTTCCTTTGGAGAGTGGTTTGTTTGCTTTCATTTCCAACTTTTAATTCCACATTATCTCTTTAAGGATAATCTACATAATGAATTTGTGAAAAATTACTTAAGGCATGTCTATGTCTATGACCCCGGTGTTTCATGTTATTTTCATGCTTTGACATTGAAAGCACTTTTGGATAGGATTAGTGCAATGAATATAATTCTAGGTTTGGATAATTTTGCTCTAAATATTGCACTTAGTCCTAAGGGAGGTCACCCTTACTTAATGTCTACTAGACCCCTTGTCTCTTATCTTAGATCCATGGGTGTCTTAGTTTTCTCATTGCTTATGATGGTTATTGATGTGTGGGTGTACTACAAGTTTTTCCGTCTTTGGAATGAAAGTATGATTATTGATTTGTGTGCTAACCCTCATGCCTTGAGGACTATGTTTTCGTCTATTTTCCCTTGGTTTTTCAAAGGTTCGGATTCAAGGAAGAATCATTTTCAAGAAGGGGAGGATGATATGATCCTAAAGGGCATGATTGATGCTAATGGCTCAAAGGCATGGAAGAGGATGTTGGAGACATTTGTGGACCCACGTAAGAGAGAAAATGATGTTTGGAAGATATCTTGGCATTGGAAGAGTTGCAAAGTGGTTATGCGTCACAAAGTGGCTAGATGCGCAAAATGGCTAAAAGTGCAACTATGGGGCTAAGATTGCGATTGGAGGTCATACTTGCAAGTTATGAGGTTAGAACGGAAATTGGAGGTTATAATTGCAAGTTAAGAGACTTTGGATGCAATTGAAGACCCATGTAGGTATTTTTGCAAAAGAGCCACTTTAGGGCCTTTTGATGCCATAGGCTTTAGTATGTTTTCATCCATTTGGAAGACTTAGTTTGCATATTGATGATAAACTCAAATTGAGGGAATTTTAGTATAGTTTGTTTGGTTATTGTTCAAGTGTGATTTCCAAGTTGTGAATTGAATTGCTTATCCATTGAATTCATCTAGATTGCTCATTTGTGGATTCAAATTGAGTCTCTTCTTTGAATTTAAATTACTTAGGTTCTTTGGTTGAAATCCAATTGGGAGGGTTTAGGTTTCATATACCTAAGTTGCCTATAGATTTCAATACCAATTCGGTCTAGTATCTATCCTTCTATCTTCTAATCCCCGATTTCCCATATCCCTTTTATTTCCTTTTGTTTTTGTTTAATTCTTAGAGTTTCCTTAGGTTGATTGTTATCATTTTGTTGATGAACATTGCTTGGGGAGAAGAAGGGGAAATAAAAGTCACCACATGGCTAGAAGATGAAGAGTTGGCTATTCTTGCAAAGGAGACTTCAAGATTTTGAAGAAAGAAGAATAGCCAAACAAGGCCCTTGTCTCATTAAGGGTGTTTATGTCATTTTGCTATCTTTTATTTCTAGCATAGTATAAATAGTTCTCTTCTTCATCATGGAAGACCTAGATTATTTTGATGAGAGATATTGAAACTTGTAAACTCTAGAATTGAGTGTTTGAAAGCTTGGTGAAGCTTTTGGTTGTTTGAATTGTTGAGAAGGTGGTTAATTGGGAAATCAATCCCTTTTGGTCTCCTTAAGAGTTTGGTGTTTTTGAGTAATCTAATTGAAGGTCTTAACCTTTTTATGGTTATGGTTGTCTTTTAGCCTTATGCAATTGTGTTAATCTATTCTATCCTTAATTTCTTTTCATTCCTTTTTATTATTATATCAGATTAACTAACACACGAACAACACTTTCATTCCAAAATGACTTATTCACTCCATTTGTAATTTCAAGTTAAGACGTATGTGCTTTTGATCGTCTATTACCCATCCTTACCACACGTTTATATTTCTCTCCGTGTCAATCTATGCTCCTTATAACTTTTGCCTATATAATCTCACACAACTTTGTAGATAATAAACAATCATATTCTTGTCGGTTTATAACTCATCGAGTGACGTATGGGATCTTTTAGCCCTTTCTCTCTGTATTTAATCTTGCTAGGCTCAGAAGTAATATAATTACGTTCGTAAGGACCTTGCAACCACAAATCGTATTGTTATGTATATGAAATTTCATATCCCTTATAATCTACTCTTTTCTGAGTCCATCATTTATACTTAAGCCCTAGCTTATAAACCGTTCGCATCTTACCGATTTCTCCTAACATTCGTTACTTATAACTACTAAGTGAACTTAACTGTTACACCTCGGAAAGTCCTCCGTGGTTGCACAAGTGAATGGACTAGCGAGGAGTATGAGTGTCCAATATTTCCATGAGTAAGAAATAACATTTGATGGCCTTAAGCAAGATTTCAAAGGCAATTGCTATAAGAGATAGGTCATGCTCCACAATGACTAATTATAGGTTCTGAAGACGCGAAAGTTGCAGATTTGCACTTTGGCCCAGTCGATCGTAAAGTGAAATACGGGCCGTAAACTGCCATGTAGTATTTCAACTTCCAAATCTTTGACTTTCTGTCAAGTGCTTGAATGGTTAAATACGACTTGGAATACGGACCGTAAACTGAGTCGTAAATCACCATGCCCTCAGACTGCCTTTCTGGTTCTGTTATGCTTTAATACACCCATGAAATACGGACCGTAAACTGGAATACGGCCCGTAAACTGGGTTTACGACAACTGTGCACTTTCGACGAACTGTTCATTTCAGATCAGATTTTGGGTTATTAAAAAGGGGACCAAGTTTATTATTTCATTTCCACATCTCACCCCTTCTCTATAAAACATCTCTCTACATTTACTCCATTAGAATTCAAGGATTACTAGTGATCAACAACATAAACCAAGTGAATCAAGTGTAAGAGAACCCATTGAAGATCATCCAAGTCAAGAAATCCCAATGGAGATGAACTAGGGTTTTTGCTCAAGTGGAGTATTATCAACTAAGGCTTGTGTCACGACCCGACTAGGGGCCGTCACGAGTACCCGGCACTTGTACCGAGCACCCCTTATCTTGTCTCATATCCTTATTACTAAGTGGGCTGTATGACCTATACCATTTTTTTTTCTGTTACTTAACATTAACAATTGTAGCATAGTTATGAACATAGGCGAACAACCTTTACTAACACATTATACATCGACTAGGACTGCTAAAAGTACAAAACATTTAACTGTACACATCTGTCTACGAGCCTCTAGACATAATACACATATACACAAGAAGGGCCGAGCACTGTCACGCCCGAATATATATATATACACAAAATAGTACCAATAAACAGTGGCTCCGGAATGACTGGAGCACTCTCTGTGAACCGCTGGTGAAGCTTCTAAGAACCGGACCCGTCTACCTGCTTACCTGCGCGGCATGAAACGTAGCGTCCACAAGAAGGGACGTCAGTACGAATAGTGTACCGAGTATGTAAGGCATGAAAATAGTAAAGAGAGGAATATAAATTGCAACCAATACATAATGAAATCATAGGACATATAGAGCGATAATAGAGTAACCTGTACATGTATGTGCCACTCAGGGCAGATGCCATGCATGCTAAGCTGTCTTTAAAGAAACATTTCGTGTTCATATATGAAAATAAAACATAATATATATTGCCGAGGCGTCGGCAACCGATCCATTTAACCATGAATGTGTGTAAATATCCCGCGTCCGGGATGATATCAAGTCAAATACGGCTACATGTACCGTGTGTAACCCCGCGTCTATAGCGCTCTGCCCTGCTCCCTTCTTCCCCGTGTACATATACATATATACATATATACCATAGCATGCAAGCGAGCTCAAAAAGAAGCTATAACGTTATCGGAGTGACGTAAGGTCGGTAGCCTCCGATTACATTATGAAATCGTCATGGTCGTCAGGTCTCACCTTGAGGGAACAACAATTATAAGGCGAGACTATCCATAAAGGATAACATCATGAGAGAACATAGAACAGGATCATAAGGTATCGTTTCATGTACTTTGGAATCTTTAATCATGGAATCATCATTGTCGTATTCATCATATGAACATTTTCTTCCCTGACATCATCCATGTCATTGTAGAACATACTCATCGTAATTGACAAAAAAAGTTACTTTGCCACAGACTTTGTTTTGGGAAAATGCGGGCGTTTGGAAAACTTTTTGAGCTATTGGGGAGACGATCATACCTTAGGGTCAATAGATTAGTTAAACAACTATTGATTAGTAGTCAGAATATTAATCTAAAAGTTTCCCTTGATTATAGTACGGAAATAAGCTAAATGGAACAATAGGAGGGAATTTAGGAATAGTGGGCCCATCTCGAGTCAAATGAGGCGGCGTACTAAATTTTTATATGTTATATGTCATGGCGTTACTTATCGGGGTTTTAGGGTAATCGAGTCCTCTTTATGCAAGTTCTAGAGGGCTAGGAAGGTTTTTTCAACATTTTGCAAAATTTCAAGTTCAATTCTACTGAAGGAAAAAGGAGAAACTTTAGGTGCGGAATTCTGGGGAATAGAGTTGTCCCCGAGGCTCGTGTCCAACTTAATACGTCTAAGACATGCCATAGAATGAAGGGTGAAGCCTTACATACCTCTTTCCGCTCCTTTGGCTATCCCGAATTCAACTCGCAAATCCGCCAAAATCTACAAATTGGTCAAGTTTACCAAACATGATTAGTGCCTTTCGAATTGAATTCTTAAAATGATACTTGGCTACCGAAATTTCGGCAGCACTTCCCCTGTAAAATACTCCATCCCACCAAGTTCAACTTGGCCGATTTCAATCAACAACAATCCGGGAATTCAACCCGGCCAAACTAACAACACAATATCAACACAATACTAAAAATTTTCGTATTCATTCCAAGTTACATTATAACAACTCAATCAATATACTACTTCCTTCAAAACCTTCCAACTCCAATAAGAACATTAACAACATTATAATTCATATACCAACAACACCATACTAACAACATTATCTTCCATACATGCAAGAACATAGTATTCAATTTTAAATACTCCAACCGCAAGTCTCCAACTTCTTCAACTTCACAAGATTATTATGCATTCATTAACAACATAGTATCCGCAACACAACGACAACCAAAACTCTAAATAAAATTGGCTCATCTTCTTTCACCACTTAACACATATATACGGCTATACATATAATATACACTATACGGCCACCATCCTACATACACCACTACAACCTTTCCAAAATCATCCAACTTTCATTATCCACATAACATTCACAACAATATCAACCAAATACTAAACAAAATAATTACAACATAATTTCTACACACACACATATATCACACGGCCACACACACCCACCTCCATATTCTTCCCAATTTCACTTATTTTTGTACACTACAACATGCAAAATCTTCCATAACATATAAGAAAGATTTAAACCTTACCCTTTCTTCAATTCTTCACTTGGCTATATATGTTGGTAGCTTGAAAGAATATAAGTTTTTCTTGCTCCAACAACAACTCCACCTTGTTAAGGACCCTTTAATTAGTAGAATACAATTTTTGGAGGAATTTTTCAAGGTTTCTTATGGAGTTTTTTCTATGGCCGAAATGGCCCTAGGAGTTTTCTCCTTCTTTCTTTGTTCTTCAAGTTCTTGAAAATTCTAGAGAGGTTTATGAAGATAAGATGACTTTGTCATCTTTTTATTTAACTTATTTAAACGCCATGTGGGCTTAAGCCCACTAAGAAGTGGACGGCCACTTGGCCCAAATGGTCAAGCCCACACAATTTTTTTTTTGTTCTTGCCACTTATGAAAAAAAAAATATTTTCCAAATTCCAAATTTACCCTTTGTCTTCTTCCATAATTCCGCGAGGCATATTGTGAATTTCCCTTTATGTCCTCGACCTTTCTTAATAATTCCACTTCTAAATTCTTCATAAGCCATTCATATGCTTAACAAAATAAAAATATGGCCTTGCTTGTTGTCCTCCCGCGATTGTCTTGAATTATCCGATTGCACAAAAACGCGGGATATAACATCCTCCCCCCCTTTTAAACATTCGTCCTCGAATGTTAAAGTGGCCTCATAGTGTATTATGATATTTCGGGGAGGTCTCCTTCCTAGATACCTCACATGTCGCTTAGCATACCCGTTGTGGGAGCTTAAGTTTCCCTTCTCTGTCGTAGCTCAATTAAGTTAGCTCCGAACACTGGCCCTACATTAATAAGCCCCTTTTGTTGGAACTTGAATCGTCATAGTTCGTTTCAGGTCTAACATGTTCTCCCCCCCCCCCCCTTTATTAAGAGGGCCTACGCACGCCTATGCCCTTTAAGCAATCGTTGTCTTCTGCGATCTTTTACAGTTGTAATTCCCTCTACATAGGGTTTGTCACGTTGATCCCCTTGTTAGATATGTTTCCGTATTTCACCGCATTAGGCCGTTCTAGCCTTGTGGGTGCGGCATCGGTCTTACCCGGTGACATCCATACTCATACCCTTTATTACGTCCTTTGAATTTCATTCAGCTAGCACATCCTATGCATCGCGACACTGCTTGTTAGGGTTCTACAGTCACAGATAAGATGTCATGTTCGTATATACCTTTCCACTATTTTCCTTTTCTTTACAATCACTTCCAAGCACTAATCAACTTTCTTTAATCCTGAAGCTCTGTCATGCTTTCTCCTCTTCTACTAGTCTAGTCCGTCTCAGCTTACATGACTTCTGTAGGGTTTCTAATCACTCCACACACTCTAATTTACATTGGGCTACCTAATTTCACATTCGTCTCCTGTTCCCACATTTATGAAATTTTCAGCATTTTTTCCCAGGGGTTCACCCATCTTGCTATTGCTCTCATCCTAGCACACTTAACCTTGAAACTTTGGTGCATTTTAGTACGTGAATGCTGGTATAATTATATCGACTGCCCCGCACTACCTATATCACCTAATATGGGACAAGTTGGGGTCTTAGAAGTTTTCAAAACGTCCGCGTAACACATCTTTTCTTTTAATTACAATTCTAACCTCCGCAGTCCCCAGTATTCGTCCTTTTTCCTATGTATATGGCTAATTTTTGTCCTAAATCTCCACATTCCCAGTAGTGGCGAAAACACCTTAGTCACAACAGGCATAGACATCCCAGCTCGTTTGATTTAGCTCGGGTTTCCCCTCCCTAATATGTTCAGCGATTTAGGGTGCGATATCTGACACGTAGAACCTGGATCAATCGATACTTGTACATTATAGAAAAATACTGATAATATACCTGGAACGACATCAGGGGATGGCTCAGGATCCTGTCGGCCAGCTAGTGCATAGGTATGATGCTGGGGTCCACTCGAACTGTGTGTTCCTTCTCGGCCTCTTTCGCTGCCTACTGCTATTTGGGACCTTTGCATTGGAGGGTGCGCCAATGATTGTGAGTTGCATGTTACCTCCGTGGGCTGAACCCTCCCTCTGTCACGGCGAAATGGGCAGTCGCGCATATAATGACCTGAGTTAGCACAAGTATAACAAAAACCCAAACCCGCGCGACACGGCCCTGCATGGAATCTACGGCACTGAGGGCAGCGTGATACGGGTGGTCTCCGCTGATTAAGCTCACCGCCACACTGGGAACCCAAAACTCCATAGCCCTGACCTGATCCGGCGGGCTGAGTTTGGTCTCTGTCGTACCTCCGTGGGCAATCACGCATCAAATGGTCAGCCCGACCATAGACAAAACAGGCACCTGTATCTAAGTAACACTGCCCAGAGTGTGGCCTGCCACATCGCGCACACCGCGGTGGGGGTAGCCCCGTGCTACTAACGTTGGCTCTATGCCGGGGCCCCGAAACTCGAGCACTCTGATCTTGTCCTGAATACCCCGACTGCTGTGGTGTCTGCCTCCTTCTATACTCACTTCTCGTTCCGGAAGGTCTAGCCCTTTTTCTGCGATCCTTATTACCAGAATCTATGCCTTGTTGTTGGGCTTGAGTAGCTACTATCTGAGTTAGCAGAAGGATGGCCCATCTCATCTCCTGAAGTGAAGCATTAGGTGGGGGAGCGGGGAGTGCTGAAACTGGAACAGAAATCCCTTCTTGCTCCCCTAATGTCTGCGGAGTGCGATCAGCCCGAGAGGTAGCCTTACTATGAGATTCGCCTTCTTCAATATTTACCGGTGACTCCCATTCAGTCCGCCTTTCCGCTACCGTCTTGCCCTTCTCGGCGGCTGTCGCTTTCATCTTCGCAGGTATCGCTGAAAATATAACACCGGATTAGGCAGAAGGAAAAACCCTTACTATAGCTCTATCGCACGATCTAGAATACAAAGAAGGTCATATTTCCTAAATGCCCCGCAGCCTCCTGCCTATAAGTGTGGCGCGCTACACACCCATAAACAAGACTCTACTGGACACGGCTCGTAGACAAACCCCTAGGACCGAACTTCTCTGATACCACTTCTGTCACGACCCGACTAGGGGCCGTGACGAGTACCCGGTACTTGTACCGAGCACCCCTTATCTTGTCTCATATCCTTATTACTAAGTGGGCCGTATGAACTATACCATTTTTTTTTTCTGTTACTTAACATTAACAATTGTAGCATAGTTATGAACATAGGCGAACAACCTTTACTAACACATTATACATCGACTAGGACTGCTAAAAGTACAAAACATTTAACTGTACACATCTGTCTACGAGCCTCTAGACATAATACACATATACACAAGAAGGGCCGAGCACTGTCACGCCCGAATATATATATATACACAAAATAGTACCAATAAACAGTGGCTCCGGAATGACTGGAGCACTCTCTGTGAACCGCTGGTGAAGCTTCTAAGAACCGGACCCGTCTACCTGCTTACCTGCGCGGCATGAAACGCAGCGTCCACAAGAAGGGACGTCAGTACGAATAGTGTACCGAGTATGTAAGGCATGAAAATAGTAAAGAGAGGAATATAAATTGCAACCAATACATAATGAAATCATAGGACATATAGAGCGATAATAGAGTAACCTGTACATGTATGTGCCACCCAGGGCAGATGCCATGCATGCTAATCTGTCTTTAAAGAAACATTTCGTGTTCATATATGAAAATAAAACATAATATATATTGCCGAGGCGTCGGCAGCCGATCCATTTAACCATGAATGTGTGTAAATATCCCGCTTCCGGGATGATATCAAGTCAAATACGGCTACATGTACCGTGTGTAACCCCGCGTCTATAGCGCTCTGCCCTGCTCCCTTCTTCCCCGTGTACATATACATATATACATATATACCATAGCATGCAAGCGAGCTCAAAAAGAAGCTATAACGTTATCGGAGTGACGTAAGGTCGGTAGCCTCCGATTACATTATGAAATCGTCATGGTCGTCAGGTCTCACCTTGAGGGAACAACAATTATAAGGCGAGACTATCCATAAAGGATAACATCATGAGAGAACATAGAACAAGATCATAAGGTATCGTTTCATGTACTTTGGAATCTTTAATCATGGAATCATCATTGTCGTATTCATCATATGAACATTTTCTTCCCTGACATCATCCATGTCATTGTAGAACATACTCATCGTAATTGACAAAAAAACTTACTTTGCCACAGACTTTGTTTTGGGAAAATGCGGGCGTTTGGAAAACTTTTTGAGCTATTGGGGAGAAGATCATACCTTAGGGTCAATAGATTAGTTAAACAACTATTGTTTAGTAGTCGGAATAGTAATCTAAAAGTTTCCCTTGATTATAGTACGGAAATAAGCTAAATGGAACAATAGGAGGGAATTTAGGAATAGTGGGCCCACCTCGAGTCAAATGAGGCGGCGTACTAAATTTTTATATGTTATATGTCATGGCGTTACTTATCGGGATTTTAGGGTAATCGAGTCCTCTTTATGCAAGTTCTAGGGCTAGGAAGGTTTTTTCAACATTTTGCAAAATTTCTAGTTCAATTCTACTGAAGGAAAAAGGAGAAACTTTAGGTGCGGAATTCCGGGGAATAGAGTTGTCCCCGAGGCTCGTGTCCAACTTAATATGTCTAAGACATGCCATAGAAGGAAGGGTGAAGCCTTACATACCTCTTTCCGTTCCTTTGGCTACCCCGAATTCAACTCGCAAATCCGCCAAAATATACAAATTGGTCAAGTTTACCAAACATGATTAGTGCCTTTAGAATTGAATTCTTAAAATGATACTTGGCTACCGAAATTTCGGCAGGACTTCCCCTGTAAAATACTCCATCCCACCAAGTTCAACTTGGCTAATTTCAATCAACAACAATCCGGGAATTCAACCCGGCCAAACTAACAACACAATATCAACACAATACTAAAAATTTCCGTATTCATTCCAAGTTACATTATAACAACTCAATCAATATACTACTTCCTTCAAAACCTTCCAACTCCAATAAGAACATTAACAACATTATAATTCATATACCAACAACACCATACTAACAACATTATCTTCCATACATGCAAGAACATAGTATTCAATTTTAAATACTCCAACCGCATGTCTCCAACTTCTTCAACTTCACAAGATTATTATGCATTCATTAACAACACAGTATCCACAACACAACGACAACCAAAACTCTAAATAAAATTGGCTCATCTTCTTTCACCACTTAACACATATATACGGCTATACATATAATATACACTATACGGTCACCATCCTACATACACCACTACAACCTTTCCAAAATCATCCAACTTTCATTATCCACATAACATTCACAACAATATCAACCAAATACTAAACAAAATAATTACAACATAATTTCTACACACACACATATATCACACGGCCACACACACCCACCTCCATATTCTTCCCAATTTCACTTATTTTTGTACACTACAACATGCAAAATCTTCCATAACATATAAGAAAGATTTAAACCTTACCCTTTCTTCAATTCTTCACTTGGCTATATATGTTGGTAGCTTGAAAGAATATAAGTTTTTCTTGCTCTAACAACAACTCCACCTTGTTAAGGACCCTTTAATTAGTAGAATACAATTTTTGGAGGAATTTTTCAAGGTTTCTTATGGAGTTTTTTCTATGGCCGAAATGGCCCTAGGAGTTTTCTCCTTCTTTCTTTGTTCTTCAAGTTCTTGAAAATTCTAGAGAGGTTTATGAAGATAAGATGACTTTGTCATCTTTTTATTTAACTTATTTAAACGTCATGTGGGCTTAAGCCCACTAAGAAGTGGACGGCCACTTGGCCCAAATGGTCAAGCCCACACAATTTTGTTTTTTGTTCTTGCCACTAATGAAAAAAAAATTATTTTCCAAATTCTAAATTTACCCTTTGTCTTCTTCCATAATTCCGCGAGGCATATTGTGAATTTTCCTTTATGTCCTCGACCTTTCTTAATAATTCCACTTCTAAATTCTTCATAAGCCATTCATATGCTTAACAAAATAAAAATATGGCCTTGCTTGTTGTCCTCCCGCGATTGTCTTGAATTATCCGATTGCACAAAAACGCGGGATATAACAGCTTGTTCCTACGACATCTAAGGTACGATTTATGATGTTTCTATGTTGTTTAAGGTATTTGAGAGTTAAAATACTTAGATTGTAGACGGGTATAGAAAAATGGGTCGTGGATGTGGAATAGTGCCATTTTAAGAAATAGCTTGAATTGAGTTATGATTCTTGATGTATTGTGATGTAAATATGTTATAAATGACGTTGAGAACATGATATGAGCAATGTATGTGAATGGACATCGTCGTGTGTTATGGCCATGGATATGGATGATTGAAAGTAAGTCTAGAAATGTGGATAATGTGGATGAATGATGACTATCGTTATAGTATTGTGAATGTGTTATTGACGCTTGGGAGTTGATATATGCTATGGAGGAATGTCGTATAAATAAGGGGGATGCTGTCCGATTTTCTTTAGTTTTATTCATATATGCTAGCTATCGATTTTAATGATAGTATGACTTTAATGAAGGTAGAGACACGAGTGTTGGAGGAGAACGTAGAAGTGTAAAATATTTCAACGGAAAGGTATGTAAGGCTAACCCTTCTTTCATAAGGCATGGTTCTTTAGCCAAACGTCTGAATCTTCCATAAGTCTATGATGTCTTTCAAATGATTTGATTGTCCGAGATAGTAAGCTCACGATTCTTAATACGCCACGATTGTACTAATTTCCTCGTATGACGAGTAGGCCCATTAAGGTAGATAAGATGAATGACGATAATAGTGATAATGATACTGATGACGACTACGATGCTAATAGCGATGACGATAACGATGACGATGATGATAATGATGATAATAGTAAAGATGCTTATGAGCTAATATGTATGTGTGCCTATGTATGTCTATTATGAAACCCCGAGCTTACATAGCCGGGTAGAATATACAGATGAATATAAAGATGAATATATATATATATATATATATATATATATATATATATATATATATATATATATATATATATGACGATACGCGCGCACCACTGCAGTTGGGTATGGATAACACTGAGCCTTGGTAGGTCCAGGTATGTGTACCACTGAGCCTTGGTTGGCTAGGTATGTATGATCGCCGAGCCTAGCTATGGTCGGGTACGTGAAACACCGAGCCTTCGTGGTCAGGTACACTATGTAAATGAGATATGTAAGATATGAATATGTGTGTGCTATGGTAGATATATGATATAGATATGAGTATGAATACGAATATGATATGATTACGAAATAGAATATGTATACGATATGGATGTGAATAAGTATGAGTAAATGAGTACGGATATGAATATGGATTCGGATACGGATGTATGTACCCAATCACGCAAGTGAAATGGAAAGATCCTATGTAGGGCAACTAAGCGCCCATGATGATGACATTACTATCTCCTATCTTATGTTGTTTCTTATATTGCACATTATGCTTCTATATTGATATTGATCATGCTTTACATTCTTCGTACTGACGTCCTTTTGTTTGTGGACGCTGCGTCATGCCCGCAGGTGCACAGGGAGACAGGCTTGATCCATAGTCACATTCTCAGAGACTACATAACAGAGCTTCATTTCATTCGGAGCCATAGCTTTTGGGTACTTATTCTTTTGTGTACATAATTATGGGCATAGCGGGGTCCTGTCCCGCTTATGTGATATGTTATACTCTCCTTCGAGGCTCGTAGACATGTGTATATGGTTAGATATGTCTAGCCTTGTCGGCCTATATTTTGTATATCATTTTGATAGCCTTGTCGTCTCATGTACATTGATGTGGCATAGACGCCAGTGATGATATAAAGGCATTGTTGTCCAATGGGACTAGCATGATGAATGAACAGAATTACGTGTTTAATTATGTAGCTCACCTAGATTTAAGAGTAAGTGTAAGCCAAGAAGTGCCCAGGTGGGCTAGCACCGGGAGCTCGTCGCGGCCCTCGAGACGGGTCGTGACAAAAGTGGTATCAGAGCAGTCTTGGTTATGGGTGTGTTGCGCGCCACACTTATAATCAAGAAGCTGCAGACATTTTAGGAATAAATGACCTTCTTTCTTCATAAGAATCGTGCGATAGAGCTATGATATAAGAAATTCTTGTTCCTTAATTGTGTGTTGTCTATTTCAGAAATGCCTGTAAAGATTAAGGCTACAGCAGTCAAAAAGGGCAAGACGGTGGCAGAAAAGCGGGCTGAAAAAGCACCGCCACCGGTAGTAGAGGAACCCAACCGTTGCAGTACTTGAGAAGAAAGCCAAAATTCTGCTCCTCCCGTTCAGTACCTATATTAGAGGAGCGTGAGGGAGCCTCAGTCCCAACTCCAGCACCTCCCCCGGATGCTTCAGGTCAAGATATGAAACAGGCCATACATCTGCTTACTCAGTTGGTTGCTGCTCAGACTCAGCGGCAAAGTACAGGGCAAGGTGATACGGCTGTTAGTGCAAGGGCCCGTGACTTCATTACTTTGAACCCTCTGAAATTCTTTGGATCAAAGCCGGAGGAGGACCCTCAAGATTTTATTGATGGTATGTTGAGTACGCTTCTATTGATACATGCTTCGGACACCGAATCGGTGGAGTTAGCGTCGTATAGATTGAGAGATGTCTCGATCCAATGGTATACGGTTTGGATGGCTTCACGGGGAGTCAACGCACCTCCCCCGGTATGGCAAGAGTTTGTTGATGCTTTCCTCCGACACTATATGCCTCCAGAAGTTCGGTGAGCTAGAGTCGATAAGTTCTTATATTTGAAGCAAGGTGGCATGAGTGCTCTAGAGTATAGTCTCCGCTTCAATTCTTTGGCTAGGTATGCTTCGGCCATGGTAGCAGATATGGGCGACCGGGTACACCGATTTGTGAAGGTCCTAGGGCCACATTTGATGGATAGGTGCTTGACTGCGTCCCTTCAGGACAATATGGATATTGCACGCATTCAGGCTCATGCTCAGAATTTAGAAGAAAGTCTGCAACAACAAAGAAGTGAGCGCGAGCATGATAGGGTACATGGCAAGAGGGCCAGATCTTCAGGTCCGACGAGCGAGTTCAGAGGTGTGCACAGGCAGCAGTTTTCCAGGCATTCAGGCTATTCTATGACCAGCGCAGCTTCACAGTTTTTAGGCCAGAGATTCAATAGGTCTACTCATTCCAGGCCGAGTCAAAGTTTTTCGGGGTCTCAGCTCAGAGGTGATTTGAGTCAGGCAAGGCCACCCGTACCACAATGTTCTCAGTGTGGGAAGTTGCATTGGGATCATAGGGTTGCTATTCATGTGGCCGACCAGGCCATATTATACGTGATTGCCCTTCGATTCATACTAGAGGTAGGGCCCAGCCTTCAGGGTCGGTAGCCGGATCTTCATCTTCTATGCGCCCTATGGGGCTAGGTTCACATGCGCCAGTCGGCCATGGTAGAGGCTGAGGGAGAGTCCCCAGTTCTAGCGGTCCTCAGCACCGTATTTATGCTTTGGCTGGATGCCAAAATCTTGAGTCTTCTCCTGACGTGGTCACAGGTATATTATCGGTACTCTCTCATAATGTATATGCTTTAATTGATCCGGGCTCCACATTTTCATATGCTACTCCATATATTGCGGGTCGATTTAGAGTCGAACTAGAGTCGATCAAACCTTTTGACGTGTCTACACCCGTGGGTGAATCGGTAATAGCTAGCCGAGTATATAGAAATTGTGTAATTGTGATCATCGTACCATGATCGACTTGCATAAGTTAGAAATGGTGGATTTTGATGTTATTATGGGCATGGATTGGTTGGCTTCTTGCTACGCGAATGTTGATTGTAGAATGAAAATGGTTCGTTTCCAATTTCCGAAAGAACCAGTTTTAGAATGGAAAGGAAATACGTCGTCACAAAAAGGTACGTTTATTTCCTATCTAATGGCAAGGAAAATGATCATAAAAGGGTGTATGTACCATCTAGTCCGGGTTCAAGATGTAGAAGCTAAATCGCCAACTCTTCAATCAGATTCCGTAGTAA
The DNA here is from genome assembly GCF_019175385.1 of Lycium barbarum. Lineage (NCBI taxonomy): Eukaryota > Viridiplantae > Streptophyta > Magnoliopsida > Solanales > Solanaceae > Lycium > Lycium barbarum. The sequence goes on along the minus strand of NC_083344.1, from coordinate 62,073,574 downwards.
ATGAATTTCCGGATGTGTTCCTGGAAGAGCTTCCAGGCCTTCCTCCCGAGTGGGAGATTGATTTTGTCATTGATGTGTTGCCAGGCACTAAGCCTATATCTATTCCTCCTTATAGAATGGCTCCCGCAGAATTGAAAGGGTTGAAGGAGCAATTGAAAGACTTGCTTGAGAAAGGCTTTATTAGGCCTAGTTCATCCCCGTGGGGAGCACCCGTATTGTTTGTCCGAAACAAAGATGGCTCCTTGAGAATGTGCATTGATTATCGGCAATTGAACAAGGTGACGATTAAGAACAAATATCCTCTCCCGAGGATTGATGACTTATTTGATCAATTGCAAGGTGCCAAATGGTTTTTGAAGATTAATTTGAGGTCCGGGTATCATCAAGTGAGAGTTAGGGAGAAAGATATCCCTAAGACAGCCTTCAGAACAAGATATGGTCATTTTGAGTTCCGAGTAATGTCATTTGGGCTAACTAATGCGCCGGCAGTATTTATGGATTTGATGAATAATTTGTTCAAACCTGTCCTGGATTTATTTGTGATCGTATTTATCGACTATATCTTGGTGTATTCTAGATCCAAGGTAGAGCATGCGGATCATTTGCGTAGTGTCCTTGGAGTTCTTCGAACTCGAGAGTTGTTTGCAAAATTCTCCAAGTGTGAGTTTTGGCTGAACTCAATGACATTTCTGGGGCATATTGTTGCTGCCGAGGGTATTCGAGTGGACAGTCAAAAGATTAAGGCCGTGAAGACTTGGCCAAGGCCCATGACTCCTACGGAGGTTCGTAGCTTTCTGGGCTTAGCAGGCTATTACAGGAGATTCGTTAAGGGTTTTCTTCTATTTCTGCACCACTTACAAAGTTGACCCAGAAATCAGCAAAGTTTCAATGGACAGACGCTTGTGAACATAGCTTCCAAGAGTTGAAAGGTAGATTGAATTCCGCCCCAGTCTTGACACTTCCAGAGGGTTTGGAAGGATATGTTGTTTATTACGATGCTTCAGGAATTGGGCTAGGCTGTGTATTGATGCAACATGGTAAGGTGATTGCGTATGCTTCAAGGCAATTACGGAAACACGAGCAGAATTATCCAACCCATGATCTAGAATTGGTCGCAGTGGTCCATGCGTTAAAGATATGGAGACATTATTTATATGGTGTCCATGTGGATATTTATACAGATCATAAGAGTCTTCATTACATCTTCAAGCAGAAAGAGTTGAATTTGTGGCAACGACGATGGTTGGAATTGCTAAAAGTTTATGATGTCGATATCTTGTATCACCCCGGAAAGGAAAATGTTGTGGCTGATGCTCTTAGCCGTAGATCGATAGGAAGTTTATGTGATGTACGACCTGAGAAGAGAGAAATGGCTCGTGAGCTCCAGCAGCTAGCTGTCACGACCCAACCCCGTGGGTTGTGACTAGTACCCGATCTGGGCACCCAAACACATATATCCAATGCTATCTCAACTGTTATCAAACACATTCAAGTATAAAGCAGAAGCCGTCAAGGCTATACTTCAAATTTAGATAATTTCCAGAAAATTTTTGGCAGAGTTTCCTTTGTTTTACAGACTATCCAAAATAACCCTGCGCACAGAAAATACCAACAAAGGCCACACCGGCCAACAAAGCAACATATAAACATATGCGGACCGGCCGCCGCGGCGAATGGGGTCGCCCCAAACACAACATATACACACATCCGTACAGAAAGACCCTAACCCACAAACATATCTACAGGCTTCTAACAGACTTACAGAGTCTTATGACGGGACAGGGCCCCGCCGTACCCGGAGTTGCCATTCATACAGAATATACAGAAGACAGAAGGTATATAACAAAAGTACACGCTCCGGACCAAAGGAGCTCTTCAAAATAGCAGTATCTGAGCCCTAGACTGGCGGCGTATCTTCAGGTGCGTCTGTACTTGCGGGCATGTAGCGCAGCCCCCGAAGAACCGGGGGTCAGTACGAAAAATGTACCGAGTATGTAAAGCAGAAACATAACAAACATAATCATAGCATGAACCGAAAGCACAGAAGTATAACGGACAGAACCATAAATCAAACGGATGGACAGAATTATGGTCCAGACGGACGGACAGAATCACAATCCATACGGACAGGAGGAATCAGAATCCATATCAGACAGACAAAATCAGAATCCAATCAGACAGACAGAATCATAATAGGGCACAGGAACGTGGTCGCCACTCCTGCCTCTGGCGCCACAACATATCATATTTCAGAAGATTTCATATCTTCGAACATCTCCGTCACATAACACATCATATCATAACCACGGTAACCCCGGGGACAGATCACACGCCGGGAAACCGGACACATCATACTTCGTAACATATACACGGTAACCGGGAACGACATATATCACAGTACCCCAGAACCGGACACATCATACTTCAGAATTCATACATGGGACCCGGCCCCCGACAAGGGACTCGGCGGCCCATCCGCACGATATAAACCGGCCCGGGATCCGATGAAAGGAAGCATTGAGACATCCACGAACAGATTAATGAGAATCCACATACATACAGATCGTTATACCGACTCAATCAAACTTAAGTAGGCCAAACGGCGAGTCAAATCAGGGTATTCGGATAGCGTTCATAATATGCGCCTATATCCTGCTTGGGAAGGCACGACGGATTATTACCAGAATCAGATTTTCAGATGTCAAAGCCATTTTGTAAAATTTATATAAAAAGTAGTCATATCATGATCAGAATAATAGTCCAGATGTTGTCTGAGAAAGTCGGACAGAAACAAAGTAGTTAAAGTTATATAGAAAGTATCGGGCCTTGACGGCCCACCTCGGGCCAACCCGAGGAGACGTACGTAAATTACAGATAGTAGACCTTATGAGGTCGTCCATAATCATTTGGAAGTATTCCGACTCCGTTTAGGAAGGTTGCATACTTAAAGCTCACTTTGAAGACAAGTTATAAGGAAAATGATTCAATCTCACTAAAGGAATTGGGGCGGATTTCCATCTCGAATTCCGAGGAACGGAGTCGTATCTAAGGCTCGCGGCCGAGCCTATTATGTTCAAAACATGCCTAAGAATTAAGGGGTAAGCTTTACATACCTTGATTGCGGCTTATGCTCGCTTAGCTTCACTTCCAATTTCGTCCAAAATCTACAAATGGTCATGTTTACCAATTGTCAAATTCAAGCCTTTAAGAATCCAAATTTTATTACTTGCCTACCGAAATTTCGGCAGCATTTCCCCTATACATATAGCCTCCCCGAGATTCAACTCGGCTCAACACAACCAACAACAACCCAACAACAACATCAACAACATCAACAATTTTCATAATTCACAATATACGCAATTAGTCTACTTTACGACATAATGCAATAATCCTCATTTCGACTACACACTTCCAAATCAATACCAACATATGCCGTAAAACAGCCCGCACATTATTTTCCAAATTTTCCCAACCAACCAATTCGCGATATAACTATTTAATAATTTCGCAAAGAGGTCAAAATTAACACTAACAACATCAATAACAACATCCTCCACATTCTACAAGTTAAATACATTTGTTTTCATCCAAAAGTTTCTTCAAACCCCGTTCTACAATTTAGCCATACCAACAAACGAATTTATCACGTTATTTCTTCGTTCTAATCCGTTAAAACTCTAAATAAACTTGTTAACAATAAAAAAAAAAAAAAGCCTTATTCATACCTTAAGTGCACAGCCACCACGTCCACCCTCTTATTTTTAGTTGATTTTTAGCTCAAATCGAAGGCAACGCGACGTAGAACACTTTTCTCTTCATGGGCTTCGGGATTCGGGGCTCCGATTTTGGTCAAAAATTGATTTTTTTTTCTCTAGGCTCTCCTCTCTCTTTTTCTCTAGAGTTTTCCAGGTTTCTTGATCTGAAAATGAGGGAGAGAAACTGATTTTTTTCTATTGAAAGCGTGGGTAATGGGCCTGACCCGAATTGGAATCGGGTTGGGCCCATTTCACTGCCCAGCTTGACCTTTCGACCTTAAAACGTGCATATCTCCTTGTACCGACGTCGCCTGGGAGCCCACGACCTACCGTTGGAAAGCTATTTCAATTATCTACAAGCTTTATTTCTGGGCGTTTTCCCAAATTCGAAACTTATAATGCCGTTTTTGCCCCTCCAAGTCAGGTCATCCGAAAACGTTCTTTATAAAATATTCGTTTGGAGGGCTTCCACTTTGATTTGGCCCCAGGGCCCTTCACGGGTTGTGTTTAACTTTACATATACGATTCATATAACTTTTCACATGTCCCAAAAAAATCTTGATGTGTGGGCCCCACCTCAGCTTACAAATAATTCGACGTTCGAAAATGCAGGATATAACATTCTCCCCCCCCCCCCCCCCCCCTTTAGAACATTCGTCCTCGAATGTTCGATTGACCTTAGGGGGTCTCGTGACACTTCGGGGAGGTTCCTTTCTTTGCTTCAAAATTCCTTTCAACGTTACGATTGCCATCAACATCTTTCACCTCTTGTCACACTTCTCGGTTCCTTACAACGTTATCATAATTTCACGTTACATCAAACAGGTTCATAACTAGAGCCAGACGCACAAAAGCATATCGGACAGATCCATAATCAGAGAGAGATGTACTGCACTATGTCGGACAGATTCGTAGTCGGAGTCAGACGTATAGAATTATATCAGACAGATCCACGATCAGAGTTAGACGTACAGAGATGTACCAGACAGATTCGTAATCAGAATAAAACGTACAGAGGTGTATCAGACAGATTCGTATCCAGAGTCAATCATACAGAGGCATATCAGACAGAAGCGTAATCGGATCTAGAAGTACAGAGGCGTAATAGGCAGAACCTCTGTCACGACCCAACCCCGTAGGCCGTGACTAGTGCCCGTGCTGGACACCCAAACGTACCCAATAACCCAAACCAGCATACAAGCAGAATATTTAAATATAAAAATCAATTGGCGCTGTTAGATATCGCAGATGAACAGATATGGCACGTGGAAGCCGATAAGGCCATCACAGATCGTAACAATTCAAAACATATACAGAACCCACATTTATGTCTACAGACCTCTACAGAACATGACAGAATCATAAAACGGGACAGGGCCCCGTCGTACCCCTGAATAATATACATATATACAATAGCAGAAGACTGTACCAAAATATAGGCTCTGGATAAAAGAGCGCTCCAAAATAGCAGAATAAGATCCTAAGCGGGCGGATCAGCAAACCTGTCGTCTGTACCTGCGCGGCATGAAAACGCAGCCCCCGAAGAAAGGGGGTCAGTACGGAATGTGTACCGAGTATGTAAAGCATGGAGTACAGAAAATAAAACCATAACTGGGGCAATAGTACAGAAATAAATATATAATCCAAAATTTCCAAGTCGCTATTTCCAGATCACAAATCGTGTATACAGATTTCGGATGTCAGATAATGCGGGCCCGAAATATCGGGTCATATAAGCTGGAGTCACGTGTCAGAAGAAGTACAGACCCAGAATGTTAAAATGTTTGTTTTTCAGACACGGATCTTGTATACCGGCATCATAGGTCAGAGCAGATATAGGAAGTGATTAGCTTACCAACATATCAGAGTCATGCATAGGGCACAGGAACGTGGTCGCCACTCCTTCCTTTGGCGTCACCACATATCATATCTCAGAAGATTTCATATCTCCGAACATCTCCGTCACATAACACATCATATCATAACCACGGTAACCCCGGGGACATATCACACGCCGGGGAACCGGACACATCATACTTCGTATCATATACAACAATCACAATAAATTACAATATGTCACAACTAAACTTCTTTCCAACATAATGCAATAGCTTTCATTCCGACTTCGCATTTTCAAATCAATACCAACATGGTCATATTCATTACTAATCAAGATCATTACAATATAATTCGGAAACATTTCATATCATTTCCACAATATATTCACAAGATATACAAAATATACAACTTTCCACCAAAGCCATAATTCATTCAAAACATCTAATCTTAACATACTTATTCATAACATGTTTCCATCTTCTAATTTTCATCAACAACCATCCCAACTTGCACCTTAACAACTTCATTTCCATAATATCATAAAATTATACTAAGATGACCTATCCTTCTACATTCCATTTCTATACCAACTTAAACCATTTAACCATCATTTGCATTATAATGATCACAACAACACAACTAACATATTAAACAAAATTAATTCATTTCCATTTCAACTTCCACATACCACACGGCCATACCCTATATTTCCAACTTCAACCAATTTCATTCAACTTTCATTTCCAATACAAATTCCACCATAACCACAACTAGATTACAACATGAAATTCAACTCACATTGTCTATACATTAACACACACACATGGCCACATGTTCATATGCATACCCACTTTGCAAACTTCCATATTTCTATGATTTCTACTCATTTCCACATATTACAACATAAACAAACCTTCATAACATATAAAAGGAGATGAAATCTTACCTTTCTTCACAACTTCTCCCCTTAACTAAGGTTGGGATTTTATTCCAAAGAGTGATTCTCTCCTTCCAACAATCATACCATGTTGAAGAGGGCCTTCAAATTAGTGGAAATACATGAAGAAATAATTTTTTTGGACAAGATTTATGATCTTCCTTTTTCTCCTTCTTTGGCCGAAATTGGGGTGGTCTTTTTGTTCTTCAAGTTTCTTGAATTTTCTATGGGTTGAAGACTTAGTCATCTTTTATAAATTGGTCAAATGAATTAATTTTAAATGGGCTTGGGCCATTCATCTTATGGCCGGCCACCCTATGCTCTTGGGCCTCTCTTTCTAATTTTTTTTTTAGCCCAATTGCTTATGAGCCACATTTTATAATTCACGAAACTAATTTCCGAAATTTCAATTTTTGCCCTTAGCCTCCTTCGATATTTCCGCGTCAATATTTTTCATACATAAGACATATATATTGAATAAAAATCAAATATAGCCTTATTTCTTACAAATCAAATTTATTTCGAATTTTCCGAGTATGCCAACATACGGGATATAACATCCTCCCCCCCTTTAGAACATTCATCCTCGAATGTTCAGCTAACCTTTCGGGGAGGTCTTTTCCCTCCCTTCAGAGTGTTCCAAATGTTACAATTACTATTCCCCTTTATGTACTTGCTTCCTTTTTATTCCCAAACATGGTTGTACTAGAATTTTTCCAGCCTTAGCTAGTGGTGGAACTGGTATCATTCTACTTTGTAATATCTGTACCACGTCTTTCGCTTGTCTCCTAAATTTCGTTCAGTCAATGTCTTCCGTATATCGCAACACTAACTACCGGGGCCCACCTGCCGATCGATACAGTCATAAATGGGGTGTCATATACATACATATACATTTACTACCATTTCTCTTACAAATCATTCCCCAAACGCTTATTCAAACTTACTCTCATCTCAAAGTTACGTTGCTCGGTCCTCTTTCCCATCGGCCTATTCTACCTTAATATACCCGACCTCTCTAAGGTTTCTAGTCGCTCCGCATATTCTAATTTCCTTTGGATCATCCTAACTCCCTATTTGGCTCTTATATCTACATTTATGAAAATTTCAGTACACTTCCCAGAGGGTCACCCATCCCAGAATTTCTCTGGCTCTAGCACGCTTAACCCCGGAACTTTAGTGAATTTTGCTACATTAGTGCTGATATAATCGCGTTCACTACCCCGCACGAGCTTTGTCACCTAATTTGAGGCAGGTCGGGGTCCTAACAATTTTTGAAAGGTTCTCGCAGTGGGTCCCACTCTGATACAGAGAGGGCCCTTTATTTTCCTGATGATGTAACTACTGCGTTAGCCTTTTTGATTTTCAACATTCACATTTTATCTGCGTATACAATTACTTTAGACAGTTCTATCGATTTGGGCCTTATCTCCGTTTTACTAGCAATCGGGGAAAAAATATATGATAAAGCAGAATCTGGATCAACCAATGCATATATATATTTCAGAAAAAGATTAACAGTATACCAGTAACCATGTCTGGTGACGCCTCTGGGTCCTGTCGGTGAGCCAAAGCATATACGCGGTTCGAAGGACCGCTGAAACTGGGAGCTCCGCCACGACCTCTGCCGCGGCCCGTTGGTGTCGACATACCCTGCCCCGTAGGGCGTATGGCTGAACCAGTGAGCTGGGCTGAACCACCCCTATACGGACACTCCCTCATCGTATGGCCTTGACGGCCACAAGTAAAACAGGCGCCAGTGGCACGATGACACTCACCAGGGTGACGCCTCCTACAATGAGGACACCGAGGTATGGATGGCCCCATCTGACTGAAACTCCCATTTACTCGCGAACTCGAAGCCATGGAGTTCTGGCTTGCTCCTGAGTACCCTGGGCTATCAAATCTCCGGCCTGTAAACTGTGGAGGTGCGCTCTGTGCCGGCTGGGAAGACTATCTGCTAGCCTACTGCTGCTGTTGCTGCTGGGGCTGCCTGCCCCGAAAGTCCCCAGAATACCCAGCTGATCTGGCCCTCTTGGGCCGTCTCCGATCCTGGCTCCTATCGGGCTGCTGTCCCCTATGCCGGTCCTCCATACCCTGGGCGTGTGCTTGTATACGGGAAATATCCATACCGGACTGAGCGGCCAACACCAAACAACTGTCGACCAAATAATCGTCCAGTCCCACGATATACCGGTGCATCCTATCAGTCATAGTAGCTACCATAGCAGGTGCATACCTAGCCAATGAGTCAAACTCCAGGCTATACTCCCGGACACTCCTACCATTCTGTCTCAATAGCAAATATCTGTCGGCCCTAGCCCGCCGTAGCTCCTGAGGCAGAAAATGGCTAAGAAAAGCCTCAGAAAACTCATCCTAGACTGCTGGGGGAGCGCCGTCGCCTCTGGCCAACTCCCAAGACTCGTACCAATTAGCTGCTACATCATACAACCGGTACGAAGCCAACTCGACTGACTCTGTCGCAGAAGCCTTAATCAAGTATAACGTGCGCCGCATCTTCCTGATAAACTCCTCGGGATCCTCCTCGGGCTTTGTCCCGAAGAACTCTGGAGGACCACAGGTCAGGAACTCACGAGCTCTCGAACTATCACGTCTGTCTGCCCGATCCCCTCTCAATCCGTGGCCCTGAACCTGTCCCGCCACAAGTCTGGTCAGCAACTGGACCGCCTCTCTCATAGCCTGATCCTCAGTCCCTGACCGTGGGGCTGGAGGCTCAGGTACTGGAATCTCGGGAGCTGGCGGTGAAGCCGCCCCCCGATCTGCAGCTGCTGCTGCTCCAATCTCCTCTAAGTGTGGCGGTGTAGAAGAGCCCTCTGTCTGGGGAAAAATCTCAGGAGCAATATGTGCATGGGCCCTAGTAGTCCTCTGGGCCCGACTAGTCTCTCCCACAGCTGCTGACTTGGCCTTTTGGGCCGCGGTCGCCTTTTTGGGAGGCATAACTGCAATTATAACATTTCGTTAGGGAGGAGTCAGCCTGATAACACAGCTCTATCGCACGATCTAAGACAGAAAGAAGGGTAGTATCCTAAATGCCCTGTTGCCTCCTGTTTATAGGTGTGGTGCACAACACACCGATAAACAAGACTCTACTAGACACGGTCTGTAGACATTCCGAGGACGGACCGCTCTGATACCATTTCTGTCACGACCCAACCCCGTAGGCCGTGACTAGTGCCCGTGCTGGACACCCAAACGTACCCAATAACCCAAACCAGCATACAAGTAGAATATTTAAATATAAAAATCAATTGGCGCTGCTAGATATCGCAGATGAACAGATATGGCACGTGGAAGCCGATAAGGCCATCACAGATCGTAACAATTCAAAACATATACAGAACCCACATGTATGTCTACAGACCTCTACAGAACATAACAGAATCATAAGACGGGACAGGGCCCCGTCGTACCCCTGAATAATATACATATATACAATAGCAGAAGACTGTACCAAAATATAGGCTCTGGATAAAAGAGCGCTCCAAAATAGCAGAATAAGATCCTAAGCGGGCGGATCAACAAACCTGTCGTCTGTACTTGCGCGGCATGAAAACGCAGCCCCCGAAGAAAGGGGGTCAGTACGGAATGTGTACCGAGTATGTAAAGCATGGAGTACAGAAAATAAAACCATAACTGGGGCAATAGTACAGAAATAAATATATAATCCAAAATTTCCAAGGCGCTATTTCCATATCACAAATCGTGTATACAGATTTCGGATGTCAGATAATGCGGGCCCGAAATATCGGGTCATATAAGCTGGAGTCACGTGTCAGAAGAAGTACAGACCCAGAATGTTAAAATGTTTGTTTTTCAGACACGGATCTTGTATACCGGCATCATAGGTCAGAGGAGATATAGGAAGTGATTAGCTTACCAACATATCAGAGTCATGCATTGGGCACAGGAACGTGGTCGCCACTCCTTCCTTTGGTGTCACCACATATCATATCTCAGAAGATTTCATATCTCCGAACATCTCCGTCACATAACACATCATATCATAACCACGGTAACCCCGGGGACATATCACACGCCGGGGAACCGGACACATCATACTTCGTATCATATATACGGTAACCGAGGACGGACATATACCACAGTACCCCGGAACCGGACACATCATACTTCGGAATTCATGTATGGAACCCGGCCCCTGACAAGGGACTCGGCGACCCATCCGCAGGATACATACCGGCCCGGGATCCGGTGAAAGGGAACATAGCACATGCACGAGCAGAATAGTGAGTAACTAAATGCACATAAATCGAGACTCGATAGAATGATCGAACGTGCCATTAGAATGTTCATAGCAGGTTATTTAAACAAAATGCTTATATCAGAACATTTATGTCAAAGTACTTGTGTCGAAATACTCATATCAGAATACTTATGTCAAATTACTCGTATCGGAGTTAGTATGTGAAAGTTACGGACATTTCAAAGCAAATCCATACGACAGATCAATTCGAAGGAATCGAACGGTAGTTATAATGTACGTATACCTTTAGGATAGCACGATAGATTGTGTCGAAACAAAACCTCTGGAATTATTTTTGCATATCAAAATATATTATAAGACTCATCCTAATAATCAGACGTACTATCAGAACATTCGTAACAAATTACTCAAACAAAATACTCGTATCCGCATACTTATGTCGGAATGCTTATATCGAAGTACTTATATCAAAAAGGGCATATCGCGTGTCAAATCGTAATGATGTAGTCGGACAGGATCATGGTAAGCGTATGTCGGATATCATAATGAGTTACGGGAAAATAATCCTTCTTGGGTCGTTTTCATATTCCAAAATAGTTTACAAGGCTCAAGGGAATCATTAAAACAATTTTCCTTTAGTAGTTAGAAAGATAGTTGAAACGTTTCATTTTATATTGTTCGAAATTAAGGCAACAGTACAACAAGAGGCAACGCGGGAATAGTGGGAAACTGACTGCAACACAAAATTTCATACTTTTACAGAGACTCAATAAAGTATTTAGAATAAGTATCATTAGTAGTTAAAATGTTTCCTTTTAAAATCGCTTGAAGTCAAGTTACAAATTGCAATAAGGGTGGAATCGGAAATAGTGGGCCCACCTCGGGCCAACCGAGGTGGCCAACACAAATTATGTGTAAGAAACTTTATGGAGTCGCTTATGAGGGTTTTAAGGTAATCGGATTTTGTTTACACAAGTTCTAGGTATTTCGAAAATTTTCCTAGCCAATTGCAACATAATTAGTTCAATTCCACTAAATGGAAAAAGGGGCAAATTTAGTCGCGGATTCCGAAGAGTAGAGTAGTCCCCGAGGTCCAAATTCAAACCTAATACATCTAGGACATGTCAAGAGAAGGAAAGGTGGAGCTTTACATACCTTTCTTGCCTTTTTACGCTCGCCAAACCTCAAACATCGTTTCGTCCGAAACCTACAAATGGTCACATTTACCTAATGTTACTATAAGGCTTTTGGCATCCAATCTTGAATTAGTACTTGTCTACCGAAATTTCGGCAGCACCTCCCCTATAAATACGACACCCCGAGAATTCAACTCGGCCAACATAATTCAACAACAACCCAACAACAACACCAACAACAACAACAATCACAATAAATTACAATATGCCACAACTAAACTTCTTTCCAACATAATACAATAGCTTTCATTCCGACTTCGCATTTTCAAATCAATACCAACATGATCATATTCATTACTAATCAAGATCATTACAATATAATTCGGAAACATTTCATATCATTTCCACAATATATTCACAAGATATACAAAATATACAACTTTCCACCAAAGCCATAATTCATTCAAAACATCTAATCTTAACATACTTATTCATAACATGTTTCCATCTTCTAATTTTCATCAACAACCATCCCAACTTGCACCTTAACAACTTCATTTCCATAATATCATAAAATTATACTAAGATGACCTATCCTTCTACATTCCATTTCTATACCAACTTAAACCATTTAACCATCATTTGCATTATAATGATCACAACAACACAACTAACATATTAAACAAAATTAATTCATTTCCATTTCAACTTCCACATACCACACGGCCATACCCTATATTTCCAACTTCAACCAATTTCATTCAACTTTCATTTCCAATAAAAATTCCACCATAACCACAACTAGATTACAACATGAAATTCAACTCACATTGTCTATACATTAACACACACACACGGCCACATGTCCATATGCATACCCACTTTGCAAACTTCCATATTTCTATGATTTCTACTCATTTCCACATATTACAACATAAACAAACCTTCATAACATATAAAAGGAGATGAAATCTTACCTTTCTTCACAACTTCTCCCCTTAACTAAGGTTGGGATTTTATTCCAAAGAGTGATTCTCTCCTTCCAACAATCATACCATGTTGAAGAGGGCCTTCAAATTAGTGGAAATACATGAAGAAATAATTTTTTTGGACAAGATTTATGATCTTCCTTTTTCTCCTTCTTTGGCCGAAATTGGGGTGGTCTTTTTGTTCTTCAAGTTTCTTGAATTTTCTATGGGTTGAAGACTTAGTCATCTTTTATAAATTGGTCAAATGAATTAATTTTAAATGGGCTTGGGCCATTCATCTTATGGCCGGCCACCCTATGCTCTTGGGCCTCTCCTTCTAATTTTTTTTTGAGCCCAATTGCTTATGAGCCAAATTTTATAATTCACGAAACTAATTTTCGAAATTTCAATTTTTTCCCTTAGCCTCCCTCGATATTTCCGCGTCAATATTTTTCATACACAAGACATATATATTGAATAAAAATCAAATATAGCCTTATTGCTTACAAATCAAATTTATTTCGAATTTTCCGAGTATGCCAACATACGGGATATAACAACCTCATCAAAGTCAGAGGTGCAAAAGTATAACAGATAGAGTTTTGATTAAAATCAGATCACTCCTATTAAGGCTCCAGTGATTTACGAAAATTTCCCTTTTGTCGACATTTCATTGTTCACCCTGACAATTATACCACGGATTATCTCGTCGAAATCTGTTCACTCATTCACAAACTTGTTCGTCAGATTGTCGTACAAGTCCGCTTACGTGTTGCTTATCGATTCTTTCGAAAGTTTTGCTTAATCACATCTCTTATCCTTCATCTTTCCTACTAGCCATGCTCATTTTCTTGTTCAGATATCGTCACACTAGACTAAGTTGTAAGGTAATTGGGGTTTTTCTATTCTTTGACAACATTCGTGTCCTCACCTCCACTTCGTTTCGCGTATTCGGTTTAGTAAAACCTTTCGTCTATCACAACATCAGTCGCCGGGACTCGGCTCTTGATCCATATGATCACCAAATGAAAATCATACACATACCTATACATTTACTAATATCTTATTTGCGAACGTCTCCGACCGTTATTCAAATTCGCTCAATTTCCCGAGCGGTATTACGCTTCTTCCTTTCGCCCATTCAGTCTGCCTCGGTCTGCGCGACTCCTGTAAGGGCACTAGCCATTCCACACCTTCTCTTTTCCTTTAGGTTACCCCAAATTTCCATTTATATACCATACTTATACTTGTGATTTTTTTTTTTGTATCCTTCCCAGGGGTTCACCCATCCCAGAATTGCTATGGCCTTAGCACGCTTAACCTCAAAACTTTCATGCGTTCTGATGCGTTAGGGCTAGTATAATTGCGTCGACACCGCACGACCTTTGTCACATAATTCAGGGCAGATCGGGGTCTTAATAAATTTTCGGAAAATTCTCAGAGTGGGTCCCACCCCGGGCTAAACCATACAATTACCATATCGCCCTTCTGAATTTTCAATGTCTATCAGGTTACCAATTACCTTGCTCTTATTAATACCCAGAAGAAGAAAATCACGTAATATGATAAAGTATAGACCCATTCATACACATATCCCTCAAGAAAAGATCACTAACATACCTGGGTGTGCGCTTAAAGACGCTCCTGGGTCCTGCCGGCCGGTCAAAGAAAATACGCGGTTCGAAGGACCGCTGTAACCAAAACCTGCGCCTCGACCTCTGCCACGACTCGCTGGTGCTGGTGCTCCCCGCCCTGTGGGGCGTATGGCTGCCGAAGGAGAAGACGAGCCAGCAACTGACCCGGTAAGCTGGGCTGAACCACCAGGACCACCCTTATACGGACACTCTCTCATCGTATGGCCTTGTTGGCCACAAGAAAAGCAGGCACCAGTGGCACGATAACACTCACCAGGGTGACGCCTCCTGCAATAAGGGCACCGAGGTATGGATGGCCCCATCTGACTGAAACTCCTATTTACTTGCGAACTCGAAGCCATGGAGTTCTGTCCCGAGAACTGTGGGGGTGTACTGTATACTGGCTGGGACGAATACCTGTTACCCTGCCGCTGAGAACACTCACTCTGAAATCCCCCTGAGTACCCGGCCGATCTGGCTCTCTTAGGCCGGCTCCCGTCATGGCCCCTATCAGGCCGACGTTCCCTACGCCGGTCCTCCATGCCCTGGGCGTGCGCCTGCACCCGGGCAATATGCATCCCTGGCTGAGAAGCCACCGCCAGGCAACCATCGATCAAATAAGGGTCTAGCCCCATCACATACCGGTGCACCCTATCGACCATCTCGGCTACTATAGCGGGTGCATACCTAGCCAACGAGTCGAACTCTAGGCTATACTCTCGAACACTCCTACCGTTCTGTTTCAGATGCAAGAATCGATCAACCCTGGATCTCCATAGCTCCGGAGGTAGAAAATGATCAAGAAAGGCCTTAGTAAACTCGGCCCATACTGCTGGGGCAGCATCGTCACCCCTGGATAGCTGCCAGGACTCATACCAGTTCGCCGCTACCTCATATAACCGATACGAGGCCAATTCAACGGACTCAGTCGGCGACGCCTTAATCAACCGTATCGTGCTCTCCATCTTTCTAATAAACTCCTGGGGGTCCTCTTCGGGTTTTGTCCCGGAGAATTCTGGAGGATTACATGTCAAGAACTCACGAGCCCTGGAGCTTTCGTATCTGTCCGCACGACCACCCCCAAACCCATGCCTGCGAACCTGCTCTGTCATCAGTGTGGTCAATAACTGAACCACATCTCGCATGGCCCTGTCCTCCGCCCCTGACTGGGGGGCTGGAGGTACAGGTACTGGTGCTGCTGGAGCTGGCGGTGGAGCCACCCCCTGTGCTGCAGCTGTGGCTGCTCTAAATCCCTCCGGTACTGGTAGCGTAACAGAACTAGCCGTCGAAGGCACAACATTTGGCTCAATCTGGGCACGAGCCCTAGTAGTCACCTGAGCTCGGCTGGCCTCACCTGCCGCTGTAGACTTGCCCTTCTGGGCGGCTGTTGCCTTCTTCGGAGGCATCGCTGAAAACATAACAAATCGTCAGGAGGGGATCATCCTACTAATACAGTTCTATCGCACGATCTAAGATCCAAAGAAGGGTAACATCCTAGATGTCCTGTAGCCTCCTGTTTATAGATGTGGTGCACAACACACCGATAAACAAGACTCTACTAGACACGGCCTGTAGACATTTCGAGGACTAACCGCTCTGATACCACTTCTGTCACGACCCAACCCCGTGGGCCATGAATAGTACCCGATCTGGGCACCCAAACACATATATCCAATGCTATCTCAACTGTTATCAAACGCATTCAAGTATAAAGCAGAAGCCGTCAAGGCTATATTTCAAATTTAGATAATTTCCAGAAAAATTTTGGCAGAGTTTCCTTTGTTTTACAGACTATCCAAAATAACCCTGCGCACAGAAAATACCAACAAAGGCCACACCGGCCAACAAAGCAACATATAAACATATGCGGACCGGCCGCCGCGGCGAATGGGGTCGCCCCAAACACGACATATACACACATCCGTACAGAAAGACCCTAACCCACAAACATATCTACAGGCCTCTAACAGACTTACAGAGTCATATGACGGGACAGGGCCCCGCCGTACCCGGAGTTGCCATACATACAGAATATACAGAAGACAAAAGGTATATACCAAAAGTACACGCTCCGGACCAAAGGAGCTCTTCAAAATAGCAGTATCTGAGCCCTACACTGGCGGCGTATCTTCAGGTGCGTCTGTACCTGCGGGCATGTAGCGCAGCCCCCGAAGAACCGGGGGTCAGTACGAAAAATGTACCGAGTATGTAAAGCAGAAACATAACAAACATAATCATAGCATGAACCGGAAGCACAGAAGTATAACGGACAGAACCATAAATCAAACGGATAGACAGAATTATGGTCCAGACGGACGGGCAGAATCACAATCCATACGGACAGGCGGAATCAGAATCCATATCAGACAGACAAAATCAGAATCCAATCAGACAGACAGAATCATAATAGGGCACAGGAACGTGGTCGCCACTCCTGCCTCTGGCGCCACAACATATCATATTTCAGAAGATTTCATATCTTCGAACATCTCCGTCACATAACACATCATATCATAACCACGGTAACCCCGGGGACAGATCACACGCCGGGAAACCGGACACATCATACTTCGTAACATATACACGGTAACCGGGAACGACATATACCACAGTACCCCGGAACCGGACACATCATACTTCGGAATTCATACATGGGACCCGGCCCCCGACAAGGGACTCGGCGGCCCATCCGCACGATATAAACCGGCCCGGGATCCGGTGAAAGGAAGCATTGAGACATCCACGAACAGATTAATGAGAATCCACATACATACAGATCGTTATACCGACTCAATCAAACTGAAGTAGGCCAAATGGCGAGTCAAATCAGGGTATTCGGATAGCGTTCATAATATGCGCCTATATCCTGCTTGGGAAGGCACGACGGATTATTACCAGAATAAGATTTTCAGATGTCAAAGCCATTTTGTAAAATTTATATAAAAAGTAGTCATATCATGATCAGAATAATAGTCCAGATGTTGTCTGAGAAAGTCGGACAGAAACAAAGTAGTTAAAGTTATACAGAAAGTATCGGGCCTTGAGGGCCCACCTCGGGCCAACCCGAGGAGACGTACGTAAATTACAGATAGTAGACCTTATGAGGTCGTCCATAATCATTTGGAAGTATTCCGACTCCGTTTAGGAAGGTTGCATACTTAAAGCTCACTTTAAAGACAAGTTATAAGGAAAATGATTCAATCTCACTGAAGGAATTGGGGCGGATTTCCATCTCGAATTCCGAGGAACGGAGTCGTATCTAAGGCTCGCGGCCGAGCCTATTATGTTCAAAACATGCCTAAGAATGAAGGGGTAAGCTTTACATACCTCGATTGCGCCTTATGCTCGCTTAGCTTCACTTCCAATTTCGTCCAAAATCTACAAATGGTCATGTTTACCAATTGTCAAATTCAAGCCTTTAAGAATCCAAATTTTATTACTTGCCTACCGAAATTTCGGCAGCATTTCCCCTATACATGTAGCCTCCCCGAGATTCAACTCGGCTCAACACAACCAACAACAACCCAACAACAACATCAACAACATCAACAATTTTCATAATTCACAATATACGCAATTAGTCTACTTTACGACATAATGCAATAATCCTCATTTCGACTTCACACTTCCAAATCAATACCAACATATGCCGTAAAACAGCCCGCACATTATTTTCCAAATTTTCCCAACCAACCAATTCACGATATAACTATTTAATAATTTCGCAAAGAGGTCAAAATTAACACTAACAACATCAATAACAACATCCTCCACATTCTACAAGTTAAATACATTTGTTTTCATCCAAAATTTTCTTCAAACCCCGTTCTACAATTTAGCCTTACCAACAAACGAATTTATCACGTTATTTCTTCGTTCTAATCCGTTAAAACTCTAAATAAACTTGTTAACAATAAAAAAAAAAACCTTATTCATACCTTAAGTGCACAGCCACCACGTCCACCCTCTTATTTTTAGTTGATTTTTAGCTCAAATCGAAGGCAACGCGACGTAGAACACTTTTCTCTTTATGGGCTTCGGGATTCGGGGCTCCGATTTTGGTCAAAAATTGATTTTTTTTCTCTAGGCTCTCCTCTCTCTTTTTGTCTAGAGTTTTCCAGGTTTCTTGATCTGAAAATGAGGGAGAGAAACTGATTTTTTTCTATTAAAAGCGTGGGTAATGGGCCTGACCCGAATTGGAATCGGGTTGGGCCCATTTCCCTGCCCAGCTTGACCTTTCGACCTTAAAACGTCCATATCTCCTTGTAACGACGTCGCCTGGGAGCCCACGACCTACCGTTGGAAAGCTATTTCAATTATCTACAACTGTTATTTCTGGGCGTGTTCCCAAATTCCAAACTTATAATGCCGTTTTTGCCCCTCCATGTAGGTCATCCGAAAACGTTTTTTTAAAAATATTCGTTTGGAGGGCTTCTACTTTGATTTGGCCCCAGGGCCCTTCACGGGTTGTGTTTAACTTTACATATACGATTCATATAACTTTTCACATGTCCCAAAAAAATCTTGATGTGTGGGCCCCACCTCAGCTTACAAATAATTCGACGTTCGAAAATGCAGGATATAACACTAGCTAGCCTACGAGTTCGAGTAGTGGACTCAGGTAGCGAGGGAACTACTATTCATAATTCAGCATCCTCGTTGCTAGTAGCGGAAGTGAAAGAGTGGCAATACGAAGACTCCATTCTAATACAGTACAGAGACACACACCCTCAGAAAGAGGAGTCATCATTTGATGTTTAGAAGATGGAGTTCTTAGATGTAGAGGTAGATTATGTGTTCCCGATGTGGCAGGTTTCCGCCACCAGATATTGAGAGAGGCTCATTGTTCCCGTTATTCTGTTCACCCCAGAGAGACGAAAATGTATCATGACCTTAAGTCTATATATTGGTGGAATTGAATGAAGAAAGATATAGCGGAATTCGTAGCTCAATGTCCAAATTGTCAACAAGTGAAAATCGAGCATCAAAAGCGGGGTGGATTGTTGCAAGCTATAGAAATACCAACTTGGAAATGGGAAGTGATTAACATGGATTTCATTAGAGTCTTACCCCGTTCTCGACGCAAGTATGACTCTATATGGGTGATTGTGAATAGACTCACAAAGTCAGCTCACTTCTTACTAGTCAGAACGACGTATGTGGCAGAAGATTATGCAAGGCTCTATGTTAAAGAGATAGTGAGACTCCATGGTGTTCCAGCATCTATTATCTCTGATAGAGGGACTCAGTTTACAGCTAATTTCTGGAAGTCTTTCCAAGAGGGTTTAGGGACCCAAGTGAGCCTTAGCACGGCATTTCATCCGCAAACCGATGGGCAAGCTGAACGCACCATTCAGACTCTTGAAGATATGTTGCGAGCATGTATGCTAGATTTCGGAGGTAATTGGGATGATCATTTGCCAGTCATTGAATTTGCTTACAATAATATTTACCATTCTAGCATTCAAATGACACCGTATTAAGCTTTATATGGGCGAAAGTGTAGATCCCCAATTGGGTGGTTTGAAGCAGGAGAGGCTAGATTGATAGGACCAGACTTGGTCCAGCAAGCCATAGAAAATGTCAAGCTCATACAAGATCGGTTGTTAGCAGCCAAAAGTCGTCAAAAGTCCTATGCTGATAATCGTCAAAGAGACTTAGAGTTTCAAGTGAAAGTTTGGGTATTCTTGAAAGTGTCACCGATGAAAGGTGTAATGAGATTTGTCAAAAAGGGGAAGCTTAGTCCCCGGTATATTGGGCCTTATGAGATTGTGCGCAAAGTAGGCAAAGTGGCCTATGAATTAGATCTACCTCCGGATTTGGAGTCAGTTCATCCAGTTTTCCATATCTCGATGCTTCGAAAATGTGTTGGAGACCCTACTAGGATCGTGCCAATATATGACGTGCAAGTGACAGGAAAATTGACTTATGAAAAGGTACCTATTGCCATACTAGATAGGCAAGTACGGAGGCTTAGAAACAAAGAAGTGGACTCAGTTAAGGTTTTATGGAGAAGCAGTAAATGAGAGGAAATGACATGGGACGCGGAAGAGAGTATGCGATCCAGACACCCGCATTTATTCTAGTTCTGTTATGCTTTAATACGCCCATGAAATACGAACTGTAAATTGGAATACGGCCCGTAAACTGGGTTTACGACCACTGTGCACTTTCGACGAACTGTTCATTTCAGATCAGATTTTGGGTTATTAAAAAGGGGACCAAGTTTATTATTTCATTTCCACATCTCACCCCTTCTCTCTAAAAAATCTCTCTACATTTACTCCATAAGAATTCAAGGATTACTAGTGATCAACAGCATAAACCAAGTGAATCAAGTGTAAGAGAACCCATTAAAGATCATCCAAGTCAAGAAATCCCAATGGAGATGAACTAGGGTTTTTGCTCAAGTGGAGTATTATCAACCAAGGCTTGTTACTACGACATCTAAGGTAATATTTATGATGTTTCTATGTTGTTTAAGGTATTTGAGAGTTAAAATACTTAGATTGTAGATGGGTATAGAAAAATGGGTCATGGATGTGGAATAGTGCCATTTTAAGAAATAGCTCGAATTGAGTTATGATTCTTGATGTTTTGTGATGTAAATATGTTATAAATGATGTTGAGAACATGAGATGAGCAATGTATCTAAATGGACGTCGTCGTGTGTTATGGCCATGGATATGGATGATTGAAAGTAAGTCTAGAAATGTGGAGAATGTGGATGAATGATGACTATCGTTATAGTATTGTGAATGTGTTATTGACGCTTGGGAGTTGATATATGCTATGGAGGAATGTCGTATAAATAAGGGGGATGCTGTCCGATTTTCTCTAGTTTTATTCATATAAGTTAGCTATCGATTCTAATGATAGTATGACTTTAATGAAGGTAGAGACACGAGCGTTGGAGGAGAACGTGCAAGTGTAAAATAGTTCAACGGAAAGGTATGTAAGGCTAACCCTTCTTTCATAAGGCATGGTTCTTTAGCCAATCGTCTAAATCTTCCATAAGTCTATGATGTCTTTCAAATGATTTGATTGTCCGAGCTAGTAAGCTCACGATTCTTAATACGCTGCGATTGTACTAAGTTCCTCGTATGACGAGTAGGCCCGTTAAGGTAGATAAGATGAATGATGATAATAGTGATAATGATATTGATGACGACTACAATGGTAATAGCGATGACGATAACGATGACGATGATGATAATGATGATAATAGTAAAGATGCTTATCAGCTAATATGTATGTGTGCCTATGTATGGATATTATGAAACCCCGAGCTTACATGGCCGGGTAGAATATACAGATGAATATAAAGATGAATATATATATATATATATATATATATATATATATATATATATATATATATATATATATATATATATATATACGTATATGACGACCGCGCGCACCACTGTAGTTTGGTATGGATAACACTGAGCCTTGGTAGGTCCAGGTATGTGTAACATTGAGCCTTGGTTGGCCAGGTATGTATGATCACCGAGCCTATGGTCGGGTACGTGTAACACCGAGCCTTCGTGGTCGAGTACACTATGTAAATGAGAAATGTAAGATATGAATATGTGTATGCTATGGTAAATATATGATATAGATATGAGTATGAATACGAATATGATATTATTACGAAATAGAATATGTATACGATATGGATGTGAATAAGTATGTGTAAATGAGTACGGAAATGAATATGGATTCGGATACGGATGTATGTACCCAATCACGCAAGCGAAATGGAAAGATCCTATGTAGGGCAAGTAAGCGCCCATGATGATGACATTACTATCTCCTCTCTTATGCTGTTTCTTATATTACACATTATGCTTCTATATTGATATTGATCATGCTTTACATACTCAGTACATTCTTCGTACTGACGTCCTTTTGTTTGTGGACACTGCGTCATGCCCGCAGGTGCACAGGGAGACAGGCTTGATCCATAGTCACATTCTCAGAGACTACAAAACAGAACTCCATTTCATTTGGAGCCATAGCTTTTGGGTAATTATTCTTTTGTGTACATAATTATGGGCATAGCGGGGTCCTGTCCCGCTTATGTGATATGTTATACTCTCCTTAGAGGCTCGTAGACATGTGTATATGGTTAGATATGTCTGGCCTTATCGGCCTATATTTTGTATATCATTTTGATAGCCTTGTCGGCTCATGTACATTGATGTGGCATAGACGCCAGTGATGATATAAAGGCATTGTTGTCCAATGGGACTAGCATGATGAATGAACAGAATTACGTGTTTAATTATGTGGCTCACCTGGATGTACGAGTAATCGTAAGCCAAGGGGTTCCCGGGTGGGCTAGCACCGGGCGCTCGTCGCGGCCCTCGAGACGGGTCGTGACATTAACCGTCCGATTAAAACATACATATCCTTCCCATGACCCTTCTTATAAAGAAACATGGCTTCTATCTAAACATAGTGCTACCTTATTAATCAAACACCCCTAACGTTACCAATCCGTCATAACAAAAACACGGCATTAACTATAGTTCAACTGGAAATCCCATCTAAGTCTCTTCTCTTAACATTACTCTTTTTTCCTTTAATGAATCCTTTTAGCTCTACTGGAAATACTTTAGGCGTTATCATTACAACATAACATATAACATTTCAACACCATGCTCGTAGGTATGTAGACATTTTATCAAAATAGTAGATATACCTGCCATCATCGTTCACCCTCTTATTGTACCAGCACTTGAGGCTTTCCCTCTGCCCCTACCATGATTCCTTCAATCTATCCTAAGATATCTCTGAACTTGGTGCCACTGACTTCCGCCCCATAAGCAACTCCGATCACTCTGACGACAAGGCTCGATATGTGCTCGTCCCCACTGACTATAGTTTGGCCTCACTTGACCTACATCATCCTGGTCCTGGGATCCCGATACATATGAACCTTGCTATAGCCCTACCTCGGAGCCCTAATCTGGCACAAACTGCTCTGGTTTAGGCTGGGGAATTTGTCTAGCCTACTGCCCCTCCATCTGCGGCATGTTGCCTCTCAGGGATCCTATGAACTTACCCACTATTCTGACCCTCTTGGTCTAACCACTATCCTCATCTATGTCATGTTCTGTAGAAATTAGGGAGTCCTAATTAACTGACTCCCAAGATTGCGGACTTCTCAATCCCTCACAGGACCCTATATCCTCGAATTTTCTATCATGGTATGGGGTTCGAGAATCAACCAATTGTGTCAGAATCTTCATTCCCTTCCTTACCTCCTGTTCATCTGGGGCCACAGTTTGAATTGGTGATACTGGAGCTCTTCCTAGCTCCTCTAATACCACCGGGGTCGAGGACACCCGTAGCGATGACTCATCTCGAATCTCAAATGAATCTGTCTCGATTGAGGGCATAATCTCAAATGGGTTCTCCTCCATGGAGCAACTAACTTCCATTCCTTTCATCCTCTTAGCCCTCGGATCATCTCTAGTCTTTTTAGAAAAAGTCATCTCCCGACTATAGAACAAACAAAGGTTGGGGTTAAGAATATCATTCCTTATGACTCAGTTCTATCGCACGATTTAGAACATGAAGGGAAGGTAACCATCCTAAATGCCCTATAGCCTCCCAATTGTAAGTGTGGCTTGCAACACACCCATAAGTGAAACTCTACTAGACACGACTTTGCAGAGTCCCTAGGACAGACCTGCCCTAATACCAAGTTTGTCACTACCCAAATCGAAGGGCCACGACTGACAACCGATGCCCAACTCGACCGAGCGCCAACATTCATTCCATCTCTTTAAACTATTAAACTCAACGTAAGCCGATAAGGTCGTATTAACATTTATCCTTTAAGAAGCATAACTCTAGACATAATAAATAGCCAAAAAAAGAATATACATATATATACGGGCCAACAAGGCTGTCATGATAGACAAACGACATCATATGCATACTATACACAGGACACTATCTGCAAAGCCTCTAACATGGAACACTATTCTCATACATATGTCTGGAAGAGGCCCCTGACATACCCAACATACAAAATGATATATACATGTATCCTGACTCGATAAGGCTCTGGATGAAAGTGGAGCTCACCAATCCAAGCTGATATCCAGGGATAGCATGTAAGAGGTTCTCAATCCCTCTACCTGCACCTGCATGGCACAAAAAAATGTGTCCCCAGGCAAAGACATGTCAGTACGAATAATGTACTGAATATGTAAGGTTGAAATGAAACATAACAATAAGAGATCCTTACTGAGAGGGATATAAGGATCAACTTGTACCTTTGAACTACCTCTGTGGGCCATGAACATGCATACTTATACTTACATACTTATTAGACACATATGAGTATATGATGCCATTTCTTTCCCATAACGCCTCTGTGGGCATAATCATCATCGTGTAACCAACTAATCAGGTAGTGGTGCGTATATAACGCCATTTCCTTCCCCATAACCCATATAGATATCGTATATGTGTATATAATGCCTTTATTATAGTACACATATATATATAATACATGAAGACTCTTATGGACCATTAGAACATCTTTCGGAGTGCCTTGTAGTCGGTATCCCCCCGAATACATTATGGACATTAACATCATTATCATATGCCTCAAAAGGGACTTAGGAATCATATCTAGACATGCTTTGAACACATTACTTACGAATGAAAAACATGGACATTCTTAGCTTTCAAGAGTAGAGCCAAATTATGGAATGACATTACGTTTACATTTCGTTCATTTGGATCATGCCAAAAGAAAGAGAGTTGTTCTTAACATACCTCAATCTCATCGTTCCCATGATATTTCCGATGCTGTCCACAATACAACTTATTCTATATAAGCACAACAAGGTCAATGGTTAATAACGTTAAGAGACTTAGCCGAATCTTTATGTTAGTAACTTATCTATATAAATTTGGGCAGCATCTCCCCTATAACATTGACTTCCTCCAACTCCATATATCAACAACAACATCCAGAGCAACACAACAATTATAAACACCAACAATAAGGCATAATATATCAACAACAAGTCATTAACATCTCACAACGAGTGTCAAGCTCGGATTGGAACCCGTAAGTGTATTCATTTGGTTTTCCAACTTTACACCTCACAAAAATAAGAAGGAAACAACCCACAATTTCAGCTCTCTCAACTAGCATGTTTATGTGCTAGTTATGTTCTTTACACTCATTTACTTCATTCAACACCAAATTAACCTTAACAACAAGCAACAGGGTGTTAAAAAACATGTTAAAATTACCTTTGGCAGTAGACTAACTCAACTCACAATGACCCTCAAGCACACCACAACATCATAGGAGCTATTCTTCGTAGTCTTCAACACTTTGATGGAACATTTGTGTTGAATCCCTTGGGTTTGGCTCTTGAACCATGGATAGGTGTTAGAGAAGTCTTAAGAGAGTAGGGTCTGAGTTTGGTCGAACATGACCCAAAAATGAGGTCTACAACGCGTTTATAGCCTCTAATGTCGGCCACTGCCATAATGGGTCCCAAAAAGGGACAGCCTAGGCAGTCTCGTGAAAACACAAATATCTCTCTACTCTAAATTCGCATCGACAAATGATTTAATGCGTCAGAAAATAGACTTGTAGAAATTTAATTTGGTGGGTGGATCACCCTAAAACTCTAAGTATATTGACAAAAACGCTCAGTGACATTAGATCGAAATTTCAGCAAAATTATGAACGTAACTTGTGATAACTTTCGCCGACTTTTATTTTACAACTTGCTTGGAATTTCAATCACTGATGCTAGGAATATTGCAAATTACGGATCGTAATTGGAGTCATAAAATTGGATCTTGAAATTGAGAGGACTACAGTAGCTCACTGGAATTTGGCAACATGATTCAATATGGACCGTAATTCAAATTACGGACCGTATTTGGCTGAGTCTAAGAGGAGGTTTCTGGAAATTGAAGGGTCCTAATATACGGACCGTATAACAAAAAACGGCCCGTATCTTGTGGGTCGTATAAGGCAAGGTACGAAGGTGAACATTCTGTTTTGGAGCATCACTAAATACAAGTACGAAATACGGACCATAACATAAAATACGGATCGTATTTTGTCAAGCTTTAATTGTATTTTCAAGGTACATTTTCAAGTCCAAATCTCATTTCATCCCACTTCCATTTCTCAAAAAATTCTCGATCCTTAGTGTTGGTTTTGTGTCCCTATTCCTGTGGTAGGAGAAAAAAAAAATAGAGTTTAGAAATTTTAAAATTTTCATTATTTCAAATTGATACCTTGGATCAATTGGGGCTTCAAGACTGCATTTTCAACTTATCACCTACCCGGGCTTGAAATTTTATTTATTTTCCGATTTTAGCATTCCATTTTCTTGTGTCTCTCAACTAGTAGCCATTTAGTAGTTGTTCCTACTTGTGTTACGAGTTCTTGTATCCGCATTTCTTTCGTGCTAATTTCTTTCGTGCTTTTCTTCAATTTTTGCCTCGTTGTTAATTTCTTGGTTCATGTCCGTTAGATTGAATTGAGTCGTCTGTCTTTCTTAGTCTAACAAGAATCTATTCCGACCAAGAGTTGCATTTGAACCCTTGTGACTAATCGACATTAACAAGCACACAATCTTTGGCAGAAGTAAATGGTGAGGCAATCAAAGGTGCGCATATTTCAGCGATTGTGAGTTAATTTTTACTAACCTAACATGTTTGCTTGTTTTGTTAAGTTTGTTTACTAGGTCCCATGGTGAATGAGGAGGACACTCTGCCTCCCACCCGAGAAGTAATACTTAATGAATTGGCTTCAATGTTAGCCGAGATAAACAGACAAATAGGAAGCATATCTAGTTGAATTGGTAGTGCGGAAGGAGAGATGGGGGCTTTAAAAGTGATGCAAGCCGAGTTGCCTCAAGGATATTTAAGGACCGTCTCGTGGAGTCAAAGTTTGGATAATAGCATGGGAGGACGGATTGGAGATGGAAGAGCATTAAAGTGGTCAAACGAGCAAGGAAGGCTATGTTTGCAAGAGGTCACATTCGCAAATTCAAGATTTCCATCTCAACAAGACTAGTCAAACAAGGCTCTTTCCTCATTAATGGAATTTATGTAATAAAAGGGTTTTCTTTTATTTAGTTAGTATAAATAGGTAGTCGTTTATTTCATTATGGGCTTTTGATGAATTGATGAAAATGTTAGTATGTTTGTGTTGTCTCTAGACAGAGAAACAATTCAGAGTCTTATGGATTTAAGCTCTTGTTGATTTGATATTTGTTGAGAGGTTGGTTGCAAGGGAATCTAATTCCCTTGAGGTCTTCCTAAGAATTTGGTGCTTGTTAATGTTAATTAATTGAGGTCTTTAGGTTTTAATATACCTTTAGTTTGCTTTTAATTCTATTTTCTTGTGTCAATCTATCTATCCTTTTACTTTCCTTGTTATTTTATTACTTCGGCGTATCTGTGCTTGTGTAAAAAAGGAAGCATGAGGGCATCATCATATTCTTCTCAAGACCATTATCAAGGAACAACAAGTGGGACATCTTGACCATTCACCTACTTTGTCACCCGGGACCGGTCACCACTTGTATAACCCTACTCCCCAAAACAATCCTCAGGACACCACTCGCTATAATACCGACCCCACCCCACCAAACAAAATTCCAATATGCCAACGAAATAATTCCCCTCCACATCCAAATGGCCCACCACCACATGAACCATTGCCACCCCAAAACCTCCTAAATATCCAATAACCAAATCAGGATGATCCAATATATGATGATGACGAGGTAGATAATGTCATTCTTGAGCACAATGCCAATCAAGTGTGGGGGCGACGAGGAGCCTATCAAGGGAGAGATGGAAGGAATGGTCAACATCCTTAAATGGGAAGGCATGGAGGTTATCAAGTCCGTGATGATCATCAAGATCGAGATGTTCGTCGAGATCGTGTATTCTATGGTGATGACTATGAAAGAGGACCTTATGGGAATCATGGAAACTATAGGAACAATGGGGGTCGGGACACGAGTCTCAACTTCATTAAAGTGTCTCTTCCAAGCTTCAAAGGGGATTACTATTGGGCGTATAAGAGGGGAGATCCAATCACTACTTGGGATGCAGTGAAAGAGAACTTGAGAGGCCATTATCCCAAACCACATGGAAGGGGATATAGGAGCAAAACCACTTCCCAAGAGAAGAATCCAAAAGGGAGGAAGAAAAGTGATTCTTGTGAGATGCCACAAATTGAACATATTCCTTCATCTATAGAAACCCCAAGTGAGATTTGGGCGGCATTGAAAAGGAACTGGTTGAAAGGAGGAACAGTAGACAACACCATTACTTCACTAGGTCAAATGAACTTCCCTTTGGTGGCTCAAGCCAAGGAAGATCCCTAACATAAAAATCAAGGTAAAATAACTTATCCTAATACTCCTACTTCATTGATTGATCTTAATGTCAATTCGAGTATAAAAGTTAGTTTACCTTGCATTGCGCCTATTGAATCTTTCCCATGTCTTGATAATGACATTGTTGAAAGTGTCCCTACACTAGTTGATCCTATTGATGACCGAATTGATCCTTTTTGCCAGGTTGATTTATGTCCACGTAGTAGTGACACTTGTGATTTGAATGGACTAGCATTATCATTTGAAAGTGCTCAAACACTAGTTGATCCTTTTGATGACCAAATGGATTCTTGTTGCAAGTTCGATTTGTGTCCACCTAGTGTTGACACTTATGAATTGAATGGTAGTACATTGTCATGTGGTAATTATGTTAGTAAATCTTTTGAGCTTGACATTCTACCAACTAGTGTTGAACTTTGTTGATCAACTTGATTGTCGTGATAATTGACCACTTGAGGATCCTTGTTATGTGTTTAATGTACCTCTCGTTAGTGATGATGTTGGTATAGTTGGTCATTTGAAAGAATATGACACCTCACCTTTGTTTGTTTCATGTCAAAATGAGTCTCTTGATCTTGCTTTAGTGTCATGTGATAAGACTCAAATTTGTGGTAGTGATGTGTGTCATGTAGATAGTCATGTGAGTGAAAATGCATTGAAAGATGACATTGGTTCTTATGACAGTGAAAAGACATGCATTGACTCCTCATTGTTCATGGATTATTCTCTTGTAAAGGATAATGTCTTAGTTGAGGATAACAACACTATTGAAAGTAAAGTGCCTAGTGGAATGTATTGTAATGTTGAAAGCGTAGCCACTTTTGGGGACTACATGGTGTTTGAAAATCCACTATAAAATGATGACACTCTTCCCTATGATGGAGATCTTCCCTTGGGAAATGATAGTACACTTATGGGGAAAGAGTACTTTGAAAAGGAAGGTGATACTTGTTTTTACATTGCTAATTCTTCCTTGTGTGTTCCGAATCTTAGTAGCAAGCTTGATCTTGTTATTGAACTTAATAGTGAAGCTACATTTGAGGACACCATAAATGAAATTGTTTTGCGTGACACATTTCTTTACTACCTATTTGCATATCATGACACTCATGATTGTGTTGGGGATGCATCTTATGTTGCATGGGGTCTTATTGGGGTGTGTAGTTGTTGCCTTGACCATAATATGTGGATATCCTTTCCCTTTGACCCCAGAGAAGTCTTACATTTGTGTGATTGGTCTAGTTTGATACATATAGGATCATTTGTGCTTCATGTTTATGAGAACCAATGTGACATTGCTTACTTGTTATTTTGACACCATTGGTCCTTTTATGATATCCTCATCTCATGATCTTTGGGATAGCCAATTGGTTAGTACCCCATGTGAGGGCTTGTTTCTCATAAAAGTGGTCGATACTTGGCTATATCACAATTTGTGCATCCTTGGCATGTTGCTAGATTGGTTCATTCTTACACTAACCCTCATGCTTTGAGGAGTTTGTTTTTATTTGTCTCCCTGATGGTTTTGCAAGGTTTAGATTTGAGGATGAATCCTTTTCAAGAAGGGGAGAATGATACAAGCCCAACTCCATCAAATAAGATGACCTTCAGGATATGGGAGATAGCTTTGAGGGATGACTTCAAGACCATCACATTCAAGATATAGAAAATAACTTGGGAGGCTATTTATGACAAGAGGCTATTTGGACAATGAGGCTATGCATGCAAAAGAAGCTAGTAGCCTTTTCAAGGTTCACTTCCAAGGAAGACATCCAAACAAGGCCCTTATGATAATAATCGACCTAGGGAAACTCTAAAAATTCAACAAAAACAAAAGGAAATAAAAAGGATACGGGAAATTGGGGATAAGAAGATAGAAGGATAGATACTAGACCCAATTGGTAAGGAAATCTATAGGCAAACTATATGAAACCTAAATCCTCCTAATTGGATTTCAACCAAAGAACCTAAGTAATTTGAATTCAAAGTAGAAGACTCAATTTGAATCCACAAATGAGCAATCTAGATGAATTCAATGGATAAGAAATTCGATTCGCAACTTAGAAATCACACTTGAACAATAACCAAACAAACTATCTAATAACTACTCAATATTTCAGTTCACACAATATTCAAGCTAAGTCTTCCAAATGGATGAAAACAACTATTTATACAAATGCCTATTACATCAAAATGCCCTAAAGGGGCTCTTTTGCAAAAATACCCACATGGGTCTTCAATTGCATCCAAAGTCTCATAACTTGCAAGTATGACCTCCAATTGCAATCTTAGCCCCATAGTTGCACTTTTAGCCTTTTGTGCATCTAGCCACTTTGCAACGCATAGCCACTTTGTAATTCTTCCAATGCCAAGCTATCTTCCAAACATCATTTTCTCTCTTACGTGGGTCTACAAATGTCTCCAACGTCCTCTTCCATGACCTTGAGCCATTAGTATCAAACATGCCCTTTAGGATCATATCATCCTCCCCTTCTTGAAAAGGATTCATCCTCGAATCCGAACCTTGCAAAAACCAAGGGAAGATAGATGAAAACATAGTCCTCAAGGCATGAGGGTTAGCACGCAAAGCAATAATTAGACTTTCATTCCACACATCAATAACCATCATAAGCAATGAGAAAACTAAGACGCCCATGGGTCTAAGATAAGAGACAAGGGGTCTAGTAGACATGAAGTAAGGGTAACCTCCCTTAGGACTAAGTACAATATTTAGAGCAATATTATCCAAACTTAGAATTCTATTCATTGCACTAATCCTATCCAAAAGTGTTCTCAATGTCAAAGCATGAAAATAGCATGAAACACCGGGGTCATAGACATAGACATGCCTCAAGTCACTTTGCACAAATCTATTATTTAGATTATCCTTAAAGAGAGAATGTGGGACTAAAAGTTGGAAATGAAAGCAAACAAATCCACTCTCAAAAGGAACAATAGAAGGACAAGTGCCAACACTAGGTGGACACAAATTGGTCTTACAAAAATACTTAATTCGGTCATCATAAGGATCAAATAGTGTGAGGGCACTCTCAACAAGGACATAATCATTAATTAGCAAAGATTCAAGGTGCTTCAAACAATACAAAACTCTATCCTTACTAGATTGTCGATTAAGCACAAAATGTTCCTCCACATTCGTTAGAGTATAAGGAATAGCTTTGTTACCTTGGAGTTCAAGTGGATGTCTTTTGTTACCTTGGAGTTCAAGTTCCTTGCATTGACTTTCCTCTTCAGATGAGGTTTGAAGTACTTCTCTTTTCAAAGGGATTTGGTGATCTTCGAGTATTGTCTCCTTGGGATGATTATCTTCACGAGTACCTACAAAGGAAACAAGACAACTAGAAGAAGTAGAATGGTTAGAAGGGTTAGTAGGAGTTGGTGACAACTCCCTCACATCAGTACATATAACCTCTCCACCCAACATGCCTTTCGAACAAATGGTTGGTTTCACAACCATACACCTTTTTCCCTTTCTCTTGAGTTGAACCTTATTCTCCTTAAGAAACCAAGGTCTCCTTTTTACTAACCTCCGTGTCCCCCTTTTGAACCCTCTCACAGAGTTCCTTCATGATTCTATAGTCTTCACTAACCTCATAGGGAGTCAAAGGAGCAAGGGTGAATTTCTTTCCATCCAACACAAATGAATACTTGTTGGATATCCCACTATGTTGAGGATCCCTTTCAAATTTCCAAGGCATACCAAGCAAGAGGTGACATACTTGCATTGGCACCACATCACATAAGAGTTCATCTTGATACCTACAAACGCTAAATTTGATAACGACTTGCTTGGTTACCCTCATTTCACCATATTCATTGAACCATTAGAGCTTGTAGAGGCTAGGATGTTTTCTTGTAGGTAATTTCATGGTCTCAACCAAAAATTGGCTTACGGCATTGGTACAACTCCCACCATCAATGATCAACGAACACACCTTGTCTTCTCTAGCTAGTGCCCCCATGGCTCTTCTAACTACAATAGAAAAATTCAATCTTTCCTCCATCTTTTCCCCTTCATCACTTTCGGTGCCTCCTTCATTCTCACTTTTTTTCTCCCTCATTATCAACACCAACCCTGCCCTCATCTTCCTCATCAGTTTGGTACCCAACTCGTAAGACCATAATTGCTCTCCTATTGGGACATTCACTTGCAATATGTCCTCTATATTGGCATTTGAAACATTGAATGGTAGATGGACGAGGGAAGTTGGATTTAGAATTGTTACCTCCTTTGGCTTGGTAGTCTCCTTTAGCCTTGTAGTCAAACTTAGCTTGAGGAGTGGGAGTACTGATTTTATGCTTCTCCCAAGTGGACTTCTTCCACTTCTCTTTCCCTTGGTTCCAAGTTGAAGATGGAGTGTTCTTGGCCTTCTAAGACTTTTCATCTTTCAAATCCGCTTCAACCTTGGAAGAATCATGAAAATATTCCTCTAAGCTATTATACGTTTGTAGCCTCATGGGTTTGGAAATCTCCCAATTTATGTTGGCTACAAATCTTATGAGAGTGTAATTCAAGTGCTCCTCAATCTTGGACTTCATCCTCAAGTTTTTGAATTCATCAAAGTACTCGTCAACGCTCTTGGAGCCTTGATTCAACATGTATACCTTCTTGAGAACCTTTTGATAGTATGTAGGAAGTAGAAACCTCGCTTCCATGAGCTCAATCAACTCATCCCAAGTAATACTGTCGAAAATTTGGTGTTCAGCTCTATCCCGCTTCTTGGATTATCACCAAGTTGATGCATATCCCTCAAATTGGGTGAGGGTATACCTTGCCTTCAAAGCTTCCGACACATTGTTGGTGAGGAATATCCTCTCACTTTGGAACTTCCACTGAAGGAACTCTTCCGGGTCACTACTTCCTTTGAATCTAGGAAGTGTCACCTTGATGGTATTCAATTTTCGATCATTATCCCCACGTGCCTTATTTCCTTTCCACCTCCCTCGGCCTTCTTGATCTTGAAACCTCGCTTCATGGCCTTGGATCCTTGCAAAACCTCCTTGCCTTTCTCTACCCTGATTGTTCATATCCCCACGCCTTCCTCCTTACCTTGGTTCATCCCACCACCTCTCTCGGGCAATTTATTCCGCTTCTTCATCATAAAGAGGGTTTTGGAATTGGGTTTGGAATAGGTCTTGGGGTGGTTGTTGGGGAACATGTGGTACATTATGTGGGGTTCTTTGGGGTGCGGGTTCATTTTGGGATGTTCGGAATAGTTGGGGATAGGCTTGTCGATTTGTGTTTTGGAAGGTGGGTGGTCGTTGTCGTGGTGCTTTTGGGTTAGGTGAGGAAGTGGTAGGTGGGAAGCACAAGGCTTGTACTTGCCCGGGTGTAATAGTTGGAGTAGTTTTCGTGTTCTTGCCCAAATCCCCTTCAACTTGAGAATGGGGACTGCCCACTCTACTTGAGGACTCAACTTGCACCACCTTCTCCTCAAAACCATCTATCCTCGCCGTCAATCCACCCACATTCGCCGTTAATGTCGACAATTGACTAATGATCATGTTCATTGAACTCACCAAATATGATGGTTCATCCCCTTCATGAGTACGGTCTCCTTGATTAGACAGTATGACCCGCAAAACTAGCAAACATTGTTAGTAATAAAAGACTCACCGCACTCGTATTGAACTTTCACTACTTACCACACTCCGTGCTCTCTCGAATTTGTTTATGAATCGCTCGTCCACTCAAATACACACGTTGCTTATCCTTTGTGGCAGAATGGATTCTTGTTTAGATGAATGACGGACGACTCAAAGCAAAACGGACGAGAGCCAATGAAGTTTCAACGAAATTAAAATGAAGAAAAGGTTGAAAGAGATTAGGACGAAAGAAATTTTGGCACGAGACTAGTAAACACAAGTAGGAACAACTACCAAATGGCTACTAGTTGCGAGACACAAGAAAATGGAATGCTAAAACTAGAAAATAAATAAAATTTTGGGCCCGGGTAGGTGATAACTTGAAAACCCGGCCGTGAAGCCCTAATTGATCGAAGGTATCAATTTGAAACAACCAGATTTTTAAAGTTCTATACTCTTTTTTTTGTTCCCTACTAAAGGATTAGGGACACAAACAAACAAGCAATCCCACGGATTTTTTTTTGAAATTGAAATGAATTAGAAGTGAAAGAAATTGAATTAGGATCGATTCAAACCTCAGTTGGGAAGTACCCCACGTACATCAAAGTACGTCTAAGCTTGGATAATGTACGTCCAATACTTTAATGTATGGGCTGGTTTTGACCCCGTACTTTGCTTGTGAAACTTTTGTAACTTTCTGGAAAAATATAGTAATGTACGCCTAAGGGGCCAGAAAGAATACGCCCCATATTCTTAAGGACGTGAGGACTGTATGCCCACACAATGCAAAGAATGAGCTTCAATCTTCGGGAAATGTACGCCCTCTTCTACGAGGAATGTACGGGACGTAATTATATGTACGCCCAAGTGCCTAGGCCGTACTTCTTCCGTATTTCCACCTTAGCTTACTAGAAAATTTGAACAATGTACGCCCTCTAAGTATTGGACGTTCTTGTCGCGACCCAAACCGATGGGCCATGACTAGTGCCCGAGTTGGACACTCGTATACGAACCTGTTAGATATAATGAGACTGATACTAAGGACAATGTGGAAATATGTAAAAACATGTTGTAGACTCATAATGCCATATATCAGAATGAACCTGTCTCCTAAGGAGTCACAGTCACCCAAACATAACAAAATACGCAAGCCGACAAGGCTGCCAATATACACGGGAATATCCAAAACGAACTACATCTGTATAGCTGCCCAAACCATATACATAACCCACACATGTCTACAGACCTCTAAGAGTATAACAAAGCCTATATCAAAGGATCTGTACCAAAATGACTCAAGCTCCGAAATAATAGAGCTCTCCAAGCAGCTGAGCAAAAGTCCTAGACCGGAGGATCACCGAACTGAGTGTCTTTACCTGCGGGCATGAAACGCAGCCCCCAAAGAAAGGGGGTCAGTACGAAAAATGTACTGAGTATGTAAATCATGAAGTACAATAAAGAAGATCATGACTGAGTAAAAGATGAAAGGAGGCAAGTATGACAATCAAGGATACCAAGGCATCTGTGCCTTATGAGATGAGAGTCATGCATATATATAATATACCGTACCCAGCCCTTTAGTGAGGGACTCGGTGAAATAATCATATATATACTGTACCCGGCCCTTTAGTGAGGGACTCGGTGAAATAATCATATATATACCGTACTCGGCCCTCTAGTGAGGGACTCGGTGAAATAATCATATATATACCGTACCCGGACCTCTAGTGAGAGACTTGGTGAAATAAAGCCATAACAATGTGCATGAATAGAATATTATGAGCAATCATGTACAAACTGAATCATCGTTTGAGACTTGATAGAATAATTAGAATGAACCAACACTTGAGAATCAAGACAACTGTCATGTCAAGTACCACTGAGAACTAGAGTTCATTGGAGTCATGTATGTATGTCATTCGCTCACTTTATGTAATTCATGCCAAAGAGAAGGAAGGGATAACTTTACATACATTAAAGCTTATCTATTCGCTCAACTTCTACTTCTCGAACTCGCAAATCTACAATCAAGGGAATTCATACTATCGTTAGGCTCGTTACCAAATACTTATCCGAAGCCTTCAAATAAATCTTCCTAAAAATCTGCCAAAATTTCGGCAGCATCTGCTCTGTTTATATGCCTAGCCCAGAATCCCAACTCAGCAACCAACAACAACAACAAAAATACCAACATTAATCATAATATTTCCAATACCAAAATACTTCATAATCATCCCACATGGTGTTTGTCCCATATTTCCAACACAGAATTATCTTAAAACTATTTAACAACTCCAACTCCATAAACACACCAAGATTAACGTTAATAACAAGAGATTCATACCTTTCTCTCGATAATATCGCTATATCTTCAGTTCTCCACCTTGAGCTTAAGCCACAACGCACCGCTATATGATATTGTAGTCGTAACTATACGCTATCTAGACCGGAATTCGGGAATTATATTTGATCCGGGCTAAAATTTGGTGTTGAGAAGTTGTGCGAGGTTTCTAGAATTTTTGGGGTGTTTTGGATGAAGAGGGGGGGGGGGGGGTAAGTCCCCCTTATATAGAGTTCCAGAATCTGCCCAAACCGACCTAAAATTTGGTCAGTGCGTTCGCGGTGCCTTCTGGCGCATTCGCGCTAGCTTAATTTTCTGCCTGCGTGTTCGTTCAGTAAAAAGGTCATAACTTTTGATTCCTATATCGTGTGAGGTCCCACGACCTACGGTTGGAAAGCTAATTCAATTATCTACAACTTTCAGTGTTGGTGTAACTCCAAATTCCAAACCTATCATGGCATTTTGGCCTCCTCAAGTCGGATCATCCGAAACCGTATCCTTAAATCCCAACATGTCGGCCCCACCTTAGCTTACGGTTACGGGGGCTTTTCATCAAGTAACGTATGAACTAGTTTACACTATACGATCTCAAAATGTCATATATATATATATATATATATATATATATATATATATATATATATATATACACACACATATATATTTATATATATATATATATATATATATATATATAAATATATATTCTTATGCTCAGATCATATAATCTTCATCCCTGGCCCGGGCCTGAAATTTAGTCAGTGCGTTCGTGCCTTGTGGTGGTGCGTGCGCGCTGAGTTGGCCGCTTGCGCGTTCGCACCACTCCCCGGCTCATTCACGTAGGCTATTTTCCTGGCCTGCCATCCCAACTTGTAACATCCACATCTCCTTACCCCAATGTCCTATTGAGGAGCAGTTTATTGTGTTGGAAACTAGACTTTATGAACCTCACTCTGGGCTTTTGCATTGTCTCAAAAATCGTCATGTTCCAAAAGATATCCTTCCAAATACTTCTCATACATCATCGTAAGCCCTTATAACCATAATATAGGCGCATATCACTTCAGATCGCAATTAAAACAACTAACACCTAACGAACCTCAACGTCCAAAATAATGAGGTGTAACATCCTCCCCCCCTTTGGAAACATTCGTCCTCGAATGTTGTAGTTTACAACCTATAACACCTCCGTTGGTTCGTTGCCTTCCTTTTAGAATCCGATCACTGTACCTTTATGCTGTATATTGATCAATTTCTTCTTGTTCACTCTTAACTCCTTCCTTGGACTCATCTATGCACTTGTTCACTCTTAACTCCTTCCTTGGACTCATCTACGCACTCCATCACCTCTTTGTTCTTATATGCCTAATCAAGTATCAGCTCGTATCCCACTATCATTCTGTTTCCCTTATCATAGTCTTGGCTTGCCATGCCAAACCGCTCGTCGTCTTGCAAGTACTCCTTTTTTCCTATTCCTTATTTCCCTATTAGTAGGCAGCTCCCTTGCTCAAATGTGGCGCCCTTTTGCGTTTACTCCTTCGGTGCCGTCTCGGATTTTTCCTTCTTGTATCCGTTGATTTTGGATGCACACTGTATTAACTTTTTGTAGTTCATCAGTTAGGCTCTCTAATCCTTTACATCCTCATCACAGCCGCTCTCACACTGATACCCCAAATTGTTATAGCCCGCATTTTGTACGTTCGGATAATTCAAGATAATTGTGAGAAGTTAAGGGCAAGGCTATATCTTGATCTTGTTTAATTCATAAGTTG
The DNA here is from genome assembly GCF_019175385.1 of Lycium barbarum. NCBI lineage: Eukaryota > Viridiplantae > Streptophyta > Magnoliopsida > Solanales > Solanaceae > Lycium > Lycium barbarum. The sequence continues at coordinate 62,034,922 of NC_083344.1, read as the reverse complement.
TTTACGAATATTATTTATGAATATTATTGGCATGGAAATATTTAGAAAGGCTAAGGGTAAAAAGGGAAATTCACAAGGTGGCACATGGTAATATTGTGGAGGGCTAGGGGCAAAATGGGAATTTCACAAAAGAATTCAAGAAAATTCTTGAATGGACCATTTTGGCCATGTGGCCGTCCAAGTTAAGGTGGGCTTGGCCCACATGGATGAATTATGTAGGCATATATATATGACTTATTAGTCATATTTCTCACACAAACTCTAGAACCTTGGAAAGAGAAAAAAAAAAAAAAAAGAGAAGGGTTTCGGCCATGGCTCCCAAAAATTGACCAAGAAAAATTATTTCTTCTAGTATTCCAAGCAATTGGAAGGTTCTCTTTAACATGGAATGGTTCTTGGAGCAATAAAACTATTTAATTGTGCAAGTTCACAACCTTAGCCAAGCCAAGAAGTTGAGTGAGAAAGGTATGTGTTCAATCCTCTTTTACATGTGCTATGGATGATTTGTATATGTTATAGCATGAAGAAATGGATGAAATTCATGGAACTAGATATGTTGGGGTGAAGCCGTGTGGATGTTGTATGGTATTGAAGTGACGAATTGATTTTACTTAGTATTTTAATTGTTGTTGTGGTAGATTCTATGATGAAAAATGAGGATTTAATGGTTGGAAATGAAGTTGTAATCGTTTGTCGATTATGGAAGAAGTTAATGTGACATTAGTATGGTTCCTTATAATGATAAGAATAGAGTTGCTAATGTGTAGGTTGTAAATATAATTCATGAATTTGAAAGTGAGACATGTGTTTGGAAGATTGTATGTTGGGTTGTTGTGATTGAATTTGAAAGAAGGAAATGTGTAGCTATTGTTTTTGTTGAATTTGGAAGGCTTCGGGTGAAGTAGTTTGTTGAATGGGTTGTTTTGAATATTATGTGAATTGTTTGAAGTATTCTTGAATCATGTTGGAATAATTTCGGATTAATATTTGAATGTAGGATCATTGGTGTTAGCTTGAATATATGTGATTAAATTGGATATAAATGAAATGTCGTGAAATATGTGACAAGAGTTGTTAATGTTAGAATATACTTTGGGATTGGTTGTTGAAGTTGTTAGTATGATTGTTGGTAATGTTGTTAATAATTTGGCCGAGTTGAATTCTCAGATTGTTGATTATTGATTTGGCCGAGTTGGATTCTCGGGGATGGTGTATTTACAGGGGAAATGCTGCCGAAATTTCTGTAGACAAAGTGTTAGTTCAGGATAAGGTTCTTGGACATCTACATCTAATGTTTGCTATTCACTAATATTGTTAAAGATTTTGGAAAGGCCAAGACTTAAGTTTGGATTAGCTAAGGAAGCAGACAAGGTATGTAAGGCTTACCCTTTCTTTCTTTTGGCATGATCTTTGTGAAACCAACATGACAAAGTATATGTATGATTTCAAAGAAATTCCTATTCTTAGAGCCATTAGGATGGCTAATATTCTTGACTTCTATAAGCTATTTCATATGATTTTGATGCGTATCTATGATGTCCGAAGATCTATTTGGTGTGTTTCCGAATGGCATTCTAAAGATAGTTGATATGACTAAAGTTTTGATTTTCAAATGCTAGCATGTTCGATTATTCCATTGAGTCTTTGATATATTTTGATACGTACATATGGTTCCAAAAGCTCTATTTGATTTGATCCGTAATGATATCCGAACGGTACTTGATATGATTGTTGCTTTGATTTTCCAAAAATGTCTTTTGAAACGTTCATAGAAGGTTTTGTACTTCAAACGCTCATAATTTTCTTATACTAAGTCGGATTGACCCGGAACTTGTTTCTGAGCCATCAGATGTCGATAAGTGTACGCATCTATCGAGTCTTGATTTATGTGCGTATGGTTTTGCACTATTATGTTCGTGCAAGCCTCTGTATGTCCTTCACTGCGCCCCGGGCCAGGTTCTGTTATCGTGCGCCTCCTCTGCATTGTTCACCGTGTCCCTCATTGGAGAGTCAGGCTTTGTTATATGTATATCTGTATATGATGATATGACGATTTGGGATGGTGGCCAGGATGGCTATTCACCACGTCTCTCCCTAAAGGGTCGGGATCTGTTATATGCATATGTGATATATGATGTCTGCATATATGACGACTCCGTTCACCGCGTCCCTCACTAAAGGGCCGGGATCTGTTATATGTATATATGATGCATGATCTCGGTATATATGATGACTTCATTCACCGCGTCCCTCACTAGAGGGCCGGGATCTGTTATATGTGTATATGATATATGATGTCAGCATACATGATGACTCCGTCCACCGTGCCTCTCACTAGAGGGCCGGGATCTGTTATATGCATATGTATATGATGACATATGATGTCGGCACGCATGATCTGTGTTTGGAAAGTAAGTATTTTGGTACTCTAGATGATTTACTCACTTTCTGTACCTCTTCTGACATATGACATCGGTATGCATGATTTGCGTTCGGAAAACAAGCACCTTGGTATTCTGGTTAATGTACTTACTTTTTGTACCGCTCTTCCGATTATGATTCCGTTTTCTGTATTTCATGCTTTACATACTCAGTACATATTCCGTACTGACCCCCTTTCTTTGGGGGCTGCGTTTCATGCCACGCAGGTACACCCAGATGAGTTGAAGCTATTATAGAAGATGTTCCAGCGAAGATGGCAAGCTCCATTTTCTCCTGGAGTGTTGCCAAGTCAGAGTATATGTGCTATGATTTCTGATTGGTTTTAGAGACTTTGCAGACAGAGTCGTGGGTATAGGATGTCAGTCTTGTAAGCGGCTCCATCAGCCGATATGTCATTCTGTGTTATGTGATAAATTCTATATGATTACAGATTTTGTTTGATTTGAGAACAACGAGAAAGAATATTTCTGAAATCTTTACTATGCGTTTCATCCTTATTTGATAAAAAATTCCAAAGGAATTATGTATTGTCACGACCCGACTAGGGGGCCGCGACGAGCACCCGGTGCTAGCCCACTCGGGCACCCTCTTAGCTTACTCTTATGCTTACATCTAGGTGAGCCACGTAATTAGACATACATTTCCATTCATTCATCAACTAGTCCCATTGGACGACAACATCTTTAATCATCATAGGCATCTGTGCCACCACAATGTACATGGGCCGACGAGGCCAACAAAATGACATACAAAATATAGGCCGACAAGGCTGGACATATCTAACCATATACACGTGACTACGAGCCTCTAAGAAGAGTATAACATATCACATGAGTGGGACAGGACCCCGCTATGCCCATGATTACATACACAAAAGAATAAGTACCCAAAAGCTATGGCTCCGAAAGAAATGGAGCTCTGCTATGCAATCTCTAAATAAGCAGCTATGGATCAAGTCTGTCTCCCTGTGCACCTGCGGGCATGACGCAACGTCCACAACAAAAGGACGTCAGTATAAAGAATGTACTGAGTATGTAAAGCATGATCAACATCGATATAAAAGCATAATGAACAACATATGAAATAGCATTGGAGGGGAGACAATAATATCATCGTCATAGTGCTTACCTGCGTTTCGTAGGACTTTCCATTTTTCATTCGTATTAGTACACCTACGTCATCATCCGTATTCCATAATAGTACTCGTACCATACTTGTGCTCATATTCGTATACATGTCCTTATTCGTATTCTTATACATAGTCTTATCACATTCATATTCATATTATATACATAGTCATTTCATATACATAGCATTTACATAGCATACCCGACCTCTTAGGATCGGTGTTTCATACATACTTGGCCAACCAAGGCTCAAGGTTACTCATACCTGGCCGTACCAAGGCTTCAGGGTTATCCGTACCATCTGCAGAGGTGTGCGCGCGTTTCGTAATCGTATACATACTTTATACATATTCATATACATATATCCTACCCGGCGTTATAAGCTCGGGGTGTCATTATAGCCCTTCACAGGCACATGTAAGTATAATAGCCCGTAGGCACCTTTAGAATCATTATTATTATCATCGTCATCACTATCATTATCATTTTCGCTACATCTATATCTTATGGTTACTCGTCATATAGGGTGCGTAGTACAATCGTAGCACATATCGAGGATCGTGAGCTTATGAGCTCAGAGTGTCAATCATTTGAATACAACAAACTCATGTAGAGGATTTAAGAGTTTGGCCAAGGAACCATGCCTTATGAAAGAAGGGTTAGCCTTACATACCTTTTCGTCGGACTATTCTACACTTGCACGTTTCCTTCCAATGCCAGCGTCTATACCTTCATTAATATCATAACAATGGCCATTAGTCATTCACATTATCCACATTATCTAGATTCCTTAATTTGCCTCTAATTCACCCATATTTATGGTCATAACATCCAACTTCGTCCATTCATCTAAAGTGTCTAGTTCATGATCTTAGTACCATTTATAATACATTCATATCACAACACAACAACATTCATGATTCAATTCAAACTATTCCTCAAAATGTCACTATTCATCATTCATGACCTACTTGACCATATTTTCTACAATCCATGTATTTCAACTCTTCAATACCTTAAACATCATGTAAAAATCCTGAATCTTACCTTAGAAGTTATAGGAACAAGCTTTGGTTGATAATACTCCACTTTGAGCAAAACCCTAGTTTTTCTCCATTTGGATTTCTTGACCTAGATGATCTTTGATGATGTTCTTACTCCTGATTCACCTTGTTTTATGTTGTTGATCCTCAAATATCCTTGAAAACTTGTATAATAAATGTAGAGAGAGGTTTTAGAGAGAAGTGGTGTAATGTGGAAATGAAATAAAACAAGGCTTGGTTCCCTTATTTAATGAATTGCAAAATCTGTGTTGAAGTGAACAGTGGTCGTAAACTGAGTTTACGACCCGTCCTCCAGTTTAGGGACCGTCCATCATGGGCGTATTTAACCATATCAGGACCAGAAACTTTAAGTTGCAACCATGGTGATTTACGACCATGGTTTACGGTCCGTAAACCAGGTCGTATTCTACCATTTCCTCGACTGGCAGAAAGTTGAAGTCTTTCATGCCAGTTTACGACCTTCCAGTTTACGGCCGTATACCATTTTACGGTCCGTATTTGCACTTTACGACCACTGGGCAGATTTCAAAACTGCAATTTTTCATATTTCATAGACTTCTCATTTTAATCATCCATATCCATGCACATGCATTGCTCACCTCACCTTGCCTTATCTTAGCCAACTTTCTCGTCTTACGTCGGATTCCTTTGAAATCTCGCCTCAGGTCATCAAACGTCGTTTCTTGCTCATGGACATCATGCACCCATACCTATCACTAGTTCATTCACTTGCGTACCAACTGAGAATTTTTCGAGGAGTAACATGTATGTAATAAGAGTCAGAGGGTTCGCTCGGCTCCGAATATGGGGTCGGGTGCCCATCACACCCTAGTAAAGTTAGGGTGTGACAAAGTGGTATCAGAGCAAGTTTGTCCTCGGGGTTGTCTGCAAAGTCGTGTCCAGTAGAGTCCTGTTTATGGGTGTGAAGCCGGCCACATCTATAAACAAAAGGTTGTAGGGCATCTAGGGATTGTTGACCTTCTTTCTGTCTTAGGATCGTGCGATAGAGCCAAGTCATAGGAAAATGAAATTTCTTATATAAGTCTTACATACGACGGAAGGAGGTAAGTAATGATATGGAAAGTTATAGAAGCAAGCATTGACATGTTTGTTCTGTTACTTAAAATTGGAAGCTCTGGGTGGCTGGAATATGTCGTATGACTATATGCCCTGTGAGGCATTGTTGGTATTTGCTGTGTGTGGATTCTGAATAGTAAGAACTGTAAAAGAAGATTTTGCCAGAATTGTTCAAAAATCAAGTATACTTGTGTCGGGAAATGTGAGGGAAAGAAGTAAAGAAAAATTTGTAGTAAGAACTCAAAGATGTTGTGAACCAAGAAGTTAAGTGAACTCGGATCATAAGTTACCATAAGGGTAACTGAACCGCGAAGGATGATAAATGGTAAAGAAACATTACGTACATACGTCTTTGGATAAATATTTGGAATGAAAGATTAAAAGGGATAGTGATAAAGACATAAAGAAACAGGGGGCGAAGAAAAGAGAACACCAAAGGCCGATGGACATTTATAGCATGGTAAGCGAGGCTGCAACATTGTAGATAAAATAAGAGTAAGGAACAGCCTGTGGCCATATCTGATCGTCAAGTGAAGATTGCGCGCCAAAGACATGGCTTCTGTTAAGGTGTGATGACGAAACAATAACAGAGGAGAGATGATTTGGGAAGGACAAGGATAATGAGTTGGCATAGCGGATTAGAAAACCCATGACACGGCATGAGGACTCATGTAAAGACCAAGGAGTTCGATTATAAAGGAAATAGGGTAAAAGATAAGGAATGAGCATGAAGAAAAAGACAACTATGAGAAGGAACCCCCCCCCCCCCCCCCCCGAAGTATTATGACACCCCATAAGATAAGTTGAACATTCGAGGACGAATGTTCTAAAGGGGGGGAGGATGTTATAGCCCGCATTTTGTACGTTCGGATAATTCAAGATAATTGTGAGAAGTTAAGGGCAAGGCTATATCTTGATCTTGTTTAATTCATAAGTTGTTTACGAATATTATTTATGAATATTATTGGCATGGAAATATTTAGAAAGGCTAAGGGTAAAAAGGGAAATTCACAAGGTGGCACATGGTAATATTGTGGAGGGCTAGGGGCAAAATGGGAATTTCACAAAAGAATTCAAGAAAATTCTTGAATGGACCATTTTGGCCATGTGGCCGTCCAAGTTAAGGTGGGCTTGGCCCACATGGATGAATTATGTAGGCATATATATATATGACTTATTAGTCATATTTCTCACACAAACTCTAGAACCTTGGAAAGAGAAAAAAAAAAAAAAAGAGAAGGGTTTCGGCCATGGCTCCCAAAAATTGACCAAGAAAAATTATTTCTTCTAGTATTCCAAGCAATTGGAAGGTTCTCTTTAACATGGAATGGTTCTTGGAGCAATAAAACTATTTAATTGTGCAAGTTCACAACCTTAGCCAAGCCAAGAAGTTGAGTGAGAAAGGTATGTGTTCAATCCTCTTTTACATGTGCTATGGATGATTTGTATATGTTATAGCATGAAGAAATGGATGAAATTCATGGAACTAGATATGTTGGGGTGAAGCCGTGTGGATGTTGTATGGTATTGAAGTGACGAATTGATTTTACTTAGTATTTTAATTGTTGTTGTGGTAGATTCTATGATGAAAAATGAGGATTTAATGGTTGGAAATGAAGTTGTAATCGTTTGTCGATTATGGAAGAAGTTAATGTGACATTAGTATGGTTCCTTATAATGATAAGAATAGAGTTGCTAATGTGTAGGTTGTAAATATAATTCATGAATTTGAAAGTGAGACATGTGTTTGGAAGATTGTATGTTGGGTTGTTGTGATTGAATTTGAAAGAAGGAAATGTGTCGCTATTGTTTTTGTTGAATTTGGAAGGCTTCGGGTGAAGTAGTTTGTTGAATGGGTTGTTTTGAATATTATGTGAATTGTTTGAAGTATTCTTGAATCATGTTGGAATAATTTCGGATTAATATTTGAATGTAGGATCATTGGTGTTAGCTTGAATATATGTGATTAAATTGGATATAAATGAAATGCCGTGAAATATGTGACAAGAGTTGTTAATGTTAGAATATACTTTGGGATTGGTTGTTGAAGTTGTTAGTATGATTGTTGGTAATGTTGTTAATAATTTGGCCGAGTTGAATTCTCAGATTGTTGATTATTGATTTGGCCGAGTTGGATTCTCGGGGATGGTGTATTTACAGGGGAAATGCTGCCGAAATTTTTGTAGACAAAGTGTTAGTTCAGGATAAGGTTCTTGGACATCTACATCTAATGTTTGCTATTCACTAATATTGTTATATATTTTGGAAAGGCCAAGACTTAAGTTTGGATTAGCTAAGGAAGCAGACAAGGTATGTAAGGCTTACCCTTTCTTTCTTTTGGCATGATCTTTGTGAAACCAACATGACAAAGTATATGTATGATTTAAAAGAAATTCCTATTCTTAGAGCCATTAGGATGGCTAATATTCTTGACTTCCATAATCTATTTCATATGATTTTGATGCGTATCTATGATGTCCGAACATCTATTTGGTATGTTTCCAAATGGCATTCCAAAGATAGTTGATATGACTAAAGTTTTGATTTTCAAATGCTAGCATGTTCGATTATTCCATTGAGTCTTTGATATATTTTGATACATACATATGGTTCCAAAAGCTCTATTTGATTTGATCCGTAACGATATCCGAACGGTACTTGATATGATTGTTGCTTTGATTTTCCAAAAATGGCTTCTGAAACGTTCATAGAAGGTTCTGTACTTCAAACGCTCATAACTTTCTTATACTAAGTCGGATTGACCCGGAACTTGTTTCTGAGTCATCAGATGTCGGTAAGTGTACGTATCTATCGAGTCTTGATTTATGTGCATATGGTTTCGCACTATTCTGTCCGTGCAAGCCTCAGTATGTCCTTCACTGCTCCCCGGGCCAGGTTCTGTTATCGTGCGCCTCCTCTGCATTGTTCACCGTGTCCCTCATTGGAGAGCCGGGCTCTGTTATATGTATGTTTGTATATGATGATATGACGATTTGGGATGGTGGCCAGGATGGCTATTCACCGCGTCTCTCCCTAAAGGGCCGGGATCTGTTATATGCATCTGTGATATATGATGTCTGCATATATGACGACTCCGTTCACCGCGTCCCTCACTAAAGGGCCGGGATCTGTTATATGCATATATGACACATGATGTCGGTATATATGATGACTTCATTCACCGCGTCCCTCACTAGAGGGCCGAGATCTGTTATATGTGTATATGATATATGATGTCAGCATACATGATGACTCCATCCACCGCGCCCCTCATTAGAGGGCCGGGATCTGTTATATGCATATGTATATGATGACATATGATGTCGGCACGCATGATCTGTGTTTGGAAAGTAAGTATTTTGGTACTCTGGATGATTTACTCACTTTCTGTACCTCTTATGACATATGACATCGGTATGCATGATTTGCGTTCGGAAAACAAGCACCTTGGTATTCTGGTTAATGTACTTACTTTTTGTACCGCTCTTCCGATTATGATTCCGTTTTCTGTATTTCATGCTTTACATACTCAGTACATATTCCGTACTGACCCCCTTTCTTTGGGGGCTGCGTTTCATGCCACGCAGGTACACCCAGATGAGTTGAAGCTATTATAGAAGATGTTCCAGCGAAGATGGAAAGCTCCATTTTCTCCTAGAGTGTTGCCAAGTTAAAGTATATGTGCTATGATTTCTGATTGGTGTTAGAGACTTTGCAGACAGAGTCGTGGGTATAGGATGTCATTCTTGTAAGCGGCTCCATCAGCCGATATGTCATTCTGTGTTATGTGATAAATTCTATATGATTGCAGATTTTGTTTGATTTGAGAACAACGAGAAAGAACATTTCTGAAAGCTTTACTATGCATTTCATCCTTATTTGATTTAAAAGTCCAAAGGAATTATGTATGTAATAAGAGTCAGAGGGTTCGCTCGGCTCCGAATATGGGGTCGGGTGCCCATCACACCCTAGTAAATTTAGGGTGTGACAAATATTTGCTCAATATCTCTTTAGGGCTAGTAAATAAAACGGTTATGTTCCTCGAGCTATCCTTCCCAACTCCCTTCCGAAATCAATCATAAAAAATTTCCACAATGCGTATGTACATAATGTTTCCTCACTGTTTTCATTATTCTCCGATGCATATCAATTGGAACAACCTATGATCCTAGTTCAACTAATTTCATAGCTCACCACATCTTTGAATTTCTACCAAAACATTTCCCCTAATTTCCTTTCCTCAACCTCGCGATACAATTCCAGAAGCATAGGGCTATAGAAATTCTTACTTCATTATGACTTTCTTGTAACGTAAATATATTTATCCACTTCATTACGACTTTCTTGCAACGTAAATATATTTATCCTCGATTTCTTTGTACCGGCGATTACCTCGTCAGTCATTATTCCCATTTAGATTTTTAGCGTGCCCTTCCTCCTATTGCAGTCGGGCACAATTTCATGTTGATGGTTCCGATAATTACAATAGTATATGCTCTCCTATTTAGTGTAATTAGTGATCCGAGAGGTGCTTCCTAGTATCCGGTGATATGGCCGAACGACGCTCTTCCTTCCTTTGAAAATCGCCAAACTGTCAACCATTGCTCCTTTTGCTACCATTGTCATCTCTTCCCTGTCGTCCTTCCCATTATCCTATGTGAAATTATTTTGGATACCTTCCTTATTATTTTTATTACTCTTTAGAATCCGCCGGGCCTAGAAATATCACATCTCACGTCCGCATGAAGTATTTCTTGATCCATCGTAGTTTCTTTCCCTTTTTTTTTCTTGTAGTTTTCTTATCTTTAATTCATTTCTAGTCCCTCTTAATACCTTCTTGATCTGCCATTAGGTCCAGAATCTTGGCCTCTTTAAGCTACATCCTTCTTTCTTTGGACTTTTGACAATGCTACACCTCCTTTCAGAATTAGATCTGCTCTTCCCCCTTTTTAAGGGCGTTCTTATACACTAATAACTCCCGAGTACCGGTAGTCATTGGCCAACCCTAATGAACTTCCAACTTGGTTGGTCCCTCATAATACCGGAGTTCTCTCATTGTATAGCTTGACTTATTTTTCTTTCTACTAGTCGAGGGTTTTGCATTTTAACGAAGCGCTTACGCATTACAGATCCACTCTCGCTGCCTTCTTTAAGGACTTTCTACTTCCATATTTTATGACTAAACATTTCCCCAATCAACGGGTTAATGGGAACATTGGAATTTATCAAAACATTTTACAGATTGTTTGGTCACAGTTTGCTCTTTTTATCCCTCATCTTTTTCCATAACTATTATCACTGAAATTCTTCTTACTCTAAGTTTTCGGTTTCACTTTGCGTCTACAATATATCATTGAGAGTTAATCTGCTACACTCTTCCACCTCCACTATCAATCCTTTTATGCAGTTAGCTCACTTATCCGAAATTTTCCTTGACTACTTATTTGCGTCCGACCTATGCGTTGTAGTTCTTCCAGTGTTCTGCCACTTCTTGTTCATATCATGAAATCCCTGCATTATACTTTCTTCTCTCCACCCTGAAGTCCAGGAAATATTCCTTTAAACGCGCAAATCCGTTCTATTCTTTAACCATCTTTAAGAAGGCTTCTTCGTGTTTGAGGTAACCATGTCAATATCACTACACATTTATCCCTTTATATACCTCTCGAGAGCTGGAAATCCCTTAGCATCGTTGCAATGCCTGATCGTTCTTTCTCTTACTTTCCATTCCTATTGGTGATTACTATCCTTTACTCCCACTTATCGAAGTCTATTCTCTGACCCCACACATTCCTCTTTTGTTTCCTACTACCACACTTTATCCCTTTCGCATGCCTACCTTCGAATCTCATTCAAATAGTCCCTTGCCTTGCCCACCGTCCCTCGTGGAAACTTCACTCTCCCTCGTTCCTTACACTTAAGACATTCTAACCTTTTTACTTTCTATATACTCACTTTTTTCCTTTTCCTGGCGTTATGGTATTAGGACTTTCCAATTCTAACATGTAGTGAAAATAGCATCAAGTTATCTTGTAGCATTTGTTACTTGAACTTCTCTACCCTGTTCGATTAATGGCTTCAGTATATAGCAACGCCGATTGCTGGGACACACATACCAATTTGGCACGGTCACATATGGGATATCATACCTATGCAATGTGGCTACTAACCCCTCGCTTACAAAGTATCTCTAAATACTATTCGAACTCATCATAATTCTAGAGCTGTGATGCACCTTCTTTCTCGCCACCGATCTAGTCCGCTTTGTCCTTCGCGACCTCTTAAAGTTTCCAATCACTCCGCATACTCCAATTTCCCTTAGGCTACTCTAGCTTCTCATCTGTCCCTTATCTTTGAATTTGTAAGACTTTTAGTACACTTCCCAGGGGGGTCACCCATCCTAGTATTACTCTCACCCCAGCACGCTTAACCTTGGAGTGCTAATGGGATCTGGTGCGTTAGTGCTGGTATGATCGCATCCACCCTATTGCGTGACCTTTATCACATAACCTAGAACAAGCTGAAACTCTAACGGATTCCGATAAATTCTCGTAATGCATCTCCCTCCAGATTAAAAGGATTTCTTACTCTTTCGACGAAGCAAATACTATTTTAGCCTTTGGAACTTCCGATGACAAGCCATCAATCAGCATATACAACAGCTTTTCATTCATAAATGTTAAGATTCCTTGTAGCGGTAAAACTTCTTAGCCGCAGTTATCTATAAGTACTTTGGTTATCGGTCCCTTCAAAACTTCCATTTGTCAACTATCAATGGTATCCTGCAATAGTTGTATGCACATAAAAAGTTTCAATAAAAGACTTATATACCAGTAGCTGGCCTGCCCTCCTCTCGGTCTGGAGGGCTGTAGAGTGAAGTGTCCTTCTTATCGTGCTTGTACCATTCTGTTAGCCATCTTATCATGGCGATTGTTTGTATGGTTCTATGTCATATACCCTCGCAATTGATATAACTAGCGGCTTGAAATTTCACAAGGGTTCATTGTCACCAGCTCGTTTCGACCAGCGCAATATCCTTGAATCCTTTTCTTGCGATCTTATCTCTGTCTGCTTTCATGGCTTCCCCTTGCATTTCCTTAGCTCATATTGCTTCATAACTCCCTATTACCTTTCGATCGCCCTATTGTCAGGTGTCATAATTCCTCCAATACTTTAGTCAATCCTTGTGCTCGTACTCAAGCTTACTTGTCCCCCTCCCCCCCCCCCCCCCCCCCCCCCCCCCCCCCTCTTAAAGGTTTTACCTTATAGTGTTGTATTTCATTGCCATTCTCGATTGAAATTTATGGGTATACTCGAAGTAGTGATGTGCCCAACTATCTGTCCAGCCGCATTAGTACTTTTGATTCCAATAACTGATGCCCGATGTCCACTTATGCGGTCATCTTTATTTTATCATCCCATATCAACGTGTCCTATACTTTCCCTTTAATCAATCCATAGCAATCATAGATGTATAATCTTTGTTATCTCTTAAATCCTTGGTTCTCGTCCTTAAATTTTAGGAAAATTTTGACAGTGTTTCCCCTATACTTCTTACTATCCAAATCTTGCACGCAGCCCAGAAAATACAGGCAATGTCTCATAAGGCCAAATATACACATGCGTAACACACCTTAGCATCACAGGGCTCTCAATATCGAACAGAAATGCAAAGACGACGAAACTTACCTCATGTGTCAGTGTCACGACCCAACCCCGTAGGCCGTGACTCGTGCCCGAATTGGGCACTCATATTATATGTTAACTATAGTCATTTACAATTAGCATGTTCTGATCTCATTTGTGTGTAAAAAGATAGGGAGTTATTTAGATTTGTCAAGTTCTGTATGCCTTAGTCATCCATCTCCCGAGGAGTTGCACTTATCAAACAACAAGATTTATATATATTCCTAAGCAAGCCGACAAGGCTGCCACGATATACAAAATACCAAACATACACACATATGCAAGCCGACAAGGCTGCCATTACGACTGGGTACGCCCCAAACTTAAGTCAAAACATAAAACGCATCAACAACTGTAAACAGACCCACACCGATGTCCACAGACTTCTAAGAGTAACGACCGTATTATGTGGCGGGACAGGGCCCCGCCGTACCCAAATAAACACATACGAACACAACATAAGGAGGTTATACCACAAGCTAGCTCCGGAACAAAGGAGCAGTCCAAAATAGCTGAAAGATGATCTAAGCTGGCGGATCTCCAAAGCGAGCGTCTATACCTGCGGGCATGAACGCAGCCCCCCGAAGGAAGGGGGTCAGTACGGAATATGTACTGAATATGTAAAGCTTGAAACATAGTATAGACTTATATTGAGACACGGTACATAGGATGCATTGCAACAACAGAATTTCATAAAACTTGCCTTTGAACATATTTCATCTGTATCATTCTCATATCATTGCTATTATAGAGTTTTGTAGTCAAAGCTGCATAATCATTCTGTATAAAACATACATGACGTGTCCCGGCCCTTTTTATGAGGGACTCGGTAATTTAAAATCATAGCATCATAACATAAACATAGACGTGTCCCGGCCCTTTCCTGAGGGACTCGGTAATAAGGAATATGCCCTCCTGGCCACCATCATCTCCATATCATCATATCATCATATCATCACATCATCATATCATCATCATATATATATACATAACGTGTCCCGGCCCTCTAGTGAGGGGCTCGGTGATTAATATAATAAATGTGCGCACGAAAACGTACCCTGGCCCGGGACTCAGTGAAGGATATAGCGGTAAGCACGAGCAGAATAATAAGCAACCACATATATGCAAATCATCTTTTTAGACTCAAGGGATAAGCAACTAACCCGCTCTAAGTGTCAAAATAATGTTCACCTTCAGTTCATTTCAAGTCTCATAACAAACTATTACAAGAAACATTTTAGACTTCATGTACATATGTCACTTTAATATGGTATAGCTTTTGGAAGTCAAGTATGTCTTTAGTTGTGCAATTCTTTAAGTATAGGAACTTTCATGCATCGTTCATTAGTCAATCATACTGTAGGTACATGACAATAACATTAGTGAAATATAGATTCATAAGCCATACATGAAACTAAAGAGTAGAATTTACCCCAAAATTCATATCGTTTCATTCTTACGTCTAGGACATGCCAAAAGAAAGAAGGAATAGGCTTTACATACCGTTTGCGTTTAGTTGTATTCTAAGTTGTACTTGCTGCCCAACAATACTTATCCTATATCAAGATGTGAAGAACTACAATTAGTCTACAAGGGCATTCAACACGTATTGTGACATTCACAACTCCTTTCTAACAATTAAACGACGTTTCGTTCGCATTTAACCCAACTAGCGTTACAAGCTAACATGGCTAGTCGTTCTTTCATATATTGATCAAAACCTGTTTAAGCATGACTTAGGGAACTTGGGCAGTCCCTACACCACCCAAAACAGTCTCATACACACGGCAACCCAACACACACATCATTTCCATTCTTACTTAGCAATTTTCCAGTTTTAACTTGCAACAACACAACACTTTTCATGACTTTACTTTCATGAAATCTTGGAACTGTTTTAGCATCATCTTCACTCTTACAACAGCCCACAATCAGTTCAGTTTTAACTTGAATCATGGCATTTTACATTCACTACACGTTTGCAACAAAAACTAACATTCAACACACACAATTTCACTTCTAATCCCTAAAACTGTCCACGGTTTTTGGACTGCCCTTACCCCTCAACATAATTCGTTTCTTGAACACCTTAATTTACATATTCAACATGCATACAATACACTACAATGTCCACAACAACAACAATCAAATTATAGCCCAAAACAGTCCATGAATTCGTCCAAAACAGCCCCCTACCCGGTTTCATCACAACTACTCCAACTTCATGATTTTCATTCGTTTATCCAACTACAATGCATTCAATTCATTTCCAATACATATTCAACAAGATTAAGCATGACTTCATCAGAATCTTCAACACATGATTCATTTTAAATTCGAGCAAAAACAGTCCAATAGCCAACATGCAACATCACAACCAAACTCCCACAATCTTTGTTCATTTACATATGTTGATACATATTCAATTCACTAACAATACATGCACAATGAAATCAGTCATAAACTCACCTCACACACGGCTCACTCTCTACTTCAACTACAACCACAATCCAACAACAACATGCATGAACTATACATTCAAATCATCATGCAACACAAGAACAACAAACATTCTTACCTTTCAATCTTGACACTTCAATCGGCTAGCCTTCACTTTCACTACTTGAATTTTAACACTTGTTCTTGCTATATCAATGGATGCTACATGTTAACACACCTTCCATGGAGTTGGATTGCTTAGGAAAAACTGAATTATGATAGCTCCTCTGTTACCTGAATATCGTCTGTAGGGAACACCCTGGAAGGATCGCCTATATACTTCCGAAGCATGGACACATGGAAGACCGGATGTACTGCTGCCAAATCCGCTGGCAGGTCTAACTCGTAAGCAACTTGGCCTACCTTACGAATGACCTGATAAGGTCCAATGTACCTTGGGCTCAACTTCCCTTTCTTGCCGAACCTCATAACACCCTTCATGGGTGACACTTTCAAGAACACCCAATCGCCAACCTGAAATTCCAAGTGTCAACGTCGATTATCCGCATACGCCTTCTGCCGACTCTGAGCTGCCAGTAATCTTTCCTGAATAAGTTTCACCTTATCGACAGCCTGCTGAACCATATCTGGGCCTATCAGCTTAGCCTCGCCAACATCCAACCAGCCTATAGGGGATCTGCATTTCCTGCCATACAGGGCTTCGTACGGCGCCATCTGAATGCTAGAGTGGTAACTGTTATTGTAAGCAAACTCGATAAGCGGCAAGTGATCCTCCCAGCTGCCTTTGAAATCAATAACACAAGCTCTCAACATATCTTGTAGCGTCTGGATGGTACGCTCAGCCTGCCCGTCAGTCTGAGGATGAAATGCGGTGTTGAGACTCACCTGTGTCCCCAATCCCTCCTGGAAGGATCTCCAGAAGTTAGCTGTAAACTGGGCCCCTCTATCTGAGATAATAGCTGTGGGAACTCCATGAAGTCTCACTATCTCCTTAAGATACAATCGGGCATAATCCTCAGCTGAGTACGTAGTCCTGACTGGAAGGAAGTGGGCTGATTTTGTCAGTCTATCAACAATAACCCAGACAGAGTCATTCTTCCGTGGAGTGCGAGGGAAACCTGTGACGAAGTCCATATTAATTACTTCCCATTTCCAGGTTGGAATTTCCATCTCCTGCAATATCCCTCCGGGCTTCTGGTGCTCTATCTTAACCTGCTGACAATTTGGACACTGGGCCACAAATTCTGCTATGTCCTTTTTCATGCCGTTCCACCAGTACAAACACCTAAGATCATGATACATTTTTGTCGATCCCGGGTGAATAGAATAACGAGCATAGTGTGCTTCCCCCATTACCTGCTGCCGCAACCCTGCAACCTCAGGTACACATAATCTGTCTCTGTATCGTAGTACTCCATCGGCTGACATCTTAAATGGGGTCTCATCCTTCTGAAGTGCTGTATCTCTATAATGTACCAGAACAGGATCCTCATATTGCCGTCTCTTTACCTCTTCTACAATAGAGGACTCAGCAACACCTCGTACAATAATGCTACCATTATCGGCATCAGCCAAACGAACTCCAAGACTAGCTAGCTGATGGATCTCACGAACTATCTCCTTCTTTTCTGGTTGTACGCCGGCCAAACAAGCCATAGATTTACGGCTGAGTGCATCTGCTACCACATTAGCCTTTCCTGGGTGATATAGAATATCAACATCATAATCCTTCAGCAACTCTAACCATCTCCTCTGTCGCAAATTCAGTTCCTTCTGCTTAAAAATATACTGGAGACTCTTATGATCTGTATAAATATCAACATGCACGCCATACAGATAATGTCTCCATATCATCAAAGCATGTATCACTGCTGCCAACTCCAGGTCATGTGTAGGATAATTTCTCTCATGTTTCCTGAGTTGTCGGGAGGCATAGGCTATAACTCTGCCGTGCTGCATCAACACGCAACCCAACCCAACACCGGAAGCATCACAATAAACAACATAGCCATTTGGCCCCTCAGGAAGAGTTAGAACAGGAGCTGTAGTCAACTTATCTTTCAATAATTGAAAACTCCGTTCACAAGCATCGGTCCACTGGAATTTGGCTGCCTTCTGTGTTAGCCTTGTTAAAAGCGCTGAAATAGAGGCAAACTTTTCTACAAATCTCCTGTAATACCCTGCCAGCCCCAGAAAACTACGTACCTCAGTAGGCGTCGTAGGTCTAGGCCAAGTTTTGACGGCCTCAATTTTCTGCGAATCTACCCGAATACCATCTGCTCAAACAATATGCCCCAGAAATGCTACAGAAGTCAACCAGAATTCACATTTAGAGAACTAAGCATATAACTTCTGGAGCTGGAGTACCCTGAGTACTGTCCTCAAATGCTCTGCATGCTCTTCTTCCGATCGTGAATAGATCAGAATATCATCAATGAATACAATCACGAACAAGTCAAGGAATGGCTTAAACACCCTGTTCATCAAGTCCATGAACACTGCTGGAGCATTGGTCAGCCCAAAAGACATCACTCTAAACTCGTAATGTCCATATCGAGTCCTGAATGCAGTCTTCGGAATATCTGTCTCCCTTACCCGCACCTGGTGATAACCTGACCGCAAGTCTATCTTTGAGAAGCATTTAGCACCCTGCAACTGATCAAATAAATCATCCATCCTGGGGAGGGGATATCTGTTCTTTATCGTGATTTTGTTCAGCTGCCTATAATTAATGCACATTCGCAGCGACCCATCTTTCTTCCGTACAAATAATACTGGTGCTCCCCAAGGTGATGTACTGGGCCTGATGAAACCCTTTTCCAGCAAATCTCTCAGTTGCTCCTTCAATTCTTTCAACTCTGCAGGTGCCATTCTGTAAGGAGGAATAGATATAGGTTGAGTGTCTGGCAATACATCTATAGTGAACTCTATCTCACGTTCAGGAGGAAGGCCTGGAAGTTCATCTGGAAATACACCTGGAAATTCATTAACCACCGGGACAGATTGTAGAGTCGGTGATTCTGCTTTCAAGTCATGCACACGAACCAGGTGATAAATATAGCCTTTTCTAACCATCTTCCTTGCCTTGAGGTATGAAATAAACTTACCCCTAGGCGATGCTGTGTTCCCCCTCCACTCTATAATTGGTTCCCCTGGAAACTGAAACCGAACTAATTTGCCTCGGCAATCAACGTTAGCATAGCAGGAAGCTAACCAATCCATCCCCATAATAACATCGAACTCAGTCATAGCTAACTCTATCAAATCTGCCCTGGTACAGCGATTACATATGACTACCAAACAATCTTTATATACTAGCTCTCCCAAGACAAAATCCCCTACTGGTGTAGCTACCTCAAATGGTTCTATAGGTTCAGATTTTATCCCAATTTTACTAGCAACAAAAGGGGAAATATATGATAATGTGGAACCGGGGTCTATCAATGCATATACATCTCGGGAGACAATCGATAATGTACCTGTGACCACATTTGGCGACGCTTCCTGATCCTATCTGCTGGCTAAAGCATATAAGCGGTTGGAAGGACCGCCAGAACTAGAAGCCCCTCCACGGCCTCTGCCACGGCCTGCTGGTGTCGGAATACCTTGCCCCATAGGGCGCATAGCAACTGAAGAAGAAGAAGAACCCGCAACTGATCCCGTAGGCTGAGCTGGCCCACCTGCCCCACCCCCAAATCGACATTCCCTCATAGTATGGCCCTGACGGCCGCAACAAAAGCAAGCACCAGTAATAAGACGGCATTCCCCTGGATGGCGTCTGCCACATCGAGGACATGGGGGTACAGGTGGTCTCATCTGGCCCGAATTCCTGTGCGTCTGGAACCCTGAAGTCATGGAGCTTTGACCAGCTCCCGAATACCCCGTGCTATCAAACCTTCTACCAGTAAATCGTGAAGGTGCACTCCGTGCCGGCTGGGAAGGATATCGACTATACTGTTGTTGGGGCTGCCCGCCCCGAAAGTCACCAGAATGATACCCAGCTGATCTAGCTCTCTTATGTTGACCCCTGTCCTGCTCCCTATCAAATCAACGCCCTCTCTGTCGACCCTCAACTCCCTGGGCATATGCCTGCACTCGAGCGATATTTATACCGGGCTGAGATGCCATTGCCATGCAGCTATCAATCAAATAATTATCCAAGCCCATTACATAACGATGCACTCTATCTGTCATGTCAGCTACCATAGCGGGCGCGTACCTAGCCAGCGAATCAAACTAGATGCTATTGTCCCGAACACTTCTACCATTCTGCCTCAGGTGTATAAATCTGTCAACTCTGGCTCGCCTCATCTCTGGAGGTAGAAAATGACCCAGAAAAGCCTCTACGAACTCGTCCCATACTGCTGGTGGAGCATCCTCACCCCTGGACAACTCCCAGGACTCATACCAATTAACTGCCACATCCCGCAACTGATAGGAAGACAATTCGACCGACTCAGTCTCGGAAGATTTAGTCACCCGCAACGTACGCAGCATCTGTCGAATAAACTCCTGTGGATCCTCTGCGGGCTTTGACCCATAGAACTCTGGGGGTTTACAAGTCAGAAAATCGCGAACCCTCAAACTGTCGCGTCTATCCGCATCATCACCTCCTAACCTACGTCTGCGAGCCTGTCCCGATACCAACCTAGTCAATAACTGTACTGCTTCACGCATAGCCCTATCCTCCGCCCCTGGCTGGGGAGCTGGAGGCTCGGTTGCTGGAGCCGCAGGAGCTGGTGGTAAGTCTGTCTCCTGACCTGCAGCTGCTGCTGCCCTAGGCTCCTCTGATAGTGATGGTGTAGCGGAGCTCGCTGACTGAATTCTAATCCCAGGCACATATTGGGAATAAGCTCTAGTGACTCTCCGGGTCCCACTAGTCTCCCCAACTACCGCTTTGCCCTTCTGGGCGGCTGTCGCCTTCTTTGGAGGCATCGCTAAAAACATAGCAATCTGTTAGGGAAACATTTATCCTGATAATACAGCTCTATCGCACGATCTAGAATGAGAAGAAAAGATGACATCCTAAATGTCCTGTAGCTTCCTGTTTATAAACGTGGTGCACAACACATCGATAAACAAGACTCTACTAGACACAGTCTGTGGACACTCCGAGGATTTAACCGCTCTGATACCACTTTTGTCACGACCCAACCCCGTAGGCCGTGACTCGTGCCCGAATTGGGCACTCATATTATATGTTAACTATAGTCATTTACAATTAGCATGTTCTGATCTCATTTGTGTATAAAAAGATAGGGAGTTATTTAGATTTGTCAAGTTCGGTATGCCTTAGTCATCCATCTCCCGAGGAGTTGCACTTATCAAACAACAACATTTATATATATTCCTAAGCAAGCCGACAAGGCTGCCACGATATACAAAATACCAAACATACACACATATGCAAGCCGACAAGGCTGCCATTACGACTGGGTACGCCCCAAACTTAAGTCAAAACATAAAACGCATCAACAACTGTAAACAGACCCACACCGATGTCCACAAACTTCTAAGAGTAACGACCGTATTATGTGACGGGACAGGGCCCCGCCGTACCCAAATAAACACATACGGACACAACATAAGGAGGTTATACCACAAGCTAGCTCCGGAACAAAGGAGCAGTCCAAAATAGCTGAAAGATGATCTAAGCTGGCGGATCTCCAAAGCGAGCGTCTGTACCTGCGGGCATGAACGCAGCCCCCCGAAGGAAGGGGGTCAGTACGGAATATGTACTGAATATGTAAAGCTTGAAACATAGTATAGACTTATATTGAGACACGGTACATAGGATGCATTGCAACAACAGAATTTCATAAAACTTGCCTTTGAACATATTTCATCTGTATCATTCTCATATCATTGCTATTATAGAGTTTTGTAGTCAAAGCTGCATAATCATTCTGTATAAAACATACATGACGTGTCCCGGCCCTTTTTATGAGGGACTCGGTAATTTAAAATCATAGCATCATAACATAAACATAGACGTGTCCCGGCCCTTTCCTGAGGGACTCGGTAATAAGGAATATGCCCTCCTGGCCACCATCATCTCCATATCATCATATCATCATATCATCATATCATCACATCATCATATCATCATCATATATATATACATAACGTGTCCCGGCCCTCTAGTGAGGGGCTCGGTGATTAATATAATAAATGTGCGCACGAAAACGTACCCTGGCCCGGGACTCAGTGAAGGATATAGCGGTAAGCACGAGCAGAATAATAAGCAACCACATATATGCAAATCATCTTTTTAGACTCAAGGGATAAGCAACTAACCCGCTCTAAGTGTCAAAATAATGTTCACCTTCAGTTCATTTCAAGTCTCATAACAAACTATTACAAGAAACGTTTTAGACGTCATGTACATATGTCACTTTAATATGGTATAGCTTTTGGAAGTCAAGTATGTCTTTAGTTGTGCAATTCTTTAAGTATAGGAACTTTCATGCATCGTTCATTAGTCACTCATACTGTAGGTACATGACAATAACATTAGTGAAATATAGATTCATAAGCCATACATGAAACTAGAGAGTAGAATTTACCCCAAAATTCATATCGTTTCATTCTTACGTCTAGGACATGCCAAAAGAAAGAAGGAATAGTCTTTACATACCGTTTGCGTTTAGTTGTATTCTAACTTGTACTTGCTGCCCAACAATACTTATCCTATATCAAGATGTGAAGAACTACAATTAGTCTACAAGGGCATTCAACACGTATTGTGACATTCACAACTCCTTTCTAACAATTAAACGACGTTTCGTTCGCATTTAACCCAACTAGCGTTACAAGCTAACATGGCTAGTCGTTCTTTCATATATTGATCAAAACTTGTTTAAGCATGACTTAGGGAACTTGGGCAGTCCCTACACCACCCAAAACAGTCTCATACACACGGCAACCCAACACACACATCATTTCCATTCTTACTTAGCAATTTTCCAGTTTTAACTTGCAACAACACAACACTTTTCATGACTTTACTTTCATGAAATCTTGGAACTGTTTTAGCATCATCTTCACTCTTACAACAGCCCACAATCAGTTCAGTTTTAACTTGAATCATGGCATTTTACATTCACTACACGTTTGCAACAAAAACCAACATTCAACACACACAATTTCACTTCTAATCCCTAAAACTGTCCACGGTTTTTGGACTGCCCTTACCCCTCAACATAATTCGTTTCTTGAACACCTTAATTTACATATTCAACATGCATACAATACACTACAATGTCCACAACAACAACAATCAAATTATAGCCCAAAACAGTCCATGAATTCGTCCAAAACAGCGCCCTACCCGGTTTCATCACAACTACTCCAACTTCATGATTTTCATTCGTTTATCCAACTACAATGCATTCAATTCATTTCCAATACATATTCAACAAGATTAAGCATGACTTCATCAGAATCTTCAACACATGATTCATTTTAAATTCGAGCAAAAACAGTCCAATAGCCAACATGCAACATCACAACCAAACTCCCACAATCTTTGTTCATTTACATATGTTGATACATATTCAATTCACTAACAATACATGCACAATGAAATCAGTCATAAACTCACCTCACACACGGCTCACTCTCTACTTCAACTACAACCACAATCCAACAACAACATGCATGAACTATACATTCAAATCATCATGCAACACAAGAACAACAAACATTCTTACCTTTCAATCTTGACACTTCAATCGGCTAGCCTTCACTTTCACTACTTGAATTTTAACACTTGTTCTTGCTATATCAATGGATGCTACATGTTAACACACCTTCCATGGAGTTGGATTGCTTAGGAAAAACTGAATTATTTTGGAGAAGTTGGCACCTTCACTCTCGGCTAGCTCTAGCCGAGAGACTCTCTCTCTCTATCACTATATTTCTTGACTTGTTGATGTTGGAATGAGTTTGTTAGTGCTATGGAATCAGATTTTTGTTTTGTCTATGTTCCCTCCATGACTTGGCCATGTGCCTTACATTATTTTGGGTCAATAACCATTGACTATTCCACTCAAGCTACACGGCTAGCTTTGTCCATTTAATGGACTGATTTTTGGTCTTTCCAATCCCACTTATTAATCCAATTATGGTTAGTTTAATACCAATTTTCCATTACTAGTTTAATGCCACACGAGAATTGTGAATAAATTGTGACTCGACGCGAAACCGGAAGTTAAAATCTCTACTTCATATCTTAAGATAGTCTTGCCTTTAACTCGTCGCGCTTATTTTAAAACGTCCCGACGTATGAAAATACGGGACATAACATCCTCCCCCCCTTTAGAACATTCGTCCTCGAATGTTGATTTTTATCCCGTTAGGTTCTATAAGGGTTTTGGGAAGGGTTTCCTCTTTTGCTAACATATAAATTGAGCAGACAATTTAACACAATCAAGTAAAGGAGTTTAAATTACCTGCAAATATGGAAAACAAGTGAGGATATTTCTTTTTCATCTCCTCTTCAGCCTGCCAAGTCACCTCCTCCCTATTATTGTTCCGCCACAACACTTTAACCGACGCCACATCTTTTGTTCGTAACCTCCTGATTTGTCGATCAAGTATGGCAATAGGTTGCTCTTCGTATGATAGCTCCTCTGTTACCTGAATATCGTCTGTAGGGAACACCCTGGAAGGATCGCCTATATACTTCCGAAGCATGGACACATAGAAGACCGGATGTACTGCTGCCAAATCCGCTGGCAGGTCTAACTCGTAAGCAACTTGGCCTACCTTACGAATGACCTGATAAGGTCCAATGTACCTTGGGCTCAACTTCCCTTTCTTGCCGAACCTCATAACACCCTTCATGGGTAACACTTTCAAGAACACCCAATCGCCAACCTGAAATTCCAAGTGTCGACGTCGATTATCCGCATACGCCTTCTGCCGACTCTGAGCTGCCAGTAATCTTTCCTGAATAAGTTTCACCTTATCGACAGCCTGCTGAACCATATCTGGGCCTATCAGCTTAGCCTCGCCAACATCCAACCAGCCTATAGGGGATCTGCATTTCCTGCCATACAGGGCTTCGTACGGCGCTATCTGAATGCTAGAGTGGTAACTGTTATTGTAAGCAAACTCGATAAGCGGCAAGTGATCCTCCCAGCTGCCTTTGAAATCAATAACACAAGCTCTCAACATATCTTGTAGCGTCTGGATGGTACGCTCAGCCTGCCCGTCAGTCTGAGGATGAATTGCGGTGTTGAGACTCACCTGTGTCCCCAATCCCTCCTGGAAGGATCTCCAGAAGTTAGCTGTAAACTGGGCCCCTCTATCTGAGATAATAGCTGTGGGAACTCCATGAAGTCTCACTATCTCCTTAAGATACAATCGGGCATAATCCTCAGCTGAGTACGTAGTCCTGACTGGAAGGAAGTGGGCTGATTTTGTCAGTCTATCAACAATAACCCAGACAGATTCATTCTTCCGTGGAGTGCGAGGGAAACCTGTGACGAAGTCCATATTAATTACTTCCCATTTCCAGGTTGGAATTTCCATCTCCTGCAATATCCCTCCGGGCTTCTGGTGCTCTATCTTGACCTGCTGACAATTTGGACACTGGGCCACAAATTCTGCTATGTCCTTTTTCATGCCGTTCCACCAGTACAAACACCTAAGATCATGATACATTTTTGTCGATCCCGGGTGAATAGAATAACGAGCATAGTGTGCTTCCCCCATTACCTGCTGCCGCAACCCTGCAACCTCAGGTACACATAATCTGTCTCTGTATCGTAGTACTCCATCGGCTGACATCTTAAATGGGGTCTCATCCTTCTGAAGTGCTGTATCTCTATAATGTACCAGAACAGGATCCTCATATTGCCGTCTCTTTACCTCTTCTACAATAGAGGACTCAGCAACACCTCGTACAATAATGCTACCATTATCAGCATCAGCCAAACGAACTCCAAGACTAGCTAGCTGATGGATCTCACGAACTATCTCCTTCTTTTCTGGTTGTACGCCGGCCAAACAAGCCATAGATTTACGGCTGAGTGCATCTACTACCACATTAGCCTTTCCTGGGTGATATAGAATATCAACATCATAATCCTTCAGCAACTCTAACCATCTCCTCTGTCGCAAATTCAGTTCCTTCTGCTTAAAAATATACTGGAGACTCTTATGATCTGTATAAATATCAACATGCACGCCATACAGATAATGTCTCCATATCTTCAAAGCATGTATCACTGCTGCCAACTCCAGGTCATGTGTAGGATAATTTCTCTCATGTTTCCTGAGTTGTCGGGAGGCATAGGCTATAACTCTGCCGTGCTGCATCAACACGCAACCCAACCCAACACCGGAAGCATCACAATAAACAACATAGCCATCTGGCCCCTTAGGAAGAGTTAGAACAGGAGCTGTAGTCAACTTATCTTTCAATAATTGAAAACTCCGTTCACAAGCATCGGTCCACTGGAATTTGGCTGCCTTCTGTGTTAGCCTTGTTAAAGGCGCTGAAATAGAGGCAAACTTTTCTACAAATCTCCTGTAATACCCTGCCAGCCCCAGAAAACTACGTACCTCAGTAGGCGTCGTAGGTCTAGGCCAAGTTTTGACGGCCTCAATTTTCTGCGAATCTACCCGAATACCATCTGCTCAAACAATATGCCCCAAAAATGCTACAGAAGTCAACCAGAATTCACATTTAGAGAACTAAGCATATAACTTCTGGAGCTGGAGTACCCTGAGTACTGTCCTCAAATGCTCTGCATGCTTTTCTTCCGATCGTGAATAGATCAGAATATCATCAATGAATACAATCACGAACAAGTCAAGGAATGGCTTAAACACCCTGTTCATCAAGTCCATGAACACTGCTGGAGCATTGGTCAGCCCAAAAGACATCACTCTAAACTCGTAATGTCCATATCGAGTCCTGAATGCAGTCTTCGGAATATCTGTCTCCCTTACCCGCACCTGGTGATAACCTGACCGCAAGTCTATCTTTGAGAAGCATTTAGCACCCTGCAACTGATCAAATAAATCATCAATCCTGGGGAGGGGATATCTGTTCTTTATCGTGATTTTGTTCAGCTGCCTATAATCAATGCACATTCGCAGCGACCCATCTTTCTTCCGTACAAATAATACTGGTGCTCCCCAAGGTGATGTACTGGGCCTGATGAAACCCTTTTCCAGCAAATCTCTCAGTTGCTCCTTCAATTCTTTCAACTCTGCAGGTGCCATTCTGTAAGGAGGAATAGATATAGGTTGAGTGTCTGGCAATACATCTATAGTGAACTCTATCTCACGTTCAGGAGGAAGGCTTGGAAGTTCATCTGGAAATACACCTGGAAATTCATTAACCACCGGGACAGATTGTAGAGTCGGTGATTCTGCTTTCAAGTCATGCACACGAACCAGGTGATAAATATAGCCTTTTCTAACCATCTTCCTTGCCTTGAGGTATGAAATAAACTTACCCCTAGGCGATGCTGTGTTCCCCCTCCACTCTATAATTGGTTCCCCTAGAAACTGAAACCGAACTAATTTGCCTCGGCAATCAACGTTAGCATAGCAGGAAGCTAACCAATCCATCCCCATAATAACATCGAACTCAGTCATAGCTAACTCTATCAAATCTGCCCTGGTACAGCGATTACATATGACTACCAAACAATCTTTATATACTAGCTCTGCCAAGACAAAATCCCCTACTGGTGTAGCTATCTCAAATGGTTCTATAGGTTCAGATTTTATCCCAATTTTACTAGCAACAAAAGGGGAAATATATGATAATGTGGAACCGGGGTCTATCAATGCATATACATCTCGGGAGACAATCGATAATGTACCTGTGACCACATTTGGCGACGCTTCCTGATCCTGTCTGCTGGCTAAAGCATATAAGCGGTTGGAAGGACCGCCAGAACTAGAAGCCCCTCCACGGCCTCTGCCACGGCCTGCTGGTGTCGGAATACCTTGCCCCATAGGGCGCATAGCAACTGAAGAAGAAGAAGAACCCGCAACTGATCCCGTAGGCTGAGCTGGCCCACCTGCCCCACCCCCAAATCGACATTCCCTCATAGTATGGCCCTGACGGCCGCAAGAAAAGCAAGCACCAGTAATAAGACGGCATTCCCCTGGATGGCGTCTGCCACATCGAGGACATGGGGGTACAGGTGGTCTCATCTGGCCCGAATTCCTGTGCGTCTGGAACCCTGAAGTCATGGAGCTTTGACCAGCTCCCGAATACCCCGTGCTATCAAACCTTCTACCAGTAAATCGTGAAGGTGCACTCCGTGCCGGCTGGGAAGGATATCGACTATACTGCTGTTGGGGCTGCCCGCCCCGAAAGTCACCAGAATGATACCCAGCTGATCTAGCTCTCTTATGTTGACTCCTGTCCTGCTCCCTATCAAATCGATGCCCTCTCTGTCGACCCTCAACTCCCTGGGCATATGCCTGCACTCGAGCGATATTTATACCGGGCTGAGATGCCATTGCCATGCAGCTATCAATCAAATAATTATCCAAGCCCATTACATAACGATGCACCCTATCTGTCATGTCAGCTACCATAGCGGGCGCGTACCTAGCCAGCGAATCAAACTCGATGCTATAGTCCCGAACACTTCTACCATTCTGCCTCAGGTGTATAAATCTGTCAACTCTGGCTCGCCTCATCTCTGGAGGCAGAAAATGACCCAGAAAAGCCTCTACGAACTCGTCCCATACTGTTGGTGGAGCATCCTCACCCCTGGACAACTCCCAGGACTCATACCAATTAACTGCCACATCCCGCAACTGATAGGAAGCCAATTCGACCGACTCAGTCTCGGAAGATTTAGTCACCCGCAACGTACGCAGCATCTGTCGAATAAACTCCTGTGGATCCTCTGCGGGCTTTGACCCATAGAACTCTGGGGGTTTACAAGTCAGAAAATCGCGAACCCTCAAACTGTCGCGTCTATCCGCATCATCACCTCCTAACCCACGTCTGCGAGCCTGTCCCGATACCAACCTAGTCAATAACTGTACTGCTTCACGCATAGCCCTATCCTCCGCCCCTGGCTGGGGAGCTGGAGGCTCGGTTGCTGGAGCCGCAGGAGCTGGTGGTAAGTCTGTCTCCTGACCTGCAGCTGCTGCTGCCCTAGCCTCCTCTGATAGTGATGGTGTAGCGGAGCTCGCTGACTGAATTCTAATCCCAGGCACATATTGGGAATAAGCTCTAGTGACTCTCCGGGTCCCACTAGTCTCCCCAACTACCGCTTTGCCCTTCTGGGCGGTTGTCGCCTTCTTTGGAGGCATCGCTGAAAACATAGCAATCTGTTAGGGAAAAATTTATCCTGATAATACAGCTCTATCGCACGATCTAGAATGAGAAGAAAAGATGACATCCTAAAGGTCCTGTAGCTTCCTGTTTATAAACGTGGTGCACAACACATCGATAAACAAGACTCTACTAGACACAGTCTGTGGACACTCCGAGGATTTAACCGCTCTGATACCACTTTTGTCACGACCCAACCCCATAGGCCGTGACTCGTGCCCGAATTGGGCACTCATATTATATGTTAACTATAGTCATTTACAATTAGCATGTTCTGATCTCATTTGTGTATAAAAAGATAGGGAGTTATTTAGATTTGTCAAGTTCGGTATGCCTTAGTCATCCATCTCCCGAGGAGTTGCACTTATCAAACAACAACATTTATATATATTCCTAAGCCGACAAGGCTGCCACGATATACAAAATACCAAACATACACACATATGCAAGCCGACAAGGCTGCCATTACGACTGGGTACGCCCCAAACTTAAGTCAAAACATAAAACGCATCAACAACTGTAAACAGACCCACACCGATGTCCACAGACTTCTAAGAGTAACGACCGTATTATGTGACGGGACAGGGCCCCGCCGTACCCAAATAAACACATACGGACACAACATAAGGAGGTTATACCACAAGCTAGCTCCGGAACAAAGGAGCAGTCCAAAATAGCTGAAAGATGATCTAAGCTGGCGGATCTCCAAAGCGAGCGTCTATACCTGCGGGCATGAACGCAGCCCCCCGAAGGAAGGGGGTCAGTACGGAATATGTACTGAATATGTAAAGCTTGAAACATAGTATAGACTTATATTGAGACACGGTACATAGGATGCATTGCAACAACAGAATTTCATAAAACTTGCCTTTGAACATATTTCATCTGTATCATTCTCATATCATTGCTATTATAGAGTTTTGTAGTCAAAGCTGCATAATCATTCTGTATAAAACATACATGACGTGTCCCGGCCCTTTTTATGAGGGACTCGGTAATTTAAAATCATAGCATCATAACATAAACATAGACGTGTCCCGGCCCTTTCCTGAGGGACTCGGTAATAAGGAATATGCCCTCCTGGCCACCATCATCTCCATATCATCATATCATCATATCATCATATCATCACATCATCATATCATCATCATATATATATACATAACGTGTCCCGGCCCTCTAGTGAGGGGCTCGGTGATTAATATAATAAATGTGCGCACGAAAACGTACCCTGGCCCGGGACTCAGTGAAGGATATAGCGGTAAGCACGAGCAGAATAATAAGCAACCACATATATGCAAATCATCTTTTTAGACTCAAGGGATAAGCAACTAACCCGCTCTAAGTGTCAAAATAATGTTCACCTTCAGTTCATTTCAAGTCTCATAACAAACTATTACAAGAAACGTTTTAGACTTCATGTACATATGTCACTTTAATATGGTATAGCTTTTGGAAGTCAAGTATGTCTTTAGTTGTGCAATTCTTTAAGTATAGGAACTTTCATGCATCGTTCATTAGTCACTCATACTGTAGGTACATGACAATAACATTAGTGAAATATAGATTCATAAGCCAAAATTCATATCGTTTCATTCTTACGTCTAGGACATGCCAAAAGAAAGAAGGAATAGGCTTTACATACCTTTTGCGTTTAGTTGTATTCTAACTTGTACTTGCTGCCCAACAATACTTATCCTATATCAAGATGTGAAGAACTACAATTAGTCTACAAGGGCATTCAACACGTATTGTGACATTCACAACTCCTTTCTAACAATTAAACGACGTTTCGTTCGCATTTAACCCAACTAGCGTTACAAGCTAACATGGCTAGTCGTTCTTTCATATATTGATCAAAACCTGTTTAAGCATGACTTAGGGAACTTGGGCAGTCCCTACACCACCCAAAACAGTCTCATACACACGGCAACCCAACACACACATCATTTCCATTCTTACTTAGCAATTTTCCAGTTTTAACTTGCAACAACACAACACTTTTCATGACTTTACTTTCATGAAATCTTGGAACTGTTTTAGCATCATCTTCACTCTTACAACAGCCCACAATCAGTTCAGTTTTAACTTGAATCATGGCATTTTACATTCACTACACGTTTGCAACAAAAACCAACATTCAACACACACAATTTCACTTCTAATCCCTAAAACTGTCCACGGTTTTTGGACTGCCCTTACCCCTCAACATAATTCGTTTCTTGAACACCTTAATTTACATATTCAACATGCATACAATACACTACAATGTCCACAACAACAACAATCAAATTATAGCCCAAAACAGTCCATGAATTCGTCCAAAACAGCCCCCTACCCGGTTTCATCACAACTACTCCAACTTCATGATTTTCATTCGTTTATCCAACTACAATGCATTCAATTCATTTCCAATACATATTCAACAAGATTAAGCATGACTTCATCAGAATCTTCAACACATGATTCATTTTAAATTCGAGCAAAAACAGTCCAATAGCCAACATGCAACATCACAATCAAACTCCCACAATCTTTGTTCATTTACATATGTTGATACATATTCAATTCACTAACAATACATGCACAATGAAATCAGTCATAAACTCACCTCACACACGGCTCACTCTCTACTTCAACTACAACCACAATCCAACAACAACATGCATGAACTATACATTCAAATCATCATGCAACACAAGAACAACAAACATTCTTACCTTTCAATCTTGACACTTCAATCGGCTAGCCTTCACTTTCACTACTTGAATTTTAACACTTGTTCTTGCTATATCAATGGATGCTACATGTTAACACACCTTCCATGGAGTTGGATTGCTTAGGAAAAACTGAATTTTTTTGGAGAAGTTGGCACCTTCACTCTCGGCTAGCTCTAGCCGAGAGACTCTCTCTCTCTATCACTATATTTCTTGACTTGTTGATGTTGGAATGAGTTTGTTAGTGCTATGGAATCAGATTTTTGTTTTGTCTATGTTCCCTCCATGACTTGGCCATGTGCTTTACATTATTTTGGGTTAATAACCATTGACTATTCCACTCAAGCTACACGGCTAGCTTTGTCCATTTAATGGACTGATTTTTGGTCTTTCCAATCCCACTTATTAATCCAATTATGGTTAGTTTAATACCAATTTTCCATTACTAGTTTAATGCCACACGAGAATTGTGAATAAATTGTGACTCGATGCGAAACCGGAAGTTAAAATCTCTACTTCATATCTTAAGATAGTCTTGCCTTTAACTCGTCGCGCTTATTTTAAAACGTCCCGACGTATGAAAATACGGGACATAACAGTCAGAATT
Source organism: Lycium barbarum (assembly GCF_019175385.1). Taxonomy (NCBI): domain Eukaryota; kingdom Viridiplantae; phylum Streptophyta; class Magnoliopsida; order Solanales; family Solanaceae; genus Lycium; species Lycium barbarum. The sequence continues at coordinate 62,002,418 of NC_083344.1, read as the reverse complement.
CAGGATATACTTGAACTTTTATTAATTGTCCTTGTATATTTCCCTGGTCACTTTCTCTTCCATTCATAGGCTATACATTTCAATAATACTTGCAACATTCTTACCATATCTGACTTATAATCCCTTTTACCATTACTTGCCTCTGTAGTTATTCCTTCAACTTTTGTCGTCTCTGTAATCCCCATGTCGTCATCCTCTTCCTTTGTCAACACCATTCTTCCGCTGAAATTAAGGGTTAGTACAAGGAATTTCATTTCCTATGACTTGGCTCTCATCGCACGATCTAAGATGGAAAGAAAGATAACATCCTAAATGTCCTGTAGCTTCCTGTTTATAGATGTTGTGCACAACACACCGATAAACAAGACTCTACTAGACACGGTCTGTAAACACTCCGAGGATGAACTGCTCTGATACCACTTTTGTCGCGACCTAAACTGATGGGCCATGACTAGTGCCCGAGTTGGACACTCATATACGAAACTGTTAGATATAATCAGACTGATACTAAGGACAATGCGGAAATATGTAAAAACATGTTGTAGACTCATAATGCCATATATCAGAAAGAACCTGTCTCCTGAGGAGTCAAAGTCACCCAAACATAACAAAATACGCAAGCCGACAAGGCTGCCAATATACACGGGAATATCCAAAACGAACTACATCTGTATAGCTGACCAAACCATATACATAACCCACACATGTCTACAAATCTCTAAGAGTATAACAAAGCCTATATCAAAGGATCTGTACCAAAATGACTCAAGCTCCGGAACAATAGAGCTCTCCAAGCAGCTGAGCAGAAGTCCTAGACCGGAGGATCACCGAACTGAGTGTTTGTACCTACGAGCATGAAACGCAGCCCCTGAAGAAAGGGGGTCTCTATGGAAAATGTACTGAGTATGTAAAGCATGAAGTACAATAAGGAAGATCATGACTGAGTAAAAGATGATAGGAGGAAAGTATGACAATCAAGGATACCAATGCATCTGTCCCTTATGAGATGAGAGTCATGCATATATATAATATACCGTACCCGACCCATTATGGGACTCAGTGAATGAAGTCATATATATACCATACCCGACCCTTTAGTGAGAGACTCGGTGAAATAATCATATACATACCGTACCCGGCCCTCTAGTGAGGGACTCGGTGAAGTAATCATATATATACCGTACCCCGCCCTCTAGTGAGGGACTCGGTGAAATAATCATATATATACCGTACCCGACCCTCTAGTGAGGGACTCGGTGAAATAAGGCCATAACAATGTGCATGAATAGAATATTATGAGCAATCATGTACAAACTGAATCATCGTTTGAGACTTGATAGAATAATTAGAATGAACCAACACTTGAGAATCCAGACAACTGTCATGTCAAGTACCACTGAGAACTAGAGTTCATTGGAGTCATGTATGTACGTCGTTGGCTCACTTTATGTAATTCATGCCAAAGAGAAGGAAAGGATAACTTTACATACCTTGAAGCTTATTTATTCGCTCAACTCCTACTTCTCGAACTCCCAAATCTACAATCAAGGGAATTCATACTATCGTTAGGCTCGTTACCAAATGCTTATCCTAAGCCTACAAATAAATCTTCCTAAAAATCTGCCAAAATTTCAGCAGCATCTTCTCTGTTTATATGCCTAGCCCAAAATCCCAACTCAGCAACCAACAACAACAACAACAAAAATACCAACATTAATCATAATATTTCTAATACCAAAATACTTCATAATCATCCCACACGGTGTTTTGTCCCATATTTCCACCACAGAATTATCTTAAAACTATTTAACAACTCTACCTCCACGAATAAACCAAGATTAACGTTAATAACAAGAGATTCATACCTTTCTATCGATAATATCGCTATATCTTCACTTCTCCACCTTGATCTTAAGCCACAACGCACCGCTATATGATATTGTAGTCGTAACTATACGCTGTCTGGACCGGAATTCGGGAATTATATTTGATCTGAGCTAAAATTTGGTGTTGAGAAGTTGTAGGAGGTTTCTAGAATTTTTGGGTGTTTTGAATGAAAAAGGGGGGGGGGGGGGTAAGCCCTCCTTATATAGAGTTCCAGAATCTTCCCAAACCGACCTAAAATTTGGTCAGCGCGTTCGCAGTGCCTTCTGGCGCGTTTGCGCTCGCTTAATTTTCTGCCTGCGCGTTCGTTCAGTAAAAAGGTCATAACTTTTGATCCCGACATCGTGTGAGAGCCCACGATCTACGGTTGGAAAGCTAATTCAATTATCTACAACTTTCAATTTTGGTGTAACTACAAATTCCAAACTTATCATAGCGTTTTGGCCTCCTCAAGTCGGATCATCCGAAACCGTATCCTTAAATCATCCTTTTAGGGGGCTTATGCCCACATTTGGCTTAAGAGTCCTTCTTAAGACTTGCTCGACTCCCTATGTACTATGCTTGTAAGTTTTCATATGTCCTTTATAAAACCCCGACATGTGGGCGCCACCTTAGCTTACGGTTACGGGGGCTTTTCATTGTTATATCCCGTATTTTCGTGTATTCGGGAAAATTCGAAATAATTTTGATTTGAAAGGAATAAGGTCATATGTTGATTTGAATTAATATATGTGTGTGTTGTTCATGAAAAAGTATTGATGTGGAAGTGCGTAGGAAGGCCAAGGGAAAAATTGGAATTTTGGGAATTAGTTTCGGGAATTACAAAATAAGAATTTTGACCAATTGGGCTTGGAAAAATTTTAACCAAATTAAGGCCCAAAGCCAAGGGTGGCTGGCCATATAGGGTGGTCCAAGCCCATGGGAATTAATTAAATTCCCATGTGATTAATTGGCTTAAATAGAGTGGAAGATTCAAGAAAAACAAAGAGAAAGAATAGAAGGAGAAAAACAAGAGAACAAGAAAGAGCAAGTGAGGAGGGGTTTCGGCCAGCCCCTCCCATTTTACCCCCCTAAAATCTTGCTTCCAAAATTGTTTTCTTGTGGTATTTATACTAAATTGAGAGTCCTCTACAACTTGGTGCAATTGTTTGGGAGAATAGAGCACTTGCTTCTTCAATATGACAACATGTTTGAGTAAAGAAGATTGGAGAGAAAGGTAAGAATTTATCCCTATTTATTGTGTTATGAAGTCTTGTTTGTGTTGTAGTATGTAGAAATGAGTAGAAACTATGGAAATATGGAAGTTTAACAAGTGGGTATATATATATATGCATGTAGCCGTGTGTACATGTATGTGTATACCTATAATGTGTTGAATTTTTGTTGTATTTTAGTTGTGGTTATGGTGGAATGTACATTGGAAATGAAAGTTGAATAAATTTGGTTGAAGTTGAAAAATAGGTGTTTGGCCGTGTGGTATGGTGTTGGTAGGATGCCAATGAATTAATTTTGTTTAATGTGGTAGTTGTGTTGTTGTGATGCTTGCAATGTAAATGAAGATAAAATAATATAAGTTTGCATTGAAATGGAATGTAGAAGCTTATGTCGTTTTAGTACGATTTTATGACATTATGAAAATGAAGTTGTTAGGGTACAAATTATGATGATCGTTGATGGGTTTGGAAGATGGAAACATGTTATGAATATGTATGCCAAAGATTAGAAGTTTTGGATGAATTATGACTTTGGCGGAAAGTTTGTATATTATGTATATCGTGTGTATAATTTGAGGAAACGATATGAAATTCTGCTAAATTATGTTGTGATGCTCTAGATTGATGATGAATGTGAAACCATTGAGATTAGTTTTTAATTTAAGGTTGAAGTGAAGGTTATGACATTGTGTTGGAAAGATAGCTAGTTGTGTTATATTGTGTTTAGTGTGATTGTTGTTGGGTTGTTGTTGATTGTTTTGGCCGAGTTAAATTCTCGGGGGTGCTATATGTAAAGGGGAGGTGCTGCCGAAATTTCGGTAGACAAATATGAGTTAAGTTGAATTCATAGAATCTATAACTCACAATTGGTAAATATGACCATTTGCAGATTTTTGACGAAACGGGAAGTGTGTTTGGAAAGGCGTAAGGAGCTTGAAAGGTATGTAAAGCTACCCCGATTCTTCTTTTGGCATGTCCTAGGTGTACTAGGATTGGATTTGCACCTCGGAAGACATTCTGCCCATCTGAATCCGCATTTGAAAATACTCCTTTTTCGTTCAATAGAATTGAACCCCTTAAGCATGCTTTATTGAAAAATTATGCAAGCTTCTCCAAACTGCCTAGAAAGCTATGGAATACCCCTAAGTCCTCTGTAGGTGACCCCATAAGTTTAATATACGTAATTTGAGCCCGCCGCTTTGTTTGTCCCGAGGTTGGCCCACTATTTTCGATTTTACCCTTATGGTAATTTGTGACTTGATTTCAAGCGATTTTCAAGGAAACGTCCTAACTACTTTTCCAACTACTAATGATACTTATCTTAAACACTTTATTGAGTCTATGTAAAGGTACGATATGTTGGGTTGCATTTAGTCTCCCACTATTCCCGCTTAGCTTCTATTTGTACTATTGCCTTATTTTCGAACAATATAAAATGAAACGTTTTAACTATCCTTTCAACTACTAAAGGAAATTGTTTTAGTGATTCCCTCGAGTTTGGTAAGCTATTTTGGAATATGAAAATGATTTCAGGAGGATTATTCTTCCGCAACTCATTATGACGTATGACATACACTTACTATGATTCCGTCCGACTTCATTGATTTTGATTTGTCATTCGATATGCCTCACTGAGTCTCTGGAAATCGATGATATTTTTATTGCATTTAGTTTCTCACTACTCCATTCGTGGATGCCTCAATGTTTCCCACACTGAGCCCGGGCCAGGCTATGTTGTCAAGCGTATTCCACTGCATTGTTCGTCGTGCCTCGATGTGAGGGGGCAGGTATATATGTACATGGGTTTTGGAGTATGCTGTGCCATGTACACACATTCTGATATGATATGATCTGATATGGCCATCTGATACGATATGTTATGTGACGGGGTTATCCCTTACTCTGTTCCTTATGTATGGTGGCACCAGCGTCAGGGGGTGGCCACGTTCTATTTGCTGAGCCCCTTGGCAGGGGCCGGATATGATGTGATATATGTTTCTGTACACATTCCTCATGTTTTGAAAATATGCATTTGATACTTCGGATGTCACACTCACTTCTCTGTAAGTTCTGTTTCGGTTAAAATCTTATTCCGCAATGGGACCAGGTACGACATATGTTTTCAACAAATACTATTTATGCTTTATGATCAGTATTTTGCTAATCTGGATATTCTATCCATTTTCTGTACCCTCTACTTTGATTATGACTTGGTTTACTACGTTCTGTGCTTTACATACTCAGTACATATTTTGTACTGACACCCTTTCTTCGGGGGCTGCGTTTTCATGCCGCGCAGGTACAGAAGACAAATTTGCTGACCGCCTGCCTAGGACATCTATTCTGCTATATTGGGAGCGCTCTTTGTTTAGGGCCGGTATATTGGTACAGTCTGCCGCTATATTATATATATGTATGCGATTCAGGGGTATGACGGGGCCCTGTCCCGTCTTATGATTCTGTTATGATCTGTAGAGGTCTGTAGACATACTTGTGTGGGTTCTGCATTTGTTTGGGTATGATATGATCTGTGACAGCCTCACCGGCTTCCAAGTACTGTGTCGGTTCATTTATGATCACTACTAACGCCAAGTGACTTTTATATTTGAAAATATTCTATCGTTTGCTAATTTGGGTTATTGGGTACGTTTGGGTGTCCAGCACGGACACTAGTCGCGGCCTACGGAGTTGGGTCGTGACAAAAGTGGTATCAGAGCGGTTCGTCCTCGGAGTGTCTACAGACCGTGTCTAGTAGAGTCTTGGTTATCGGTGTGTTGTGCACCACATCTATAAACAGGAGGCTACAGGACATTTAGGGTGTTACCTTTCTTTGATTCTTAGATCGTGCGATAGAGCCAGCTGTAGGAAATGAGTTTCTTTCTTTACTAACCCTTGATTGCAGCTGGAGAACGGTATCGACGTAAGACAGCGACTGCTGATATTGGAAGCTACACATTACTCCGGTAAGCAATGGTATGAAAGACGTATGCTGGGTAAGGTATTCTGAAGTACGATTAAAACATAAAGTCGAACATTAAAAAGAGAAACAAACATGGAAAGTGTAGCAGGTGCAGTTCGAGTTGGGCATGTGAGGTAAGCCTCAGCATTCTGATACTTTTTATTTGGAATTGCTAGCCCCGTGTGGTTGTGATGCGACGTGATATGATATGGATATACGTATATGTGTTGGCCCTGTGAGGCATGGTTGGTATTTCCTGTGTACAGGTTTTGGAATAGTAAGAAATACAGAGGAACCTCTGCCCAAATTTTTCTAGAAATACGGAAAGGGAAATGAGATATAAATTTTTAACCTGTCTTGAAGGTCGATACCGATAGGATAAATCTATTATGGTGGATTAAAATTTTAAGGGGTACCCTCCATGTCATTTGTAAGAAGCATTACCCTTATCGGGAAAATTTTATCTCGAGAAAGCATATACGAGTAGCGAATTCGTAATTTAATTGGAGGGACCAGAAATATGTTCTAACCCCATTTTGTTTTAGCATAGCCCACGTGAAGGGAAAAAATATGTGGAAGGGCAAAAATGTCCAACGATCAAGTTTCCTCTAATTGAAAGAATACAAAGCGTATGACAAGCAGGCGGGAATTGAGTGGTTTGCCCACGGCTCATATATATAAATATGGAGGTAATTATGTGAATTAAGTTCTAAAAGATTCCGTGAAGTTCGTCGGACTTTAACTTTCTCGTGCTAATGATCGTAAAATGCCTTGCAGTAGCATTTTATCAGTTTCCATCGACTAATTGGAGATGGAATTTGTGGGATACAAATTTAAACTCATGGGCTGTCTAGAATTATATATATACGTGGAGGTAAGTATTGAAGACGTACAAGGGGCGACACAGCAACCATATAGTCAGAAAAGTAAAAGAATTCTCGCTAGGTCAGGGCGGGACCCGCTACGAGAAAGTTTTGAAAAGGCTGTTAGGACCCCGATTTGTCTTAAATTACGTGACAAAGGCTGTGCGGGGCAATCGGTGTGATTATACCGGTCTTAACGTGCCTAAATTCATTAAAGTTGTAAGGTTAAGCGTGCTAGGGCCAGAGCAATTCTGGGATGGGTGACCCCCTGGGAAATGTACAAAATTTTTGCAAAACTAGATATGAGAAACAAATAGGAAATTCTGGGTAACCAAAAGGGAATTAGGATATGTGGAATGGCTAGAAACTTTATAGGGGTCACACGAGCTGAGACGGATTGGATTGCTAAAAAGAAAGAAAAAACAGCGCAGCTCTGAAATTAGAGTAAATTTGAATAAATGATTGGAGATGTATTGTAAAAGAAATGGCAGTGATATATATACGTATGTGTAGGCCCCCCCAATTTATGATGATGTTGATTGATTGGTGAACCCTAATCGCCAGTGTTGTCATATACGAAAAACATTAACTGGAGAAGATGTACGAGAAAAGGGGAAAGGTGTGGTACCAATGTTACGAAATAGATTGATACTTATTTTGCTACCGGTTGAGATTGGAAGATCCAAATGTCAGGAGAAGTGAACCGTGAGAAACGTAATTAAGCGGAGCCTCTGAAAGAATCGACGGGCAAAGCACGAAGTTAATTGCGAAAGCAAACTAAAATGGAATAGTACAGGCAAAGAAAGACTTACGGCATGAAATGATGAATTATGTGAATATCAAATAATTCGATTGTCGAGAAAATAGGACGACAGGTAAGGAATGGGTATGAAGAAAGTATGTGGTTACTATGAGATAAGCAACTACCTTAATTATATCACTTGAGTGCCAACTACCGAGTAAGATTGTGTACTATGTAATTATGATTTTGTTAAGGTTTCGTACGAAGATAATCAAGTTGTAGGTTAGAAAGAAAAGATTCGAATATGGTGTAAGTATAACCCCAAGGAGGGGGAGCGAATGAAAGTAAAATAAATTAAGCATGAACGAAAACAACTAACATACAGAAGATTGAAGAGATACAGGACTGGTCTAGACCTTCGACATCGACTGAAATATGTAGTTTTTTGGAAATGGTCAGATTATGGCCTATGTCCCTCGGCAGCTCAGACCGCACGAGGAAAAATTATTTCGCCCATGATCTGGAATTAGCTACGGTGATTCATGCTTTAAAAATATGGCGGTATTACTTACGTGGGGTGCGGGTTGATATTTATACAAATCCTAAGGGCTGCCAGTATACGTTTTAAGAAAAAGGGAGCCAAATTCGCGGCAGAGAAGATGGTTCAATTATTGAAAGATTATGATGTTAATATTTTGTGCCACCCTAGAAAAGCTAAAGCCGTGACAGACGCACTTAGTCGTGAGTCTACGGACGGCTTGACCGGCGTACATTCAGAAATAAAAAAAAATTGGTCTGCAAATGCTCATTAGTCAGCTAGCCTTGGAGTCCGTTTGGTTGGTTCTGTAGATATTGAAATTTTTGTCCGAGAAGTTACCGAATCATCGATTACGGGAAAGGTAAAACAGCGTCAGTTTGAGGATTCTATTCGGGTATAGTACAGAGATACGACCTTTGACAAGGAAAAGACTCAGTTCGAGGTTTTACCTGATGGGTATGATTATGCAGAGGCAGATTATGTGTGCCCGACATCGTAAGACCCGTTGACCAGTGCCCAAATTGCCAGCGAGTTAAAATTGGGTATCAGAAACCGGGTGGACTGTTTCAGGAAATGAAAATTCCGACATGGAAGTGGGAGGTAATTAGTATGGATCTCATTACGGGTTTGCCTCGTGCTCCACGGAAGTATGATTTCCATATGTGGTATGGTTGATAAACTGACGAAAGTCAGCCCATTTTCTCCCCGTCAGAACCACTTATTCGGTTGGGGATTATGCCAGACTATATGTATTAAAGGAATAGTGAGACTCCACGGAGCTCCTATATCTATTGTCACTGACAGAGATACTCAGTTTATGACTAATTTCTGGAGATTTGTTTCAGGAAGGATTAGGGGCTCAGGTAAGTCCAAGCATAGTATTCCATCCTCAGAGTAACGGACAGGCCGAGCACACTATACAGACGCTAGAAGATATGTTGCGAGCCTGTATTATTGATTTCAGAGGTAGCCGAGACGATCATCTGCCGTTGATCGAGTTTGCTTATAATAACCGCTACCATTCTAGCTTAATACGAGGCTTTGTATGGTAGAAAACGCAGGTCACCCATCGGCTAGTTTGATATTGGCGAAACAAAATTAATAGGCCCAGATATGATCCAATAGACAGTTGATAAGGTGAAACTTATCCGAGAGAGACAATTAGCAGCTTAGAGTCGACATAAGTCATATTTTGATAAACGGCGTAGACCGTTGGAATCCCAGGTTAGTGATTGGGTATTTTTGAAGTATCGCCTATGAAAGGCATAATGCGATTCGGTAAAAAGATTAAGTTCAATCCGCGATATATCTGACCTTATCAGATTGTTCGAAGAATTGAGAATGTCGTTTACGGGCTAGACCTACCATCTGATTTGGAAGCGGTACATCTGGTACTTCATGTATCCATGCTCCGCAAATGTGTCGGTAATCCTCCCAGAATATTTCCACCAAAAGATATTCAAGTGACGGAAGAGTTGTCTGATGAAGAACAAACTGTAATTAGTCTGGAATGCCCGGTGAAGAGACTACGCACTAAAGATATACCCCCTATTAAGGTCTTGTGGCAAAACAGTAATGGGGAAGCAACGACCTTGGAAGTAGAGGATGGAATGAAGAAGAAGTGTCCTCACTTATTTTTTTTTATGCCCACCGGTAATCTGAAGTCCTTACTCGATTATATTCAATAACGAAGGTGTGTCAATTGTGTTGACCATAAAAAGGAACTCCCCGAAGTATTTACAAACCCTAAGAGACTAATCTAACATTCGAGGACGAATGTTCTAAAGGGGGGGAGGATGTTATATCCCGTATTTTCGTGTATTCGGGAAAATTCGAAATAATTTTGATTTGAAAGGAATAAGGTCATATGTTGATTTGAATTAATATATGTGTGTGTTGTTCATGAAAAAGTATTGATGTGGAAGTGCGGAGGAAGGCCAAGGGAAAAATTGGAATTTTGGGAATTAGTTTCGAGAATTACAAAATAAGAATTTTGACCAATTGGGCTTGGAATTTTTTTTACTAAATTAAGGCCCAAAGCCAAGGGTGGCCGGCCATATAGGGTGGTCCAAGCCCATGGGAATTAATTAAATTCCCATGTGATTAATTGGCTTAAATAGAGTGGAAGATTCAAGAAAAACAAAGAGAAAGAATAGAAGGAGAAAAACAAGAGAACAAGAAAGAGCAAGTGAGGAAGGGTTTCGGCCAGCCCCTCCCATTTTACCCCCCTAAAATCTTGCTTCCAAAATTGTTTTCTTGTGGTATTTATACTAAATTGAGTGTCCTCTACAACTTGGTGCAATTGTTTGGGAGAATAGAGCACTTGTTTCTTCAATATGACAACATGTTTGAGTAAAGAAGATTGGAGAGAAAGGTAAGAATTCATCCCTATTTATTGTGTTATGAAGTCTTGTTTGTGTTGTAGTATGTAGAAATGAGTAGAAACTATGGAAATATGGAAGTTTACCAAGTGGGTATATATATATATGCATGTAGCCGTGTGTACATGTATGTGTATACCTATAATGTGTTGAATTTTTGTTGTATTTTAGTTGTGGTTATGGTGGAATGCACATTGGAAATGAAAATTGAATAAATTTGGTTGAAGTTGAAAAATAGGTGTTTGGCCGTGTGGTATGGTGTTGGTAGGATGCCAAAGAATTAATTTTGTTTAAATGAAGATAAAATGATATAAGTTTTCATTGAAATGGAATGTAGAAGCTTATGTCGTTTTAGTACGATTTTATGACATTATGAAAATGAAGTTGTTAGGGTACAAATTATGATGATCATTGATGGGTTTGGAAGATGGAAACATGTTATGAATATGTATGCCAAAGATTAGAAGTTTTGGATGACTTATGACTTTGGCGGAAAGTTTGTATATTATGTATATCGTGTGTATAATTTGAGGAAACGATATGAAATGCTTCTAAATTATGTTGTGATGCTCTAGATTGATGATGAATGTGAAACCATTGAGATTAGTTTTGAATTTAAGGTTGAAGTGAAGGTTATGACATTGTGTTGGAAAGATAGCTAGTTGTGTTATATTGTGTTTAGTGTGATTGTTGTTGTTGTTGATGTTGTTGTTGGGTTGTTGTTGATTGTTTTGGCCGAGTTAAATTCTCGGGGGTGCTATATGTATAGGGGAGGTGCTGCCGAAATTTCGGTAGACAAATATGAGTTAAGTTGAATTCGTAGAATCTATAACTCACAATTGGTAAATATGACCATTTGCAGATTTTTGACGAAACGGGAAGTGAGCTTGGAAAGGCGTAAGGAGCTTGAAAGGTATATAAAGCTACCCCGATTCTTCTTTTGGCATGTCCTAGGTGTACTAGGATTGGATTTGCACCTCGGAAGACATTCTGCCCATCTGAATCCGCATTTGAAAATACTCTTTTTTCGTTCAATAGAATTGAACCCCTTAAGCATGCTTTATTGAAAAATTATGCAAGCTTCTCCAAACTGCCTAGAAAGCTATGGAATACCCCTAAGTCCTCTGTAGGTGACCCCATAAGCTTAATATACGTAATTTGAGCCCGCCGCTTTGTTTGTCCCGAGGTGGGCCCACTATTTTCGATTTTACCCTTATGGTAATTTGTGACTTGATTTCAAGCGATTTTCAAGGAAACGTCCTAACTACTTTTCCAACTACTAATGATACTTATCTTAAACACTTTATTGAGTCTATGTAAAGGTACGATATGTTTGGTTGCATTTAGTCTCCCACTATTCCCGCTTAGCTTCTATTTGTACTATTGCCTTATTTTCGAACAATATAAAATGAAACGTTTTAACTATCCTTTCAACTACTAAAGGAAATTGTTTTAGTGATTCCCTCGAGTTTGGTAAGCTATTTTGGAATATGAAAATGATTTCAGGAGGGTTATTCTTCCGCAACTCATTATGACATATGACATACACTTACTATGATTCCGTCCGACTTCATTGATTTGATTTGTCATTCGATATGCCTCACTGAGTCTCTGGAAATCGATGATATTTTTATTGCATTTAGTTTCTCACTACTCCATTCATGGATGCCTCAATATTTCCCACACTGAGCCCGGGCCAGGATATGTTGTCAGGCGTATTCCACTGCATTGTTCGCCGTGCCTCGATGTGAGGGGGCAGGTATATATGTACATGGGTTTTGGAGTATGTTGTGCCATGTACACACATTCTGATATGATATGATCTGATATGGCCATCTGATATGATATGTTATGTGACGAGGTTATCCCCTACTCTGTTCCTTATATATGGTGGCACCAGCGTCGGGGGGTGGCCACGTTCTGTTTGCTGAGCCCCTTGGCAGGGGCCGGATATGATGTGATATATGTTTCTGTACACACTCCTCATGTTTTGAAAATATGCATTTGATACTTCGGATGTCACACTCACTTCTCTGTAAGTTCTGTTTCGGTTAAAATCTTGTTCCGCAATGGGACCAGGTATGACATATGTTTTCAACAAATACTATTTATGCTTTATGATCAGTATTTTGCTAATCTGGATATTCTGTCCATTTTCTGTACCTTCTACTTTGATTATGACTTGGTTTACTACGTTCTGTGCTTTACATACTCAGTACATATTTCGTACTGACCCCCTTTCTTCGGGGGCTGCGTTTTCATGCCGCGCAGGTACAGAAGACAAATTTGCTGACCGCCTGCCTAGGACATCTATTCTGCTATATTGGGAGCGCTCTTTGTTCAGGGCCGGTATATTGGTACAGTCTGCCGCTATATTATATATATGTATGCGATTCAGGGGTATGACGGGGCCCTGTCCCGTCTTATGATTCTGTTATGATCTGTAGAGGTCTGTAGACATACTTGTGTGGGTTCTGCATATGTTTGGGTATGATATGATCTGTGACAACCTCACCGGCTTCCAAGTACTGTGTCGGTTCATTTATGATCACTACTAACGCCAAGTGACTTTTATATTTGAAAATATTCTATCGTTTGCTAATTTGGGTTATTGGGTACGTTTGGGTGTCCAGCACGGACACTAGTCGCGGCCTACGGAGTTAGGTCGTGACATTCATCAAGCAACGTTTGACCTAATTTACACCATACGATCTCCAAATGTCATATATATATATTTATGCTCAGATCATATATTCTTCATCCCTGGCGCGGGCCTAAAATTTGCTCAGTGCGTTCGCGTCCTGTGGTGGTGCGTTCGCGCTGAGTTGGCCGTTGGCCTCTTGCGCGTTCGCAACACTCCCCGGCTCATTCGCGCAGTCTATTTTCCTGGCATGCCATCCCAACTTGTAACGTCCATATCTCCTTACCCTAATGTCCTATTGAGGAGCGGTTTGTTGTGTTGGAAACTGGATTTTATGAACCTCACTCTCGGCTTTGGCATTGTCTCAAAACTCGTCATGTTTCAAAAAATATCCTTCCCAATACTTCTCAGACATGATCGTAAGCCCTTATAACCATAATATAGGCGCATATCACTTCAGATCGCAATTAAAAAAATTAACACCTAACGAACCTTAACGTCCAAAACAATGAGGTGTAACAGTTCTTAGGTGTACGCCCAACCTACTTGGACATCATTTACTTTAGGTATTTCATTTTGCACGATTCTTTCTTGGATTTTGGGCCTAATCTCTTGGATCTGATGACGTTTTGGGCACACACAACCTAGGACTTGCCCTTTTTGGCCCAACAAACAAACTTTCTTCATGACTTGGAAATTTTTTGGATCAACCTTTCTTTTGGGTCTTCTTCTCAAGATCATATCTTCAAGAACATGAAGAACATTCAAAATTCCAAGTACCTTAATTCCTACTCCTTTTGCTCCAATTTTCAGATCTAAACTCCTTATTACTTGGCGAACAAAGCCCAATATTGAATTTTCCTCAATTTCTTCTCAATCACTAAACTCACTTTTGAGTTATTCAAGCTTGGATGAACCTTCAATGGTGGAATCTTCAAACCTCAGCCAATTCACCTCAAACTTCGTATCTAGATGTTTTCCACCTTGATAAACTCAAATCCAACCTCAAAACCTTCAAATCACACCACAACTTCAATTTTTTTTTTTTTTTTTTGGGTTTTCAAATTTTGAGCCTAGGATTAGAAATTGTAGAAACAATCTCTTAGCCTATGCTCTGATACCAAATGATAACAATTGACCTAGGGAAACTCTATGAATTAGACAAAATCAAAAGTAAATAAAAAGGATATGGGAAATTGGGGATGAGAAGATAGAAGGATAGATACTAGACCCAATTGGTAAGGAATCTCCTAATTGGATTTCAACCACAGAACCTAAGTAATTTGAATTCAAAGAAGAAGACTCAATTTGAATCCGTCTGTCGTCTCCACGGCTTTCCCTTTTTCGGGCCCCGAAAAAGGCATTTCCCCTTAGACGACTAATATGACGGTGCTTGCTTTGTGCACCGGCACAGCAGAATTCGAAAGGCCCCGGTTGTTATATAAGATTCCATTCAATCTAACAGGCGCTCCCAATGAAGCTAAACTTGCCTATGGTGTGCAAACCTCTTTCATGGAGGGGCATCGTCCACTCTCGAGATTCATATTGATCAATAGATCTCCGCGTCCCCTCCATGGAGAACAACAAAAGGGGATTCATCATCCTTTCTGAATCGAGACCCGGCCCGGCTCGCGTCGTTCCAACAACCGGCGGGGACGCTCTTTCGTTTACAAGGGACACAATTTCACATGAGTACTGGCCACTTCCCTAGCGGTCCTGCCACCACGCCGCAGAACGATTCTGGGCAGGCCGCAATAAGTCGCTAGTCGAAGGTTTAGAGCTCCTGCACCCATTGATTTTGCACCTTCTAAGGCCAAAAACTTGACTTTACTAAACAAGCGAGAAAGGGTCTAGGGGCCTAAGAGAAGGAAGATAGATCACCAAGGCTGATTTTTAGCGGTGAGGCCATTGGACCAATAAACAATAAGCGCAAGTAGCTTGAAATCAAAAAGGGTGAAATCACCTCATCGTCGGTAGGAACCCAGAGGCTTCAGGATAAACTAGATATGTTGCGAGAGAAACTGGAGATTTTCCTATGGCTTGGACGAAATTTTGGAAGAGAAAGTCAAGAAAGTGAGCAATCTAGATGAATTCAATGGATAAGAAATTCAATTCGCAACTTAGAAATCACACTTGAACAATAACCAAACAAACTATCTAATAACTACTCAATATTTGAGTTCACACAATATTCAAGCTAAGTCTTCCAAATGGATGAAAACAACTATTTATACAAATGCCTATTACATCAAAAGGCCCTAAAGGGGCTCTTTTGCAAAAATACCCACATGGGTCTTCAATTGCATCCAAAGTCTCATAACTTGCAAGTATGACCTCCAATTGCAATCTTAGCCCCATAGTTTCACTTTTAGCCATTTTGCGCATCTAGCCACTTTGCGACGCGTATCCACTTTGCAATTCTTCCAATGCCAAGCTATCTTCCAAACATCATTTGCTCTCTTACATGGGTCCACAAGTGTCTCCAACGTCCTCTTCCATGCCCTTGGGCCATTAGCATCAAACATGCCCTTTAGGATCATATCACCTTACTTCATTAAGGGTATAATTATAATAAATGCAAGCCTTTTCAAGTTTCATTTCTAAGGAAGACATCCAAACAAGGCCCTTACTTCATTAAGGGTACAATTGTAATAGATCTAGTTGTCTTCCTTATTTTCTTAGTATAAATAGTAGGCTAAACATTTCAATACTTAGCTTTGATGAATTATGAATATTTTGAGGGATATAGGGTTATCTCTGGAGAGAGAAACTTGTGAGAGGCCTTTGGTAGGTTCTTGTTGATTATTGTTTGTTGTGAGGTTAGTTTCTTGGGAATTCAATTCTCTTGAGGTCAACTTAAGAATTCGGTGTTTCTTTTGATGATAATTTAGAGGTCTTAGTTTTACATAACTTTGGTTCCTAAATTGAATCTTAAGTTGTGTCAAATTATCTATCTTTTCTTTTCCCTTTGTTTATCGTCTTAATTTCTTATTTCCGCATATCCATTCTTGTATCATTTGGGAAGCAATCTCTCCATTTAACCCAGCTCGAAACCAAGTCATAGCATTCAATCTATCATCTTCAAAGTCTATTCTCACTTTCACAAGTTGGACCTCATCATAGTATTCTTCCACACTTTTTTTGCCTTGCTTCAAAGTGTATACCTTCTTGAGTTCCTCTTGCTTGTATCGTTCGGTAACATATTTATGCTTCACGATATCCTTTAGCTCCTCCCAAGTGGGTGTCTGAGCAAGACCATGCAATCTTCTCGCTTCTACTTAGGTTTCCCACCATGTGAAAGCAAATCCTTCGAATTGAACAATGGCATAAGATACCATTTTCACCTCGGACATGTCATTCGTCAAGAAGATCCAATCACAATGCATCACCCAATCAAGAAACACCTCAGGATCACTTTCTCCTCTGAAGGTTGGAAGAGACACTTTAATGGATTAGAGACTTGCGTCCCGACCCCCATTGTTCCCAGAGTTTCCATGATTCCCATAAGGTTCTCCTTCATAGTCATCACCATAGAATTCACGACCTTGACATACATCCCGATATTGGTGATCATCACGGTCTTGGTAACCTCCTTGCCTTCCCATGTGAGGAGGTGGACCATTCCTACCATGTCTCCCTCGTTAGGCTCCTTATGCTTGCCCCTGTTGCCCCAAGCTTGATTGGCATTTCGCTCTCGAATAACATTTTCTATTTCATCATCATCAAGCGGTGGGTTATCCTGATTTGGTTGTTGGACATTTGGGTAGTTTTGGGTGGCAATGGCTCAGGTGGTGGTTGGTCATTTGGAAGTGGAGGTGGAGGTTGGTTATTTCGTTGGTGTATTAGAATGTTGTTTGGTGGAGTGAGGATGGTATTTTAGAGGGTGGTGTTTTGTGGGTTATGTTGGGGAGTAGGGTTATACAATCGGTGAATGGTTCTGGGGGACAAGGTAGGTGAAGCGTCTCGAGGCACGCAACTTGTGTCACCTTGATATCGAACTCCCAGTGAGAAGGATACCGCCTTAAATACGCTTCAATTGTCTCTACCCTACTTCCCAAGTTTTCCATCCAACCACTTATATCAGATAACATCCTGATATGACCCCACCTAGCTCAAGGCCATTCACTAGGAGCCAAGCAATGGAGCTTCAAGACCTTCAAGCTCTATTCATGAAGAAAGAATCATTTGAGGGGCTAGAAGAGAAGATCTCAAGAGTCTACAACATTTGGAATGTGGCTTGGGAAGATTTGGAGAAGACATCTCAAAGTGGCTAAAAGTGCAATAGGGACATTTTTGCAAAATCTGGGCGTTTGATGCAAATCTCGACCAAGAATGCAATTCATGGTCGAGAGTACAATTGGAGGCCACATTTGCAAGTCTTAGTCATTTAGATGGTTGAAGACCCATGTTGGGGCTAGCTTTACAAAGAGCCACTTTTGGGCCTTTGTTGTAAAGCCCTAGACTATAAATAGGAGACTTGTCTCATGTTCATTCCCTTAGCTTGAATATTGATGAAATTGAGTGTATAAGATTGTTAAGTAGTTTTTAGCTAATACAGATTATTTGGCTTAATTAACCAAGTGTGATTTCTTAGTTGTGCCTTGAATTACTTTCCATTGAATTTGCCTAGGATTGCTCATTTGTGGATTCAAGTTGAGTCAATTCTTGAAATTCAAATTGCTTAGGTTTTTAGGATTTCGATTCGAATTGAAAGGGGTTGGGTTTCATATACCCAACCTTATTCATAGAATCCATCCTAAGGGTCTAGTATTTCATATCTACCCTTCTCCCATCTCTATTCTTCACTCCCCCTTTATTTTGATTTTTTTGTTCTTTAGGTTTTCTAGAGTTTCTGTCACGACTCAACTAGAGGGCTATGACGGGCACTCGGTGCTAACACACCGAGCACCTCTAAACATACATCTCTTAAACATTTCTGGGTGGACCATAAAGATAGCTCCTGGATATCATGACCTGTAAAGACATATATCACAATATAATGGCACATCTATATATAATCTTCAACATTTATGTCCATCATCACCAGCCGACAAAGCTACTAAAATGTTATACAATGATATGGACCGGTAGGGTTATGAAATGTCTAACTATACACACATGTCTACAAGCCTCTACATAGAATACAAGTGACCATAAGGACCAATACCAATAGACTGCAGCTCCGAAGTAAGTGGAGTGCTCTTGAGAATCCGCTGATAAATCACCTACGAGTAAAATCCGTGTACATATCTACCTGCGGGCATGAATGCAGCGACCACAAGAAAGGACGTCAGTACGAACAATGTACTGAGTATGTAAGGCACGAATAACAACATAATAAGAGCAAACGGACGAGAGCCAATAAATTTCAACAAAATAAAACGAAGAAAAGCTTGAAAGAATGCACAAAAGAAATGCAGACACAAGAACTAGTAAACACAAGTAGGAACAACTACTAAATGGCTACTAGTTGTGAGACACAAGAAAATGGAGTCCTAAAAACGGGAAATAATTAAAATTTCGGGCCTGGGTAGGTGATAACTTGAAAATGGGGTCTTGAAGCCTCAATTGAACCAATGTATCAATTTGAAATAACTAAATTTTTGAAATTTCTATACTATTTTTTTTGTTCCCTACCTAAGGAATAGGGACACAATCACTTAAATATAAATGCTCAAGAAATTTTTGAGAAAAGAACCATCAAGTGCAACCGTAAAACAGGAACAGAAACTCAGACTTTGTGATACGATCCGGCTTGTCGAAGACACGGATTCAAACAACCAAAACGCGAAAAATAAAATAATAAGGAAGTTAAGGGATGAGAAGTGAAGAATTTTAGATGAGAAGAGAAAGGATAGGAGCAAGACCCAATTAGTAAAGGAACTATAGGCAAACTTAGGTGAATGAAACCTAAACCCTCCTAATCGATTCCTACTAATGAACCTACACTATTTGATTGTCAACTAAGAGTAATCCAATTGAATCCACAAATGAACAACTCTAGCGAAAATCAATGGAAAAGGGTTTCATAACCAACAATGGAATCCACCATAATTAACTATCACTAATCACTAGATTAGCACTACACTAAACTACCAAATAAACTAACTAAATTACCAAATAAACTATCACTCAATTTAGAGTATTCATCTCAATTCAACATAATCTCACTAAATGAAATGTCTAAGTCTAGTATTTATACTTCTAGACTAAAGAAGACTAAGTTATTACAAAAATGCCATTAATGAGGCAAGGGCCATGTTTGGCTAGTTGGGATATTGACTTGGAAGTCGAAATGTCTCTTCCTTGCACAAATAGCCAACTCCTGATCTTATCCAAGTTTGCAAGTGTAGCCAATTTCCAAAAATGCCCTTGTTTGCACGTTTGGCCACTTTGCATTTATACCCTTCTTGCACATTTGGTCCCCTTTCTAGTAGCTTCTTCTTCAATCAACCCCCAAGACACCTTCAATTCATCATAAGCCATCTTGTGTGGCTTGTAGGAGCCTCCAAAGGCCTTCAATGCCATCCTTATCATCCATGCCGCTTGTAGATCTTGAAGTTCCATAACTTGGCTTTGGATGTAAGTCTTTAAATGAAGTGTGTCATGTAGGATCATATCATCCTCTCCTTCTTCAAAAGGATTCGTCCTCGAATCCGAACCTAGCAAAACCCAAAGGACGACACACGAAAACATACTCCTCAAGGATTGAGGGTTAGCACACAAAATCATAATCACATGTTCATGCCAAGGATGAATAAATTTGTGGTACAACCACACATCAATGACAATCATGATTAACATTTGCACACATGAGGTACTAAAAAGTTGATCCCTCCAAGGTTCATGACATAAGGGTAAAGTAATAAAGCCAATGGATGAAAAATATGAAGCATGTAATACTACATTGGCTTTATTTGACATGAAGCACCATGAAAATTCAATTTTCAAGCAAGGACTCTTCCAAGATAGTGTCCCTAAATCACACGAGCTATTACTCGGATCAAATGGGTAGATTACCCACCTAGTATGGTCAAGGACACAATCATTTACCCTTTAAGAGTCTCCGTCAACATAAGATGCACCCAAAACATACACATGAGCGTCATCAAATGCAAACAAGTAGTAAAAAAAGGTATTGCGTAAAACAACTTCCTCTTCTATGTCATCCTCAAGTGTAACATCACTACTAGAATCTAGAACAAGATCATCCATTAGGCTACTATGAAGTTGAGCATGAAAGGAAGAATTTGCAATTTCTAAACAAGGTCCACCTTTGTTTTGTACACTTTCCTTCCCCCACAAATGGATCACACCTCCTCCAAGGAAGATCTCCATCACGGGAAAGAGTGTCATCATTCCATAGTAGGTTACATATCACATTATAGTCTCCAAAGGAAACCAAATGCTCAACATTACCAGACACCCCACTGGGTTCATCATTCCCAATAGTCATGTCAATATCAAATAACGCATTATCTATAAAGAGAGAAGAATCAATGAACAATGAAGGATCAAAGCATGCAATCTCACTCTCAAAAAGACAAAGGTTATTCTTCAAAGCATTTTCAATCTCATGACTATATACTTGACACATAACACCTTTAGAATCTTGAGTTTCAATATCTTGAGTCTCAACAAATGACAACAAATCAAGGTCGTGAGACTCATCTTCATAAGTGTCAAACACGGGTGGTGTGTCATATTCACATTCAATATCAACTTGGCTAACTTCATCACTAAATTGAGATTCATTAAGAACATCACGACATTTCTCAATTAGTGGACTATCGATACAAGCAAGTTGACCAAAACAATCGTCATCCACACTAGTTGGACACAAATCGACCTTACTAGGAGGTTCAATTCGGTCATCGCTAGGATCAACTAGTGGGTGTCCTAACAACTCACATGACAATGTACTAACAGGTATATCAAGAGGATCAACACTAGGTTGACACAACTTGAACTCAAAAAAAGAGTCAAGATAGTCATCAATAGGATCAACTAGTGTTGGATCACCCATATCAAATTCATTGTCAATTGTCACAATAGCGCTAAGCCCATCACAAGGTAAAGACTCATTAAGCTCAATTAAGGACAAGCTATCATTTACACTCACTTTAACAACATGGTCAATCACATCATTTGTGGTATTAAGATTAGCTATTTTACCTTGTAGTTCGCACACAACATCTCCTTTACCTCGGATTTCAACTTTGGAGTCCATGTGCTCCTTCGGGAAGCCTTTAACTACCTCAAGAAGTTTCAAAGTTTGAGGCTCAACATTCGTTTTGCTTCCAAGAATACCTGCACTATTTTTCAAACAACTAGAGAAGAAATAAATGTTACAAGAATTAGAATGGGGTTGTGACAATTCCCTCACATCACTCCTCACAACCTCTCCTTTTTCCGCTCTAGAGTTGTCACTTTTCACTCCCTGACTTCTCTCAATCTTTTCTCTCTCAATTTCGTGGGAGTTAGGACAAGTGTCAAGTACTTCCATGGAAGGGTTAAGAATGTGCTTGGTGTCTTTTTTCTTTCCATATGGATTGACAAAGAGACACCTCCAAAATTCCTTTAAGGCACTCCAAGTCTCAATCGGGTTCCCCTTCCTTTCTCATGCTCCCAATGCTTTATAAGAATCCCTTTGAGGGTGCTAGAAGCTAGCTCCGCTTTCTCTTTTTCCAAGTAGTGGTAACATTAAAAAATCTCATCCAACATGTGTTCCGATTCGAAGTAACCTTCTTCATTAGCTTTTGGACACAAGGTTGGCCACTCCACGTTGGAATTTTGCAAATTTACAACGAATAGGTTCTCTCTTTCTTGCACAAGTTGAGCCATGTACGCCTCGATACTACAAGGAGGCGATGCCAAATTCCCTAACTTAAACATTGTACCTACAAAAACTAGCAAACACGTTAGTAGTAAAAATTCCTCACTTGAATTGATTTGGCTTCCAAGAAGAATCAACTCGGTCATCGCAAGGATCAACTAGTGGGTGAGTTATCATTTCACATGACAATGTACTAACATGAAAATCATAGGAATCAACACTAGATGGACACAACTTCAACTCAACAGAAGAGTCAAGATAGTCATCAATAGGATCAACTAGTGTTGGATCACCCATATCAAACACATTGTCAATTGTCACAATATCACTAATCTCATCACAGGGCAAATACTCATTAAGCTCAATTAAGGACACAAGCTATCATTTACACTCACTTCAACAACATGATCAATCACATCATTTATGGTGTTAAGCCTCCTTTACCTTAGGTTTCAATTTAGAGCTCGTTTGCTCCTTCTATAAGCTCTCAACCGCCTCAAGAACCTTCAAAGGTTGAGGGTCATCATTAGGTTTGCTTCCGGGAATACCTGCACTATCATTAAGACCACTAGAGAAGAAAGAAAAGTCACAAGGGTTAGATAAAGGTTGTGACAACTCCCCCACATCCTCTCCTTTTCTCTCTCTAGAGTTGTCCCTTTTCACTCCCTTAATCCTCACAATCTTTTCTCTCACGGTTTGTTGGGCCTTGTGGACTTGTTCTTGCATTTGGAGAAGTAGCTCCATCATTTCCTTGAGGTTTTCTTTTGCCCCTTTTATATTATCTCCTATGCACTTGAAGTCTTCTCTTATCTCCTTCGACCCACCACTTGTGCTTGTTTCTTCTTTGGGTTCATTCCACGTTTGAGATCTTGCATTCCCTCTACTTCTTTCAACTAGCAACATTCCCCTCCTAGCATCCACACCATAACCATGAGAACATGTCACATTCGTTCTATGATAAGAAGCATGGTTCATTGTATTTCTTGAAGTAAGAAATGTATACGCTCTTCTCTTCCTCAGACTACTCCTACTTGGACCAATCCACACACTTATACCATTTTGTTTTGAATAGGCAATATTACAAGACGATGAATGTGAATATCTACTGGAAGACCCCTCATAAGAATTATATGCAATCCTATTATCTTCACAAACATATACACCATGAAGTGCATAGCCACTAGGATCATCATCACCACATTCTTCCAATTCTTGCAAATTCCTACCAATTGGTTCATATCGAAAGTGTGAGGAAAAAGCATACCTCAATTCCGCCCCATGTCCATGGTGTGTAGGATGAGACTCTTCATGCTCATATCCAACATAGGACTCTTCGTCATACTCATCTACTCCTTCTTCTTCATAAGCATCATGAGGTATTGCCTCACAATTTTCCTCGGAGTAGTATTCTTCACCCTTATACGGGTTGTGATCATATCGGCCATATTCTTCATTTGATCTATGAGCACCATCACCATCATAATCATTGTAAGAATAGTAATGCCCACTATCATGGTCAAGCCTATCGTCAACTCCCTCATAGCCTCCGTCACCCTCATAATCACACTTTCACGCCCCGAACCATGGCCTGGGCGAAACACGGCACTCGGTGCCTTACTGAATGTGACCGAGCGAACCACATGGCTTGCTGAATCATCATGAGGAATAACATGAGCGGAATATAATGTGAATGCATGATGAGCCTTTACAAAATGAAATATTTCATAATACTTAATCAAAATACTTGTTTAAACATGAGTGCGGAAATAACATGAACGAGCCAAAATGCCTATACGACTCTGAAAGTGTGACATGACATAACTGACTTGTCTAGTTTATGAAACCTCTAACACAAGTCTGAACATGGAAAGCATACTCGCTGAGTCATTAAATAAAGAGTTGACTAAATCCCGAATGAGATAGGGCTCACCAATAAGCTGATACGAATGTTGTCCTGCTAAGCAGATGTGTCGTCCTATAAATCAGTACCTGCATCGTGAAATGCAGGATCCCGGGCAAATAAAAGGGGACGTCAGCACATTGAATGTACTGGTATGTAAAGCAACTGAATGAAATAACATGGGACATAAAGTAATAAAGATAAGAACTGAACGTGAAACGAAAACCTAGTTATGAGCATGAACATGAATACATATATATAATATAAAGCATGAGTAAAATAGGGTAGGTAGGGAGAGCATTTCATAACCGACAATATAATATCACTACGTGGGTATGTGGAGTCTGGTACCTCGCCGGACCAGCAGAGCCCCCATACCTTGCCAGGGTATAAGGTGGTAACGTTCCTGATGGATCCATTCAGTTTAAAATTAAGGAATCGTCCTAACTGGGCAGAGCGATCCTTGTCCTACGATTGCTACGTAGTTTCAGGCTATTTGAGCCTTCTCGGTAATTCGTGCAACACCCAAAAACATAAACATGATATAATTGGCTAAGAAGCCCATAATTTTCGTAAATTAACTTGTAAATGACTTGTAATCATGATTTCACGAAATAACTTGTAAACGTGGTTTCATGAAATAACTTGTATTTAGCATGTATGTATCTTGAATCATGGCATGAAGGTAATTATATAATACAATTGCATGAAAACTTGTAGACATGTAGGATATTCATGAAATAAGCATTTTTATTTAAAAACATGCATGCAAGAACCCATGGAATACAAGATATGGGTTTTCATGGATTACGGACAGGTTCTCAATAATCATAATGAAATATCAAGAACACAATGAAGAATTTATAACAATTTAATACATAGTATAAGGTGGGGCATGGACCTAGGGTTGTCACGAATGTGGTTAAAAACCCAAGTTTTCGTAAAGCTTCATACTTTATGGAAGAAAAAGCGTGGGGAAGAACAATTATGTTCCCACACGTAGATAGCAACTCTACATACATGGTAATGCTCCAAACTTGAATTAAAGATTTTAACTTTGAAGAAGATTTCCAAAATCTTGAGTTCTTGAACCTTGAGATGGATTTTCCTGAAAACCCTAGTTTAGGAATGATGATTTTTTGTTTAGATTACAAGGATATGTATTAGAATTGACTTGGAATGATTAGAATAGGCTTACCTTGGTTTTCTTGATGATGGGAGAGAATAGAAGGCCGTTCTAGGGCTTGGGGTGTGAAGAATGAAGTGAAAAAGCCTTAAAACGAAGTTTTAAAATTGCTGTCGAACCCATTTTACGCCCTATTTTACGTCCCGTAAAAGCTGTATGGACCTTAGATCCCACCGTAAATCAATTAAAGTTATTTGGGCTTTCTGGACCAGTTTTACGGCCTAAATCTACGGCCCGTATAATATTTACGGCCCGTAGATTCCACCGTAAATCGACAGAACACTGTTTTAGTAAAATGGGTATAACTTTTTGTACAGATGTCTGTTTAACCTCCACAATATACCGTTGGAAAGGTATTTAAAAGATCTACAACTTTCAAGAAGAAAATGTTCCCAAATGCCTTACAGATGTTTTCGTACATTCATTTTAATTGAGATATGGTGCAAACTCACTTGAAAACACGCTCCGTAGGGTAGCTTCCGACTTTACTTTGCTCAAGGAATCTTCCCATGTATTGATTGAGTTTCAAACACCATTTATACACTACTCAAATTGGGTTCATTATACCCCCATCTTACGAGTCAAATCTTTGCCCGAATGCATGAGTTGTTACAATATCTCCCCCTTGGGATCATTCGTCCTCCAATGATGGGTCATGGTCAAGAATATGGCTGGACATGGCTTGAATACATGAACATGAAAGAAACATGACATAAAACATAAGAGCTTTACATAGTTACGTGGGAACATGGTCATGGATCATGAGAACTGAATACGTGATTACATGGAAACATGTACATGGGGAACATGAAACTGAGTAGCACCTACAAGAATGAGAATCATGAAACATTTGTCCTCGATTTATAACTTGTGGTTAAGAATCTCTATTAACTCTGGAATCTAAAAAATTTATGGCAGGACTTCAAGCTTCATAATTCAAACCCTTACGACATTTGTCAAATGCCTGCCACCTAACTAAAGTACCAACACATAACTCACACGGTATCTTAATACGCATGATGTGACATAACGTGATTACTGAATCTTGAATGTAGCTAACATAAATACTGTGCTGGCTTGAACAAACGGATATTGGCTGAATGATTACATGATTACTATACATGAGGTTTGGAAGAAAATCCGTAGGCACGAATGACATGAGTACTGGAAATACGTACGAACATGACATGATTACCTGGGTGTGAGACGCATGACGTGGGACATAAATACATGAAGACTAGATGACATGAATACATGAGTGCTAAACTGTCATGAGATACGAATACGTGTAAAAATGGATATCGTAACATGGGATCTAAATGTCAAAAACATGATTGTTACAACATGAGAGTTGAATACTAATTAGCGCAGGTAGGATATGGATACTTAGGGACTTAATTATAGATGTTCATATGTCACCATGATAATATGAGATAGGAGTATGACTCAGGCTTTGAATGTAAGCGCAACTCGGTGTGAATGTGACAGACTCGAGTCATATAACAAGAATATGATACTAACATAGGTATTCATAAATCTCTAGCATAGGCATGACATGAATACGTCAAATCTGAGTAGAATACTCCTGAGATAAGTACCACAGGGTACATGGAAAGATATCTATTTGAATATAGGAATGCACCTTACTTCTGATTATCTTGTTAGCTGTTAATCATGATTTGAATACCTTAGCTCATCTTGCTCATTCTCGTGAGCGAATTACAGATGAATGAGAGAAAAGGAATTATTGGTACTATTCACGTGAGATACTTTGCTTTAGAGAACAGACGTGACATGGTGCATTGTACATGCAAGACGTAACGTGGAACATGCGTACATGGGAACGTGATTCATATGGCATGAAACGTGAATAGCATGACATGGGGCATGGGACCATGAGCAACCTGATACATTATAGATGCATATCATGACATCTGGACCTGATTTCATGAGTATTGAGCTAATAATAAGACATAAGTGTTATTTGCGTGGGATACAATTGTAGGCTCACTCTTAGGTCAGAGACATAAGGCATGGATAAAATATTACCTTTAGCATTTATATATACCGAAAGAATAGGACATGGTTCAACATAGCTTACTCTTATCACCGTGAGTAAACACCCTTGTTATAAATAAGGCTCGTGAAATAATGGATTATAGGCATGTATAATTCGTTCCTCGAGCATCTAAGACATGAGTAGAAAGTCACTTTGAACATAAAAATGGCATAGGTACTTCGGAAAAGATAAGGGAATCCTTTGTGCTAAGCTACAAGATGGTTTAAAACATTAGCCAAATAAACATAAGCACGAATTACATAGAATCACAGGTAGGACATCCATCTTGGTTCATCTTCATTATTATCTAACAAAATCATTGTTACGATACCGCTATAAGTGGGATGCATAGCGAAATGGATTGGGGCACGAGTATGTGGTAACATGGAGAACATAATCATAGGAGTCAAGATCATCATCAGATTTGAAAAGCACTTAGATGCTAGAACATGAACATGAGTATAAAAGCATGATAGATACGTGAGACCTGAATGTGGGTTTTTTTTTTTAGACATGAGCACATCTGATGTGCGAAACATGAAAGGACATTCTCTTGCATAGCTTACTATCGTATGAAGTCTTAATTCTTGTATCTTAAATGTGGAGTGTCAATCTCTAATATGGGCATAATATGGGTACGAAAGGCACGAGTAGATTACGTCTGGGCATTAGTACCACATAGTACATGAATTAGTCTGGAATTGAAACCGTTATACCCTTAAAACCTTCTATTCGATCTAGAACTTTATCTTATAACATAATTACCTACGCACCTTATCTTGGCTACATGAAATTGTGACCTCTGACATAATCTCCTTAACACCTATCAACTTACAAAACACATAATCTATATCGACACCTTATCGCACGATCTCCCCCTTAGTTCAAAAGCTAACGTTTAAAGCCTGTGGAACTCTCGAGTTAGCGATAAGTTGTCATCTAATGGTTCTGCTAATTTCCTCTAAAATACTGACGACTCATTTCCTCTACTTACTTCAAGCAAGTCTTACTTACTGCGAAAACTGGATTACTTAAATGAACGGGTTTCTAATGTACATAACTAGCATACTAGCTTTGTCAGTCTTGGGGAAAACTCTTTTCTGATAACTTTTAAAGGCTCTTCTTCCGTAGCTTGCTCTCTTACTGCTTAGATGATTTTCTTCTTTCACCAATTTCTATACCTCAAATTTAACTTAAACCTTTTGGGTTCTAATACGCCTTCGGTGTATTCATATAGTTATCCACTTAGTAGTGCTAACTTGACTAAGTAACTCAAATCGTACTTCTACTAACTCTGCTGAAAATTTCTAATTCACTGTATCTATTCAAACTTACTCACTATGCTTCTATTAACCACTTGCTAGCATCATATTCTCTAATTCGTCTCTGAGTACTAAAGTGAAGCATAAGGTTATTTCTAACTTTTCCTCCTTATCTGACTCTATTCTGGGGTTGTATACTATCTTTCTGAACTATAGACATGGATCACACTTAGGGAAATTTTATCTGCCTTAAATTCTCAAATGAGAAATTAGAACAACTAATCCCAAACTCTCTATACAAGTTCAAAATTATATTACACTACACATATCGGGGATAAATACTTAATCACATAACCTAAGAGGGAATTGTCATATCTTTTATCTCATAGTAATATGTGCTTCTTGTAGTAACTCACTAACATCATACTCTCTAGGTCTGACCTGAATAAGCTTAAATAATTTAAAACTATCCCTAAAAATTCAATATCGTCTGCTCGTGGTTTTTCTTATCGCACTCAGTCCCTTCTTAGTCATATACATAGTTCATACGGCTATATATATATATATATATATATATATATATATATATATATATATATCCTTGAAAAAGTTGAGACTTTCTAGTATTACAAGCAGTTGGCTCTTAGGCTATTTTCTGCTTAAAACTACCGTGGACAATTTATGCCTGCTGCAGTTAACTTCCTAACATGTTACCTTGTAGGGTCTTAAATCTGAACTATCAACTGCACAATAACCACATAAGACATAATAGATCTAGGGCATAATATCTCATATGTGACAAGGGGGGAAAATTATTGGCATACCTATGACACATATGACGGCACGTCGGAGTCCTGGCGATCTACCATATCATGATAACGTGCTTGATCCCCACTTAATCCTAATACTTCATCCCTATCAGTGCCTTGGTCTTCTAGTGCCCGAGTACTACGGGCTGCGAACGATGTTGTTGAATTGGCTATGCCTGGTTTGGGGTAACGAATTGCACCACCACCCTTAGTTTTACTATTGTACTTGACTGAAGGGCATTCTCTTTGCATGTGGCCTTGGAGACCACAATTATAACACACATCTGAACCCATCCTACACACTCCTACATGTCTTTTTCCACACCTACTGCAAATGGGGTGCAAAAAACCTTTGTTATCTTGTTTCACTTGTGGGCAATCTTTCAGATAGTGACCCTGCCGGCCACACCCAAAAAATCTATGGGTGCCATAGTGGTACACCTCTTGATGTCTCTTATTACACTTGCAACAAATAGGATTATGAAAACCCCTCTTCCTCACATTAGTCTGAGCTGGGACATTAGTGGTACTTGAAGCAGGTTCTGATGACTTACAGTCTCAGAATTGAAAAATTAGAACTCTTGGAGTCTGAGAGTTCGTCTCTGGGGTCGCATCAATGGTATCCCTCGGGCCCGAAGTTGCCTTTCTCTTAGTAGACATTTTCTGAAAGAATGCAATGCACACGAGTTAGAATAACTCCTGATAACTCTATCTGAAAGCAACATATCGATAATGAGTAGTTACACATCTTCCTCATCCACTGAGATAAGGTGTATTTGGTAGAATGGGGAACAACACACTAGTCAGAGTGATTTCTTGTCACGACCCAACCGGAGGGCCGCGACGGGCACCCGGTGCTAGCCCACCCGAGCACCCCTTAGCGTACCTTTACACTTACATCCAGGTGAGGCAAATATTAAATCATACATTTCGATTCATCAATCAAACTAATCCCATTGGACAACAATACCTTTATATCATCATTGGCATCTATGACCATATCAATGTATATAAGCCGACGAGGCTAGCAAAATGGTGTACAAAATATAGGCCGACAAGGCCAAACACGTTTAACCATATACACATGTCTACGAGCCTCTAAGGAGAGTATGTCACATCATATAGGCGGGACAGGACCCCGCAATGCCCATAAATATGTACACAAAATAATAAGTACCAAAATGCTATAGCTCTGAATGAAGTGGAGCTCCGCTATGCAGTCCCTGAGAAAAATATAGCTATGGATAAAGCCTGTCTCCCTGGTCACCTGCAGGCATGACGCAACGTCCACAAACAAAAGGACGTCAGTACGATGAATGTACTCAGTATGTAAAGCATGATCAATATCAATATGGAAGCATAATAAGAAACATAAGGAATAGAATAAGATGGGAGACAGTAATATCGTCGTCATAATCACTTACTTGCCTTTCATAGGAACTTTCCATTTCTAGTAGGTGATTGTGTACATACATCCGTATCCGTATCCATATTCATATTCGTACACATATTCTTATTCATATTTGTATCATGTCTGTATTCATAATCATATCTATATCATATACATATCCATATCATAAACATATCCATATCATATAAATATCATTTACATAGCATACCCGACCACGAAGGTTCAGTGTT
This sequence comes from Lycium barbarum, assembly GCF_019175385.1. Lineage (NCBI taxonomy): Eukaryota > Viridiplantae > Streptophyta > Magnoliopsida > Solanales > Solanaceae > Lycium > Lycium barbarum. Next base: position 61,971,503 of record NC_083344.1, on the reverse strand, counting down.
TCACGTACCCGACCATGGTTAGGCTCGGTGATCATACATACCTGGCTAACCAAGGCTCAGTGTCACGCATACCTGGCCCTACCAAGGCTCAGTGTTATCCGTACCCAACTGCAGTGGTGCACGGGCATAGTCATAGACATATATATATACACCTATATATTCTACTCGGCCATATAAGCTCGAGGTTTTATAATAGCCATAAATAGGCACACATACATATAAGCTCATAGGCATCCTTAGCATTATCACTACTATCGTCGTCATCATTATCGTTGTCACTATTATCGTCGTCATCATTATCATCATTACCATGATCGTCATTCATTACGTCTATCCTTATAGGATTATTCGTCATATGAGGAATTCAGTACAATCGTAATACATAGCAAGGATTATAAGCTCTGTTGCTTTTGGAGATAGAGTCATTTGGAGGACATCATAGACTTATGGAAGATTTAGATGATTGGACAAAGAACCATGCCTTAGGAAAGAAGGTATTAGCCTTACATACCTTTCCGTTCAACTATTTTACCACTTGCACGTTCTCCTCAAACGCTCACGTTTCTACCTTCATTAAAGCCATACTATCATTAGAAATCGATAGCTAGCATACATAACTAAAGCTAGAGAAAATTGGACAGCATCTCCTTTGTTTATACGACATTCCACCATATCGTATATCAACTCCCAAACGTCAATAATACATTCACAATATCATAACAATGGTCTTTATTCATCCACATTATCTATATTTCTCAATTCGCTTCCAATCACCCCTATCCATGGTCATAACAAACGACTACGTTCATTAATATACATTGCCTATCCCGTGTTCTTAACATCATTAATAACATATCAATATCACAACACATCAAGAATCATGACTCAATTCAATCTATTACTCAAAATGGAAATATTCCACATTCATGACCCATTTTTCTATATCCCTCTACAGTCCAAGTATTTCAACTTTGAAATACCTTAAACAACATGGAATTACCATAAATCCTACATTAGATGTTGTAGGAACAAGTTTTGGGTGGAAATACTTCACTTGAGTCAACACCCTAGTTCATCTTCAATGAGGTTTCTTGACTTGGATGATCTTTAATGGGTTTCTTACACTTGATTCACTTAGTTTATGTTGTTGATCCCTAATATCTCTTGAATTCTTGTAGAATAAATGTAGAGAGATGTTTTAGAGAGAATGGGTGTGATAGGAAAATGAAATGAAATGAAACTTGGATCCGTTATTTAATAAACCAAATCTGTCCCGACCAGTTCTACGGACCAACATACGGTCCATATAAATTATACTGACCGTATGTTTGGCCATAGAATTGGTCCAGAGAATGGTGACAATTTGGGCTGATTATACGGTCCAACATACGGTCCGTATGTTTTATAGTGATCCGAAGTTCGTTTTCGTCGACTCGTTTGATCTCCAATCCTTATGGAACCTTCTTAGCACTTGTTTATCACCTCATTTACAATCTAAGGGACGTTATAACTCTTCTCCAAAGCATCACTAAATTCTCGTTAACTTGTTACTCGTAATTCCTTTTCGATATCTATCGTAAGCCTTGCCTTCACTTGGCAGACTTTCTCCCCCTATCTCAAACATCTTTGAAATCTTAATTAGGGTCATCGAATGTCATTTCTTACTTATCAAAATACCGTATAATTCGTGCTCTTCGTTAGTCTGTTCACTGTGCATCAACGGAAAAACAATCCGAGGTGTAACATTCTCCCCCCCCCCCCCCTAAGAACATTCATCCTCGAATGTTAAGTCGTCGGGGATTCTATAAAAATTTCGCCAGAGTTTTCCCTATAATATGGCACTACCATCCTGTCAAAACATCCCATAATATCAATGCCTCACGGGGCTACAACATAATAGCAATAGAATTTTGGCCACACACGACCTAAAAGCATAAATGGAAAGCATACATACCTTATGATCTTGATATCTCATCTTGGATTTCTTCTAAGGGCTGAAATAGATGCGGGTACTTGGATCGCATAATTTCTTTCGCTTCCCATGTCATCTCTTCTCGTTTATTGCTTCTCCATAAAACCTTAACTAAGGCCACTTCTTTGTTTCTAAGCCTCTGTACTTGCCTATCTAGTATGGCAATGGGTACCTCTTCATAAGTCAACTTCTCTGTCACTTGAACATCATTTACTGGCACGATCCTAGTAATATCTCAAACACATTTACGAAGCATCGAGACATGGAAAACTGGATGAACTGACTCCAAATCAGGAGGTAAATCTAACTCATAGGACACTTTGCCTATTTTGCGTACAATCTCATAAGGCCCAATGTATCGGGGACTAAGTTTTCCCTTTTTGCCAAATCTCATTACACCCTTCATTGGTGACACTTTAAAGAATACCCAATCTTTCACTTGGAACTCTAAGTCCCTTCGACGATTATTCGCATAGGACTTTTGACGACTTTGAGCTGCTAATAACCGATCTTGTATGAGCTTAACTTTCTCTATGGCTTGCTGGACCAAGTCTGGCCCTATCAATTTTGTCTCTCCTATCTCGAACCACCCAATTGGAGATCTACACTTTCGCCCATACAAAGACTCATACGGTGCCATTTGAATGCTAGAATGATAACTATTATTATAAGCAAATTCAATGAGTGGCAAGTGATCATCCCAATTTCCTCCGAAATCTATCATACATGCCCGTAACATATCATCAAGAGTCTGAATGGTGCGTTCAGCTTGTCCATCGGTCTGCGGGTGAAATGTCGTGCTAAGGCTCACTTGGGTCCCTAAACGCTCTTGGAAGGACCTCCAAAATTTAGCTGTAAACTGAGTCCCCCTATTAGAGATAATAGATACTGGGACACCATGGAGTGGCACTATCTCTTTAACATAAACCTTTGCATAATCTTCCGCTACATATGTCGTTTTGGCCGGTAAGAAATGAGCTGACTTCGTGAGTCTGTCCACAATCACCAATATAGAATAATACTTACGTCGAGAACGGGGTAAGCCTGTAATGAAGTCCATGTTAATTGCTTCCCACTTCCAAGTTGGAATTTCTATAGCTTGTAGCAATCCGCCCGACTTTTGGTGCTCGATTTTCACTTGTTGACAGTTGGGACATTGAGCTACGAATTCCGCTATATCTTTTTTCATCCCATTCCACCAATATATAGATTTAAGATCATGGTACATTTTTGTCGCTCCAGGGTGAACAGACTAACGGGAACAATGAGCTTCTCTCAATATTTGGTGGCGTAAACTTGCCACATCAGGAACACATAATCTGCCTTGGCATCATATAACTCCGTCTTCTGAAATCTCAAAAGATGACTCCTCCTTTTGAGGGAGTGTATCTCTGTAATGCATTAGCGTGGAATCTTCGTATTGTCGCTCTTTCACTTCTGCTACTAGCAACGAGACTGCTGAATTTTGAATGGTAGTTCCCCTGCTGCCTGAGTCCACCACTCGAACTCCTAGGCTAGCTAACTGCTGGAGCTCACGAGCCATTTCTCCCCTCTCTGGTCGTAGCTCACACAAACTCCCCATCGATCTACGACTAAGAGCATCAACCACAACATTTGCCTTTCCGGGGTGATATAGGATATCAACATCATAATCCTTTTGCAATTACAACCATCGTCATTGCTGCAAATTTAACTCTTTCTGCTTGAAGATATACTGAAGACTCTTATGATCTGTATAAATATCTACATAGACACCATATAAATAATGTCTCCATATCTTTAATGCATGAACCACTGCAGCCAATTCTAGATCAGGGGTTGGATAATTTTTCTCATGTCTCCGTAATTGCCTTGAGGCATACACAATCACCTTACCATGTTGCATCAACACACAACCTAGCCCAACGCCTGAAGCATCACAATAAACAACATATCCTTCCAATCCCGCTGTGTTATATCCCGCATTTTTGCATATTCGGACAAATTCGAAATAATTTTGACTTGTAAGAAATAAGGCCATAATTTGATTTTTATTTAATATATGGGTGTTGTTCATGAAATGTTGATGTGGAAACATGGAGGAAGGTCAAGGGCAAAATGGGAAATTTTAAAAACTAGTTTCGCGAATTTCAAAATAAGACCCGCAACAAATTGGGCTTAAATGAAATGAAAAAAAAAAGGAAAACAAAGAGGCCCATATTAGTAGTGGCCGGCCATGGAGGAAAATATAGGGCCCAAGCCCATAAAAATTTTAAAATCCATGTGATAAATAAATAGAAGGGTCCATCACTTAGTCATTATCCTTAGAACTTTCAAGACAAAAATTTTGAGTGCAAGAGCCAAGGGGTATTCGGCCAACCAAAAGTTTTTTTTTTTTTTTTTTGAAACCTTCCAAACATTGATCCAAAATTTCTTCCTTCTTGAATTCCCACTAAGTTCAAGACCCCCTTCAACGTGGTATAATTTTTGAGGCAAGAAAGTACTTTTTTTTGGCAAGTGGAAATTCTTGAAAAGGTAAAGATTCTACTCTTTTTATCTTGGAAGAAATTTATATATATGTTGTAGTATGTGGAAATGAATGTAGAGTATGAAAATTGTGGGTTATGGGTATGTGTGTGTGTGGCCGAATATTGTTGTGGATGGAGAGGGATGAACAAAATTTTATTTATTATGTTAATTGTGTTGTGGGGGCCTTGTGATGCAAATGGAAGAATACTAGTTCAAGTTGGCATGAAAATTGGTTGTTAAGTTGTTGTAGGAAATTTTGTGATTTTATTATAGATTTATGTAATTATCGAAATGGAAATTGTTAAGGTGCAAATTGTAGTTGTTGTTGATGAAATTGGAAGATGAAAAATGTGTTGTGAATGTTGTGTCGAAGGTTGGAGGTTTCGGGTGAATTATAGTTTTGGTGGGATATTTTTGTATATTTTGTAGAATTGTATGAAATGCTGTTGAATTGCACTTGAATGATCTTGAATTAGTAGTGAATATGTAAGTGTCGATATCGGCTTGAAAATTCGTAGTTGAATTGAATGTTGATGAATTATGTTGTAAGGAAGGTTACTAATGTTGGAATGTGTTTTGAATTGATTATCGATGTTATTGGCATGGTTGTTGGTATTGTTGGTATGGTTGTTGATGAATTTGACCGAGTTAAATTCTCGGTGATGTTGCCAAAATTTCTGTAGACAAGTACTAGTTAAAACTGAATTTCTAAGTATTTGTAACTAATGTTTAGTAATTCATAATATTATTGTAGATATTGGAGAGCCTGAGACATGAGTCGGGATTTGTTTGGCGAGTGATCGAGATTTATTAGTGAGCGATCGAGGTATGTAAAGCCTACCGTTCCTTCTATTTGCCATGATCCTTTTTGGAAGAAACAAAAATGTATATGTATGCTTAAAAAGAAAATCCTACTCTTAGATGCCACTAGGATGGCTAACATTTTTGACCTCCGTAAGCTATACCATATGGTTCGATACGCATTTATGATGTTTGAAGATTCTAGTTGATATGTTTCCGAACAATGTTCGAAAAATATTTGATATGGCTAAAGCTTTGGATACATATATTTTGATACGTACATATGATCTTAAAGGCTCCATTTGATTTGCTCCTTAGTAATGGTTGAAAGCTCCCCTAATACAAATGTTACTTGAATTTCCAAAAAGTGCTTCTGAAACGCTTTTAGAAAGTTCTGTACTTCAAAAGTTCGTAACTTTCGTATATTAACTCTGATTGACCCGAAACTGATTTCTGAGCCTTCGGATGTCGTAAAAATATTTGTTCATCAAGTTTTGAAGCTTATTTATTTATATGCATATGGTTTCCGCACTACTCCGCTCGTGCCTACTACTATGATATCGTTCGCCGGTTCCCGGGCCGATTCTGTGATCGTGCGCACTATGGTATATTCGGCAGTATGATGTGTTATGGTTCCCGAGACCTCGCCATAGGGCCGGGTACCGCTTATATACGGCATCATGATGTGATATGGCATATGATATGTTCTGGTGTTGTGATATGTTATGATGATACGATATGTTCGGGGATTGTACGGAGATGTGAAACCTTCTGGAGTATGATGTGTTTTGGCGCCAGCGTCGGAGTGGCGGGCCACATTCCTGAGCCCTATGCATGATTTATATATATGTATATATTTTCAGCACAGGTTTTGATATACTAATTCTGTATCCACATTCTGTACTCCTCACTTCGGTTATGATTCGGATTTCTGTATTTCATGCTTTGCATACTCAGTACATATTTTGTACTGACCCCCTTTCCTCGGGGGATGCGTTGCATGCCCGCAGGTACGGACGTTCGTTTTGGTGATCCTCCAGTATAGGATACATATTCTGCCACTTGGATTACTCCTTTTGATCCGGAGCTCATATTTTTGGTACATATCTTCTGTTATACATATTTTGTATATATATGACTATTTGGGTACGGCGGGGCCCTGTCCCATCATATGTTCTGTCATGATTTGTAGAGGCCTGTAGTCATATATGTGGGTCATGGGTCATGTTTGTTCGTTTGTGATTATGATTTGCGTCTTAATGCGGCCCCGTTTGCTATTATGGCCAAAACGGCCCATTTTCTTGTATATGTGTGTATATCTGGGCGATGTCCATTCCGCCAGCCTACAGGATTTGATATGATGTTTCTGTACGGGTGACCGCTTAAGATGATATTTGTTTCAGTATCTGTTTAAAATAACGTATGTTAAGTTTGAATAAATCTTTGATATGTCGATCTGGTACGTAAGTCTGTTTAGGTGTCCAAATAGGGCACCAGTCGCGGCCCACGGGCCTGGGTCGTGACACTCTGGAAGTGTCAGGACTGGGGCAGAAGTCAATCTATCTTTTAACTCTTGGAAGATACATTCACAAGCATCTGTCCATTGGAACTTTGCTGATTTCTGGGTCAACTTTGTGAGTGGTACAAAAATAGAAGAAAAACCCTCAAAAAATCTACTGTAATAACCTGCTAAGCCCAGAAATCTACGAACCTCAGTAGGAGTTGTGGGCCTTGTCCAAGTCTTCATGGTCTCAAAATTTTGGCTATCTACCCGAATACCATCGGCTGCAACAATGTGCCCCAGAAAGGTCACTAAGTTCAACCAAAACTCGCACTTAGAAAATTTGGCGAATACTTCTCGAGTTTGAAGAACTCTAAAGACAGTACGCAAATGTTCCGCATATTCTACCTCGGATCTAGAATACACCAAGATATCGTCGATGAATACAATCATAAATAGATCTAGGAAGGGCCTAAACACGTTGTTCATCAAATCTATAAATACTGTCGGTGCATTAGTTAGCCCAAATGACATTACCCGGAACTCAAAATGGCCATATCTTGTTCTGAAGGCTGTCTTACTGATATCTTTCTCCCTAACACTCACTTGATGATACCCGGACCTCAAATCGACCTTTGAAAACCATTTGGCACCTTGCAATTGATCAAATAAGTCACCAATCCTCGGGAGAGGATATTTATTCTTAATCGTCTCCTTATTCAATTGCCGATAATCGATGCACATTCTCAAGGAGCCATCTTTCTTTCGGACAAACAATATGGGTGCTCCCCACGGGGATGAACTAGGCCTAATAAAGCCTTTCTCAAGCAAGTCTATCAATTGCTCCTTCAACTCTTTCAATTCTGCGGGAGCCATTCTATAAGGAGGAATAGATATAGGCTTAGTGTCTGGCAACACATCAATAGCAAAATCAATCTCCCACTCAGGAGGGAGGCCTGGAAGCTCTTCCGGGAACACATCCGGAAATTCATTCACTACGGGGACTGACTGAAGAGTCGGCGGTTCAACTTCTACATCTTAAACTCGAACTAGATGATAAATACATCCTTTTGTGATCATTTTCCTTGCCTTTAGATAGGAAATAAATCTACCTTTTGGTGACGCAGTATTCCCTTTCCATTCTAAAACTGGTTCTCCCGGAAATTTGAAGCGAACCATTTTCATTCTACAATCAACATTGGCATAGCAAGAAGCCAACCAATCCATGCCCATAATGACATCAAAGTCTACCATTTTTAACTCATGCAAGTCAATCATAGTACGACGGTCACAAACCATAACTATACAGTTTCTATATACTCGGCTAACTATTACCGATTCACCAACGGGTGTAGACACCTAAAAAGGTTTGATCGACTCCGGTTCGACTCTAAATCGTCCCGCAATATACGGAGTAACATATGAAAATGTGGAGCCCGGATCAATCAAAGCATATACGTCATTAGAAAATACCGATAATATACTTGTGACCACATCAGGAGAAGACTCAAGATCTTGGCGTCCAGCCAAAGCATAAATACGGTGCTGAGGGCCGCTAGAACTGGGGACTCTCCCTCTGCCTCTACCATGGCCGACTGGCGCATGTGAACCTGGCCCCATAAGGCGTACAGATGATGAAGATCCAGCTACTGACTCTGAAGGTTGGGTCCTACCTCTACCATGAATCGAGGGGCAATCACGCATAATATGGCCCGGTGGGCTAAATGAATAGCAAACCTCTGAACCCGATTAACACTGACCGCAATGTAACTTCCCACACTGGGAACATCGCGGTATGGGCGACCTCGCCTGACCCGAATCACCTCTGAACTGAGACCCCGAAAAACTCTGACTCGGCCTGGAACGAGTAGATCTATCAAATCTCTAGCCTGAAAACCATGGAGGCGCACTAGTCATAGGAAGGCCTGAATGCCTAGAAAACTGCTGTCTGTGCCCACCTCTGAACTCACTCATCTGACCCGAAGATCTGGTCCTCTTGCTATGTCCCCTATCATGCTCACGTTCACTTCTTTGCTGTTGTAGACTTTCTTCCAAATTTTGAGCATGGGCCTGAATGCGTAAAATATCCATATTGTCCTGAAGGGACGCAGTCAAGTACCTATCCATCAATTGTGGCCCTAGGCCTTTCACAAATCGGTGTACTCAGTCACCCATATCCGCTACCATGGCCGAAGTATACCTGGCCAAAGAATTGTAGCGGAGACTATACTCTAGAGCACTCATGTTTCCTTGCCTCAAATTCAAGAATTTATCGGCTCTAGCTCGTCAAACCTCTGGAGGCAAATAATGTCGGAGGAAAGCATCAACAAACTCTTGCCATACCAAGGTGTATTGGCTCCCCGTGACACCATCCAAACCGTGTACCAATGAAGTGCAACATCCCTCAATCTATAAGACGCTAACTCCACCGATTCGGTGTCTGAAGCATGCATCAAACGAAGCGTCCTCAACATTCCAACAATAAAATTCTGAGGGTCCTCATCCGGCTTTGATCCAAAGAATTCCGGAGGGTTCAAGCTAATGAACTCATGGGCCCTTGCACTAACAGCCCTATCACGTTGCCCTGTACTTTGCTGCTGAGTCTGACCAGCAACCAATTGAGTAAGTAAACAAATGGCCTCTTTTAAACCTTGGCCTGAAGCATCGGGTGGAGGAGCCGGAGGGTTCAAGCTAATGAAGTCACAGGCTCCCTCACGCTCCTCTGAAATAGGCACTGATTGGGAGGACTGAGATTGAGCCGCATTCTGGGACTCACATTCCTCTACAACTGTTGGTGGTGCTCTTTCAGCCCGCTTTTCTGCCGCTGTCTTGCCCTTTTGGGCTGCTGTAGCCTTTCTCTTTACAGGCATCTCGGAAATACACAATACACGGTTAAGGAGAAGGAAGTTCATATATCATAGCTTTATCGCACGATGTTATGAAGAAAGAAGGTCAATCATTCCTAAAATGCCCGCAGCCTCTTGTTTATAAGTGTGGCGCGCAATACACCCATAACCAAGACTCTACTGGACACGGCTCGTAGACACACACTAGGACAGAACTGCTTTGATAACACTTTTGTCACGAACCAACCGGAGGGCCGCGACGGGCACCCGGTGCTAGCCCACCCGGGCACCCCCTTGCGTAACTTTACACTTACATCCTGGTGAGCCACATATTAAAACATACATTTCTATTCATCAATCGAACTAATCCCATTAGACAACAATACATTTATATCATCATTGGCATCTATACCCATATCAATGTATATAAGCTGAAGAGGCTAACAAAATGGTGTACAAAATATAGGCCGACAAAGCCAAACACGTCTAACCATATACACATGTCTACGAGCCTCTAAGGAGAGTATGTCACATCATATAGGCGGGACAGGACCCCGCTGTGCCCATAAATATGTACACAAAAGAATAAGTACCAAAAAGCTATAGCTCCGAATAAAGAGGAGCTCCGTTATGCAGTCCCTGAGAAAAATATAGCTATGGATCAAGCCTGTCTCCCTGGTCACCAGCGGGCATGACGCAGCGTCCACAAACAAAAGGACGTCAGTACGATGAATGTACTGAGTATGTAAAGCATGGTCAATATCAATATGGAAGCATAATAAGCAACATATGGAATAGCATATGATGGGAGATAGTAATATCGTCGTCATAATCACTTACTTGCCTTTCATAAGAACTTTCCATTTATAGTGCGTGATTGTGTACATACATCCGTATCCGTATTCATATCCGTACACATATTCTTATTCGTATTTGTATCATGTCCATATTCATACACATATCTATATCATATACATATCTATATCATACACATATCCATATTCTAAACATATCCATATCATATATATATCATTTACATAGCATACCCGACCACGAAGGTTCGGTGTTTCACGTACCCGACCATGGTTAGGCTCTGTGATCATACATACCTGCCAACCAAGGCTCAGTGTCACGCATACCTGGCCCTACCAAGGCTCAGTGTTATCCATACCCAACTGCAGTGGTGCGCGCGCATAGTCATATACATATATATATATATATATATATATACACCTATATATTCTACCTGGCTATATAAGCTCGCGGTTTTATAATAGCCATACATGCACACATACATATAAGCTCATAGGCATCCTTAGCATTGTCACTACTATCGTCGTCATCATTATCGTTGTCACTATTATCTTTGTCATCATTATCATCATTACCATGATCGTCATTCATTACGTCTATCCTTATAGGATTATTCGTCATATGAGGAATTCAGTACAATCGTAATACATAGCAAGGATTATAAGCTCTGTAGCTTTTGGACATAGAGTCATTTGGAGGACATCATAGACTTATAGAAGATTTAGATGATTGGCCAAAGAACCATGCCTTATGAAAGAAGGGATTAGCCTTACATACCTTTCCGTTCAACTATTTTACCACTTGCACGTTCTCCTCCAAAACTCACGTTTCTACCTTCATTAAAGCCATACTATCATTAGAAATCGATAGCTAGCATACATGACTAAAGCTACAGAAAATTGGATAGCATATCCTTTGTTTATACGACATTCCTCCATATCGTATATCAACTCCCAACCGTCAATAATACATTCACAATATCATAACAATGGTCTTTATTCATCCACATTATCTATATTTCTCAATTAGCTTCCAATCACCCCTATCCATTGTCATAACACACGACTACGTTCAGTCATATACATTGCCTATCCTGTCTTCTTAACATCATTTATAACATATCAATATCACAACACATCAAGAATCATGACTCAATTCAAGCTATTACTCAAAATGGCACTATTCCACATTCATGACCCATTTTTTTATATCCCTCTACAATCCAAGTATTTCAACTTTCTAATACCTTAAACAACATGGAATTACCATAAATCTTACCTTAGATGTTGTAGGAATAAGATTTGGGTGGAAATACTTCACTTGAGCCAAAACCTTAGTTCATCTTCAATGAGGTTTCTTGACTTGGATGATCTTTAATGGGTTTCTTACACTTGATTCACTTAGTTTATGTTGTTGATCTCTAATATCTCTTGAATTTTTGTGGAATAAATGTAGAGAGATGTTTTAGAGAGAAGGGGTGTGATAGGAAAATGAAATGAAATGAAACTTGGATCCCTTATTTAATGAACCAAATCTGTCCCGACCAGTTCTACGGACCAAAATACGGTCCGTATAAATTATACTGACCGTATATCTGGCCGTAGAATTGGTCCAGAGAATGGTGACAATCTGGGCCGATTATACGGTCCAACATACGGTCCGTATGTTTTATAAGGCCAGTATGTTTGGCCGTATAATCCCCAGCGATCCGAAGTTCGTTTTCGTCGACTCGTTTGATCTCCAATCCTTATGGAACCTTCTTAGCACTGGTTTATCACCTCATTTACAATCTAAGGGACGTTATAACTCTTCTCCAAAGTATCACTAAATCCTCGTTAACTTATTACTCGTAATTCCTTTTCGATATCTATCGTAAGCCTTGCATTCTCTTGGCAAACTTTCTCCCCCTATCTCAAACATCTTTGAAATCTTAATTAGGGTCATCGAATGTCATTTCTTACTTATCGAAATACCGTATACTTCATGCTCTTCGTTAGTCTATTCACTGTGCATCACTGGAAAACAAAATTCGAGGTGTAACATTTCTAAGAACTTAGCTCTATTGCACGATCTAGACTTGAAATCAGTGAGACAATCTTAGATGTCTTGGTGGTCAACTATTTATATGTGTGGCGTGCACACACATATAAAAGTGATTCCACTGGACACGGTTTCATAGACTCCCTAAGACACTTGAACCTAGGGCTCTGATACCAAGCTTTGTCACGCCCCGAACCACGGCCTGGGCGAAACATGGCACTCGGTGCCTTACTGCATGTGACCGAGCAAACCACATGGCTTGCTGAATCATCATGAGGCATAACATGAGCGGAATATAATGTGAATGCATGATGAGCCTTTACAAAATGCAATAAGTCATAATACTTAATCAAAATACTTGTTTAAACATGAGTGCGGAAATACCATGAATGAGCCAAAATGGCTATACGACTCCAAAAGTGTGACATGACATAACTAACTTGTCTAGTCTATGAAACCTCTAACACAAGTCTGAACATGGAAAACATACTCGCTGGGAGAAGGCCCCCAGCATACCTTAGATGTATAGCTAATCATTAAATAAAGAGTTGACTAAACCCCGAATGAGATAAGGCTCACCAATAAGCTGATACGAATGTTTTCCTACTGAGCAGATGTGTCATCCTGTAAATCAGTACGTGCATCGTGAAATGCAGGCCCCCGGGCAAATAAAAGGGACGTCAACACATTGAATGTACTGGTATGTAAAACAGCTGAATGAAATAACATGAGACATAAAGTAATTAAGATAAGAACTGAACGTGAAACTGAAACCTGGTTATGAGCAAGAACATGAATACATATATATAATATAAAGCATGAGTAAAACAGGGTAGGTAGGGAGAGCATTTCATAACCGACAATATAATATCACCACATGGGTATATGGAGTCTGGTGCCGCGCCAGACTAGCAGAGCCCCCATACCTTGCCAGGGTATAAGGCGGTAACGTGCCTGATGGATCCATTCAGTGTAAAACTAAGGAATCGTCCTAACTGGGCGGAGCGATCCTTGTCCTACGGTGGCTACGTAGTTTCAGGCTATCTGAGCCTTCTCGGTAATTCGTCCAACTCCCAAAAATATAAACATGATATAATTGGCTAAGAAGCCTATGATTTTTGTAAATTAACTTGTAAATGACTTGTAATCATGATTTCACGAAATAACTTGTAAACGTGGTTTCATGAAATAACTTGTATTTATCATGTATGTATCTTGAATCATGGCATGAAGGTAATTATATAATACAATTGCATGAAAACTTGTAGACATGTAGGATATTCATGAAATAAGCATTTTTATTTAAAAACATGCATGCAAGAACCCATGGAATACAAGATATGGGTTTTCATGGATTACGGACAGGTTCTCAATAATCATAATGAAATATCAAGAACACAATGAAGAATTTATAACAATTTAATACATAGTATAAGGTGGGGCATGGACCTAGGGTTGTCATGAACGTGGTTAAAAACCCTAGTTTTCGTAAAGCTTCATACTTTATGGAAGAAGAAGCGTGGGGAAGAACAATGATGTTCGCACACGTAGATTGCGACTCTACATACCTGGTAATGCTCCAAACTTGAATTAAAGATTTTAACTTTGAAGAAGATTTCCAAAATCTTGAGGTCTTGAACCTTGAGATGGGTTTTCTTGAAAACCCTAGTTTAGGAATGATGATTTCTTGTTTAGATTACAAGGATATGTATTAGAATTGACTTGGAATGATTAGAATAGGCTTACCTTGGTGTTCTTGATGATGGGAGAGAATAGAAGGTCATTCTAGGGCTTGGGGGTGTGAAGAATAAAGTGAAAAAGCCTTAAACTGAAGTTTTAAAATTGCTGTCGAACCCATTTTATGCCCTATTTTACGTCCCGTAAAAGTTTTACGGACCATAGATCCCACTCAATTACAGTGATTTGGTCTTTCTGGACCAGTTTTACGGCCCAAATCTACGGCCCGTATAATTTTTACGGCCCGTAGATTCCACCGTAAATCGACATAACAATGTTTTCGTAAAACGGGCATAACATTTTGTACAGATGTCTGTTTGATCTCCATAATATACCGTTGGAAAGGTATTGTAAAGATCTACAACTTTCACGAAGGAAGTTTTCCCAAATTCCTTACATATTATTCCGTATACTCATTTTAATTTAGATATGGTGCAAACTCACTTGAAAACACGCTCCGTAGGGTAGCTTCCGACTTTACATTGCTCAAGGACTCTTCCCATGTCTTGATTGGGTTTCAAAAACCATTTATACACTACTCAAATTGGGTTCATTATACCCGAACTTAAGAGTCAAATCTTAGCATGAATGCACGAGGTGTTACACATACCCTCCATTGCTAGAGGCATAACCTTCAAAATCATCTCCAAAAGACTCGAAAGCTACGAATGACATCCTTATCTCTCCTTCTCCTTATGTCTCCTCTTCGTGTGCGTACAAAACGAGCAAAGAATATTAGTAGCAAAAGTTCCTCACATCACTCGTATTTGCACTGAAGCTTACCTCTCAACTTAAAGTTTCTTTCAAAGTTTGCCAAGAACCCTTTTAATCCAAATCAATTAACAAGATTGCTAACCTGTGTGGAGGAATAGATTCTTGTTAATCGAAAGACGGACGACTCGATAAAGCAAAAGGACTTGAGCCAAGAAAATTCAACGATATCAAAACGAGAAAAGCTTGAAAAGAATTGGCACGAAAGAAATTAAGGGCTCAAGAACTAGTTAACAACTAAGTAAGGATCAATTTCTAGTTGTTAATTAGTTAGAAGAATCAAATAAATGAAGTTATGAAAGAAACAAACTATTTTGGCCACTTAGAAAAAATTTTGAATTTTTTTTTATCAGGTGTTGGCAGTGCGTAGCGGGCCCGACACGCAAAATTTCGTCTATGAATATTTCATTTATTTATTTATTTATTCTTGGAAAAATCATAAAATTAGACTAAGTATTTCTGATTTTTCTTTTCTGTTTTTTTTTCTTTTCTTTTCTTTTGGATACTTACTTGGGCCCACAAACACATTTTCACAACTTTGGATGAATCTCTTTGGATCAAACTCCTCTTTTACTTTTTCTTCACTTTGAAGATATGAAGATGCTCAAGAACATAAAGAACACCCAAAATCCAACTCACCTCCAAACCAACTTATTTTTCCACAAAATTTCAAATCTAGACTCCCTTTCAGCTAGAGAACAAAGCCCAATAAGAATTAACCTTCAATTTAACCTCAATCACCAAGACCCATTTGGAGTTCTTCAAAAAGCTTGAAGGTCTTCAATGGTGATTTTTCAAAACACCTCCATATGCCTCCAAACTTTGTATCCAACTAGATTTGAAGCCAATAAGCTCAAATTTAGCATTAACAGCACTCAATTCCAACTCAAAATCGAAGAACACCCATTTTTCCCAAGTTATTCAAGAGCTTCAAAACCCTAACAATGGTGAAATGTGTTACACCTCGGAAATTTCCCCGTGAACGTACAGTGAAAAGTTGCAGGTTTGCACTTTGACCTAGTTGGTCGTAAAGTGGAATGCGGCCCGTAAAGTGATTTACGGACCATAAACTGCTATCGTCCTCCAACCTTTCAAAAATTTCAACTTTCTGTCAAATGCTTCAAATGGTTAAAAACGACTTGGAATACGGACCGTAAATCGAAATACGGCCCGTAAACTGTGTCGTAAATTACCATGATCTCCAGCATGCCTTTCTGGTTTTGATATGCTTAAATACGGTCGCGAAAGACGGGCCGTAAACCAGAATACGGCCCGTAAAGTGGGTTTACGACCACTGTGTATCCTGACTACTGTTCATAAAAAAAAATCAGATTTTGTGATTAATATAAGGGACCCTTTTTATTCATTTTCATTTCATTTCTCATCTACACCACTCAAGAACTCTCTAGAAAATTCTCCAAACACTCAACTATAAGAATAACAAGGAAATCAATGATCTATAACATTAAATCCATGAAACAAGGTGTGTGAAACTCAAGTGAAGTTCATCCAAACCAAGAAGTTCCAAGAAAGGTGAAGTAGGGTT
Organism: Lycium barbarum; assembly: GCF_019175385.1. NCBI lineage: Eukaryota > Viridiplantae > Streptophyta > Magnoliopsida > Solanales > Solanaceae > Lycium > Lycium barbarum. The sequence continues at coordinate 61,954,968 of NC_083344.1, read as the reverse complement.
TTGGTGCAAAAGGAAGGATTCCACTCTAGGCTTGTTCCACCATCATCTAAGGTAAGTTTCATGATTTCATCATATTGTTTAAGGTATTGGAAAGCTAAGATGCTTGAATGGTAGGAAAACATAGAAGATGGGTCTTAAAATGGATAAATAGTGTCACAATTGAATGGTAGTTGAAGGGAATCATAAATGTTGATGTGCTATGATTATGAATATGTTGAAAAGGATGCTTAGACCATGAAATAAGTATTATATAGGAGGAAACGCGATAATGAGTTATACGTATAAATGTAGAAAAATTATAGAGAAATGGTGGATTGTGGTTAGTGCGTGTAAATGATGATTGTTGATTTCAATATTGTGAACGTTGTTGTGAGCGTTTGGGAGTTAAAATAGAATATGTAAAAAGTAGTCTAAACAAAGGAAGTGCCGCCCAATTTTCCTAGAAGTGCCGCACGTTTTTATAGTCGATTAACTAACGTTAGTACGAATCCTCTTTTGAAGGTAGAGGCGTGACATTGAAGGAGGATAAATGAACGTTAGATTGCTTAAACGAGAAAGGTATGTGAGGCTAGTCCCTTCTTTCTAATGGCATGAATCCTATAGTGTAACTACTTTCTTATCCACGAGCCCATGTCTATAATTAGCTACACAAGGTAATGAGTTAAAGTACAAAAAGTCTAATGATGTTATTCATCGCTTACACTCACCTTATACGTTAATTCCTTCAAGGTGAGGCAGAATGTCCATGGTTGTTCCATAATGCAATTGGGGGATCACGACCTTACGTCACCCCGATAGAGTATAGTTGATCTTGAGCCTTATGCATGTACTATGATAAGATAAGCATACCATGATGAGCACATTATGATGATGATGATATAACACCGCGCCTAGTTGGCCGGGCAGTCACCGCTAAGGCGGGCAGCTATATGTATGCACCATGGCCAGATGGCATGGGCAGACACCACTAGTGGGCGGCATGAGATGATACCCCGGACGCGGGAGGCCTGGATGTAGGCTAATGTTATCGATTATCACACCGATCCGATATGGACGGGCAGCTTACACATTTTGCATATATGATATGATGATGAGTATGACTAAGATAGCATGCATGACTTATTTTCTTTATACTTGATAGTCAGATTCAAATGTTCCATATTGATATCATTCCCATTATCATTGTTTATGCCTCTCATACTCAGTACAATATTCGTACTGACGTCCGTTTTCTTTGGACGTTGTGTTCATGCCCACAGGTAGACAGGGAGGAGAGCTCGACCCAGACTCATAGTAGCTGTCAGCTGATTTGAGAAGCACTCCATTGTTCCGGAGATGCTTATGATTACTCTTTTATGTATATAGTCATGTATATGTATTTTGGGCATGACGGGGTCTTGTCCCGTCCTTGTGTTCAGTACTCCAGTAGAGGCTCGTAGATGCGCAGTGTGGGTTAGATGGTCTCATGAGATGCTTTCATGTACATGTATATATTATTTTGATGGCCGAAAGGCTTATGTATATAAAAGTATTTTCGTGTTCTCAAAATGAAAAGATGATTTTCTTATGTCCTAAATATAAATCGATAAAAGACCATTAAATGAGTAAGATGAGTAGCAGAACGAGTGGTGCTCGGTGGCTAGCCCCGGGTACCCGTCACGGCCCCTAGATGGGTCATGACAAAATGCTCCAATCTTCACCAAACCACTCTAAACTTCAGATTTAGAGATTTTAAGCCTAGGATTAGAAATTGTAGGAACAATCTCTTAACCTATGCTCTGATACTAAATGATATAAACCAACCTAGGAAACTCTAGAAAAACGGAAGAACAAGAAAATCAAAGTAAAGGGTGGATGAAGAAATAGAAATGGGAGAGGGTAGATGGATAGATACTTGACCCAAGCGCAAGAAATCTATGGACAAGAAAGAGTATATTAAACCCTAACCCTTCCAATCCGATTATCAAACACTAGAACCTAAGTAATTTGAATCAACAAACGACTCAAATGAATCCACAAATGAGCAACATTGAATTTGATGAAAATAAACAATTCACTTTACAACTAAGAATCACACTTAGAATTATGCAACCGAACAATCTATATTAAACTAAAGCTATCAACTAAACAATCTCTCATAAGAGTTCTTCATTCAACATAATCTAATCAAATCAAATGGAAGACAAGCTATATACACAAGCTAAGCAAAGAAGACTAATAGGCAATTACAATGCTACCCTTAATGAAGTAATGGGCCTTGTTTGGCTAGTCATCTTAGTGTAGTCTTCAATTCAAGGATTGGCCTTCAATGACCAAACACGTCCCTTACTGCATAGATGACCCTCTAATCAACCTTGTATGTATGTCCTCCTTGCAAGCATACCTTTCTTGCACCAAGTAGCCACTTGCACAAATATCCCTTTGCGCAAATAGCACCTCAAGCTCTAAATCTTCCAACCAAGCAATCTCCCAAACCTTGTAGGATTCCACCTCTATGAAGGTCGTAGAGACTTGGCTCTCATCAATGATCATCATCAAGTGTGTAGTGCGGAAATGCACACTTGAGGACCTTTGAAACACTCCAAATGTGGTGAATAAGCTCCAATGAAGATCATAGACTCTAAGTTGAGCTTCACCACGAATCATAGGCTCCAAAAATGCACCTGAGCCCATGAGAATCATATCATCCTCCCCTTCTTTAAAAGGATTCATCCTCGAATATGAACCTAGCAAAAACCAAGGGAAGACAACAACAAAAAAGATCCTCAAAGCATGAGGGTTAGTGTAAGCACAAACAAATCGACCAACATGCCAAGGATGCACAAACTTGTGGTATAGCCACTCATCAATAACCAACGTGAAGAAAGACTCCACATATGGGGCACTAAGAAGTTGACCCTTCCAAAGTTCATCATAGGCAAATAGGTAATAAAGAAAGGTGTCACACAAAACAACTTCTTCAACTGAAGTGACCTCAAGTATAGACTCATTATGGGGTTCAAGCACAAGTTCAAGTAAGCCACTACTATTTGGAACACTCATGGAAGAAGTGACTGTTTGCAAACATGTTTCACCTTCTTTTTCAAAACATCCTTCCTGAACTATCATGTCATTTCCCTTCAAAGGAAGGTTTCCATCGCAAGGGGAAGAGTTATATAACCTATTCCAAGCTAGAAGTAGCATCTGCCCCCATCCCTTAGGTTAGGAGATCTAGCATAGTCCTTCCAAGAAGTGTGCTCTTGTTCATGTAATTCACTCCAATGAAGATCATAGACTCTAAGTTGAGCTCTACCACGAATCATAGGCTCTATAAATGCGCTCAATCCAAAGAGAATGATGTCATAAGGTGTGTTCACTAATCATTGATGGTGGGAGTTGTACGAATGCCTTTAGCCAATTTTTGGTTGAAAGTATGAAGTTCCCCACCCGCAAGCACACTTGTCCCTACAAACTCCAATGGTTTGATGAATGTGGAGAGATGAGGGTTAGCAAGCAAGCCATTATCAAATTTAGCATTGGCACTACCAAGATGAGATTTTGTGTGATGCAGTGCCAATGCAAGCTTGCCATCTACCGCTTGGAAGGCCTTGGCAATTTGATGTTAATGCCCAACATAGTGGGAGAACTAACAAATACTCATTTGTGGTCAAAGGGAAGAAGTACATTCTTAATCCACTAAGCCCTTACCAAGTGAGTGAGGACTGTAGAGTGATGAGGGAGCTTTGGGAGAAGTATCAAAAAGAAGAAAAGGAGAAGGGTGAAAGGGAGACCTTGTTGGTCATAGGTGGAGAGGGGACGTCTCAAGATGGTTCCAAGAAATGTTTGTTGGCCAAACCAAGCAATTGCTTAAAAGGGGTTGATGAGAGACGCTTCTTGGTGTGTCTTGTCAACAAACACCTTCTCCTAAATGCTAACCAAGCTACTAGCACTTTGCCTAGTAGTATATCTTCTCTTTTGCAGGAATATGAAGCATTGTTCCTGGAAGAAATGCCCGATGGCTTACCTCCCTTGAGAGGTATTGAGCACCAAATTAATTTTGTACCAGATTCTCAAATCCTGAACAAGCCGGCATATAGGAGCAATCTAGAGGAAACAAAGGAATTGCAAAGGCAAGTTGAGGAGCTATTCAAGAAGGGTCTAATCAAGGAGAGCCTTAGTCCATGTGCCGTACTGGTGATTCTTGTCCCAAAGAAATATGGCACTTAGACGTTGTGCATTGATTGTAGAGCCATCAACAAAATCACGGTTAAGTATCGACATCCTATCCCTAGACTTGATTACATGTTGGATGAGCTTTGTGGCTCAAGTATGTTTTCTAAAATTGATCTTAGGAGTGGCTATCACCAAATTCATATGAATCCAATTGATGAATGGAAAACGGCCTTCAAGTCCAAGTTTGGCCTCTATGAGTGGCTTGTTATGCCATTCGGCCTAACTAATACACCTAGCACTTTCATGCGCTTAATGAACCATGTTTTAAAACCCTTTATCAATAGATTTTGTTGTCTATATTAATGACATTCTTGTGTATAGCAAATCTATGGAAGAATATGTGAGCCACTTGAGGCAAGTGTTTGATGTCTTGTTGATTGAAAAGTTATTTGCTAATGTCAAGAAGTGTGCTTTTGGGGTTAATAAAGTGGTGTTCTTGGGTTTTGTGGTGAGTGTTAACGGTGTTGAGGTTGATGAAGAGAAGGTGGAGTCCATTAGAACTTGGCCAACTCCCAAAAATGCAACCGATGTAAGGAGTTTCCATGGGTTGGCAAGTTTCTATAGAATATTTGTCAAGGGCTTTAGTACAATTGCCTGACCAATGACCGAATTGATAAAAAAAGATGTTCCTTTTGTGTGGGGAGATGAGCAAGAAAAGGCAATCCAAGAATTGAAGTCTATGTTGAGTTCAACACCTTTGTTGCAATTGCCGAATTTTGAAAAGACATTTGAAGTAGAGTGTGATGCTTCCGGAGTTGGCATAGGTGGTGTCTTGATGCAAGAAGGAAAACCATTGGCTTATTTTAGTGAGAAGCTTAAGGGGGGAAGGGGGGGGGGGGGGGGGGGGGGGGGGGGGTCATTGAACTACTAAACCTATGACAAAGAGTTGAATGCACTTGTGAGGGTCTTAACCCATTTGCAACACTACTTGTGGCACAAAGAGTTTGTGTGTTATATCCCGTATTTTGCGTATTCGGGAAATTCAAGATAATTGCGATTTATAAGAACTAAGGCCGTATTTTGATTGTAATTTAATATATATGTAAGTTTTTCATGGACAAATGTTGATGCGGTAGTATGGAGGGAGACCAAGGGTAAAATTTTAATTTTGGAAATTAGCTTCGTGAATTACCGAGTGTGATCCCTCACTAGTTTGGGCTAAAAAAAAAGAATAATAGAGGCCCAATTCAAGTGGTGTGGCCGGCCATGGCATAGGAAATAATGGCCCAAGCCCATATATTAATTAAATTCAAGGCCATCAAATAAATAAAGGGGCATTCCTCACATTCACTAGAAGCTTCAAGAAAACAAAAGCAAGAGCAAAGAAAAGAAAGCATTTCGGCCACAAGGAGAAAAAGAAAAAAAAAATTCCAAGCCTTTCAACTTTGATCCAAAAAATTTAAATTTTCTTGTATTCCTACGAAGCTCAAAATCCTCTTCAACGTGGTACAATTAGTTAAGCGAGAAAACAACGTTTGCGGCAAGTTGAAGTTTGAAGAAAAAGGTAAGAATTCTATTCTTTTATGTTATAGAAAAGGTGTATATGTTGTAATGATTGGAATTAGATGAGAATTTTGGAATTGTGATGTGTGTGTGCATGGCCGTGTGGGTGTGCAAGTGTGAGTGTGGCCGTGTGGTATAGTGTAGAGAAGGGAAGGTGAATTAAATTCCATTTAATTTGTTAGTTGTGTTGTTGTGATGTTTATGATGTAAATAAGGGTTTAGTGAACCGAGTCGGCATTAAAAATTGGTTGTATGTTGTTATGAGAAATTATATGTTTGAATATAGTTTTTACGTAACTATGGAAGTAGAATTCAAAAATGTGGAATATGGTTGTCGTTAATGAACTTGGAAGAGAACAATGCGATTTTGTTGTTTCGTTGCATTTGTAGTAGTTTCGGATGGAATATGGAATTGGCGGGATGGTTTGAATTCTTGAATAATCTTAAGTTAGTTAATGAATATGGAAAATGTTGATATTAGTTTGATAGTGTTGTTATATCCCGCATTTTTGTATAGTCGGATAATTCAAGACAATCGCGGGAAGACAACAAGCCAGGCCATATTTTTATCTTGTTAAGCATGAGAGTTGTTTATGAAAATTTTCAAGTGGGAATATTAAGAAAGGTCAAGGGCATAAAGGGAAATTCGCAATATGACTCGTGGAATTATGAAGGAAGACGAAGGGCAAATTTGGAAATTGGAAAAATTAAAAATTTGTCATGAAGCACAACAAAAAAAAAGGGGAGTGGGCTTGATTTTTTTTGGGCCAAGGTTGGCTATCCATCCTTCTTGATGGGCCAAGCCCATATGAGAATTAATGAATGGGTTAAAAGATGACCATTAAGTCATCTTTTCCTCATAACTCCCTAGAACATTCCAGAACAAAAAAAAAAAAAAAAGGGAGCAAAACTCCATAGATGTCTCGGCCAAGGGCAAGAATTGCCAAGTGAATTGACAAAAAAATTCCTTCAAAAATCATTTTCTACTAATTTAAGGGCCCTTAACAAGGTGGAGTGTTAATTGGAACAAGAAGATTTCATATTCTTGCAAGTTACAATTCTAGTCAAGTGGGGAGTCAAGAAGGAAGGTGAGAATCAATTTATTTTATGTGTTATAGGTGATTATGTATGTTGTAGTATGTAAAGGTTGATGAAATTCATGGAAATCTGGAAAACATGTTGTGGCCGTGAGTGTGTGGTGTGTATATGTGGCCGTGTATACATGATGTTTAGCCGTGTATATTGTGTGGAAATAAAGAGTCAATTCTACTTAGTAATTGGTTGTTGTTAAGTGGATTCTATGTTTCTAATAAAGGCGTAATGACCTTAGTGAAGTTGATGTAGTTGGAAAATTGCTTTAGAGATTATGTAAATTGAAAATAATGTTCTTGCAAGTATGGAAGATAATGAGACTAGTGTGATGTTGTTGGTGTATGAACTATTAGGTTGTTATTGTTTTATTGAAGTTGGAAGGTTTTGAAGGAAATTGTATATTGATTGAATTGTTAGAATGTACTTGGGTTGGTTATCGAAATTGTTAGTATGGTTGTTGGCATTGTTGTTAATAATTTGGCCGGGTTGAATTCCCGGGATTGTTGTTGATTGGAATTGGCCAAGTTGAACTTGGTGGGATGGAGTATTTACAGGGGAAATGCTGCCGGAATTTCGGTAGCCAAGTATTATCTTAAGATTCCAATTCTAAATGCTCTAACCAAAGTTTGGTAAATATGACCAATTTGTAGATTGTGGCGGATTTGCAACTTGAATTTGGAATAGCATAAGGAGCGGAAAGAGGTATGTAAGGCTTCACCCTTCCTTTTATGGCATGTCTTAGACGTAATATGTTGGATATGAACCTCGGGGAAAACTCTATTTTCCGGAATCCGCACCTAAAGTTTCCCCTCTTTCATTCAGTAGAATTGAATTAGAAAGTGTGCAAAACGTTGGAAAAAACTTTCCAAACCTCTAGAACTTGCATAAATAGGACCCGACTACCTTGAAACCCTCACAAGTAACGCCATGACATGTAATATATGTAAATTGTGCACGCTACCTCACTCGGCCCGAGGTGAGCCCATTGTTCCCGGATTTTCCTCATTGTTCCGTTTGACTTATTTTGAAGCAGAATTCAAAGGAAACTTTTGACCCTTGTCCCGATTATCAAACGATAAGTACCGTACCATTCTAATGGAAATATGTCTATGATAACCAACCGGAGACGGACATATACCACAGTACCCCGGAACCGGACACATCATACTTCGAAATTCATACATGGGACCCGACCCCCGACAACGGACTCGGCGGCCCATCCGCACGATATAAACCGGCCCGGGATCCGGTGAAAGGAAGCATTGAGACATCCACGAACAGATTAATGAGAAACCACACACCTACAGACTCAATCAAACTGAAGTATACCAAGCGGCGAGTCAAATCAGAGTATTCGGATTGTATTCATAAGATGCGCCTATATCCTACTTGGGAAGGCACGACAGATTATTACCAGAATCAGATTTCCAGATGTCAAAACCATTTTGTAAGATTTATATTAAAAGTAGTCATATCGTGATCAGAATAATAGTCCAGATGTTACTTGTGAAAATCGGACAGAAATGAGACAATTTAGATCATACAATAGGTATCGGGGCTCCGTGGGCCCACCTCGGACCAACTCGAGGTGACATACGTAAATTACTGATAATAGACCTTATGAGGTCATCCATAATCATATAGAAGTATTCCGACTCCGTTTAGGAAAGTTTTATACAAAATTTCACTTTAGGGACAAGTTATAAGAAAAATGATTCAATCTTACTGAAGGAATTGGAGCGGATTTCGATCTCGAATTCCGAGGAACGGAGTCGTATTTAAGGTTCGCGGTCGAGCCTATCATGTTCAGAACATGCCTAAGAATAAAGGGGAAGGCTTTACATACCTCGATTGCGCCTTACGCTCGCTTGGCTTCGATTCCAATTTCGTCCAGAATCTAGAAATGGTCACGTTTACCAATTGTCAAATTTAAGCTTCTCAATAATCCAAACTTATTACATCCTTGCCTACCGAAATTTTGGCAGCATTTCCCCTATATATATATCATCCCCGAGACTTAGCTCGGCTTAGTTTATCAACACAGCAACCCAGAAACAACATCAATGACAACAACAAGCATTAAAACACATAATATGGCATAACTAGCCATCTTTCCGACATAACACAATATTTTTCATTCTGACCTTACACTTCCAAACCAATCTTATTATTTTCATATTCATCACTTATCAAGATCACTACAACATGATTCGGAGGCATATCATATCGTTTTCACCAAATATACATAAGGTATACACGATATACAAGTTTCCTACCAAAACCATAATTCACCTACAACTTCCAATTTTTTTAAAAACATGTTCATGACACGTTCATACCTTCCAACTTCATCAATGACAATCATAACTTGCCTCTTACTACTTTCATTTCCACATTTACATAAACCATAATAAAGTTAAATAATTTCCTTCAACAACTTAATAACCATTCTTCCATAACAACAAAAACGATTATTCTTTCATTCACTTCACAATTAACACAATTAACATGCTAACAAAATTTAGTTCACCTTCCAACCTCAACACACACCACACGGCCACATACTATATTCTCCAACTTCCATTAATTCATTCAACTTTCATTTCTAATACAATTCCCACATTAACAACAACTAGATTTCAACATAAATTCAAGTCACCATTAACATGCAATGCAAGCATATATATGGCCAACATGCATACAACCCCAACACACAAAATTTTTATGCTTTTCATTCATTTACACACACTACATCATACATACATCTCCCATAACATAACAAAAGCATAAAATTCTTACCTTTCCTTCAAGTTCTTCACTTGATACAAAAATCACTTTCTTGCCAAGATACTTATACCACCTTGTAGAGGACCTTGCACTTAGTAGTATTACACCAAAATTACAATTTTTGGGTTCAAGATTGAAGGGCTAGAATTTTTTTCTTTTTCTTTCCTTTGTTTCTCTCTTAGCCGGCCCTCTTTCTTTTTTTTGTTCTTGGGTTTTCTTTGTTTCTCTTGAATGTTCTAAGGATATGGATGCATATATAATATCACATGGAAATTAATTCCATGGGCTTGGGTCAATGGTGCATGGCCGGTTGGGCTCCCTTGGATTTGGGCCTCACTTTCTTTTTTTTTTTTTTAGTCCATTTGTTGGCTAAATAATTGTAATTCATGGAACAAGTTTCCAAAATTCCGATTTTTGCCCTTGGCATCCTTTCGTAATTCCACACCAATGCATTCATAGCCGACACATTCATACCAAGTAAAGTCCAAGTATGGCCTTATTCATTACAAATCAAGTTATCTCAAAATTATTTTGATTATGCAAAAATGTCGGATGTAACAGTCATATACCCCTATTTATACTAGAAATATAAAGAAGACAACTAAGCTATTACACTTCTACCCTTAATGAAGTAAGGGTCTTGCTTGGGTGTCTTTTTTGGTAATGGAACTTGAAATTGCTAGCCTTTAAGTAATAGTCTCGTTGCAAGCATGGCTACTTTCAATACTCTTCTCCAATCCATCCTCCCATGCTATCATAAATACTTGGAATCCCTGGGAAGGCTCTAGAGTGTACTCAAGTACGTTCCTCCTCATGAACAGCTCTTGCATGACTTGAAGTTCCCTTGCTTGGATCCTTGTGAAAGGCCTTGATGCAACTTGGATTGTATCATTATGGCTTATAAGGCCTAACTTGGAACTACATCATAACAAAGTTAGGCCTTATAAGGCCTAACTTTTGCAAAACCTTGCCTCAATAAAATTAAAGACCAACGCTTTTGAAGGGCAATCTGTGCAAAAAATGATAAACATCTTCTTGATTTCCCTTCAAGCCTGTCAATTTTTAATTAAGATATGTATCCATGGATGCTATCAACTGGCCAAATGAATTTTTACAGGAAATGAGATAATAAGAAGGAAAAATAAAGTTAGAAGTGTTAGATTGAATTAAGAGTAAAATGCTAAAAACGTTCTAAACTTTTAGGTAGGCAGTTTTTCTTTTCAACTAAATTTTGTAACACTAATCCTTTTTAAAATTTTAAGTTTAACAAATCTATACCTTCCCTTAATTTTCATTAACATCTAATTAGCATCAATTATAAAACAATAATTTAACTCTTCATATATGTGTTTTCCTCTACTTTTTTCATTTTGTTTCTTTCCTTTTAATTCCATCCACCAGTTTACACAGGATGGTGAACCCACTCCTCCTCTCCTTTAGCCCTTCTCGGACGTCCTACTTCAAATTATTCTTCCTTTCAATTGTCTCCTTCCCGTTCCTTCGTTTGCTTAGTCTCTTTATCTAATAATTAATAACTCATTTATTTCTTGTAGTTATTTTTATTTTTTCATTTATTTATTTTTAACAACCACATGTTTTCATGATTTAATAGTAAAAAATAAGAGACAAGAATACATACTGGACAATTTGGGATGTTCATTAGTTCTAACAGTTGAATGTATCGAATGTCTATGGAATATTCGTCCCTCTTGAAATTTGAAAGTCGATTTTTTTTTTTCTGAAACTCAAGTCCAATCCCACAAGTAAAGGTGTTGGGCGCAAAAAGTGTTTGAAGAGCTGCTCAAGAACTCGTTGTTACTTTCTTTTCTTGAGGCCTTTTATATTTTGGAATATATGTTAAAAAGTTATTTGTATGTTTTTTGAAGATAACTTTTATAGACATGTTTTTTTGTCATTTTAAAACCCAACCAAAACTAGCAATGGTTGAAATTCAAACAAAATGTGGGAACCTTTTAGTTAAATAACTAAATAATCTAAAGATTACACCCCTTCAAATAAATTTAGATTTTTTAAAGTATTATATTTAAATAAATAAGAGGGGTATTTAGGTAATTTAATTTTTAAGTTAAGGAGTTCCTGCTTTTAATATAACTAGTTTCTCGGCACGTACGTTGCACGTGTATGCCGAGGCATGTCATAGATACTTTTGTTTGAAACTATGAACTAACATAATAAAAAATTATTAATTAAATATATGCGTTTATACCAAATCTAAACACAATATTATGTAATGGTAAAAACTTAAATTATTCTATACAACAATTACCAAACAAGGTTTACAAGTCATGTTTACAAATCTCTATCCTACACCAAACCCTAGCCGCCGACCACCAGAAAAACTTTCAAACATCGGCTTTATGGCCAACCCTACAGGTGGACGGCTTCCTACTGGGGCTGCTCTGCCTGGTGGAACCAATTCTATTTCTCACAATCACTTTCCACCTCTTATTCCTTCCATTCCTAAACCTAATAAATCTGTTGAGCCTATACATTTGCCTACTGATAAACCATCGACTTCAACTGTGGCGGTCACTGCTGTGCCATCAATCCCCAAGGTCACAGAATCACAACCTACAAGTTTTGTTAATTTACTAAAACTTATTGAACACAATCTTGATACCTAAGTGGTACCATCCAAGCCTGTAGTTCACATTAATGGAGAACCTCATATGACATGGAAATCTTCCTAGGTTAAAAATCTTATCATTAAAGAGAATTTACAATATGCTATGTTGGGCAAGTTCTCATATGACATAATTGACATTAAAGCTTTAAGAGATGTTTTCCTAGATCAATGTTCAATTAAGGTCCTGTTACAATTGGGTTGATAGAGGAAAGACTTATTTTAATACAATTGAATTTGCTTGAAGTGTCGCGACCCAACTAGCGGTCCATGATGGGTACCCAGAGCTAACTACCGAGGACCACTCATCATGCTAGCCATCATACCCAGCCTGAACATACGCTACCTCGACACTAGCTTATCATGAAACTAACTTCGAATATCTCTCCAAACAAAAATGTACATAAGCCCACGGGGCTACAAAATGATATACAAAATATACATTGAAGAAGTGACATAACATCTACTACCCACACATGAGTACCTACGAGCCTCTAACTGGAATACTGAAATCATAAGGACTGGATAGGACCCCGCCATGCCCAAATATATACACAAAAGAATATAACAATAGGTTGCACCTCCGAAGTAGTGGGGTGCTCCTGTACAACTACTGATAAGGCTCCTAGGTGTCCGGTCCATCTCCCTATCTACCTGTGGGCATGAGCACAGCGTCCATAAAATAAATTGGGGTCAGTACAAACATTGTACTGAGTATGTAAGGCATGTACAATAACATAATCAAGAAATAAGATAGCATAAGAGGAAAAGATAACTTGTAACTGATCGCCTCTTAAGGCGCAGTCATGCATGCTAACCTTTATAATAACAACATCATATAAAGTATGCATATGTAAACTGCCCGACCATATAGGTACGGTGTAATCACTATTAGCCCGCGTCCGGGGTAAACATCTCAAGCCGCCCACTAGTGGTGTCTGCCCGGCAAACTAGGCACGGTGTAATCAGCATCATAGCTGCCCACTACGCTCTTTGTAGTGGTGTCTGCCCGGCCAATTAGGCACGGTGTAATCATACATATATATGACGTAAAGTGTTACACCCCGAAAAATTTCGCGTTACTAACATTGTGGACGACTTAATGTGAGCTCAAGGAGGAGCAAATATTACAAGTATAAAGGATGGAATTCTACTGTATTAGCATGAGTATGATATTTGGAATTCGTACAATATGATTGGAATGATACGTTAAAATATATATAGCCCTCGTAACCGTAAACTGATGTGGGGCCCACATGATGGGGTTTTTATAAAGGACATATGACAAGTTATATGGACAATATATGTGGATTCAAACACAACTCAAGAAGGACCCTTGAGCCAAATCCATGTGTAAGCCCTCCAAAAAGATGTTTTTAAGTTACGTTTTCGGGGGACCTGACTTCGGGAGGCCATAACCCCATCATTATTTGGGCATTTGGGAAAACTCCAAAAATTAAAGTTTTAGATAATCGAAATACCTTTCCAACCATAGGTAGTGGCCCTTCACACGACATAGGGATAAATAGTTATAGACGTTTTAAAACAGAAAGGTCAAGCTGGGCAGTGGGCTCGGCCCAACCCGACTCAAGGTCGGTGGGAACCGACCCAAGACCCATATATAAGGGAAAAATTCATAAAAATTCATTCATTTACACATCAAGCAGTCCACAAACTTTTAGATAGAGAGATAAAGCGGAGAGTTAGAGAGAGAAAGTGGAGAATTGAGCAAGTTCAAGGTCCCGAATCTCGAGGCTCGTGAAGGGTAAAGTATAAAAGAAGTTGTTGCCATCGTTTTAAGCTAAAAGTTGAATTTGGGGGATGTTGGTTTCGTGGTGGCAGCTCATATAAGGTATTTTTAAGATGTTAATGATGTTCTTACTGTGATCATTGATAGATTTGACGAGTTACAACAGAGAAAATGACGTTGAAAGTTCGGTTATTATTTTTGGATATCAAATAACTTGGGGGCCGTTTTGATATGATTAAATGGATAGAATTAGTTGGATATTTCTATAAAATGATTGTTGATATTGTTGTTGATAAGTTGTTGTTCTTGAATTTGGGAGAATAAAGTGTATGAAGATATCATATACAAAGCGTATACCGGGCTGTTTGGTGTATATCTTTGGGAGTTGATGCTTTGAGTTTAAAGAGGCTTATATGATATGGTTCTTGTTGTTGTTGGTTGCTGATTGTGTTGTTAAATTGAATTGGAATTAGAGGGAAGCGAAGATTATAGGGAAAATGCTGCCCGCATTTATGGAAGTTAATTACTAGCTTAGAGAAGTATATGAACCGCTTTCAAGTTGTCTACGGTTTCCTTTACCTTGATTGTAGATTGGCCAGTTTTTGGAAGCATAAGTTAAGCTAATCACGTAAGCGACAAGGTATGTTAAGGCTATTCCTTCTTTTATTTTGGCATGATCCTTATTGTTATTATTCTATATGTACTCCATATGATTCCATTCTTAGACGAGTAAGGTCTAAATGTTTCTTGTGATGGCTTATTGATATTGCACTCCTATTCTGTCCCGAAGGGAACACCCATAAGGTGTCAAGTTGAGTTGTGTATATGGTTTTACTAATGATTTCGAGGAAATGAGTTTTATACTAAATGAAACATAAAATTTGATTTTCAAAACCACTGCGAAGGGGGTGCGAGATTTTACTACTTCATTTCATTTATGATTTCTATTTACATTCCCTAGTATCATCTCTTTGTATTGATATGATCATTTATTCTTTGGGTAGGGAAATAAGATGAAATTGAGTAGAATATAAGTAGTAAGAATTTCATAACAATTCTACCCTCAAACCTGGAAGTATGTCCTCCTAAGTCTAGTGAGATACAAATTTGATAACTTCTTATGAAAGACTAAGGCTAATAACTAGATTGTGATGAATTGATTAGTGACTTATGATATGAATTGAAATTGATATTTATGGATTGAGTTTGTATTGATATGAAGGTGATATTTAGCCGGAAGCGGCTACCTGAAGGGGCCACCCTAGCTAAGTCGGAAGCGGCTGCCCGAAGGGGGCCATCATTATTATGCCAGAAGCGACCGTCCGAAGGGACTATTGTGATACTAGCCAGGAGTGGCTGTCCGAAGGGACAATTCTGTTAACATGTCTGAAGCGGCATGTGTGTTGGATTGCATTATTTCCTTAAAGATTGTTTTGAGACTTCGTGTGCACATTTATGTTTCTTCCGGCGAAGGCTGCAGGTATTGAGTTAGATTGTGATTTCTTCTCTCCTAAGTTAAATTATGATTATGATTTGTTACCACCTTACATACTCAGTACATTGTCTGTACTGACGTCCTTTTGCCTGGGGACGCTGCGTTCATGCCCGCAGCCCCAGATTGTTTGGCAGGTTTAGTGTATAGCTAGGATGCTTGGATGTCAGCTGGGATTGGCAAGCTCCACCTCATTCTGGAGCTGTGCTAAGTCATGTATAGATATGTATGATTATGGGTATGTTAGGTCCCTGTCCTGACTCATAATGTTCTGCTTACTTCTTAGAGACTTCTGCAGACAATGTCCTATGGTATGGTTGTCGAGATGTCGACAAAGTGATTTCAGTTGAATCAATTGTGGATTTTAAAAGAGTATGTATTTTAGATGATTTCAATTGGTTTAAAGTACTTATTTGATTGCATGTTTTCATAAGCGTTATAAAGATAATGATTTCTATTTGAAGAAGTTTTACATTCTTAAAAGTTTTTGAAATGATAGGTTTTGATAGAGCGAATGTCTAAGGGTTCGCTCGACTCTGATGAGAGTCGGGTGCCCGCCATGCCCTACCACTGTTAGGGTGTGACATAAACCATGCATAAGAGCTCAAGTAAAGTTGTACTCTATCGGAGTGACGTAAGGTCGAGAACCTCCAATTACATTATGGAATAATCATCATTCCTATGTCTCACCTTGAAGGAGCTAATATCATGAGGTGAGGCAACAACAAGAAATAACATCAATGAATTCATAAAGATAATTATCAATCTCATAATAGCATCATTATCATCATCATTATCATGGAACATATCTCATCTCTATCTTATAAGAAGCTGTTAAGAATCTTTAACTTTCATCTGTTGGAGCGTAAAAAGGTCATGGAATATATGGAAGGTAGAAATATAGGTGTCATGCCTTAACGAAAGAAAGGGACTAACCTTAAATACCTTTGCGTCTCCTTAATGACTAAGCGTTCTCCTTCACAGCTCACAACTCTACATTTAAGAGAATCCATACTACATTAAATCGTTTGAATCATACTTAAGTCTAATCTAAAGCGACTAAAAGCTAACGAAATTTGGGCAGCATTTCCTTTGTTGCATCAACCTCCTCCGTATTAAAAACAACTCCCAAACATCAATAACAACACCCATAATATCATAATCGATAAACTTCTTTACATTAACAATATTCAATTCTCAAAACACCCTTTCAAGGTCATCCATAGCCATAACTATGACATAACACCATATTCATTCCCAAATAATACTTCTTTAATGACATTATCATTATTCATAACAAGATTATACTCATGGCATATCAAGAACTATGATTCAAGTCAAGTTACTATTCAAGATGTCATTATTTCCACATTTGGGCTCCATATTCAACTTTCTTCTCTAATCCAAGTCTTTCGACCACTGAATACTTGTAACAACATGAAATAGGTGTAAAACTCACCTTTTATTATGTAGGAATGATCTTTGGATGAAGATACTCCACTTGAGAAAACCCCAACTTCAATTCTAAAAGAAACCTTGACTTGTATCAACCTTAGTGGGCATCCAAACACTTGATTCTCTTGATTCTTGGTGTTTAATCATTGATTTCTCTTAGATATGGGTTAATATTGTGTATGTAATGTTCTAGAGGTTTTGAAAGTGATGGAGAAGATGAGAAATGAGAAAAATGAACTTGAGGTGTAACACTCTCCCCCCCCCCCCCCCCCCCCCCCTAAAATCATTCGTCCTGGAATGTTAAGTTCTCGGGAATTCAACCAAAATTTTGCCAGAGTTTCCCCTGTAATATGGCACTACCATCCTTTCACAGCAACCCACAATAACATCGCCTCATAGGGCTACAACAACAATGGCAAGAAAACATGGCCATACATGACCAAAAGCGTTAAAAGAAAGCATTACGTAACTTAGGACAATGATGCCTCATCTTGAATCTCCTCCGGGGGTGGAAACAAATGCGGATATCTGGAATTCATATCTTCTTCCCTTCCTAAGTCATTTCTTCTCTGTTATTTCTTCTCCACAAGACCTTAACTAAGGCTACCTCCTTGTTTCTGAGTTTTCCCACTTGCCTATCTATTATTGCAATGGGTACTTCATCATAAGTCAACTTCTCAGTAATTTGGACATCATCTACCGGCATGATTCTGGAAGGATCCCCAACAAATTTACGGAGCATTGATATATGAAAAACTGGATGGACTGATTCAAGCTCTAGAGGTAGATATAGTTCATAAGCCACTTGGCCCACCTTGCACACAATCTTATAAGGTCTAATATATCGAGGACTAAGCTTGCCCTTCTTGCCGAATCTCATTACACCTTTCATCGGCGACCACTTCAGGAATACCCAATCATTAACTTGGAATTCTAGGCTTCTTCGACGATTGTCCGCATAAGATTTTGGGTGACTCTGGGCCTGTCACGACCCAACTAGGGGCCGTGACGAGTACCCGATACTTGTACCGAGCACCCCCTTATCTCGCATCATATTCTTATTACTAAGTGGGCCATATGAAGTATACCATACATTTTTTTTTGTTACTCGACATTAACATTAACAGCATAATCATAAACGTACGCTTTTAAACTTTACTAGCACCTTACACAGTGACGAAGGCCCTCAAAAGTACAAAACATCTAACTGTACATGTCTGTCTACGAGCCTCTAAACATAATACATAGCATCACAAAAAGGACCGGATACTGCCGAGTCCGGACATGTACACAAAAGTAGTACCAATAAGTTGGAGCCCCGAAAGAACTGGAGCACTCTCAATATACCGCTGGTGGAGCTCCTAAGGATCAAGTCTGCCAACCTGCTTACCTGTGCGGCATGAAATGCAGCGTCCGCAAGAAGGGACGTCAGTACGAATGATGTACCGAGTATGTAAGGCATGCATAGTAAAATAAGATCATACTAGAAAGCATAAAACATAGCATAGAGAAGGAGGGATATAATCTGTACCTCTGTTTGCCTCTTAAGGCAGATACTTATGCAATTTAACTTTACCTCTAGAAATAACATATAGTCATCTCAAGTACACTGCCCGACCGCGTAGGTACGGTGTAATACTGCCCGACCCCATAGGTACGGTGTAGTGCTGCCCGACCATAGAGGTACGGTGTAACTTTATCTGAGCATACCATGGGGTAAAGGAATAAGCTGTTCATCTGAATGCCCCTTAGGGCGGATGCCATGCATGCTAGCTTTAAAAATAATATGTAAAAATCTGTAAGTAAACTGCCCGACCATATAGGTGCGGTGTAATGCTGCCCGTCCCAATAGGAACGGTGTATATACTGCCCGTCCATGTAGGAACGGTGTGTGAGCCCGCGTCCGGGGTATAAGCTGCCCACTATAGTGGTGTGTATATCTGCCCGGCCGCCCGTTGGACGGCACGGTGTCATAAAATAACTCATACATAAGTATAAATCATGCATGAGAGCCCAAGTGAAAGCTACAACTCTATCGGAGTGACATAAGGTCGGAAACCTCCGATTGCGTTATGGAATAATCATCATGACTTTGGCTCGCCTTGAAGGGACTAGTATTATAAGGCGAGACTATCAACGAAGAATAGCGTTAAGGGAAAACATAGGACAAGGTCATCAACATCATAAATCACTCACTTGAAGTCTTTAGAAACTCGGGTCATAACCAAGAAGTAGCATTAAAGATCAATAACTAGCTTGACACTTTCACCCTCGTATTGAGTCCTTAGCTCAAGACTCTTAGTCGTGGAATCACTCTTGTCATACTCATCATAGATATACTCTCTTCCTTAACATCATCGTTATCATTATTATCATAGAAATACTATCCTTAGAAAAGTTGTAACACTTATCGGGTAATAATTGAACAGTAGGGAAGAATCCGGGAACAATAGGCCCACCTCGGGTCAAATGAGGCGGCGTACTAAATTTTCATATATTACATGTCATGGCGTTACTTGTGAGGGTTTTAAAGTAATCGGGTCCTCTTTATGCAAGTTCTAGAGGTTTAGGAAGGTTTTTCAACATTTTGCACAACTTCTAGTTCAATTCGATTGAATGAAAAAGGGGAAACTTTAGGTGCGGGTTCCGGAGAATAGGGTTATCCCCGAGGCTCGTATCCAACTTATTACGTCTAAGACATGCCATAGAAGGAAGGATGAAGCCTTACATACCTCTTTCCGCCCCTTTTGCTACTCCAAATTCAAGTCGCAAATCCGCCAAAATCTACAAATTGGTCACATTTACTAAACTTTGGTTAGAGCATTTGGAATTGGAATCTTAAAGTAACATTTGTCTACCGAAATTTCGGCAGCACTTCCCCTGTAAATACTCCATCCCACCAAGTTCAACTTGGCCAATATCAATCATCAACAATCCTGGGAATTCAACCCAGCCAAATTATCAATAACAAAGCCAACAACCATACTAACAATTTCGATAACCGACCCAAAGTACATTCTAACAATTCAATCAATATACAATTCCCTTCAAGACCTTCCAACTTTAATAAAACAATAACGACCTAATAGTTCATACACCAACAACATCATACTAGTCTCATTATCTTCCATGCATTCAAGAACAATATTTTCAATTTACATAATCTCTAAAGCAAGTCTCCAACTACCATAATTTCTCTAAGATCATTAAGCTTTTCATTAGCAATCTAGAATCCACAATCAATACAATTTCACTCCTTAACCATTAAATCCTTATTTTACATCATGGAACTTACCATAACAACAATTACAATACTAAGTAAAATTAATTCACCACACCTTTCCACAACCTACACCATTCGGCCAACACACCCCATATACATATTTTCATGAATCTCCATATTTTCTATACTTTATAACAATAACCAACACACAACATAACACAACACATACACACTCACGGCTTGGCTATGAAAGTCACGACCACACACACACACCTTCATAACACATACATTTCATCCATCTTTATACTCTACAACACACTTAAGCATCTATAATATATAAGAAAAAGCTCAAATCTTACCTCTTTTACTTTGAATCTTCACTTGGCTACACTTGCAAACTTGCCAAGATTTGTGTTTCCCTTGCTCCAAAGAACTCTTCACTAGGTTAAGAACCCTTCAAGGAATTGTTTAGCTAGGAGAGGTAAATTGTTGATGAAAAAAATTCCCAAAGTTCTTATTGCTCTTGCTATGGCCGAAATGGCCTAGGAGTTTCTCTCCTCTTCCTTTTATTCTTTGCCTTCTCTTGAACTTTCTAGAGAATTAATGAAATAAGATGACTTAGTCATCTTTTAAATTGTTTCATTAAATTCATATGTAGGCTTAAGCCCACCACCATGTTGGACGGCCAAGCATGGCCCAACACCACAAGCCCACTTTTTTTTTTGTTATATTTTTGTACTTCATGAAAAATTAATTTTTTTTTCCAAATTCCAAATTTTCCCTTCGTCTTCCTCCATGTTCTCCACGAATCATATTGCGAATTTCCCTTTATGCCCTTGACCTTTCTTAATATTCCCACTCCCAAATTCTTCATAGCAACTCATATGCTTAACAAAATAAAAGTAAGGCCTTGCTTGTCATCTTCCCGCAATTACCTTGAATTACCCGATTGTACAAAAATGCGGGATATAACAGGGCCGTCAACAATCAGTCTCTGATAAGCTTGATCTTTTCCACCGCTTGCTGAATCAACTTTGGACCTATTAATTGTGTTTTTCCGATTTCAAACCATCCAATGGGCGATCTACACTTCTTTCCATATAAAGCCTCATGTGGGGCCATCTGGATGCTGGAATGATTACTATTATTATATGCAAATTCGATAAGTGGAAAATGTTCATCCCAACTACCTCCGAAGTCAAATACACATGCCCACAACATATCTTTCAAGGTCTGAATAGTGCGTTCAGCTTGTCCATCCGTCTGTGGATGAAATGATGTGCTGAGTCTCACTTGAGTTCCCAAACCTTCTTGAAAGGATTTCCAAAATTTAGCAGTAAATTGTCCTCCTCTATTTGTGATAATAGGTACTGGAACACCATGAAGTCACACTATCTCTTTAAGATATAATCTTGCATAATCTTCTACTGAATATATATTCCTGATTGGAAGAAAATGAGCTGATTTCTTGAGTCTATCAACAATTACCCATATGGAGTCATACTTACGCCGAGAATGAGGTAAGCCTACAA
Source organism: Lycium barbarum (assembly GCF_019175385.1). NCBI lineage: Eukaryota > Viridiplantae > Streptophyta > Magnoliopsida > Solanales > Solanaceae > Lycium > Lycium barbarum. The sequence continues at coordinate 61,933,278 of NC_083344.1, read as the reverse complement.
TAAAATCCATGTTGATCATCTCCCATTTCCAGGTTGGAATTTCCATAGCTTGCAACAGTCCTCCTGGTTTTTTATGCTCAATTTTCACTTGTTGGCAATTTGGGCATTGAGCTACAAACTCTGCTATATCCTTCTTCATTCCACCCCACCAATACATTGACTTAAGATCATGCTATATCTTTGTCGCTCCTAGATGAATGGAATAACGGGAGTAATGAGCTTCTTCCAAAATCTGGTGGCGTAATCCAGCAACATCTGGGACACATAGTCTGCCTCTATACCTGATGATCCCATCTACAGAAATCTCAAATGGTGACTTTTTCTTTTGGGGAAGTGTATCTCTGTAATGAGTCATATTGACACTTCTTCACTTCCATATCTAAGGATGAAACAACTAGGTTGTGAATATCAATTCTTGCATCGCCTGAATCTAATAAGCGGACTCCTAGGCCAGCTAGTTGGTGGAGCTCACGGATTAATTCTTTCTTCTCCGGCTGAACATCACATAGAATGCCCATAGATTTACGGCTGAGAGCATCGGCCACCATATTTGCTTTTCTGGGATGATATAAAATACTCACATCATAGTCTTTCGATAGCTCTAACCATCGCCTCTGTCAAAGATTCAACTCCTTATGTTTAAAGATGTATTGGAGACTCTTATAATCTGTGTAAATATCAATGTGAACACCATACAAATAATGTCTCCACATCTTCAGTGCATGAATAACCGCAGCTAATTCAAGGTCATGGGTTGGATAATTCTTCTCATGTTTTCGCAACTACCTGGAAGCATAGGCAATAACCTTACCATGTTGCATCAATACATAGCCCAACCCAACACCAGAGGCATCACAATAAACAACATAGCCTTCTGATCCTTCTGGAAGTGTCAAAACTGGGACTAAAGTCAATCTATCTTTCAATTCCTAGAAACTACGCTCACAAGCATTGGTCTATTGAAATTTTGCTGATTTCTGAGTTAGCTTCGCCAAGGGTGCCGAAATAGAAGAAAATCTTTCCACAAATCTTCTATAATAACCTGCTAATCCCAAAAATCTACGGACCTCTGTAGGTGTCGTAGGCCTTGACCAAATCTTCACGGCCTCGATTTTATGAATATCCACTCGGATATTGTCAGTTGACATAATATGGCCCAAAAAAGTCACAGAATTTAGCTAGAACTCACATTTTGAAAATTTGACATTCAATTCTCGAGTCCGAAGAATTCCAAGGACAGTACGTAGATGATATGTGTGCACTGTTTCTAACCAAGAATACACCAAAATGTAATCGATGAACACGAGCCCAAATAGATCTAGAAAAGGCCTGAATACATTATTCATCAAATTCATGAACACTGCCGGAGCGTTAGTCAACCCAAATGACATTACCTGATATTCATAATGCCCATATCTAGTTCTGAAAGTTGTTTTCAGAATGTCTTCTTCCTTGACTCTCGCCTGGTGATATCCTGATCTTAGATCTATCTTTAAAAACCACTTAGCGCCCTGCAATTAATCAAACAAATCGTCAATCCTCGAAAGTGGATATTTATTCTTAATTGTCACCTTGTTCAGTTGCCTATAGTCAATGCACATTCGTATGGAACCATCATTCTCTCTCAAGAATAGGACAGGTGCTCCCTATGGCGATGAACTGGGTCTAATAAATCCCTTCTCAAGCAAATCCTTCAGTTGTGCCTTTAACTCTTTCAATTCTGCTGGAGCCATTCTATAAGGAGAAATAGATATAGGTTCGGTGTCCGGCTGCACATCAATGGTAAATCAATTTCCCGTTCCGGTGAAAGGCTTGGAAGTTCATCTAAAAATACGTTCGAAAACGCATTTACTACCGGGATAGATTGAAGAGTCGGCGACTTTGCTTCAGTGTCATGAACCCGTACCAAATGGTAAATATAGCCTTTTGCAATCAACTTCCTCGCTTTGAGATAGGAAATAAACCTACCCCTTGGAGACGTTGTATTACCTTTCCATTCAAGCGCTGGTTCTCCTAGAAATTAGAATCGAACCATCTTCGTTCTGCAATCAACATCAGCATAAAGAGAAGCCAGCCAATCCATGCCCATAATCACATCAAAATAGTGCGTTCAGCTTGTCCATCCGTCTGTGGATGAAATGATGTGCTGAGTCTCACTTGAGTTCCCAAACCTTCTTGAAAGAATTTCCAAAATTTAGCAGTAAATTGTGCTCCTCTATTTGTGATAATAGGTACTGGAACACCATGAAGTCACACTATCTCTTTAAGATATAATCCTGCATAATCTTCTACTGAATATATAGTCCTGATTGGAAGAAAATGAGCTGATTTCTTGAGTCTATCAACAATTACCCATATGGAGTCATACTTACGCCGAGAATGAGGTAAGCCTACAATAAAATCCATGTTGATCACCTCCCATTTCCAGGTTGGAATTTCCATAGCTTGCAACAGTCCTCCTGGTTTTTTATGCTCAATTTTCACTTGTTGGTTATTTGGGCATTGAGCTACAAACTCTGCTATATCCTTCTTCCTTCCACCCCACCAATACATTAACTTAAGATCATGCTATATCTTTGTCGCTCCTAGATGAACGGAATAACGGGAGTAATGAGCTTCTTCCAAAATCTAGTGGCGTAATCCAGCAACATCTGGGACACATAGTCTGCCTCGATACCTGATGATCCCATCTACAGAAATCTCAAATGGTGACTTTTTCTTTTGGGGAAGTGTATCTCTGTAATGAGTCATATTGACACTTCTTCACTTCCATATCTAAGGATGAAACAACTAGGTTGTGAATATCAATTCTTGCATCGCCTGAATCTAATAAGCGGACTCCTAGGCCAGCTATTTGGTGGAGCTCACGGATTAATTCATTCTTCTCTGGCTGAACATCACATAGAATGCCCATAGATTTACGGCTGAGAGCATCGGCCACCATATTTGCTTTTCTGGGATGATATAAAATACTCACATCATAGCCTTTCAATAGCTCTAACCATCGCCTCTGTCAAAGATTCAACTCCTTATGTTTAAAGATGTATTGGAGACTCTTATAATCTGTGTAAATATCAATGTGAACACCATACAAATAATGTCTCCACATCTTCAGTGCATGAATAACCGCAGCTAATTCAAGGTCATGGGTCGGATAATTCTTCTCATGTTTTCGCAACTTCCTGGAAGCATAGGCAATAACCTTACCATGTTGCATCAATACATAGCCCAACCCAACACCAGAGGCATCACAATAAACAACATAGCCTTCTGATCCTTCTGGAAGTGTCAAAACTGGGACTAAAGTCAATCTATCTTTCAATTTCTGGAAACTACGCTCACAAGCATTGGTCTATTGAAATTTTGCTGATTTCTGAGTTAGCTTCGTCAAGGGTGCCGAAATAGAAGAAAATCTTTCCATAAATATTCTATAATAACCTGCTAATCCCAAAAATCTACAGACCTCTGTAGGTGTCGTAGGCCTTGACCAAATCTTCACGGCCTCGATTTTATGAATATCCACCCGGATATTGTCAGTTGACATAATATGGCCCAAAAAAGTCACAGAATTTAGCCAGAACTCACATTTTGAAAATTTGACATACAATTCTCGAGTCCGAAGAATTCCAAGGACAGTACGTAGATGATCTATGTGCACTGTTTCTAACCAAGAATACACCAAAATGTAATCGATGAACACGATCCCAAATAGATCTAGAAAAGGCCTGAATACATTATTCATCAAATTCATAAACACTGCCGGAGCGTTAGACAACCCAAATGACATTACCTGATATTCATAATGCCCATATCTAGTTCTGAAAGTTGTTTTCAGAATGTCTTCTTCCTTGACTCTCGCCTGGTGATATCCTGATCTTAGATCTATCTTTAAAAACCACTTAGCGCCATGCAATTGATCAAACAAATCGTAAATCCTCGAAAGTGCATATTTATTCTTAATTGTCACCTTGTTCAGTTGCCTATAGTCAATGCACATTCGTATGGAACCATCTTTCTCTCTCACGAATAGGACAGGTGCTCCCTATGGCGATGAACTGGGTCTAATAAATCCCTTCTCAAGCAAATCCTTCAGTTGTGCCTTTAACTCTTTCAATTCTGCTGGAGCCATTCTATAAGGAGAAATAGATATAGGTTCGGTGTCCAGCAGCACATCAATGGTAAAATCAATTTCCCGTTCCGGTGAAAGGCCTGGAAGTTCATCTAAAAATACGTTCGAAAACTCTTTTACTACCGGGATAGATTGAAGGGTCGGGGATTTTGCTTCAGTGTCATGAACCCGTACCAAATGGTAAATATAGCCATTTGCAATCATCTTCCTCGCTTTGAGATAGGAAATAAACCTACCCCTTGGAGACGTTGTATTACCTTTCCATTCAAGCGCTGGTTCTCCTAGAAATTAGAATCGAACCATCTTCGTTCTGCAATCAACATCAGCATAAAGAGAAGCCAGCCAATCTATGCCCATAATAACATCAAAATAGTGCGTTCAGCTTGTCCATCCGTCTGTGGATGAAATGATGTGCTGAGTCTCACTTGAGTTCCCAAACCTTCTTGAAAGAATTTCCAAAATTTAGCAGTAAATTGTGCTCCTCCATTTGTGATAATAGGTACTGGAACACCATGAAGTCACACTATCTCTTTAAGATATAATCTTGCATAATCTTCTGCTGAATATATAGTCCTGATTGGAAGAAAATGAGCTGATTTCTTGAGTCTATCAACAATTACCTATATGCATTCATACTTACGCCTAGAATGAGGTAAGCCTACAATAAAATCCATGTTGATCACCTCCCATTTCCAGGTTGGAATTTCCATAGCTTGCAACAGTCCGCCTTGTTTTTTATGCTCAATTTTCACTTGTTGGCAATTTGGGCATTGAGCTACAAACTCTGCTATATCCTTCTTCATTCCACCCCACCAATACATTGACTTAAGATCATGCTATATCTTTGTCGCTCCTAGATGAATGGAATAACGGGAGTAATGAGCTTCTTCCAAAATCTGGTGGCGTAATCCAGCAACATCTGGGACACATAGTCTGCCTCGATACCTGATGATCCCATCTACAAAAATCTCAAATGGTGACTTTTTCCCATTGACACTTCTTCACTTCTATATCTAAGGATGAAACAACTAGGTTGTGAATATAAATTCTTGCATCGCCTGAATCTAATAAGCGGACTCCTAGGCCAGCTAGTTGGTGGAGCTCACGGATTAATTCTTTCTTCTCCGGCTGAACATCACATAGAATGCCCATAGATTTACGACTGAGAGCATCGGCCACCATATTTGCTTTTCTGGGATGATATAAAATACTCACATCATAGTCTTTTAATAGCTCTAACCATCGCCTCTGTCAAAGATTCAACTCCTTATGTTTAAAGATGTATTGGAGACTCTTATAATCTGTGTAAATATCAATGTGAACACCATACAAATAATGTCTCCACATCTTCAGTGCATGAATAACCGCAGCTAATTCAAGGTCATGGGTCGGATAATTCTTCTCATGTTTTCGCAACTACCTGGAAGCATAGGCAATAGCCTTACCATGTTGCAACAATACATAGCCCAAACCCAACACCAGAGGCATCACAATAAACAACATAGCCTTCTGATCCTTCTGGAAGTGTCAAAACGGGATTAAAGTCAATCTATCTTTCAATTCCTGTAAACTGCGCTCACAAGCTTTGGTCTATTGAAATTTTGCTGATTTCTCAGTTAGCTTCGTCAAGGGTGCCGAAATAGAAGAAAATATTTCGACAAATCTTCTATAATAACTTGCTAATCCCAAAAATCTACGGACCTCTGTAGGTGTCGTAGGCCTTGACCAAATATTCACGGCCTCGATTTTATGAATATCCACTCGGATACTGTCAGTTGACATAATATGGCCCAAAAAAGTCACAGAATTTAGCCAGAACTCACATTTTGAAAATTTGACATTCAATTCTCGAGTCCGAAGAATTCCAAGGACAGTACGTAGATGATCTGTGTGCACTGTTTCTAACCAAGAATACACCAAAATGTAATCGATGAACACGATCCCAAATAGATCTAGAAAAGGCCTGAATACATTATTCATCAAATTCATAAACACTGCCGGAGCGTTAGTCAACCCAAATGACATTACCTGATATTCATAATGCCCATATCTAGTTCTGAAAGCTGTTTTCAGAATGTCTTCTTCCTTGACTCTCGCCTGGTGATATCCTGATCTTAGATCTATCTTTAAAAAACACTTAGCGCCCTGCAATTGATCAAAAAAATCGTCAATCCTCGAAAGTGGATATCTATTCTTAATTGTCACCTTGTTCAGTTGCCTATAGTCAATGCACATTCGTATGGAACTATCTTTCTCTCTCATGAATAGGACAGGTGCTCCCTATGGCGATGAACTGGGTCTAATAAATCCCTTCTCAAGCAAATCCTTCAGTTGTGCCTTTAACTCTTTCAATTCTGCTGGAGCCATTCTATAAGGAGAAATAGATATAGGTTTGGTGTCCGGCAGCACATCAATGGTAAAATCAATTTCCCGTTCCGGTGAAAGGCCTGGAAGTTCATCTAAAAATACGTTCGAAAACGCATTTACTACCGGGACAGATTGAAGAGTCGGCGACTTTGCTTCAGTGTCATGAACCCGTACCAAATGGTAAATATAGCCTTTTGCAATCATCTTCCTCGCTTTGAGATAGGAAATAAACCTACCCCTTGGAGACGTTGTATTACCTTTCCATTCAAGCGCTGGTTCTCCTAGAAATTAGAATCGAACCATCTTCGTTCTGCAATCAACATCAGCATAAAGAGAAGCCAGCCAATCCATGCCCATAATCACATCAAAATCTAACATTTCCAACTCAAACAAATCAGCTGTAGTTTGACGATCGCATACCACAATCACACAACTTCTATATACCTGTCTATCTATTACCGGGTCACCAATAGGAGTAGACACCTCAAAAGGTTCAATTGACTCGGGTTTCGCCCCAATATGATCAGCGATATATGGAGTAATATACGACAAGGTAGAACCGGGATCAATCAGTGCATAAACATCATGAGAGAATACTGATAGGATACCTGTGACAATGTCACGGGAGGACTAAAGATCCTGTCGTTCGGCTAATGCATATATACGGGGCTGAGGGCCACTTGAACTAGGTGCTACCCCTTTGCCCCTGCCACGACCTGCTAAAAACTGGGGAGTCTGCCCTATGAGGCACACGGATGATGAAGAACCGGCTACTGATCCTGCAGGCTGGACCCCGACTCTACCACTCATCGATGGACAGTCACGCATCATATGCCCAATCTGACCACAGGCATAACAAGCATTTGATCCTCGACGATAATGACTTGAATGTGTGGACTGGCTGCATCGCAGTACCGGTGGTCTCCTCTGACTAAAATCAGCTCCAAACTTGGAACCCGAAACTCTCGAACTCTGACCCGGACCAGGATAAATGAGGCGGTCAAATCTCCTGCCCACAAATCGAGGAGGTGCAATAGCTATAGACTGGCCTGAATATCTAAAGTATTGTTGCTGCTGACCTCCTCTATACTCACTACTAGCATTAGCAGATCTGGCCCTCTTACTCTGCCCTCTATCCATATCACGCTCACCCCTTTGCGGCTGTTGTTGCTCTTCCAGATTTTGAGTGTGAGCCTGAATATAAGAGATATCCATCCCCTCCTAGAGTGAAGCTGTCAGGCACTCCTTTATCAAATGTGGCCCTAAGCCACACACAAATCGATGTACTCGGTCTCCCATATCGGCCACCATAGTCGAAGCATACCGGGCTAATTAAAGCGGAGACTATACTTCCTAGTACTCATATTCCCTTGCTTTAGATTCATGACCCTGTCAGCTTAGGCCCTTCGAACCTCGGGTGGAAAATAGTGGCAAATCAAAGCATCTATGAATTCCTACCAAACCGGGGGAGGTGCATTTTCCTTTCTTGAAGGTATCCAATTATTATACCATAAAACCGCTACATCCCACAATCTATAGGAGGCAAACTCCACTGACTCAGTATCAGAAGCATATATTATTCTCTACGTCCTCAACATCTCGTCTATAAAACCGTACGGGTCTTCATCCGGCTTTGACTCAAAAAATTCTGGAGGATTCAAACTCATAAAATCACGGGCCCTTGCACTAGCCGCTCTGTCACTTGGACCCGCATTCGGCGGCTGAGCTTGAGCAGCAACTAGTTGGGTCAATAACTGAATAGCCTCAGATATCTGCTAGCCCGAAGCACCCGACGGAGGAACTGGAGGCATTGGGGTTAGAGCTGAGGCCCCTTCACGCTCCTCTAAAGCAAGCGGAGTGTGAGAGGTATGAGATGGAGCTTGGTCAATCTGCCTTCCTGTCGCAGTCTTGGCCTTCTGGGCTGCTGTTGCTTTCCTCTGTACTGGCATCGCTGAAATATTAACACACAATTAGGGAAAAAGAAAATCTTGTAACATAGCTCTATCACACGATCTATAAAGAAGAAGGACGGTCATTGTTCCTAAGTGTGGCGCGCTTCACACCCATAAACAAGACTCTACTGGCCACGGTGATACGAATTGAATTGGGGAAGAACCATTCTTAGACGAGTAAGGTTTAAATGTTTCTTATGATGGCTTATTGATATTGTACTCATATTCTGTTCCGAAGGGAACACCCAGAAGGTGTCAAGTTGAGTTGTGTATATGGTTTTACTAATGATTTCGAGGAAATGAGTTTTATACTAAATGAAACATAAAATTTGATTTTCAAAACCACTCTGAAGGGGGTGCGAGATTTTACTTCTTCATTTCATTTACGATTTCTGTTTACATTCCATAGTATCATCTCTTTGTATTTATATGATCATTTATTCTTTGGGTAGGGCAGTAAGATGAAATTGCGTAGAATATAAGTAGTAAGAATTTCATAACAATTCTACCCTCAAACCTGGAAGTATGTCCTCCTAAGTCTAGTGAGATACAAATTTGATAACTTCTTATGAAAGACTAAGGCTAATAACTAGATTGTGATGAATTGATTAGTGACTTATGATATGAATTGAAATTGATATTTATGGATTGAGTTTGTATTGATATGATGGTGATATTAAGCCAGAAGCGGCTGCCTGAAGGGGCCACCCTAGCTAAGCCGGAAGCGGCTGCCCGAAGGGGGCCATCATTATTATGCCGGAAGCGACCGTCCGAAGGGACTATTGTGATACTAGCCGGGAGTGGCTGTCCGAATGGACAATTCTGTTAACATGTCTGAAGCGGCATGTGTGTTGGATTGCATTATTTCCTTAAAGATTGTTTTGAGACTTCGTGTGCACATTTATGTTTCTTCCTGCGAAGGCTGTAGGTATTGAGTTAGATTGTGATTTCTTCTCTCCTAAGTTAAATTATGATTATGATTTGTTACCACCTTACATAATCAGTACATTGTCTGTACTGACGTCTTTTTGCCTGGGGACGCTGCGTTCATGCCCGCAGCCCCAGATTGTTTGGCAGGTTAAGTGTATAGCTAGGATGCTTGGATGTCAGCTGGGATTGGCAAGCTCGACCTCATTCTGGAGCTGTGCTAAGTCATGTATAGATATGTATGATTATGGGTATGTAAGGTCCCTATCCTGACTCATAATGTTCTGTTTACTTCTTAGAGACTTCTGCAGACAGTGTCCTATGGTATGTTTGTTGAGATGTCGACAAAGTGATGTCAGTTGAGTCAATTGTGGATTTGAAAAGAGTATGTATTTTAGATGATTTCAATTGGTTTAAAGTACTTATTTGATTGCAAGTTTTCATAATCGTTATAAAGATAATGATTTCTATTTGGAAAAGTTTTACATTCTTAAAAGTTTTTGAAATGACAGGTTTTGATAGAGCGAATGTCTAAGGGTTCGCTCGACTCTGATGAGAGTCGGGTGCCCGCCATGCCCTACCACTGTTAGGGTGTGACATAAAGCATGCATAAGAGCTCAAGTAAAGGTTGTACTCTGTCGGAGTGACGTAAGGTCGGGAACCTCCGATTACATTATGGAATAATCATCATCACTATGTCTCACCTAGAAGGAGCTAATATCATGAGGTGAGGCAACAACAAGAAATAAATCAATGAAATCATAAAGATAAGATTATTAAGTTCATAATAGCATCATTATCATCATCATTATCATGGAACATATCTCATCTCTATCTCATAAGAAGCTCTTAAGAATCTTTAACTTTCATCTGTTGGAGCATAAAAAGGTCATGGAATATATGGAAGGTAGAAATATAGGAGTCATGCCTTAAATAAAGAAAGGGACTAGCCTTACATACCTTTGTGTCTCCTTAACGACTAAGCGTTCTCCTTCCAAGCTCACAATTCTACATTTAAGAGAATCCGTACTACATTAAATCGTTTGAATCATACTTAAGTCTAATCTAAATCGACTAAAAGCTAACGAAAATTGGGAAACATTTCCTTTGTTGCATCAACTTCCTCCATATGAAAAACAACTCCCAAACATCAATAACAACACCCATAATATCATAATCGATAAACTTCTTTACGTTAACATTATTCAATTCCCAAAACACCCTTTCAAGGTCATCCATAGCCATAGCTATGACATAACACCATATTCATTCCAAAATAATACTTCTTTAATGACATTAGCATTATTCATAACAAGATTATACTCATGGCATATCAAGAACTATGATTCAAGTCAAGTTACTATTCAAGATGTCATTATTTCCACATTTGGGCTCCATATTCAACTTTCTTCTCAAATCCAAGTCTTTCAATCACTCAATATTTTTAACAACATGAAATATATGTAAAACTCACCTTTGATTATGTAGGAATGATCTTTGGATGAATATACTCCACTTGAGAAAACCCCAACTTCAATTCCAAAAGAAACCTTGACTTGTATCAACCCTAGTGAGCATCCACACACTTGATTCTGTTGATTCTTGGTGTTTAATCTTTGATTTTTGTTGGATATGGGTTAATATGGTGTATGGAATATTCTGGAGGTTTTGAGAGTGATGGAGAAGATGAAAAATGAACTTCGGTCCTTCTTATATAAAATTTTAAATGCTGCCCGTCGGGATTTATGCAGACACTTATACGGTCCGTATAACTTATATCGTCCGTATAAGTTACCGTATAATACTTCCAGTGGAAGAACCCTCTCTGGACAGGTTATACGGTCCCTTATACAGACTGTATAATTTATACGGATCATATAATTTATACGGACCGTATAAGTGGCCGTATAACTCACTTTTTTTCGGAATTGTGCTCGTTGATTCATTTGACTTCCAATCCTCGTAGAACCTTCGTGGCACTTGTATAATACTTCATTAACCATCTAAGGAGCCTTATAGCTTCTCCTCAAGACATTACGAAATCAACGTTAGCTCGGTTGTTACAAAACCCTTTCGAACACAACTTATACTTCACTTTCTTCGACGAACTTTCTTCTCTTACCTCAAGTGTCTTTGGAATCTTAATTAGAATCATTAAGTATCCCTTCTTACTTGTAGGGACATCATATACACCTTAACTTGCGTTATTATATTCACCGCACAACGACATGAAATTTTTGAGTTGTAACAAGAAGACTATATTAAAATACTGTCAATTCCTGTTTATTACATCAAAATCAATTCGAGGTATCACTTTATGAGGCCTCCGATCTAGAATCCTTGGTTTAAGCCTAATGAGGAGACTTCAATTGCAGTGGCATGAATTAGATTTCCTGAATTACCTCCAAACTTCTTTGCAAAAGTGTTACACCCCGTACTTTCATGTTAGAATGTGTCGTAAGTGAATCAATATGAGCCAGAGAGGTTAAGGACCACTACAAAGATAATGGTGGGATAAAACAAGGGTAAAGGAAGTATCGTGAGGGTTAGAGGTTAAACGTATGAAGGATGTTATAACCCGTACTTTCGAGGGAAAACTAGGAGTTCTTAATATGCTAAGGAGGTCGTGTTTTAAGGTATTAATCGTATAACATTCGTATGTTAGATTTTGAAGTCAAGCAAGTTGTAAAATAAAAGTCGAAAAAAGTTATCGCAAGTTACGTTCATAATTTCACTGAAATTTGTGTCTAATGTCACTGAGATTTTCTGTCACACGCCAATCTTGGTGAGGTGTGATTGGCACCCGACACCTACTTAAGGCCGAGCGAACCAACTATGACTCGTATCACCTATGTCCCGAAAGACGAACAAGGCCAACAAGGCCAACCTGTGAACATGGTGATATCATATATAACAAACACTGGGCCATCTAGGCCAAGGTACATTTCAATAACCAACAGACCAAAGGCATACATATGTATAAGTACAAGGGCCTACGAGGCCAACATTACAACTGACATGATATGACTCACTATGTGCATGACTCTGTCTGGAAAGCCTATAAGAATACATAATTGTAATATATAAGTTGGGACAGGGCCCCGACGTACCCATAACATGAAATACATATACGACATACTGACTCAGCAATGCTCCAGAAAGAAGTGGAGCTCACTAATCCAAGCTGATACTCGGCAAACCTCATCGGTGCAATCCTCCTGTCAACCTGTCTGAATCTGCGGGCACGAACGCAGCATCCCTAGGCAAAGGGATGTCAGTACGAAATAATGTACCGAGTAAGTAAGGTTGAATAAAACATAATAATAACAATATCATACTGTACAATAAGACGGATAAGAATGAACCTGTGAACCTTTGACTTACCACTAAGGACTGAAACCTGTGTGATACTATAACCTCTTACGCACGATCATCTGCATCTTTATTTATCTATAACATTATTGTACTGGTGAGAATCTAGTGCATATGCCCCTCTACGACACTCGTATACATAACCACATCTGGATGATTGTGCACCTATGCGTATCATAGTCCGTCCATAGGGCATACAACCTTTCTGAATACAATGAACGCGATGCAAATTTAATAAAATGCATGTATATATATGCCTTTACCTATTCGCTCCGTCGAGCATCATATCATATCGGCCCCTTCGGATATCATAATCGTCATATACCAGCTGATCAAGTGATTTGCGTATATAACGTCATAGTCCTTCCCATGCCTATAATATCATGATGCATAAGTATATAAATATGTATGTATAGATGATGCATGACAAGACTTATGAAACTCAGAACTCCCGGAGTGACTTTCTAGTTTTTACCTTCCTACCTTGTTAAGAACATCTTCTTATTATCATACGCCCCATTCGGGACTTAGAATCCTTATGAAAATGTATACAAAATATGAAACCTTATATATATATATATATATATATATATATATATATATATATATATATATATATATATATATATATATATATATATATATATATATATGTGTGTGTGAGAAACAAAGGCACTTCTAGGAACAGAGTCACTATGAGGAACATTTGGTTATATTTTGTTTCCATATAGACCATGCCAAAAGAATGAAGGAAATGTTATCCTTAACATACCTCGTGTCTCCAATACGGACTCAATATCGAATTCGCCTCAATTAGCCGTTCAACCAAAACAATGACAATACCTCCGTTAACTCAATGAATAATATACGAGGTATATCAATGATAACTAGTCTCTAAAAAGAGTCGGTTAGTATTTCCCCTATTTCATAACCATCCCCAACTCAATAAATAACATCAACAACATCAACAACAACCTCTATTTTCCTTCTTCTAACTTCCAAGCACAAACAACACAATTATAAACTCAAATCAACCCATACATTCGTATACCAATACTTGCATACACTTCTTTATTTTCATATATACATAGCACAACAACAAATATAACTACAACCAATTAAATGGAATTCCTTGTCGGCTCTCTGTAAAATACTCGTTTGGCCGAGGGCTTCCAAACGCATCTTAAGCTAAATCGGTGCTGACAAATAACCAACCCGCAATGAATAGGGAAGGTATAGTAATGCTATGAATGACCCAGTATCGAATACTGGTAATAATATCAGCAAACGAACGTTCTCCTGTGATTCCAGACATGCTGAGCTCCACATATTCTTGTACAGTCAAAGAAGATCGATTCCGTAAAAGATAAGATCAGTAAATGACAATTGACTGAAATTGCATCTTTGTGAGATCGTCAATATTGTACCGAGGGCGTCTTTAGAGTATACCGAATCAGTATAGCTATCCGTCTTCTGACACAGCAACGCAATTTGAATTAGTATCAAAAGTAAGTACTAAATAATTTATTTTTTCCTTTACTTGTTGATGTAAAATCATCTTCCATTCAATAGAAAATTCTTTCAATTCAACGAAAGAGATTCTTTCAAGCCTACAAAACAAATTATAACAATCACCAAACAGCAAACACGATAACAACAACAACAACAACTTATCCGATTTTTGCCATTAATTCTGTAGTTCTCATCTCACAATTTAACTATGACCTGGAAGAACATTAAATATATCTAGTAGAGAAGAATTATTACCTTATATTCCAAGAAATAATCTTCTTCTACCTTACTTCATTACGAAGTAATCTCTCATTTGCTATCATCCGGAGAAACCAATGTTAGAATCATATAACTGGTGAGGACATATTTATATGATCCTAAAGGGCATGATTGATGCTAATGTCTCAAGGGCAAGGAAAAGGATGTTGGAGACACTTGTGGACACACGTAAGAGAGCAAATGATGTTTGTAAGATAGCTTGGCATTGGAAGAGTTGCAAAGTGGCTATGCGTCGCAAAGTGGCTAGATGCGCAAAATGGCTAAAAGTGCAACTATGGGGCTAGGATTGCAATTGGAGTTCATACTTGCAAGTTATGAGGTTAGAATGACAATTGGAGGTCATAATTGCAAGTTATGAGACTTTGGATGCAATTGAAGACCCACGTGGGTATTTTTGCAAAAGAGCCACTTTAGGGCCTTTTGATGTAATAGCTATTAGTATAAATAGTTGCTTTCATCCATTTGGAGGACTTAGCTTGCATATTGATGATAAACTTAAATTGAGAGATTTTAATATAGTTTGTTTGGTTATTGTTCAAGTGTGATTTCCAAGTTGTAAAGTAAATTGTTTTTTCATTGATTTCATGAAGGGTTGTTCATTTGTGGATTCAATTGAATTTCCCTTGCTTTGATTTCAAATAGTATAGGTTCTTTGAATTGAATCAAATTGAGAGGGTCTAGGTTACATATACTTAGGTTTGCTCATAGTTTCATTATTCATTGGGTCTTGCTTTTATCCTCTATTTCTCATCCCCAATTTCTTGTTATCTTTAATTCCGCATTTTTGTGATTGATTTGGTGTTTCCCCCAAATCGACTAAATGATACGAATCGATTTGGGGATGAAGCCAAATCAATTCAAATGCAGAAAATGGAAGAGAATATAGATAAATACTTGACCCGAATGGGGGGAATGCTGTAGAAAAATCTAGGTATATGAAACCTAAACCCTTTTAATTTGAATTCAACAACCCAAAATAAACAAAGCAATATGAATTCAAGGCAAGGTATTCGGATGAAATCCACAAATGAACAATTTTCATGAAATCATTGGAAATAAACGGTTCAAAGACCAACAATGGAATCCACCATTAAATCTACTAAACTAAGCTAAACCCTAGCTAAATAAACTATGATAATCCTATCATCACTCAAATATTCATCATCCAAAATGTACCTAAATGAAATTTCTAAGTCTAGTATTTATACTCCTAGAATAAAGAAGACTAAGTTATTATAAAAACTATCACTGATGAGGCAAGGGCCTTGTTTGGCTAGTTTTCTTAGTCTAGTCTTCAATTCAAGGATTGGCCTTCGATGGCCAAACACGCCCCTCCTTGCATAGATGACCCCCTACTCAACCTTGCACAAATGACCTTCTTGCAAGCATAACCCTTCTTGCACAAATTAGCCACTTGCACAAATAGCCCTTTGTGCAAATACCCCTCCAAGCTATCTTCCAAGTCTTGCGGGCAAGGAGCTCGAGCTCTAAATCTCCCACACCCAAGAAATCTCCCAAACCTTGTAGGATTCCAACCCTATGAAGCTCGTAGAGACTTGGCTCTCGTCCTTGATCCTCATCAAGTGTGTAGTGTGGAAATACACACTTGAAGCCCTTTGAAACTCTCCGAATGTGGTAAATAAACTCCAATGAAGATCATAGACTCTAAGTTGAGCTCCACCACAAATCGTAGGCTCCAAAAATGAATTCGAGCCTATGAGAATTATATCATCCTCCCCTTCTTTAAAAGGATTCGTCCTCGAATCCGAACCTAGCAAAAACCAAGGGAAGACAACAACAAGCAAGATCCTCAAAGCATGAGGGTTAGTGTTAGCACAAACAAATCGACCAACATGCCAAGGATGCACAAACTTGTGGTATAGCCACTCATCAATAACCAACGTGAAGAAATACTCCACATATGGGGCACCAAGAAGTTGACCCCTCCAAAGTTCATCATAGGCAAATAGGTAATAAAGAAAGGTGTCACACAAAACAACTTCTTCAACTGAAGCGACTTCAAGTATAGACTCATTATGGGGTTCAAGCACAATTTCAAGTAAGCCACTACTATTTGGAACACTCATGGAAGAAGTGACTATCTCAAACAAGTTTCACCTTCCCGAACTATCATGTAATTTCCCTTCAAGGGAAGGTTTCCATCGCAAGGGGAAGAGTTATCTAACCTATGCCAAGCTAGAAATAGCATCTCCCCCCATCCCTCAGGTTAGGAGATCTAGCATAGTCCTTCCAAGAAGTGTGCTCTTGTTCATGTAATTCACTTGCCTTCTTTAAAGAGCACTCTTCACTTTCGTAAGCCATTCTCAAATTCGATGTTGGTCCATCAAGTGAGTCACAAACCCTCAAGGAGGACTTTTCGTCATCGGCCGTGGTGTCAACAACTTGAACCACCCCATGCTTGTCATCAAGACCAGGCCCATTATCATCCCATAGTGGGTTACTAAATACCTTGTAGTCTCCAAAGGACACTGCATTTGCAACATTACCAAACATCCCACTAGGTACATGACTATTCACATGATCAATTTCATCAATATCGTCACTAAATGGAGGCTCATTAAGCACGTCAGAAAGTTCCTCAAATAGTGGATTATCATGCCAAGCAAATTGATCAAAACAAGTATCCACACTAGTTGGACACAAATCGATCTTGCTAGAAGAATCAATTCGGTCATCGCTAGGATCAACTAGTGGGTGTCCTAACATCTCGTATGACAATGTACTAACACGCATGTCAAGAGAATCAACACTAGATGGACCCAAATTGAGTTTACAAGAAGAATCAAGATGGTCATCAATAGGATCAACTAGTGTTGGATCACCCATATCAACTACATTGTCAACAATCAATGAAAACTCAGTAAGATTATCACAAGGTAAATGTCACGACCCAACCCCGTGGGCCGCGACTGGCACCCTAGCTGGGTACCCGTACATACCTACCTGATCGAATTTCGTATCGTACAGATTTGTTTTTTTCAAACGGGTATTACAGAAGTAGGCCGGTACAAATACGGCACGCGCGCGACCATATATATATATACCTGAACATACAGACATTTACAGATAAGCCGATAAGGCTAACATACAGACGAAACCCGTAACCCACACATCTATCTACAGGCCTCTACAGACATACAGAATCATATGACGGGACAGGGCCCCGCCGTACCCAGAATATCCATACATACAGAGTGTACAGAAAACAGAAGATATATACCAAAAATATACGCTCCAGATCAAAGGAGCTCCTCAAAACAGCTGGATCAGAAACCTATACTGGCGGCGTATCACCTGGCGCGTCTATACCTGCGGGCATGTAACGCAGCCCCCGAAGAACGGGGGTCAGTACGAAAAATGTACCGAGTATGTAAAGCAGAAATATAACAGATATAAGCATAGTCCGAACCGGAATCACAGAAATATAACGGACAGAACCATAAATCAGACTGACGGACAGAGTCATGATCCAGACAGACATACAGAATAGTGTTCCATACAAATAAACAGAATTATGGTTCGGACAGACAGACGGAATCATAATACGGACAGACGAGCAGAATCAGAATCCATACGGACATACAGAATCAGAAGCCATACGGACATACAGAATCAGAAGCCATACGGACATACAGACATAGTCGTAATTCAGACGGACAGACAGAAGTATGTCGGACAGAATTATGCATGCAGAGTAGTACAGAGTCATACAGAATCATACAGAGGCATGTGCTTATACAACTACAGATGGCACACGCATACATTCATACAGATCCCGGCCCTGTCTGGGGGCGCGGTAACAGAACCCGGCCCTCTTAGTACGGGACGCGGTGGACAGACAGAATCAGATCAGATCATATGCCATCCTGGCCGCCATCCCCATACACAGATCATAATATCATACAGACATACAGATCCCGGCCCGCACGCCGAGGGACGCGGTGAACAATGCAGAGAAATATGCACGATAACAGAACCTGGCCCGGGTCGCAGTGAAAGAATGCATTGAGACAGACACGAACCAATAAATGAGAAACTACTTACATACAGACTCAACATACAGACTCAATCAAACTGAAGGGTGCCAAACGGCGAGCCAAAATC
Organism: Lycium barbarum; assembly: GCF_019175385.1. Lineage (NCBI taxonomy): Eukaryota > Viridiplantae > Streptophyta > Magnoliopsida > Solanales > Solanaceae > Lycium > Lycium barbarum. The sequence continues at coordinate 61,914,615 of NC_083344.1, read as the reverse complement.
AGAATATCCGGATAGTATGCATAGTACGCGCCTATATCCTAGTTGGGAAGGCACGACAGATTATTTTCAGAATTGGATTCTCAGATGTTCAGAAATCATGTTTTATAAATTACACAAAAATAGCCATATCATACACAAAATAATAGTCCAGAAGTTTTTAGAGAAAATCGGACCAAAACGGAAGTATTTAAAATGTTACAGAAGATATCGGGCCTTGTGGGCCCGCCTCGGACCAACTCGAGGCTACATAGGTAAATTATTGCTAATAGACCTTATGAGGTCATCCATAGCCATTTGGAAGTGTTCCGACTCTGTTTAAGGAAGTTTTGTACAAAACTTCACTTTAAAGGCAATTTGTAAGAAAATAGCTTCAATTGAATTGAAGGAATTGGAGCGGTTTTCCGTCTCGAATTCCGGGGAACGGAGTCGTACTTAAGGCTCGCGGCCGAGCCTACCACATCTAGAACATGCCTAGGAACATAGGGGAATGCTTCACATACCTCGATAGCGCCTTACGCTCGCTTGGCGTCAATCCCAATTTCGTCAAAAATCTAGAAATGGTCAAGTTTACCATTTGTTAGTTTCAAACTTTTCAATAATCCAACTTAACACATACTTGCCTACCGAAATTTCGGCAGCATTTCCTCTGTATATAAGACATCCCCGAGACTTAGCTCGGCTCAATTCATCAACACAACAACCCAGAATGACATCAAAACAACAATAGACATTAAAACATACACTATGGCATCACTAGCCATCTTTCGACATAATGAAACATCTTTCGTTTCAAACTTACATTTCCAAACCAAACTTATCATTTTCATATTCATCATCCATCAAAATCATCACAACATACGTCGGATGCGTATCATACCATTTCCACACAATATACACAAGATATGCAAAACATACCAACTTTCCATTAAGCCACTACTTATCCAATTTTTCCTAACTTTCAACATACAAGTTAATTATACATTTCCATCTTCCAAATTCATCAACAATAATCATAATTTGCCTCTTGATACTTTCATTTCCATTTTTACATAAACCATAACAAAGTTGCATACTTTCCTACAACAACTTGATAACCATTTTTCCAAGACAACAAGGATTGTTATCGTTCCATTCACTTCACCATAACACACTTAACATACAAACAAGATCAAATTCATACTCCATCAACACATAACCATACCACACGGCCACCTCCTACATTCTTCGATTTTCACTAATTCATTCCACTTTCATTTCTAATACAATTTCCACCACACTACAACTAAATTACAACATGAATTCAAATCATCCAAGACATGTAATACATGTACATGTATTCGGCCAACAAGCATACTTTTCAACACACAAAATTTCCATGTTTTTCAATCATTCACACATACTACAACATACATATACCTTCCATAACATAACAAAAGCAAAAAATCCTTACCTTTCTTCAAGTTCTTCACTTTGCACTAAACTTGTCCTCTTGCCAAACTAATTGTACCAAGTTGTAGAGGACTTTGCACTTAGTAGTATTCCCACAAGAATTGAATTTTAAACTCAAGGATTAGGCTCCAAGAATTTTCTTTCTTTTCTTTCTTTTTCTCCTCTCAAACCCGAAATGGTCTTGTTCTCTATTTCTTGATTTTTCTTGCTTTCTTGAACCTTCTATGGATATGTATAACCATATATAATATTACCTAATTAAAATCATGGACTTGGGCCCCTTTTTTTTACATAGCATAGCTGGTTGGGCCTTCCCTTTTGGGCCTTATTTTATTAATTTTGTTGAGCCCAAATTGGTGGTTACATCTTGTAATTCATAAGGCAAGTTTCCAAAATTCCAATTTTGCCCTTGGCCACCTTTCGTAATTCCACACCATTGAATTCATGACCTACACATTCATACCAAGTAAGGTCCAATTGTGGCCTTATTCATCACAAGTCAATTTATCTTGAATTTTTCGAATAAGCGAAAAATGTCGGATGTAACATCCTCCCCCCCTTTAAAAACATTCGTCCTCGAATGTTAAATCGACCTTATGGGGCGTCATACTACTTCGGGAGGATTCTCTTTATAGTTGTCCTTTGTTGACCTTCCGACATGGCTTCTTCACCAACATTATGGGGTAATTTTTCACATCACTGATTCAAATGCCTTCATAATATATTTTCTCATACCCCACATAATCATCGAACTATAAGCTATATTCTTGTAATAGACGAACGCTTTCCAGACATCATAGTCAATATCATTTCTTGTTACACTGCTGAGTTCCCTACCACATTATCGTAATCCCTCTTCATACCAGACACTTCATACCAGTAGATTCAGAACTAGGACCGGACGCGTAGAAGAATATCAGACAGATTCGTAATCGGAGGCAGACGTACTAAACCATGGCGGACAGATTCGTAGTCGAAGTCAGATGTACAGAAGTATGTCAGACAAATCTGAGATCGGAGTTAGACGTACAGAGAGGTATTAGACAGATTCGAAATCAGAATCAGACGTACAGAAATGTATCATACAGAGTCGTAATTAAAATCAGACATACGGAGATGTATCAGACAAACGCGTGATCAAGATCAGACGTACAGAGGCATATCAGACGGATTCATATCCAGAGTCAGACATACAGAGGTGTGTTAGGAAGATTCACAATCAGAGTTAATCATACAGAGGTATGTCAACCAGAAACATATTCAGAATCGGATGTGCAAAGATTTATCAGATGGGAACATAATCGAGTTCAGAAGTACAGAAGCGTAATAGGCGGAGCCTTGTCAGAATCGGAAGTGTAGAAGTATAACAGATAGAATCTGAATTAGAGTCAGATCACTCCTATTAAGGCTCCAGTGATTTATAAAAATTTTCCTTCACTGGAAACTTGTTTGCCAAGTTGTCGTACAAATCGTCTTACGTGTCGCTTATCGACTCTTTCAGAGATTCCGCTTATTCACACTTCTTATCTTTCATCTTTCCTACCATCCATACTCATTTTCTTGTTCAGACATCGTCATACCAGACTAAATTGTAATGTAATCGGGGCTTTTCTACCCCTTGACAACATTCAGGTCGTCGTCCCTGCTTCGCTTCATGTATTCGGCTTAGTAAAACCTTTAGTCTATCACAATTTTAGTTGCCGGGACTCGGCTCGTGATCCATATGGGTACCAGACAAAAATCATACACACACACATACACACATACATATATCTTTACTAATATCTTACTGGCGAACGACTCTGACGGTTACTCGAATCCGCTCAATTTCCCGAGCGGTATTGCACCTTTTCATTTCTGCCCATTTAGTCCGCATCAGTCTGCGCGACTTCTGTAAGGGCACTAATTACTCCACACATTCTCTTTTCCTTTAGATTACCCCAAATTTCCATTTATACTTATCATACTTACACTTGTGAAAAATTTTGTGTCACTTCCCAGGGGGTCACCCATCCCAGAATTGCTCTGGCTTGAGCACGCTTAACTCCGAAACTTTCATGCATTTTGACGCGTTAGGGCTAATATAATTTCGTCAATTGCCCCGCAGGACCTTTGTCACTTAATTTTAGGGCAAATTGGGGTCTTAGCAAATTTTCGGAAAATTCTCGTAGCGGGTCCCACCCCGGCTAAGTCGTACCATTACCCTGTTGCCTTTCTGAATCTTCAATATTCACTTTCATACACATATACATATGATTACAGACAGCCCACAGATTTAAGTCTTCATCCCAAAAATTCCGTCTCCAAATAGTCGGTGAAATCTGATAAAATATTACCGTAAGATGCTCTCCAACCACCAACAGAAGAAAACTAAATTCCAACGAGTATCGCGGAACCTTTTTGTACTCAATCTACATATTTACCTCCATATTCCTGGAAATATTTGGGCAGAGTTTCCTCTGTATTTCTTACTATCCGAAACCTGTACACCAGAAATACCAACCATGCCGCACAGGGCCAACACATATATACACACATACATATCATATCATATCGTATCGCAGCCACACGGGGCTGATAACTTCAAATAAGAATTATTACGTCGTCGACACTTACCACACGTGCCCAACTCAAACGGCGTCGGAGGCACTTTCCTGTTCACTTTTCTGTTCGATCTTTACCTTTATATTTCTGCCACACATCAAACAACTTCTCTGACACACAGCTTTCATATTATTGCTTACCTGAGTACTGTGCGGCCTCCAATATCATCAGCCATAGTCTTCTGTCGATGCCATCCTTTGGCTGAAATTAAAAGTTAGTCGATAGGAGTTCATTTCCTACAGCTGGCTCTATCGCATGATCTAAGATTCAAAGAAGGGTAACATCCTAAATGCCCTGTAGCCTCCTGTTTATAGATGTGGTGCACAACACATCGATAAACAAGACTCTACTAGACACGGCCTGTAGACATTCCGAGGACTAACCGCTCTGATACCACTTTTGTCACAACCCAACCCCGTGGGCCGCGACTGGCACCCTAGCTGGGTACCCGTACATACCTACCTGATCGAATTTCGTATCGTACAGATTTGTTTTTTTCAAACGGGTATTACAGAAGTAGGCCGGTACAAATACGGCACGCGCGCGACCATATATATATATACCTGAACATACAGACATTTACAGATAAGCCGATAAGGCTAACATACAGACGAAACCCGTAACCCACACATCTATCTACAGGCCTCTACAGACATACAGAATCATATGACGGGACAGGGCCCCGCCGTACCCAGAATATCCATACATACAGAGTGTACAGAAAACAGAAGATATATACCAAAAATATACGCTCCAGATCAAAGGAGCTCCTCAAAACAGCTGGATCAGAAACCTATACTGGCGGCGTATCACCTGGCGCGTCTATACCTGCGGGCATGTAACGCAGCCCCCGAAGAACGGGGGTCAGTACGAAAAATGTACCGAGTATGTAAAGCAGAAATATAACAGATATAAGCATAGTCCGAACCGGAATCACAGAAATATAACGGACAGAACCATAAATCAGACTGACGGACAGAGTCATGATCCAGACAGACATACAGAATAGTGTTCCATACAAATAAACAGAATTATGGTTCGGACAGACAGACGGAATCATAATACGGACAGACGAGCAGAATCAGAATCCATACGGACATACAGAATCAGAAGCCATACGGACATACAGAATCAGAAGCCATACGGACATACAGACATAGTCGTAATTCAGACGGACAGACAGAAGTATGTCGGACAGAATTATGCATGCAGAGTAGTACAGAGTCATACAGAATCATACAGAGGCATGTGCTTATACAACTACAGATGGCACACGCATACATTCATACAGATCCCGGCCCTGTCTGGGGGCGCGGTAACAGAACCCGGCCCTCTTAGTACGGGACGCGGTGGACAGACAGAATCAGATCAGATCATATGCCATCCTGGCCGCCATCCCCATACACAGATCATAATATCATACAGACATACAGATCCCGGCCCGCACGCCGAGGGACGCGGTGAACAATGCAGAGAAATATGCACGATAACAGAACCTGGCCCGGGTCGCAGTGAAAGAATGCATTGAGACAGACACGAACCAATAAATGAGAAACTACTTACATACAGACTCAACATACAGACTCAATCAAACTGAAGGGTGCCAAACGGCGAGCCAAAATCAGAATATCCGGATAGTATGCATAGTACGCGCCTATATCCTAGTTGGGAAGGCACGACAGATTATTATCAGAATTGGATTCTCAGATGTTCAGAAATCATGTTTTATAAATTACACAAAAATAGCCATATCATACACAAAATAATAGTCTAGAAGTTTTTAGAGAAAATCGGACCAAAACGGAAGTATTTAAAATTTTACAGAAGATATCGGGCCTTGTGGGCCCGCCTCGGACCAACTCGAGGCTACATAGGTAAATTATTGCTAATAGACCTTATGAGGTCATCCATAGTCATTTGGAAGTGTTCCGACTCCGTTTAAGGAAGTTTTGTACAAAAATTCACTTTAAAGGCAATTTGTAAGAAAATAGCTTCAATTGAATTGAAGGAATTGGAGCGGTTTACCGTCTCGAATTCCGGGGAACGCAGTCGTACTTAAGGCTCGCGGCCGAGCCTACCACATCTAGAACATGCCTAGGAACATAGGGGAATGCTTCACATACCTCGATAGCACCTTACGCTCGCTTGGCGTCAATCCCAATTTCGTCAAAAATCTAGAAATGGTCAAGTTTACCATTTGTTAGTTTCAAACTTTTCAATAATCCAACTTAACACATACTTGCCTACCGAAATTTCGGCAGCATTTCCTCTGTATATAAGACATCCCCGAGACTTAGCTCGGCTAAATTCATCAACACAACAACCCAGAATGACATCAAAACAACAATAGACATTAAAACATACACTATGGCATCCCTAGCCATCTTTCGACATAACGAAACATCTTTCGTTTCAAACTTACATTTCCAAACCAAACTTATCATTTTCATATTCATCAACCATCAAAATCATCACAACATACGTCGGAGGCGTATCATACAATTTCCACACAATATAGACAAGATATGCAAAACATACCAACTTTCCATTAAGCCACTACTTATCCAATTTTTCCTAACTTTCAACATACAAGTTAATTATACATTTCCATCTTCCAAATTCATCAACAATAATCATAATTTGCCTCTTGATACTTTCATTTCCATTTTTACATAAACCATAACAAAGTTGCATACTTTCCTACAACAACTTGATAACCATTTTTCCAAGACAACAAGGATTATTATCGTTCCATTCACTTCACCATAACACACTTAACATACAAACAAGATCAAATTCATACTCCATCAACACATAACCATACCACACGGCCACCTCCTACATTCTTCGATTTTCACTAATTCATTCCACTTTCATTTCTAATACAATTTCCACCACACTACAACTAAATTACAACATGAATTCAAATCATCCAAGACATGTAATACATGTACATGTATTCGGCCAACAAGAATACTTTTCAACACACAAAATTTCCATGTTTTTCATTCATTCACACATACTACAACATACATATACCTTCCATAACATAACAAAAGCAAAAAATCCTTACCTTTCTTCAAGTTCTTCACTTTGCACTAAACTTGTCCTCTTGCCAAACTAATTGTACCAAGTTTTAGAGGACTTTGCACTTAGTAGTATTCCCACAAGAATTGAATTTTAAACTCAAGGATTAGGCTCCAAGAATTTTCTTTCTTTTCTTTCTTTTTCTCCTCTCAAACCCAAAATGGTCTTGTTCTCTATTTCTTGATTTTTCTTGCTTTCTTGAACCTTCTATGGATATGTATAACCATATATAATATTACCTAATTAAAATCATGGACTTGGGCCCCTTCTTTTTACATAGCATGGCTGGTTGGGCCTTCCCTTTTGGGCCTTGTTTTATTAATTTTGTTGAGCCCAAATTGGTGGTTACATCTTGTAATTCATAAGGCATGTTTCCAAAATTCCAATTTTGCCCTTGGCCACCTTTCGTAATTCCACACCATTGAATTCATGACCTACACATTCATACCAAGTAAGGTCCAATTGTGGCCTTATTCATCACAAGTCAATTTATCTTGAATTTTTCGAATAAGCGAAAAATGTCGGATGTAACAGTAAAGGTCCATTAATCTCACATAAAAACAAGTTTTCACTCACACTCGCCCCAACAACATGATCAGTCATATCATACGAAGAGTTAAGATTAGCTATGTTACTTTGAAGTTCACATACTACATAGTCTTTACCTCAGATTTCAACATTGGAGGCTATTTACTCCTTCAGGAAGCCTTCAACTACCTCATGGACTTTCCGTGTTTGAGGCTCATCATTCGTTTTGCTTTCAAGAATACCTGCACCATTATCAAAGCAATTAGAAAAGAAAGAAAAGTTACAAGTGTTAGAATGGGGTTGTGACAACTCCCTCACATCACTCCTCACAACCTCCCTTTTTCCACTCTAGAGTTGCCATTTTTCACTCCCTCACTCCTCTCAATCTTTGCTCTCTCAATTTCATGGGAGTTGGAAAAGTGTCAAGTCTTCCTTGGGAAGGGTTAGGGAAACCCTCCACACTCTTTTCTTTCGCCTCATAAGGATTGTCTTTCTTCTTCATGTGTTGCTCCTTGAGTAAGTCTTTGATACAAATAGATTTGGGGATGAAGCCAAGCCAATTTAAATGCGAAAAAATTAAAGGATCGAAAGAAAGGGGATGAGAAAAGAGGATAAATACTTGACCCGAATGGGGGGAATCCTATAGACAAATCAAGGTATATGAAACCTAAACTGTTACACCCTAGAAAATTTCATGTTACTAAGGCTGCAGACGGTTTAAGGTGAGCTCAAGGAGGAGCAAATATTACAAGTATAAAGGATGAAATTCTGCTATATTAGCATGAGGATAGCCTGAGTATGATATTAAGAATTCGTACAATATGATTGGAATGATACGTCAAAAGATATATAGCCCTCGTAACCATAAGATGCGGTGGGGCCCACATGATGGGTTTTTTATAATGGACATATGACAAGTTATATGGACAATATACGTGAAGTCAAACACAACTCAAGAAGGTCCCTTGAGCCAAATCCAAGTGTAAGCCCTCCAAAAAGATGTTTTTAAGTTACGTTTTCGGGTGATCTGACTTCAGGAGGCCATAACCCCATCACTATTTGGGCATTTGGGAAAACTCCAAATATGAAAGTTGTAGATAATTGAACTATATTTCCAACCATAGGTGGTGGGAATTTATTCGACATCGGAATCAAGAGATATGACTGTTTTATTGGACAAAGGCGTTAGCCACTAGTAGAGAGCCTGACACGTAGTGGACACGTGGCAGTACCACTCCACCGCCCATGGTCACAATAAATAGGCAACACGCATGTCATAAACTGCATGATAATATGATATAAGGTTCAGCAAGCTTATGGAAGGTTAGAGAGAGAGGGAGGAGAGGTTACAGAGAGAAAGTGAGGGATTGATCAAGTTCGAGGCTCCAAATCCCGAGGCTCGTGAAGAGTGAAGTGAAGAAAAAGTTGTTGTCGTCATTTTTAACCAAAATTTGTCTTTGGATGGTGTTGATTTCGTGGTTATGGACTACGTAAGGTATGGTTAAGTTGTCTATGATGTTGCTTACATGTTTATTGATAGATTAGGCGGATTAGAATGTTGGAAATGTTGATGTAATTGTCGTATATGTTGTATTAAGGCGTTAGGGCTTAGGTGTTGATTTGGATGGATTCTTTGGTGGATTTAGTTAGATTATTGTGGATAATTGTTGGGTATTGTTATTAATATTGATATTGACGATTTGTTAGCTGAATTAGGGTATTGGGATTGTTCACAATAGAAAGGAAATGCTATCTAAATGTCGATAAAATATCAATTAGTTATGAACTAAGTTATAAAGTATGGTATGAGTTGATAGTCTGTATATTTGGTATTGATAATAGATTGGTGATGATCGAGGCTCGAATAATGGTTAGCTAGAAAGCGGCAAAGGTAGGTAAGGAAAACCTTTCTTCCTTTGGCGTGATTCTTGTTTTTATTCATTCTATATGTACTCCATATGATTCCATTCTTAGACGAATAAGGTCTAAATGTTTCTTCTGATTGCATATTGATATTGTACTCCTAATCTATTTGGAAGGGAACACCCATAAGATGGCAAGTTGAGTTGTGTATAAGGTTTTACCAATGATTTCGAGGAAATGAGTTTTATACTAAAGGAAACATAAAGTTTGATTTTCAAAACCACTCCGAAGGGGGTGCAAGGTTTTACTATTTCATTGCATTTACGATTTATGTTTACATTTCATAGTATCATCCCTTTTTTTGATATGACCATTTATTCTTTGGGTAGGGCAATAAGATGAAATTGAGTAGAATATAAGTAGTAAGAATTTCATAAAAATTCTACCCTCAAACCTGGAGGTATGTCCTCCTAAGTCTAGTAAGATACAAATTTGATAACTTCTTATGAAAGACTAAGGTTAACAACTGGTTCGTGATTAATTAATTAGGGACTTATTATATGAATTGAAATTGATATTTGTGGATTGAGTTTATGTTGATATGATGGTGATATTAAGCCGGAAGCGGCTGCCTGAAGGGGGCCATCATTATTATGCCAGAAGTGACCGTCCGAAGGGACTATTGTGATACTAGCCGGGATTGGCTGTCCGAAAAGACCATTTTGTTAACATGTCGGAAGGGGCATGTGTGTTAGATTGCATTATTTCCTTAAAGATTGTTTTGAGACTTCGTGTGCACATTTATGTTTCTTCCTGTGAAGGCTACATGTATTGAGTTAGCTTATGAATTCTTCTCTACTAAGTCAAATTAGGATTATGACTTGTCACCACCTTACATACTCAGTAAATTGTCCGCACTGACGTCCTTTTGCCTGGGGATGCTGCGTTCATGCCCGCAGCCCAAGATTGTCTGGCACGTTAAGTCTATAACTAGGATGCTTGGACGTCAGCTGGGATTAGCAAGTTCCATCTCATTCTGGAGCTGTGTTGAGTCATGTATAGATATGTATGATTATAGGTATGTCAAGGCCCTGTCCTGACTCATAATGTTCAGTTTACTTCTTAGAGTCTTCTGCAGACAGTGTCCTGTGGTATGTTTGTCGAGATGTCGACAAAGTGATGTCAGTTGAGTCATTTGTGGATTTTAAAAGAGTATGTAGTTTAGATTATTTCAATTGGTTTTAAGTACTTATTTGGTTGAAAGTTTTCATAATCATTATAAAGATAATTATTTCTATTTGGAAATGTTTTTTGGTCTTAAAAGTTTTTGAAATGTCAAGTTTTGATAGAGCGAATGTCTGAGGATTCGCTCGGCTCTGATCAGAGTCGGGTGCCCTACCATTGTTAGGGTGTGACAAAGTGGTATCAGATCAGTTCGTTCTAGGGGTTATCTTCAAAGTCATGTCAGGTAGAGTCTTGTTCATGGGTGTTTTGTCGACCACACTAGTGAATAGAAGGCTACAGGGCATCTAGGATGGTTTCCCGTCATCCAGATCACAGATTGTGCTATAGAGCTATGTTATAGGCCTTGAATCCTTGCCGCTAACTTTAAGATTTGAATTTTGATTAAGGGATTTTAAAGTGCAGCTATGATTGCGAAATTGGAATTGTTCGTAAGAAAGGTAAGTTCGCTAATGATTAATGATTGCTATTTGAGGTAAGTGCTGCAGGTTAAGGATTGCAGTAAGAAAGGTATGTTTTTTATCGATTGAGAATGCCATTGTGAAGAGCATTTGTACAGGTATGTATAGGGTGTTGTAATATGATTGTGGCCCTATGAGGCATGTTGATATATTTTGATTGTTGCCCTGTGAGGCTTGTTGGTTAGCTGTGCACCGGTGGGTAGTAAAAATTATAGAGGAGGTTCTGCCAAAATTTTGTTAAAATTGATTGTGATCAGTATATCTTTGTGTGCTATGATCAGTAAGATATACAAGTGTAAACTGAAGAATCAAAGGCTAATAATGTTATAAATCAACTGAAATGAGGGTTATAAGATGGGTTCAGAATGAGTTTGAGAGTTAGGTTGAAATTACTCGAGGATATAGAAGTGAGTCGAGGGTTAAGTTAAGTTCTCTCAGGGATTAGAAGTAAGGTTGATGAACTAAGAATAATATAATTCGAATAATGTGATAAGATTATGTGAAGAGACTTAAGAAGGGAAGCAATGATAAGTAAGGAGTCATTCGAGAGGCGAGTTGGTATAAAAAGTAAGTAAGCTTAAATGAGTAAAGAATGAAACAAGGAAGAGAAAGAGACATGATTATATCTGTTTGAGGAAAGGGAATAATGTTTCCCTCATAGAAATCAATATAACTGAAAGCATCAATGAGGTTAAAGGAAGTTGAAGCTTATAGAGGAAAGATAAGTATCGAAAAGGACCTTTGGAATTATGAAGGGTTGCGTGATATTAGTAAGTGTTGGAATTGGATACGAGTATTAGTCTTTATTTAACATTCGAGGACGAATGTTTCTAAGAGGGGAAGGACGATACACTCCAGAAAATTTCGCGTTACTAAGGCTGCAGACGGCTTAATGTGAGCTCAAGGAGGAGCAAATATTACAAGTATAAAGGACGAAATTCTGCTGTATTAGCATGAGGATAGCATGAGTATGATATTTGGAATTCGCACAATATGATTGGAATGATACGTCAAAAGATATATAGCCCTCATAACCTGTCACGACCCAGCCCCGTGGGCCGCGACTGGTGCCCTATTTGGACACCCAAACTGACTTACGTACCAGATCGACATATCAAAGATTTATTCAGACTTAACATACGTTATTTCAAACAGATACTAAGAACAAATGTCATCTTAAGCGGCTGCCCGTACAGAAATATCATGTCAAATCCGGTAGGCTGGGGGAATACACATCGCCCAGATATACAAACATATGGGCCGTTTTAGCCATAACAGCAATCGGGACCGCTTAAGGCACAGATCATAAACAGAAATGAACAAACATGACCCATGACCCACATATATGACTACAGGCCTTTACAAAACATAACAGAACCATATGACGGGATAGGGCCCCGCCATACCCCAGATAGTCATACATATATACAGAGACATATACAATGAAAGGTCTTTACCAAAAGTATGGGCTCCGAGTCAAATGAGCACTCCAACGTAGCAGAATGTATCCTACACTAGCGGGTTACCAGAACTAACGTCTGTACCTGCGGGCAAACGCAGCCCCCGAAGAAAGGGGGTCTGTACGAAATATGTACTGAGTATGTAAAACATGAAGTACAGTAATCCAAATCCGAACTGAAATAGTGAGTATGGAAAGCGGTTACAGAATCAGTATATCAAACCTGTTTTTAAAAACATAAATAATGCAAATAAAATCATGCATAAGGCTCAGGAACGTGGTCGCCACTCCGACACTGGCGCCACAACACATCATACTCTAGAAGGTTTCAAATCTCCGTACAATCCCCGAACATATCATATCATCATATCATATCAAAACATCAGAACATATCATATGCCATATCACATCATAACGCCGTATATATATAAGCGGTACCCGGCCCTATGGCGAGGTCTCGGGAACCGCAACACATTATACCGCCGAATATACATAGTGCGCACGATCACAAAACCGGCCCGGGATCCGGCGAACGATATCATAGTAGTAGTAGGCACGAGCAGAGTAGTGCGGAAACTATATGCATATAAATAAATAAATTTCGAAACTCGATGAACAAATATATTTACGGCATCCGAAGGCTCAGATATCAGTTTTGGGTCAATCGGAGTTAGTATACGAAAGTTACAAACTTTTGAAGTACAGAACTTTGTAAAAGCATTTCAGAAGCTCTTTTCGGAAATTCAAGTGACATTCATATTAGGGGAACTTTCAACCATTACTATGGAGCAAATCAAATGGAGCCTTTAAGATCATATGTACGCATCAAAATATATGTATCCAAAGCTTTTGCCATATCAAATATTTTTCGGACATCATTATGGATCACATATTCATACTAAGAAACTTGCGGATAACATTACGGATCAAATCAAATGGGGACTTTAAGACCATATTTTCATATCGAAATATTAGTCAAAAGGCTTTAGTCTTCTCGTTTTTCTTTCGAACAACATTCGGAACATAACAAATAGAATCTTTGAACATCATAAAATAAGTATCCAGTCATATGGAATAGCTTATGGAGGTCAAAGATGTTAGCCATCCTAATGACTCTAAGAATAGGATTTTCTTTAGGAGCATACTTATACGTTATTTGTTCATTCCAAAAAGGTCATGCCAAAAGAAAGAAAGGTAGGCTTTACATACCTCAATCGCTCGCTAACAAATCCCCATCACTCGCTAGAAAAATCCCGACTCAAGTCTCGGGTTCTCCAAGATCTACAATAGCGTTATTAATTACCAAACATTAGCTACAAGTACTTAGAAATCCAAATTCTAACTAGTACTTGTCTACAGAAATTTCGGCAGCATCTCCCCTGTAAATTCAACAACCCTGAGAATTTAACTCGGCCAAATTCATCAACAACCACACCAACGATACCAACAACCATACCAATAACATCAAAAACCAATTTAAAATGCATTCCAACATTAGTAGCCTTCTTTTCTACATATTCATCATTATTCAATTTAACTACGAATTTTCAAGCCGATATCGACACTTACATATTCACTACTAATTCAAGATCATTCAAATACAATTCAAAAGCATTTCATACCATTTTATAAAATATACAACAATCTCGCCAAAAACTATAATTCACCCGAAACCTCCAACCTTCAACACAACCTTCACAACACATTTTTTTATCTTCCAATTTCATCAACAACAACAACAATTTGCACCTTAACAATTCCATTACCATAATTACATAAAACCATAATAAAATCACACAATTTTCCTACAACAACTTACAACTAATTTTCAAGTCAATCTTGAACCATTATTCTTCCATATACATCACAAGGCCACCACAACACAATTAACATAACAAATAAAATTTTGTTCATCCCTCTCCATCAACAACAATACTCGGCCACACACACACATACCCATAACACACAATTTCATACTTTTCATTCATTTCCATATACTACAATATATATATATATATATATATATATATATATATATATATATATATATATATATATATATATATATATATATATATATATATATACATAAATCTCCCAAGACAAAAGGATAGAATCTTTACCTTTCAAGAATTTCCACTTGCCACAAAAGAGTACTTTCTTGCCTCTAAAAGTTGTGTCACGTTGAAGAGGGTTTCGGGCTTAGTAGGAATTCAAAAAGAGATGAATTTTTGAACCAAGGATTTGAGCTCCAAGATTTATTTTTTCTTTCTCTTTTCAATTCAGCCGAATGGCCATCCCCTCACTTGCTCTCTTCTTTTGTTTTGTTTCTTGAGTGTTTTAGAATGAGCAAATGGTGGCCCTTATCTATTTTTATTACTTGGGTTAATTAGTCACATGGGCTTGGGCCTATATTTTCCTCTCATGGCCGGCCACTACTAATATGGGCCTCTTTCTTTTCCGTTTTTTTTTCTAGCCCAATTCATTTATGGGGCTTATTTTGTAGTTCCCGAAACTAATTTCCAAAATTCCCAATTTTGCCCTTGTCCTTCCTCCATATTTCCACATCAACACTTCATGAACAACACATATATATTGAATAAAAATCAAATATGGCCTTATTTCTTACAAGTCAAAATTATTTCGAATTTTCTGAATATGCAAAAATACGGGATATAACATCCTCCCCCCCTTTAGAACATTCGTCCTCGAATGTTAAATTAGCCTTATAGGTCTTACAAGCATCTTGGGGGTGGTTCTTTATATGGACAGCACATATAAATCATTCATTAATCAATATAACCAGTTACGGAATTCAGATTACCTGTAGGCATAGGAAACAAGTGAGGGTACTTCTTCTTCATCTCGTCCTCCGCTTCCCAGGTCATTTCTTCTCTGTTATTGTTTCGCCACAAGACCTTAACAGAAAGTACATCTTTGGTGCGCAGTCTCCTCACCTGATGATCTAAAATAGCTACAGGCTGTTCTTCATAGGACAGTTCCTCTGTTACCTGGACATCCTCTATAGGAAATACTCTGGATGGATCGCCAATACATTTACGGAACATTGATACATGGAATACCGGACGTACTGCCTCCAGATCAGATGGTGAGTCTAACTCGTAGGCGACCTCGCCTATTTTTCGAACAATCTGATAAGGCCCAATGTACCGCGGACTGAGCTTTCCTTTTCTGCCGAATCTCATCACACCTTTCATAGGTGACACTTTCAGAAATACCCAGTCACCAATCTGGAACTCTAAAGGTCGACGTCGTTTATCTGCATATGATTTCTGTCGACTCTGGGCTGCTAATAACCGTTCCCGAATGAGTTTCATCTTATCGACTGCTTGCTGGATCATATCGGGACCAATTAATTTAGTTTCACCCACGTCGACCCAACCAATCAGAGATCTGCATTTCCTACCATATAGGGCCTGTTACGGTGCCATCTGGATACTGGAATGATAGCTGTTATTATAAGAAAATTTGATAAATGGCAAATGATCATCCCAGCTACCTCTGATATCAATAACACAGGCCCGTAGTATATCTTCCAGCGTCTGAATAGTACGCTCGTCCTGTCTGTCGGACTGAGGATGGAATGCTGTGCCAAGACTCACCTGAGTCCCCAATCCTTCCTGAAATGACCTCCAGAAATTTGCTGTAAACTGGGCACCCCTGTCGGTTATAATAGATATAGGAACTCCTGTGAAGCCTCACCATCTCTTCAATATACAATCTGGCATAATCCTCGGTCGAATAAGTAGTCCTGACCGGAAGAAAATGGGCTGATTTTGTCAGTCTATCAACAATAACCCAAATAGAATCATACCTGCGTGGAGTGCGCGGTAAACCTGTAATGAAATCCATATTAATTATTTCCTATTTCCAAGCTGGGATTTCCATTTACTGTAACAATCCACCAGGCTTTTGATGCTCGATCTTAACTTGCTGGCAATTTGGGCACTGAGCAACGAACTCTGCAATATCTCTTTTCATACCATCCCACCAATATAAACATCTGAGATCATGGTACATTTTAGTGGATCCAGGATGAACAGAATACCGAGCATAATGTGCCTCTCCCATGATCTGTCAGTTACATCCGGCATTTTTGCATATTCGAAAAATTTGAGATAACTTGACTTGTAATGAATGAGGCCATATTTGGACCTTACTTGGTATGAATGTGTCGGCTATGAATACCTTCGTGTGGAATTACGAAAGGAGACCAAGGGAAAAATTGGAATTTTGGAAATTAGTTTCGTAAATTACAAAATAAGAATTTTTGATGAATTGGGCTAAAAAAAAAATATTAAAAATGAAGCCCAACAAAGGGAGCCCAACTGGCCACACTTCATGGCCCAAGTCCATGGAATATTATTCCATGTGACAAATTAATAAAAAGGGATAAGTATATACATGGATCAATGTTCATCTTTTGGAACATTCAAGAAAAACCAAGAAGAGAGAAAAAGAAGAAGAGGTCACGGCCTAAGAGAAAGAGAAAGAGAAAAAGAAAAGAAAAATTCTTGGAGCTCAAATCCTTGATTCAAAAATCCATCTCTTTTGGAATTATTACTAAGTTCAAGATTCTCTACAAACTGGTACAATTATTTTGGCAAGAAACTATCTTTGGTAGCAAGGAGAATTTGTTGGGAAAAAGGTAAGAATCTTATGTTCTTTTCATGTTGTGACGCCATGTTTATGTTGTGGAATGTAGGAATGAGTAGAAACTATGGAAATATGGAAGTTTGTATGGTATTGGTATGTATGCATATGTAGCCGTGTGTGTGCATGATTGTGTAGTTGAGGTGTGTTGAATTTTGTATTGTATCCTAGTTATGGTTATGATGGAATTTATATTGGAAATGAAAGTTGAATGAATTTGACGGAAGTTGGAAATATGGAATGTGGCCGTGTGGTATTGTGTTGATAGTGGAAGATGAATTAAATTTCTTTAGTATGATAATTGTGTTATTGTGAAGTGAATGAAAGAATAATGGTTCTTGTTCTCATGGAAAAAATAGTTGTTAAGTTGTTGTAGGAAATTATGCAAATTTATTGTAGCTTATGTAAATGTGGAAATGAAAGTAGAAAGATGCAAATTATGATTATTATTGATGAAGTTGGAAGATAGAAATATGTCATGAACATGTTTGTTAAAGATTAGGAGTTGTGGGTGAATTATGCCTTTGGTAGGAAGCTTGTATATTGTGTATACCTTATGAATATTTTGTGGAAATGATATAATATGCCTCCGAATCATGTTGTAATGATCTTGACGAGTGATGAATATGAAAATGGTAAGATTGATTTGGAAGTGTAAGGTCGGAATGAAAGATATTGTGTTATGTCGGAAAGATGGCTAGTTATGCCATATTGTGTATTTTGTAGTACTTGTGTTGTTGTTAATGTTGTTGTTGGATTGTTGGGTTGCTGTGTTGATATATTAAGCCGAGGTAAGTCTCGGGGATGTTATATGTATAGGGGAAATGCTGCCGAAATTTCGGTAGGCAATTATGTGATTAAGTATGGAATCCTAAAGGCTTGAATTGACAATTGGCAAACTTGACCATTTGTAGATTCTGGGCGAAATTGGAAGTGAAGCTAAGCGCGCGTAAGGCGCAACTGAGGTATGTAAAGCCTTCCCCTTCGTTCTTAGGCATGTTCTAAACATAATAGGCTCGGCCGCGAGCCTTAGATACGTCTCCGTTCCTCGGAATTCGAGATTGAAATCCGCCCCAATTCCTTCAGTAAGATTGAATCCATTTCCTTATAACTTGTCTTTAAAGTGAACTTTAAGTATGCAACTTTCCTAAACGGAGTCGGAATACTTCCAAATGATTATGGACGACCTCATAAAGTCTATTATCTGTAATTTACGTACACCGCCTCGGGTTGGTCCCAGGTGGGCCCACAAAGCCCGATACTTTCTGTATAACTTTAATTACCTTGTTTCTGCCCGATTTTCTCAGACAACATCTGACTAATATTCTATCTGTTATATGACAAGCGTTATGACTATTTTCATAAATCTGACAAAATGTTTTTGACATCTGGAAATCTGATTCTGGTAATAATCTGTCGTGCCATCCCAAGTGATATATAGGCGCGTATTTTGAATACTGTCCGAATACTTTGATTTGACCTGCCGTTTGGCCTATTTCAGTTCCATTGAGTCTGTATGATGATCTGTATGTATGTGGTTTCTCATTAATCTGTTTGTGGATGCCTCAACGCTTCCTTCACTGCGCCCGGGCTAGGTTCTGTTATCGTGCATATTCCTCTGCATTGTTCACCGTGTCCCTCGGTGTGCGGGCCGGGATCTGTTTATATCTGTATGATATTATGATTTGTGTATAGGGATGGCGGCCAGGATGGCATATGATCTGATTCTGTCTGTCTACCGCGTCCCGTACTAAGAGGGCCGGGTTCTGTTACCGCATCCCTCATGAGAGGGCCGGGATTTGTATGTATGTATGTATATGCTATCAGCATTTATATAAGCACATGACTCTGTATGACTCTGCATGCATGATTCTGTCCGTCCGTTTGGATCATACTTCTGTCTGTCCGTATGGATTATGATTCTGTCTGTTCGTCTGGACTATGATTCTGTCCGTCCGTCTGGACTATGATTCTGTCTGTCCGTCTGGGTTATGATTATGTCCGGTACATTTCTGTCTGTCCGTTCGGATTATGATTCTGTCCGGTATACTTCCGTCTGCCTGTCTGAATTATGACTCTGTCCGGTATACCTCTGTCTGTCCGTTGGATTATGATTCCGTTAGCTATACTTCTGTGCTTCTGATTCAGACTATGATTATGTTGCTATATTTTCGCTTTACATACTCGGTACATTTTTCGTACTGACCCCCGGTTCTTCGGGGGCTGCGTTACATGCCCGCAGGTACAGACGCACCTGGTGATACGCCGCCAGTCTAGGGCACAGATTCTGCTATTTTGGAGAGCTCCTTTGATCCGGAGCGTTTACTTTTGGTATATATCTTCTGACATCTGTATATTCTGTACGTATGGAAATTCTGGGTACGGCGGGGCCCTGTCCCGTCATATGATTCTGTATGTCTGTTAGAGGCCTGTAGATATGTATGTGGGTTACAGGTTTCTATGATTCGGGTAGGTACGTACGATTTTGTGACTCTGTCCGTTATGTTGGCCTCATCGGCTTATATGTAATTTCAGTATGTTCGGGTATGTGTATGTTATAGCGCGCGCTGCATTTGTATTGGCTGGAATTTGTGAACACCTATTACGAATTCTCTGTCTGGTTCGCCAACTCTGTTAGGTAGGTACGTATGGGTACCCAGTTAGGGTGCCAGTCGCGGCCCACGGGGTTGGGTCGTGACACTGTCGCCGTAGTCCTGCAACGTCAGGCACACATAACCTGCCACTATATAGCAATACCCCGTCAGGTGACATCTTGAATTGGGTCCTTTCTTTATTAAGGGTCACATCTCTGTACTGTACCAAAATAGGATCCTCGAACTGACGTCGTTTTACTTCTTCTATAATAGACGATTCAGCAACTTCTCGGACAGAACCCCAATATTTCCAGAATCGGCCAAACGGACTCCAAGGCTGGCTAACTGATGAATTTCACGGATTAACTCTTTCTTCTCTGGCCGCACGTCGGTCAAACTGCCCATAGATTTGCGGCTAAGTGCATCAGCTACAATGTTGGCTTTTCCAGGATGATACAAAATGTCAACGTCATAGTCTTTCAGTAACTCTAGCCACCTTCTCTGCCGCAAGTTCAACTCTTTTTGCTTAAAAATATACTGAAGGCTTTTGTGGTCCGTATAGATATCAGCATGGACCCCATATAAGTAATGCCGCCATATCTTCAAACCATGAATCACTGCGGCTAATTCCAGATCATGGGTGGGATAATTTCTCTCGTGCTGTCTGTGCTGCCGGGAAGCATAAGCTATAACTCGACCATGCTGCATTAATACACACCCTAACCCAATGCCAGAACCATCACAATAAATGACATACCCGTCTGACCCCTCTGGAAGAGTTAGAACTGGAGCTGCGTTCACAAGCATCGGTCCACTGAAATTTTGCTGCCTTCTGAGTTAGCTTTGCTAATGGTGCCGCAATAGAAGCAAAATTCTTTACAGCTTCGATCTTATGTGTGTCAATTGTTTCCATTTATACTTACTTTACTTTCACCCGCTCCCCCCTTTGGGGTTGTACTTATACCATATCCATGCCTTTTCTTTATAATCTATAACTTGATTATCTTCGTACGAGACCTTAAAAAAATCACGAGGCGATGAGAACTCTCGATTATATAGTACGAAATCTTATCTGATGGCTGGCACTCAAGTAATGTAATTAATGTAGCAATTTATTCGAAGCCACGTTCCATTTATTACGATCAGTAATTAGCTAGTGCTTATAGTCGTTTCAAATTCTCCATTAGGTAGCACTTATATTCTAATGATAAATGTCCCAAACTTTCTTATAACACTATCTTTATCCCCACGAATATCGTCTGTTTCTTCTGATAAATTCACAATACATCAGTTGTTTCGCAAATCCACAATTCTTGTCCTGTAAAAATTTCACTATTACCGAGGTGAAGTCGCATATACGCAGTACTCTTTTATGCCTCGTACTCTTTCTCTCTTGTTGTATATCAAATGCTAACTTCTAACTTACCCGAAATCATGTCGAATTTGTCTTAATAGTGGTCTTGTCTTATTATCGTTTCGTCGCAGTACATCTTTAAGTCCATTACTATATGTTTCCCCTTTTTATTCTATACTCATACTCAATTAATTACGTCCGTCTTGGGTACTTCCTTTAGTATTTCTTTCATTCCTCCAGTCTATGTCCATCTTTTATTTCGTGCACGAGGAATCTCATGCTATTCCCGTATCCTTCAGAAAATACAACTTCTACGTAAGTCCTTTCTCATTTTCAAATCATGTTCTGTTTATCTCTTTTTATTCTTATCACACCAGTCATTTCTAGTATTTGTTCTGTCTTGTTGCTCGCCTTTTCCTAGATCATCTTTAGTACTTTACCAACAACACATGAAATATATGATCCTAGACAACCCACAAGTTTAAGTTTTTATTCCACAAATTCCATCTCCAATTAGTCGATGAGAACTGATAAAATGTTACTATAAGGTATTCTCCAACCACCAGCAGAAGAAAACTAGAGTCCGACAAGCACCATAGAACTTCTTAGTACTTAATTCACATAGTTTACTTCCATATTTATTTTTTTGAGTCATGAGCGAATCATTTAATTCCCAACTGGTTGTCATACGCTTTGTATTCTTCCAATAAGGTGAAACTTAATCGTAGGACATTTTTGCCCTTCAACATAGGCTTTTTCTAAAGCAAAATGTGGTTGGAACGTATTCTGGTCCGTTTAAATGAATTGCGAATTCGAAGCTCGTATATGCTTTCTCGAAATAAAATTTCCCAAATAAGGATAATGCTTCTTACGAATGACATGGAGGGTATCTCTTAAGCTTTAATCCAACATAATAGATTTACCCTATCGGTATCGACATTCAAGACATATCAAGAAATTATATCTCATTTTCCTTTATATGTTTCTGGAAAAATTTGGGTAGAGGTTCCTCTGTACTTCTTACTATCCCAAAACCTGCACGCAGGAAATACCAACAATGCCTCACAGGGCCAACATATATACGTATATATCATATCGTATCACAGACACACAAGGCTAACAATTTTAAGTAAAAGTATGAAGATGTCGAGACTTACCTCACATGTCCAACTCAACTGCACCAGTTACACTTTCCTGTTTACTTTCCCTGTCAATCTTCAACTTTATATTTCAATCGTACTTCAAATACCTTACCCGGCATACATTTTTCATACCATTGCTTACCTGTGTACTGTGTAGCTTCCAATATCATCAATCACTTTCTTCTGTCGATGCCGTTATTCAGCTGAAATCAAGGGTTAGTAAAAGGAATTTCATTTCCTATGGTTGGGCTCTATCGCACGGTGTAAGATCGAAAGAAAGGTAACACCCTAAATGTCCTGTAGGCTCCTGTTTATAGATGTGGTGCACAACACACTGATAAACAAGACTCTACTAGACACGGCCGGTAGACATTCCGAGGACAAACCGCTCTGATACCACTTCTGTCACGACCCAGCCTCGTGGGCCGCGACTGCGCCCTATTTGGACACCCAAACTGACTTACGTACCAGATCGACATATCAAAGATTTATTCAGACTTAACATACGTTATTTCAAACAGATACTAAGAACAAATGTCATCTTAAGCGGCTGCCCGTACAGAAATATCATGTCAAATCCGGTAGGCTGGTGGAATACACATAGCCCAGATATACAAACATATACAAACATATGGGCCGTTTTGGCCATAACAGCAACCGGGACCGCTTAAGGCACAGATCATGAACAGAAACGAACAAACATAACCCATGACCCACATATATGACTACAACCCTCTACAAAACATAACAGAAACATATGACGGGAGAGGGCCCCGCCGTACCCCAGATAGTCATACATATATACAGAGACATATACAATGAAAGGTCTTTACCAAAAGTATGGGATCCGAGTCAAAGGAGCACTCCAAAGTAGCAGAATGTATCCTACACTGGCGGGTCACCAGAACAAACGTCTGTACCTGCGGGCATGAAACGCAGCCCCCGAAGAAAAGGGGTCAGTACGAAATATGTACT
Source organism: Lycium barbarum (assembly GCF_019175385.1). Taxonomy (NCBI): domain Eukaryota; kingdom Viridiplantae; phylum Streptophyta; class Magnoliopsida; order Solanales; family Solanaceae; genus Lycium; species Lycium barbarum. The sequence continues at coordinate 61,891,183 of NC_083344.1, read as the reverse complement.
AAGTATGTAAAGCATGAAGTACAGTAATCCAAATCTGAACTGAAATAGGGAGTATGGAAAGCGGTTACAGAATCAGTATATCAAACCTGTTTTTAAAAACATAAATAATGCATATAAAATCATGCATAAGGCTTAGGAACTTGTCGCCACTCCGACACTGGCGCCACAGCACATCATACTCCAGAAGGTTTCAAATCTCCGTACAATCCCCGAACATATCATATCATCATATCATATCAAAACATCAGAACATATCATATGCCATATCACATCATAACGCCGTATATATATAAGCGGTACCCGGCCCTATGGCGAGGTCTCGGGAACAGTAACACATCATACCGCCGAATATACATAGTGCGCACGATAACAAAACCGGCCCGGGATCCGGCGAACGATATCATAGTAGTAGGCACGAGCAGAGTAGTGTGGAAACTATATGCATATAAATAAATAAATTTCGAAACTCGATGAACAAATATATTTACGGCATCCGAAGGCTCAGAAATCGGTTTCGGGTCAACCAGAGTTAGTATACGAAAGTTACAAACTTTTGAAGTACAGAACTTTCTAAAAGCATTTCAGAAGCTCTTTTCGGAAATTCAAGTGACATTCATATTAGGGGAACTTTCAACCATTACTATGGAGCAACTCAAATGGAGCCTTTAAGATCATATGTACGTATCAAAATATAGGTATCCAAAGCTTTAGCCATATCAAATATTTTTCGGACATCATTATGGATCACATATTCATACTAGGAAACTTGCGGATAACATTATGGATCAAATCAAATGGGGACTTTAAGACCATATTTTCATATCGAAATATTCGTCAAAGGCTTTAGTCTTCTCGTTTTTCTTTCGAACAACATTCAGAACATAACAAATAGAATCTTTGAACATCATAAAATATGTATCCAGTCATATGGAATAGCTTATGGAGGTCAAAGATGTTAGCCATCCTAATGGCTCTAAGAATAGGATTTTCCTTAGGAGCATACTTATATGTTATTTGTTCATTCCAAAAAGGTCATGCCAAAAGAAAGAAAGGTAGGCTTTACATACCTCAATCGCTCGCTAACAAATCCCGATCACTCGCTAGACAAATCCCGACTTAAGTCTCGGGTTCTCCAAGATCTACAATAGCGTTATTAATTACCAAACATTAGCTACAAGTACTTAGAAATCCAAATTCTAACTAGTACTTGTCTACAGTAATTTCGGCAGCATCTCCCCTGTAAATTCAACAACTCCGAGAATTTAACTCGGCCAAATTCATCAACAACCACACCAACGATACCAATAACAACAAAAACCAATTTAAAACGCATTCCAACATTAGTAGCCTTCTTTTCTACATATTCATCATTAGTCAATTCAACTACGAATTTTCAAGCTGATATCGACACTTACATATTCACTACTAATTCAAGATCATTCAAATACAATTCAAAAGCATTTCATACCATTTTATAAAATATACAACAATCTCGGCAAAAACTATAATTCACCAGAACCTCTAACCTTCAACACAACCTTCACAACACATTTTTTTATCTTCCAATTTCATCAACAACAACAACAATTTGCAACTTAACAATTCCATTCCCATAATTACATAAAACCATAATAAAATCACACAATTTTCCTACAACTAATTTTCATGTCGATCTTGAACCATTATTCTTCCATTTACATCACAAGGCCACCACAACACAATTAACATAATAAATAAAATTTTGTTCATCCCTCTCCATCAACAACAATACTCGGCCACACACACACATACCCATAACACACAATTTCATACTTTTCATTCATTTCCATATACTACAATATATATATATACATAAATCTCCCAAGACAAAAGGATAGAATCTTTACCTTTCAAGAATTTCCACTTGCCACAAAAGAGTACTTTCTTGCCTCTAAGATTGTATCACGTTGAAGAGGGTTTCGGGCTTAGTAGGAATTCAAAAAGAGATGAATTTTGAACCAACGATTTGAGCTCCAAGATTTTTTTTTTCTTTCTCTTTTCAATTCGGCCGAATGGCCATCCCCTCACTTGCTCTCTTCTTTTGTTTTGTTTCTTGAGTGTTCTAGAATGAGCAAATGGTGGCCCTTATCTATTTTTATTACTTGGGTTAATTAGTCACATGGGCTTGGGCCTATATTTTCCTCTCATGGCCGGCCACTACTAATATGGGCCTCTTTGTTTTCCTTTTTTTTTCTAGCCCAATTCATTTATGGGGATTATTTTGTAGTTCCCGAAACTAATTTCCAAAATTCCCAATTTTGCCCTTGGCCTTCCTCCATATTTCCACATCAACACTTCATGAACAACACATATATATTGAATAAAAATCAAATATAGCCTTATTTCTTACAAGTAAAAATTATTTTGAATTTTGCGAATATGCGAAAATACGGGATATAACATAACCATAAGATAAAGTGGGGCCTACATGATGGGGGTTTTATACAGGACACATGAAAGGTTATTTGGACATTATACGTGAAGTCAAATACAACTCTAGAAGGTCCCTTGAGACAAATCCATGTGTAAGCCCTCCAAAAAGATGTTTTTAAGTTACGTTTTTAGGTGATCTGACTTCAGGAGGCCATACCCCCATCACTATTTAGGAATTTGGGAAAACTCCAAATATGAAAGTTGTAGATAATTGAATTAGCTTTCCAACCATAGATGGTGGGAATTTATTCAATAATGGAATCAAGAGATATAATTGTTTTATTGGACAAAGGCGCTAGTCGCGAGTAGAGAGCCTGACACGTGGTGGACACGTGGCAGGACTACTCCACCGCCCTTGGTCACAATAAATAGGCTACACAGTTGTTATAAACAGCATGATATTATGATGTAAGGTTCAGCAAGCTTATGGAAGGCTAGAGAGAGAGGGAGGAGAGGCTACAGAGAGAAAGTGAGGGTTTGATCAAGTTTGAGGCCCCAAATCCCGAGGCTCGTGAAGAGTGAAGAGAAGAACAAGTTGTTGTCATCATTTTTAACAAAAAATAGGCTTTGGATGGTGTTGATTTCGTGGTTATGGACTACATAAGGTATGTTTAAGTTGTCTATGATGTTACTTACATGTTTATTGATAGATTTCGCAGATTAGAATGTTGGAAATGTTGATATAATTGTCGTATATGTTGTATTAAGGCGTTGGGGCTTAGGTGTTGATTTGGATGGATTATTTGGTGGATTTAGTTAGATTATTGTGGATAATTGTTGGGTATTGTTGTTTATATTGATATTGATGGTTTGTTAGCTAAATTAGGGTATTGGGATTGTTCAGAATAGAAAGGAAATGTTGTCTAAATATCGATAAAATATCAATTAGTTAAGAACTAAGTTATAAAGTATGGTATGAGTTGAAAGTCTATATATTTGGTATTGATAGCAAATTGGTGATGATCGAGGCTTGAATAATGGTTAGCTGGAAATCGGCAAAGGTATGTAAGGCAAATCTTTCTTCCTTTGGCGTGATTCTTGTTGTTATTCATTCTATATGTACTCCATATGATTCCATTCTTAGACGAGTAAGGTCTAAATGTTTCTCGTGATGGCTTATTGATATTGTACTCCTAATCTGTTCGGAAGGGAGCACCCATAAGGTGCCAAGTTGAGTTATGTATAAGGTTTTACCAATGATTTCGAGGAAATGAGTTTTATACTAAAGGAAACATAATGTTTGATTGTCAAAACCACTCCGAAGGGGGAGCGAGATTTTACTACTTCATTTCATTTACGATTTATGTTTACATTCCATAGTATTATCCCTTTGTGTTGGTATGACCATTTATTCTTTGGGTAGGGCAATAAGATGAAATTGAGTAGAATATAAGTAGTAAGAATTTCATAACAATTCTACCTTCAAACCTGGAAGTATGTCCTCCTAAGTCTAGTGAGATACAAATTTGATAACTTCTTATGAAACACTAAGGTTAATAACTACATTGTGATTAATTTAATTAATGACTTATGATATGAATTGAAATTGATATTGGTGGATTGAGTTTGTGTTGATATGATGGTGATATTATGCCGGAAGCGGCTGCCCGAAAGGGGCCATCATTAATAAGCCGGAAGCAACCGTCCGAAGGGACTATTGTGATACTAGCAGGGAGTGGCTGTCCAAAGGGACCATTCTATTAACATGTCGGAAGCGGCATGTGTGTTGGATTGCATTATTTCCTTAAAGATTGTTTTGAGACTTCGTGTGCACATTTATGTTTCTTCCAGCGAAGGCTGCAGGTATTGAGTTAGATTGTGATTTCTTCTCTCCTAAGTCAAATTATGATTATGCCGGCAGCCCCAGATTGTTTGGCAGGTTAAGTTTATAGCTAGAATGCTTGGACGTCAGCTGGGATTGGCAAGTTCCTCCTCATTCTGGAGTAGTACTTATTTGATTGAAAGTTTTCATAATCGTTATAAAGATAATGATTTCTATTTGGAAATGTTTTATGTTCTTCAAAGCTTTTGAAATGACAGGTTTGGATAGAGCGAATGTCTGAGGATTCGCTCGACTCTGATGAGAGTCAGGTGCCTGTCATGCCCTACCATTGATAGGGTGTGACAAAGTGGTATCAGAGTAGTTCGTTATAGGGGTTGTCTTCAAAGTCGTGTCAGGTAGAATCTTGTTCATGGGTGTGTTGTCGATAACACTTATGACCAGAAGGCAACAAGGAAACTAGGATAGTTTCGACAACCCTAGGACAGAACTGCTCTGATACCACTTCTGTCACGACCCAATTGACGAGCCATGACGGGAGTCTGACCTCTGACAGACAAACACCCTTATGCTCATATCTGAATCATACTGAACATCAAAGGCCTATAAATGGCACAACTAATCTCATAAAGAGGGAAACATCAGAACTCTATACGATCTGCATATATATACACAACATACAGAAGAACTGTGCAAGCCAGCTAGGCTGTAACATATACTGTACACGAAAGAATAGAAGTCGACAAGGCTACATCATCTTACTACTATATACAACTGTCTACAGACCTCTACCGGGATAAAAACTGTAGAAGGGATGGGACAGGGCCCCGTCATACCCATATTCATACACATCTAAAAAGGGCATACCAAAACTTACTGCAGCTCCGGATCGAATGGAGCGTACTGACCACTGATAGATCTAGAGGTCCTACTGAGCTTGACCACTTGTCTATCTCCCTGTACCTGCGGGCATGAACGCAGCCCCCCGAGCAATGCGGAGTCAGTACGGATAATGTACTGAGCATGTAAAGCATAAGAGCAACATCATATATACACACACATGGGAAATCATGGGTAAGATCTAAATTCATAAGCTGAAATGACTGACTGTATGTACTTGTATAAACTAGTATCTGCATAAATCTATATATCTAATAATGCCTCTGTGAGCGCATAATATGGATGCTCATGCCTACCAATGAAGGTCATACATCTGTATATAGATGCGTATATAACGCCTGATATATGCGCGTATATAACACCTGTCTCTTTTCTCATATCATATCGGACTCCTTGCGGCTATCATCATATACATTGTTGCGATACTTGCAACTTCATTCTCATATCGTCATCATAGTGCACCAACTGATCATGTGGTAATGCGTATATAACGCCTGCTCCTTGCCATACCCCATATACATATAATACTTGCGTATATAACGCCTTCTGGTCACGGGTCAGCACACACATATATATAAATGAATGTAATGCATGAATAACTGTGTTACACCTCGGAAAAGTCCCCGTACATGTGCAAGGTATAGAACGACAAGGGTATGAGTGTGGGGTGTTTTACTAAGCAAGGGGTGATGATTCGTGAATTTTTGGAAATGGAAAAGTTGTAGAATTTCATGCAGCCCAGTGGTCGTATAGTGATTTACGGTCCGTAAAGTGATTTACGGACCGTAAACCACCATCGTCCTCCAGCCTCTCAAATTCCAACTTTCTGTTAAAGTGTGGGAATGCTTAAATACGACTTGGAATACGGCCCGTAAACTGGTTTACGGACCGTAAACCTCGATCGTAAACTGCAATATTCTTCAGCCAACTTCTCTGTTTTGGACATGCTTAAATACGACCAGGGAGGATGGCTCGTAAACTGTGGTTTACGACCACTGTTCACCCCAACTGGAATTCATTAAAGATCAACTTTGAGTTATTAAAAGGGACCAAAGCCTCATTTTATTTAATTTTCATCCATACAACCTTCTAGAACACTCTAGAAGCTCTCCAAATATTCATCCACAATATTCAAGAGATCAAAGGGAAACCAAGATCATCAACATCTAATTCATGAAAGCAAGTGTATGAGACTCTATTGGAAGTCATCTTCTTCAAGAAATCTCAAAAGGGTTGAAATAGTGTTTTGGTATAAAAAGAGTATTGTTGCTCAAGGCTTGTTCCACCATCATCCAAGGTATGTTTCATGACTATACCATATGGTTCAAGGTATGGGAAGGATTAGATACTTGAAATGTATAAGAACATAGAAAATGGGCCTTGCATGGGTGAATAGTGGCATAATTGAATAGTAGTTGAATGGAGTCATGAATGTTGAAAAGCTACGGTTGTGAATATGTTATAAATAACGTCTAGACCATGAAATAAGTATTATATACGAGAAAACGTGATAACGAGCTATGACCATGGATGTGGAAAAATTGGAGGAAAACGGTAGATTTCTCTTAAAGTGTATAAGTGATGATTGTTGAAAGTAATATTGTGAGTGTCGTTACGAATGTATGAGAGTTGAAATGAAACATGGGAAAAGTATTAGAAATGAAGGAAGTGCTATCCAATTTTCCTTAGAAATAGTAGTCCGTTCTTATAATTACTTAGCTAACGACGACATGAATTCTCTTGAAGGTATATACGAGTGCATTAAGGGAGAACGAGCAAGCAATAAGAATTGTAAACGTCGAAGGTATGTGAGGCTATTCCCTTTATTTCAAAGGCATGATCCCTAGGTTACAATTTCATAAATGCTCCCATCTTTTCCTTGCTATCAAAGGTTAAATAGTCTAAGATTCCGAAGCATGATTTCCTTCTTGATATTCCATAAATGTTTTCCTAAGTACTCCTATTTTCCAAAAAAAAAAAGGTTGTGATTATGTGAGTTCTTATGGTAACGACGAAGGATATGCTTTTTATGACAACGATGAAGTCAAATGTGAGAATATCATTTTGATGATTATGATGAGAACGATCTTATGTTTAAAGGTTTCAAGTTTATGATTTCAATGAAGATATGAGAATGTCGAGCTATTTAATGATTTCTCAATTTATTCATGGATGGTGACTTTATTTCTAAATCTTCCAAAGTATATGAATGGATGCCTTATGAAGTTCATGATTTTATTCTATGCTTTCTTTTAATGCTATTCTTCATTGATAGTCTCGCCTTATAATAATTGTTCCCTCAAGGTGAGACAAAGCGACGATGATTACTCCATAACATAATCGGAGGCTTTCGACCTTACGTCACTCCGACGTACTTACAGCTTTTCCTTGGGCTCTCATGCATGCTAAGTATATGGTATAAGTATATGATATGTATATGTATTCAGGGGATATGGGGAAGGTGAGGCGCTATAGACGCATAGCCACCTGGTTAGCTGGCATATCATGATTTCATCCCAGACGCGGGATATATGGGTTATGGATCGGGTCGTATGTTCCTCGGCACTAAATTATTATATTTATGGATCGGGTCGTACGTTCCTCGGCACTAACATTTGATGACATATGGATCGGGCTGCGCGTTTCGCAACAATTAACTATATGATGCTTTATGAGTATGCATGCATGGATCCGCCTTAAGAGGCAAGCAGTTATCGATTATCTCCTTGTACTTACTTTAATTTCTTATTCTTACTTTATTTCTTGATGTATGCCTTACATACTCAGTATAATGCTCGTACTGACATCCTTTTCTTTGGATGCTGTGTTCATGCCCACAGGTAGGCGGAAAAGCGGTCCAGACTGATAGGAGTCACTAGCCGAGCTGAAGAGCACTCCATCTTCCGGAGGTGCTAATTGGTTGTTCCTTTTGTGTATATATTTGTATGTCACTCAATAGAGGCTCGTAGATGCTCGATGTGGGTTGTGTGGTTCCACAACGTGGGTAGTACGCATGTGTATAAGTATATTGAAATATGTTTTTGTATCAACGCGTTATATTTTTGTAATGAAAAGCAAATCCTCTTTTTAAAGTTAACCGGAAACAGATGAATGATTGTTAAATGGGTTAGGTAAATGATAGCACGAGCGGTGCTCGGTCGTTAGCCCCGGGTACCTGTCGCGGCCCCTAGCCGGGTCGTGACAGAAGTGGTATCAAAGCAGTTCGTAAGTGCGAGGACTTCGACATAAGGAGGTGGCTTAAATTAGAGTTTGGTGGCAAAAACAATAATCGGGAAGAAATTCTAGGGAAGCCAAAGTGAATGCGGAAGCCAAGTATCCGCACCAAGTCGAATCTCCAGGAAAAGTTCATGATGGTATGTATGCTTACTTTTGACTTCTGGGATGTGTGTGACCATGGACATGTTGGTATTGTGTTATAGCCCTGTGAGACGATGATATTATGGGTTATTGTGACAAGTTGGTGGTTCCATACGATAAAGGAAACTCCGGCAAAATTTTCTTAGAATCCCCTCTGATTTAACATTCGAGGACGAATGTTCCAAAAGGGGGGAAGAATGTTACACCTCGGAAAAATCCCCGTACATGTGCAAGGAATAGAAAGACAAGGGTATGAGTGTGGGGTGTTTCACTAAGCAAGGGGTGATGATTCGTGAATTTTTGGAAATGGAAAAGTTGTAGAATTTCATGCAGCTCAGTGGTCGTATAGTGATTTACGGCCCGTAAAGTGATTTACGGACCGTAAACCACCATCGTCCTCCAGCCTCTCAAATTCCAACTTTCTGTTAAAGTGTGGGAATGCTTAAATACGACTTGGAATACGGCCCATAAACTGGTTTACGGACCGTAAACCTCGATCGTAAACTGCAATATTCTTCAGCCAACTTCTCTGTTTTGGACATGCTTAAATACGACCAGGGAGGACGGCTCGTAAACCAGGTTATGGCTCGTAAACTGTGGTTTACGACCACTGTTCACCCCGACTAGAATTCATTAAAGATCAACTTTGAGTTATTAAAAGGGACCAAAGCCTCATTTTATTTCATTTTTCATCCATACAACCTTCAAGAACACATTAGAAGGTCTCCAAATATTCATCCACAAAATTCAAGAGATCAAAGGGAAACCAAGATCATCAACATCCAATTCATGAAATCAAGTGTATGAGACTCTATTGGAAGTCATCTTCTTCAAGAAATCTCAAAAGGGTTGAAATAGGGTTTTGGTATAAAAAGAGTATTGTTGCTCAAGGCTTGTTCCACCATCATCCAAGGTATGTTTCATGACTATACCATATGGTTCAAGGTATGGGAAGGCTTAGATACTTGAAATGTATAAGAACATAGAAAATGGGCCTTGCATGGGTGAATAGTGGCACAATTGAATAGTAGTTGAATGGAGTCATGAATGTTGATAAGCTACGGTTGTGAATATGATATAAATAACGTCTAGACCATTAAATAAGTATTATATACGAGAAAACGTGATAACGAGCTATGACTATGCATGTGGAGAAATTGGAGGAAAACGGTAGATTTTTCTTAAAGTGTATAAGTGATGATTGTTGAAAGTAATATTGTGAGTGTCGTTACGAATGTATGAGAGTTGAAATGAAACATGGGAAAAGTATTAGAAATGAAGGAAGTGCTATCCAATTTTCCTTAGAAATAGTAGTCCGTTCTTATAATTACTTAGCTAACGACGACATGAATTCTCTTGAAGGTATATACGAGTGAATTAAGGGAGAACGAGCAAGTAATAAGAATTGTAAACGTCGAAGGTATGTGAGGCTATTCCCTTTCTTTCAAAGGCATGATCCCTAGCTTACGATTTCATAAATGCTCCCATCTTTTCCTTGCTATCGAAGGTTAAATAGTCTAAGATTCCGAAGCATGATTTCCTTCTTGATATTCCATAAATGTTTTCCTAAGTACTCCTATTTTCCAAAAAAAACAAAGGTTGTGATTATGTGAGTTCTTATGGTAACGACGAAGGATATGTTTTTCAATGACAACGATGAAGTCAAATGTGAGAATATCATTTTGATGACTATGATGAGAACGATCTTATGTTTAAAGGTTTCAAGTTTATGATTTCAATGACGATATGAGAATGTCGAGCTATTTAATGATTTCTCAATTTATTCATGGATGGTGACTTTATTTCTAAATCTTCCAAAGTATATGAATGGATGCCTTATGAAGTTCATGATTTTATTCTATGCTTTCTTTTAATGCTATTCTTCATTGATAGTCTTGCCTTATAATAATTGTTCCCTCAAGGTGAGACAAAGCGACGATGATTACTCCATAACATAATCGGAGGCTTTCGACCTTATGTCACTCCGACGTACTTACAGCTTTTCCTTGGGCTCTCATGCATGCTAAGTATATGGTATAAGTATATGATATGTATATGTATTCAGGGGATATGGGGAAGGTGAGGCGCTATAGACGCATAGCCACCTGGTCAGCTGGCATATCATGATTTCATCCCGGACGCGGGATATATGGGTTATGGATCGGGCTGTACGTTCCTCGGCACTAACTTATTATATTTATGGATCGGGCCATACGTTCCTCTGCACTAACATATGATGACATATGGATCGGGCTGCGCGTTCCGCAGCAATTTACTATATGATGCTTTATGAGTAAGCATGCATGGATCCGCCTTAAGAGGCAAGCAGTTATCGATTATCTCCTTGTACTTACTTTAATTTCTTATTCTTACTTTATTTCTTGATGTATGCCTTACATACTCAGTACAATGCTCGTACTGACATCCTTTTCTTTGGATGATGTGTTCATGCCCACAGGTAGGCGGGAAAGCGGTCCAGACTGATAGGAGTCACTAGCCGAGCTGAAGAGCACTCCATCTTCCAGAGGTGCTAATTGGTTGTTCCTTTTGTGTATATATTTGTATGTCACTCAATAGAGGCTCGTAGATGCTCGATGTGGGTTGTGTGGTTCCACAATGTGGGTAGTACGCATGTGTATAAGTATATTGAAATATGTTTTTGTATCAACGCGTTATAATTTTGTAATGAAAAGCAAATCCTCTTTTTAAAGTTAACCGGAAACAGATGAATGATTGTTAAATGGGTTAGGTAAATGATAGCACGAGCGGTGCTCGGTGGTTAGCCCCGGGTACCCGTCGCGGCCCCTAGCCGGGTCGTGACAAACTGCATACATAAAACTGAACCCATAAACAGAAGGAATAATCATAAAGGGGTGCATAAATGTCAAAAACTGGAATACTCCTAATGCCTCTATAAGTAGAGTAATATGGACTCGCTTACTTGCTTATTGGATCATATCATAGGATCATGCTAAAAGAAGGAAAGAGTAGCCTTAATATACCTCGACGTATATCAAATCGACAACCTCCTACTTCTCGACTTGTAAATCTACAATTAAGATAACATAGACCTTTATTATACTAGGTACTTCACTTGCTATTCTCCTTTAAATGCATAGAGAGCTTAATGAATCATGAACAACATTTCTCCCATAAGCTTAACAACTCTTCAACTTCTCATTCACTTTAATACTAACCATAACAACAATAACAACACTTATATATCAAAATATATTCAAATCCATCCCCAAATCATCTCTTAAAACAACCCTAAGTCACTATTTTGTCCTTCATCAACATACCACTTTCACAACTACCCGAAAATTCTAATGCTAGACAAGTGGCAACGGAAAAAAAGCTCTCAACGTAAACCCTAGCTCCATGCAAAACCCTAATTTTTAAACCATTACCGGCGGCAGTATGGCCATCGTGGCCACTGGTCAGTCATTTCTGATGGCTGGCCAGACCTCTACATCTATTCCTACACCTACTATAACCATGAAAGACTCCCATAATGAACCTATAATACCTAATATGGATTATAGACATATACTTCAGCCACCAAACCCTAATCCCATACAAGATGGTACGTCGAAACTTTCTGTTAAAAAGGTAGAATATCGCAATGGTATTCCTGTATTGCGATGGACTGAGAAGGAGGTGGATCAGATGGAGCAATTGGAAGATTTGAAACATGCAGTTGTTGGAAAATTTTCATATGGATGGCCATCATTGGAGGAACTCAGATCTATCATCCCTGTTCAATGTGGGATGAAAGGGAAGTGCACCATTGGCTTGTTTTGTGATAGACATGTGCTTATTAGACTTTCGACAAAGGAGGACTTTGTTACTCTTTGTTCAAAAGGTGTGTATTACTTACAATCTAGAGATGGATATTCGTACCAAATGAGGCCTTTGATATATGATTCTAAGTTTAAAGTTGATCAAGAAACATCAAAGGTTATTTTGTGGATCTCCTTTCCATACTTGCTGCCTACTTTCTTTGTCAAGGAGGCCTTATTTTCACTTGCATCTGCTGCTGGTATTCCTCTTCATGAGGATCTTGCCATTATTAATCGCACAAGACCAAGTTGTGCAAGAGTCAAAGTGCTTATAGACCTACTGTCAGATCTACCTGATTTTGTTAATATGGAAATTGAAGATGAGGATTCTAAGGAGGTTAGAGTTGAAAAAGTGAAGATACAATGTGATTATCTTCGAAAATATTGTAAGGAATGTAAGTTACAATAATGAGGCTGAATGCAGGAGACTTTATCTAGAACTAGCACTATTTGATGATAATAAGGATAAGGATGCTGAGCATGTAGTGAATGAGATTGAGAAAGTGGAAAATGAGTCTATTAAGAAAGGGAAGGCTATTGTGATAGATTAGGTCAAACATGCTGAGGTAGCAAATGGTAAATTACTTGATGCACATCATCAAAGGAATCATTCTTTTCAGAACAGGAGGAGATTTAATGCTAGGAGATTGGCCAGTGCGAAATTACTTGGTGATCCTGGGAATGGGAATGTTGTTAAAGATAATAGGGATTTCTCGAGTGCCAAGCAGGATAATTCAGATTCAAAGTTGTCACAGATCACCCCAACTGAGATTAAAGATACAAATGTGAGAGTCCAAAACAAGTTTGAGGTGTTACAAAACCAGAATAATGGAGATGATCTTCATGCAGAAGTGGTAAATAATAGTGCAGATGAAGGCCAGGAGCAGGTGTTAATTATCTCTGAAGATCAGAATCAACAGTTATTGGTAATGAAGGATGATTCAGAACAGATAGCAAATGTTAAAGTGCAGAACAAGTTGGAGAATTCACAAGATCAAATGGTCTCAACTGATTATGATAAAATTGCAAAAGTGGAGCTTATCAGTGGTGAAGGGCATGAAGATATAGCTAAGTCTCTTCAGATGTTGGTTCAAGGAAAAGACATGCAATCTGATGATCTGGAGGCTCAGCCAAAAATGTAACTGATACTTTGAAAGTTATGGATGATCAGGCTGATTCAACTCAATGTGAACAAAAGGAGATAGAGAAAAATAAGGTGCTGGATAAGAATGAGGTTGTTGTCATTGGATCAGATATGATTCCTGATAACAACAGTGTTGATAGCACAAAAGAGTGCTTAGCTAATTTCTCTATATCTGATAACATGCTTGAGAATGATAGCAAAATGCAATCTACTTTGGAGTTGGAATAGGTCACTCAACTGTTATCAACAAATGTAAGCATGAATATTGAGAGTGGTGGTGATATGAACATACAGGTTGATGAAGAGAGGGTGACTGAAGAGATTTCTAATGAGGAGGTACACAATTCTAGTTGTAACTTGCAGTTGGTTGGCTATTATCCTGAAAAAGTTGCAGATGCAGAACAAAGGAATTTAGCTTTGGCCATTTTTCCTGATGTCAAGGATGTTCAGCCTCTGAGTGTTGCTGTAAGGGTATCACCTAATAAGGCTTTGCATGATGTAGTTTCTCATAAGCTACAGGATGAAAAAGATAAGTTGACTTTGGTCAAAAATAAGAAAGAAGATGCTGATGGTGCTGCTATTGATATGAATCTTCATCGGATGTGTATAGAAGCAGGAATATCTCCAAAATCACAAAGCAAAGGGCAAAGAAAAGGAAGAAAGCAAAATTCTTCTGATGTTCCACAAACAGTGAGGTACTCAACAAGGAATAACTCTAAGAAATCTGTTAAATCCTTATTTTGGAACATAAGATCAGTAAAGTCACAACAAGCATTTCATAGAGTTCAAATGTTAAATAATCATCACAAGTTCTTTTTTGTGGCTCTGATGGAACCTTTTCAGCATCAGAGACAGATTCAGAAAAATAGAAGGAGACTTGGAATGCCTTATGCAAATTTCAACTGTAATGGTAAAATTTGGTTTTGTATGCAACACAATGTAGATGTTGAGGATCTTTTGGATACTGAACAATCCATTGCTGTTAAGCTGAAGTTTCAAGAATTGAATAGAGATATGGTGGTTATAATGGTCTATGCTAAATGTTCAGAAGTGGAGAGATTGATGTTATGGGAGAATTTATACTTCTTGGCTAGTAACATGACATCTCCTTGGCTGATTGGTGGAGATTTCAATGTTATATTGAATGAAGAAGAAAAAATAGGAGGATTACCAGTATTGCCACAAGAATATGAAGATTTTGCCTTTTGTCTGAATTCTTGTGAGTTGCATGAGATGCCTTTCAAAGGGAGTCCTTTCACTTGGTGGAATGGTAGGGCTGCCAATGACAGCATTTTTAAGAGATTGGATAGGATTGTGCATAATGATACATTTCAGAATTGGTTTGGACAGCTAGAAGTAGAACATTTGTCAAGGACTGGTTTTGATCATGCACCATTACTTGTATCTTGTAGAGATCAAGTGGAGAATTTTATCAAACCATTAAGATTTCTCAAATTCTGGGTGGAGCATGATACTTTTCTTGACCTTATTAAGCAGCAATGGGAAGCAGACTTATCTGATGATGTTTTTCTGTCCTTTAAACTCAAGATGAAGAAACTGAAAGTTGCTTTAAGTACATGGAGTAGGGCTACTTTTGGGGAAATGTTTAAACAACTAGTCATCAGGGAGGATATAGTTAAGATTAAAGAGCATTTGTTTGAGGAGAACCCATCTGAAGAAAATAGAATGGACATGCAAAGGGCCCAAGCAGAACTTAAACTGTATCTTCACTATGAGGAAGAATTCTGGAGGCAAAAAGCTGGGATGGACTGTTTCTCAGAAGGTGATAAAAATACAACATATTTCCATAGTCTGGTAAAAGGAAGAAGGAAAAGAATCATGATTAAGAGGATTAAAGATGCTACTGGAAATTGGCTAGAGGATGCTGATAAAGTTGCTGGTGAAGCTGTTAATTTTTTTCATAAGCAATTTACTCATGAGGAGGTTAGTGAAGATTCTCCAATTCTTAATCATGTTCCTGAACAGATTAGAGAGGAGGATAATATGTTACTTGCTGAACAACCTACTATGGAGGAAGTACAGAAGGCAGTGTTTGAATTAAATGGGGACAGTACCTGTGGCCCTGATGGCTTTTCTGGGATCTTTTATCAGAAGTGTTGGGAGGTGATCAAGGCTGATGTATTTAGTGTTGTTAAAGCTTTCTTTGAAGGACAGACTCTTCCCAAGTCAATCACTCACACTAATCTAGTTTTGCTGCCAAAGAAGAATGTTGTTGAGTCTTTCTCTGATATGAGACCTATAAATCTTAGCAACTTTATCAATAAGGTCATATCAAGAGTAGTTCATGATAGAGTGGATAAGTTACTCACAAGGGTGATTTCTCCAAATCAGTCAGGTTCTGTTAAGGGCAGGAATATAATTGAGAATGTATTGTTGACACAAGAAATTGTAACTCATATAAGGAAGAGAGGAAAACTAGCAGATGTGGTAATTAAGTTGGATATGACAAAAGCATATGACAGGGTCTCATGGTTATATCTCTGTAAAGTGATGAAGAAGATAGGATTCTCTACAGTTTTCATTGATCTTGTATGGAGGTTGTTGGCAAATAATTGGTATTCTGTACTACTAAATGGTCAGGTACATGGTTTATTTCACTATAAAAGAGGTATCAAGCAGGGGGATCCACTCTCTCCTGCTCTTTTCATTATAGCTGCAGAAGTTCTTTCAAGAGCATTAAACTCTTTGTTTGATCAGCCTGGTTTTGTTGGTTATGGGATGCCAAAGTAGAGTGCTGAGCTGAATCATCTGGCATATGCAGATGATACAATCATCTTTTCTGCAGCAGACAACTACTCTTTACAGATGATTATGGATACTCTTCAGGAATATGAGAAAATATCTGGACAACTGATTAAAAAGAGGAAAAGTTCCTTTTATATGTTCAGCAAAGTTTCAGATGAGTTAAATCAGCAGGTTGCAGCAGTAACAGGATTTGTGAGAGGACAATTTCCTTTTACATATCTTGGAGTACCTATTACTCATGCCAGAAAAAGGAAAGTAGATATACTGAGTTACTGAAGAAAGTCAAAGACAAGTTGCAAACTTGGAAAGGCAAGTTACTGTCTTATGGGGGAAAAGCAGTCTTGATTACAAGTGTCCTTCAAAGTATCCCAATTCATGTTCTATCTGCTATAAGGCCTCCTAAATGTGTTATAAAAGAACTACACAGGATCTTTTAAAGGTTCTTTTGGAATAATAAGGAGGAAGGAAGATGCAGACACTCGTCATCTTGGCTTAACATGTGCCTTCCTAAACATGAAGGAGGTTTGGGTTTCAGGTCTATTTATGACATGTCCAAAGCCTTATGTGCTAAACTCTGGTGGAAGTTTAGAACCACTAGTTCTTTTTGGGCTAATTTCATGTGGAACAAATGCTGTAAGAAGCAAATTCTTCAGGTGGTTCAATGGAAGGGAGGTTCACAAGTCTGGAAGATGATGTTGGAAGCAAGGGAAAGTATTGAGCAGGAAATCTGGTGGGATCCAAAGATTGGAAGTTCAAACATCAGGTTTGACAATTGGACTAAGTTAGGTGCTCTCAGCTATGTGGTTCCCCAGTCTTGGCAAATCAATGATCATGCTGAAGATGTTTCTGAGCTTATTTCAAATGGAAGATGGGATATCAACAAACTCATGCAGCTGTTTCCTGAAGACATAGTGTAGCATATAATATAGGAAATTGATATTAAGTATGCATCAAATGAATGGGACAGACCTTGGTGGATGATGACAAGTACATGAGGGTTTACAGTAAGTAGTGCATGGGAGCTGTTGAGACAAAAAGCTAATGTAACAGTGCCATTTCAGAATATGTGGATCAAAGGTGTGCCTTTTAAAATTTCATTCTTCATGTGGAGATTATGGAAGTTTAAAGTGCTAATTGATGAAGTGGTGGCAAGTATTGGCATTCCTATCGTCTCAAAGTGTTGTTGCTGTCATACTGCTCAGATTGAGACCATTAACCATATGTTTCTGTGTGGAGATTTGGCTACTAAAGTATGGAGATTCTTTAATTGTCACGACCCAGCCCCGTGGGCCGCGACTGGCACCCTACCTGGGTACCCAGACCGAATCGGACATTCATTATCAAATCCAAACTTAATTCAGAATTTTACGAAATCATATCAAACCTAATTTATATCAAAAATATGTCTTAAGCGGTCACACCAAATCAAAATGCCATATCAAATACAAACTGAGCGGCGGAATAGACATCGCCCGTCAAAAGTGCAAACATAAGTATAAGGGCCATTTGGGGCCAGCATAACAAACAGACCGCTTTAAGACCAGAAAACGAAAACAAACCAACATATACAGGACCCTCACCCCACATATATGACTACAGGCCTCTACGAACTCAAAACAAAGACATATGGCGAGACAGGGCCCCGCCGTACCCAAATAGTCAAATGTACAGAATATATACAAAGCAAAAGGAGTCTGTACCAAAAGTGGACTCCGGATCAAAGAGGAGTACTCCGGAATAGCAAAGGGTGAAGCCTACTGCGGAGGGTCACCAATGTCTGTACCTGCGGGCATAAAACGCAGCCCCCGAAGAAGGGGGTCAGTACGAAATATGTACTGAGTATGTAAAGCACGGAGTACAGAGATATGGATCAGAACTGACAGCGAATCAGATAGCAAAATGGAATACAAATCGGTATGTCAAAATCTGTATCAAAATCATATACGTATATATAATGCAAACGAAATCATGCAAACGCTTAGGAATGTGGTCGCCACTCTGACGCTGGCGCCACACACAGCATAACACCAGAAGGTTTCAAATCTCCGTACATCCCCGAACACAAACATAATCATAGGTGAGCGTATCGCATCACGAGCCATATCACAGCATAACTCCAAACGGAACCCGGCCCTATGGCGAAGCCTCGGGAACCGTAACACAGCACACGGCCGAATTATTATAAGGCGCACGAATCATAACCGGCCCGGGAACCGGTGAACGAAGTCATAATAAGGCACGAGCGGAGTCGTGAGCAAACAAATGCAAATCATACTTCAAAATAGTCTTTCAAAACATAATAGTTTTACAAATCGTTCCATAGCACAAAATAAGCGAATACTTAGTCGATACAAAGATCCGTTTCACAAAAGTTTCCAAAATGGTACGTATGGCTCGAAACGTAACTTATCATATCATAATATTCGAAATATATCTCATAAGAGGGGATTCCAAAATCGAAAGTACCATATCAAACTTTATTCACAAAGATAGCCCAACAAGGCAAATAGGGCGTATCGGGGTTAGCGGGCCCACCTCAAGTCAAATTGAGGTGGCGAACATATTTTCTTAACATTTATAGTCCAAAGGGTCATGCATAATCATTTCTAAATTACCCGACCACATTTCGATAGGTTTCGGACGAGTGGTGGCATTCTAGCCAAAATAGAGCCCTTAGGCTTCAATTGAATTGAATGAATAGTAACTTTTCTGTGGATCGGGTTTCGAGGAGCAGAAATGCTCCGGAAGTTCTCATATTCGCCTATCATACTAAGATATGCCAAACGAAGGAGTGGGTAGCTTTACATACCTTACAGACGTCGTATGCTCTCCCAAAAGTCAAGTCCCGTTTCGTCCGAAATCTTCAAATGGTCAAAGTTACCAATTGAGATTCTTAGGCTTAAAAATGCCTTTAACTTCATTTTTGCCTATCGAAATTTCGGCAGCATTTCCCCTATAAATCTAACATCTCCGAGACTTAGCTCGGCTCAAAATACAACAACAACAACAGCCCACACATCAACAAACAACACAAATCATAATCAAACCACTCTACCTTCAAAGTCCTACCTTATTACCTAAGTTGGCAACTTTTCATTCAAACTTCCAAAACTCCAAATCTATATCCACATCATTATATTCATTTACTCATTCGCGATTATTCAAACACATCCCAAACATATTCCAAACCATACACGAAATTACCCCAAAATCCATTACTTTCCATAATTCTTCAAAACATCGAAAGTTCACGACGAATATTCTAACTCGCGTCGTTTCATTCCGAATTCATTAACATCATTATAAATTCATATTTAAAGTCTTTAGCACTATAAATATACAATGATATACATAATGATACCGAAGGTATATACTTTCCCATAAAGTTCCGAAATCGTTTCCCAACACCAATTCAATTCGTTAAACATTCATTTACATTATAAAGGTCACAACGACGCAACTAACGAACTAAACAAGATCAATTCTCATTTCTTTCTCCTTCTTAGGGCACACGGCCACAACACTCTATACACACACACCCATGGTTTCCTACACACATCAAAACTACGGGATTCTCGTCTATTCTCAATCCTTATCACATTCATACAAATTCCATAACATTAAAGTAGCAAAATTCTTACCTTTTCTTGAATTTCTGACTTGCCGCAAACGTGCGCCTTTAGCCAAACTAATTGTACCCCGTCGGAGAGCGTCTTGAGTACTCTACCAATATGGGAAGGGCACGGTTTTTGCATCAATAACAAAGGCTAAGGAATTTTTTTTTTTTTTTTGGAAATGGGGTTCTCGGCCGAGAGCAATGTAGTGCTCAAAGTTGAGTTACAATTTGTTCTTGATAAATACAAAGGAAACATTGATATATATCCATTACTAAGGGTCATTTGCATGACACATGACATTTAAAAATGGGTTTGGGCCAAGCCAATATGGCCGGCCACCCCAAAGACTTGGGCCTCAATTCTTGTTTCAATTTTTCTTGGCCCAATTCATTAAAAGTCCCGTTTTGTAATTCCCGAAACTAATTTCTGAAACTCCAAATTTATTCTCGGCCTTCCCCGAGGTCTTAACATTAATAATTCCATAAACAACATAGTCATATTCACTAAAATCAAATTATGTCCTTATAACACACAAGTCGTAATTATTTCTCGATTTCCAATTATACGAAAACACGGGACATAACATTCTCCCCACCTTAAGAACATTCGTCCCCGAATGTTAAATTAATCTTATAAGGTCTTATGATCAAGGCAGGAGTGTCCCTTTTTAATAATGACATAAATAATTCATTTTATCAATCAACACAACAAACTAAAAAAAAAAAATTAGATTTCCTGTGGACGTCGGGAACAAGTGAGGGTATCTCCTTTTCATCTCGTCCTCCGCCTCCCAAGTCATCTCCTCCCGATTATTGTTGCGCCACAGGACTTTGACGGAGGGCACTTCTTTAGTGCGTAGTCTTCGCACCTGTCGATCCAGAATAGATACAGGCTGCTCGTCATAAGATAACTGCTCCGTCACCTGAATGTCATCAACTGGGAATATCCTGGAAGGATCACCAATACATTTCCGCAACATAGACACATGAAACACCGGGTGTACGGCTTCCAAGTCGGATGGTAAGTCTAGCTCATAGGCGACCTCGCCTATCTTTTGAACGATCTGATACGGCCCAATGTACAGGGGGATCAATTTACCCTTTCTACCGAATCTCATGACACCCTTCATGGGCGACACCTTCAGGAATACCCAGTCGCCAATCTGGAACTCTAACGGTCGACGTCGTCTATCTGCATAAGCTTTCTGTCGACTCTGAGCAGCCAATAACCGTTCTCGAATAAGCTTTACTTTATCTACGGCTTCCTGGATCACATCTGGCCCAATCAGCTTAGTCTCGCCCACGTCAAACCAACGAATAGGAGATCTGCATTTCCTGCCATACAGGGCTTCATACGGTGCCATCTGGATGCTGGAGTGATAACTGTTATTATAGGCAAACTCAATAAGCGGCAAATGATCATCCCAGCTGCCCCTGAAATCAATAACGCAGGCCCGCAACATATCTTCGAGCGTCTGAATAGTGCGCTCGGCCTGCCCGTCGGACTGAGGGTGAAAAGCTGTACTGAGACTCACCTGAGTCCCTAATCCCTCCTGAAATGACCTCCAGAAATTTGCTGTAAACTGGGTACCTCGGTCAGTAATAATAGATATAGGGACTCCGTGAAGTCTGACTA
The DNA here is from genome assembly GCF_019175385.1 of Lycium barbarum. NCBI lineage: Eukaryota > Viridiplantae > Streptophyta > Magnoliopsida > Solanales > Solanaceae > Lycium > Lycium barbarum. The sequence continues at coordinate 61,869,649 of NC_083344.1, read as the reverse complement.
TCTCTCTGATATACAATCTGGCATAGTCCTCAGCCGAATAAGTAGTCCGAACCGGAAGGAAATGGGATGATTTCGTCAGCCTGTCAACGATAACCCAGATAGAGTCGTACCTGCGTGGAGTGCGCGGTAACCCAACAACGAAATCCATATTAATCATCTCCCATTTCCAGGCTGGAATTTCCATCTCCTGTAATAAACCACCGGGCTTCTGATGCTCGATCTTAACTTGCTGGCAGTTCGGGCACTGACTAACAAACTCAGCAATATTTTTCTTCATGCCGTCCCACCAATACAAACACCTGAGATCACGATACATCTTAGTGGAACCAGGATGAACAGAATACCGTGCATTATGTGCCTCGCCCATAATCTGCCGTCGTAAGCCCGCAATGTCCGGTACACAGAATCTGCCGTCATACAATAATACTCCTTCAGGCGAGATCTCAAACTGAGTCTTTGCTCTATTAAGGGCCACATCTCTATACTGAATCAAAAGAGGATCCTCAAACTGGCGCTGCTTTACCTCCTGAATAATAGATGACTCAGCAACTGGACGAACAGAAATCCCAGAATCTCCAGAATCCGCCAAACGAACTCCGAGGCTGGCCAGCTGACGAATGTCACGAACCAAATATTTCTTACCCGACGGTACATCAGCCAAGCTGCCCATAGACTTGCGGCTAAGTGCATCCGCTACCACATTGGCTTTCCCCGGATGGTACAGAATATCAACGTCGTAATCCTTTAGTAGCTCAAGCCATCTCCGCTGCCGCAGATTTAGTTCCTTCTGCCTAAAAATATACTGGAGACTCTTATGGTCCGTATAGATATCAACATGGACCCCATATAGATAGTGCCGCCAAATCTTCAAAGCATGAATCACCGCGGCCAACTCAAGATCATGAGTGGGATAGTTCTTCTCGTGCGGTTTGAGCTGCCGGGAAGCATAGGCTATGACTCGACCGTGCTGCGTCAATACACATCCTATCCCAATACCAGAGGCGTCACAATAGACAACATACCCGTCAGATCCCTCTGGAAGAGCCAAAACTGGTGCTGTAATCAATCTCTCCTTCAGCATCTGAAAGCTGCGCTCGCATGCATCTGTCCACTGGAATTTTGCTGCTTTCTGGGTAAGCCTCGTCAGTGGTGCTGCAATAGAATAAAAATCCTCCACGAACCTGCGATAATACCCAGCCAATCCCAGAAAACTGCGCACCTCTGTCGGAGTAGTAGGCCTGGGCCAATTCTGCACAGCCTCAATCTTCTGCGTGTCGACCCGAATACCGTCTGCGCCGACAATATGGCCCAAGAATGCCACAGAAGTCAACCAGAACTCACACTTAGAGAATTTAGCATATAACTTCTGCTAACGGAGAATGCCAAGTACCGTCCTCAAATGATCTGAATGCTCCTCGGCTGATCGCGAGTAAATCAAGATATCATCAATAAACACAATAACAAACATATCCAGAAAAAGCCGAAATACCCGGTTCATCAGATCCATAAATACTGCTAGAGCATTAGTCAGCCCGAAAGACATAACTCTGAACTCATAATGCCCGTATCGGGTCCTGAAAGCAGTCTTCGGGATATCTGACTCCCGTACTCGCACCTGGTGATAACCTGAGCGCAGATCTATCTTCGAAAAATATTTAGCACCCTGCAGCTGATCAAACAAGTCATCAATCCGGGGGAGGGGATATTTATTCTTAATAGTCACCTTATTTAGCTGCCGGTAGTCGATACACATCCGCAGTGACCCATCTTTCTTTCTGACAAACAATACCGGCGCTCCCCAGGGTGATGTACTGGGTCTGATAAAGCCCTTATCCAACAAATCTTTCAGCTGCTCTTTCAACTCCTTCAGCTCAGCTGGTGCCATCCTGTACGGAGGAATAGATATAGGCTGCGTATCCGGCATCAGCTCTATAGTGAAATCAATCTCCCGCTCAGGCGGAAGGCCAGGGAGCTCGTCAGGAAATACATCTGGAAACTCACTGACGACCGGAACAGACTGAAGGGTAGGTACCTCCGCGGCAGTATCATGCACACGTACCAAATGATAGATATAACCCTTCTGGATCATCTTCTTAGCCATGAGGTATGAAATAAACTTACCCCTTGGCGATCCAGTAGACCCGAACCACTCTGTAACTGGTTCCCCTGGAAACTGAAAACGGACTACCTTTTGCTAGCAGTCGACATTAGCATAACAGGAAGACAACCAGTCCATACCCATAATAACTTCAAACTCAAGCATGTCTAACTCTATCAAATCAGCCTTAGTGCTACGATCATAAATGGTCAAAGAACAATCTCTATAGATCTGTCTTGCTATAACAAAATCCCCAACTGGCATAGCTACCTCAAATGGCTCTATAGGCTCAGACACTATCCCAATTTTACTAGCAACAAGCGGGGAGATATATGATAAAGTAGAGCCAGGGTCAATCAATGCATATACAGATCTGGAGAAAACCAGCAATGTACCTGTGACGACGTTTGGCGAAGCCTCCTGATCCTGGCGGCTGGCCAAAGCATATATGCGGTTCGAGGGACCGCTAGAACCTGAAGCGCCACCGCGGCCTCGACCGCGTCCTGCCGGTGCTGAAATACCTCGCCCTCCAGGGCGTGCAACAGATGGAACAGATGAAGAACTGGCGGCTGACCCCGCCTGCTGAGCAGCACTACCAGAACCGCTAGCCAATGGACAGTCTCTCATAAAGTGGCCCTGACCGCCACACGAAAAGCAAGCTCCAGTCGCACGGTAACACTCCTCGGGATGAGATTTCCCGCAATGAGGACAACGGGGTCTGGGTGGTCTGGCCTGGCTGGGACCCCTGGGTACCTGTGAACCTGCCACTCTGGAGCTCTGACCGGCCCCAGACGGTCCTGTACTATCGAATCTCCGGCTGCCTGACTGAGTAATCCGGCCGGACGAAGGAAAATGCCTATCTGACTGCTGCTGCTGAGGCTGTCCGCCTCGAGAATCTCCAGAATAACCTGCGGACCTAGCCCTCTTGGGCGGCCTCCTATCTCGATCTCTGCCAGCAGGATCAGACCTGCGACGGTCCTCCATACCCATCGCATAGGCCTGAAGTCGGGCAATGTCCATGTCTGCCTGCAATGACACTGCCATACAGCTATCAACCAAATACCGGTCCAATCCCATAACATATCTGTGCATCCGATCGGACATATCTGCTACCACGGCCGGTGCATATCGGGCCAGAGAATCAAACTCAAGGTTATACTCGCGAACACTCCGACCCCTCTGCTGCAGACGTAAGAATCGATCAGCCCGTGCCCGCCGTAACTCTGGGGGCAAAAAGTGGCGGGTGAATGCTGTCACAAACTGATCCCAAGTGGCTGGAGGGGCACCCTCTCCTCTAGACAGCTCCCAGGTCTCGTACCAGTGGGTAGCCACATCTCGAAGCCTGTGCGAAGCCAGCTCAACCGACTCGGTATCTGACGCCCTGACCAGGTCCAGTGAGCGTCGCATCCCCCGAATAAAGTCATGGGGGTCCTCGTCGGGCTTAGACCCGAAGAACTCTGGAGGGCCACATAACAAAAACTCCCGAACTCTCAAAGGTCCTGCTCCAAGCTGTACTAGTGGGGGTGTAGCAGACCCCTCAGAATGAGGCACATCCTCAGGCAAAACATAAACACGAGCCCGGGTAGCTCGTTGTGCCTGGCTAGTCTCTCCCATCCTCGCTTTGCCCTTCTGGGCCGCCGTTGCCTTCTTCGGAGGCATCACTGCAAACACAAAGGCGAGTCAGATCAAAATCATCCTAATAGCACAACTCTATCGCACGATCTAAGATTCCAAAGAAAGTAACATCCTAAATGCCCTGTAGCTTCCTGTTTATAGATGCGGTGCACAACACATCGATAAACAAGACTCTACGAGACACGGCCTGTAGACATTCCGAGGACAAACCGCTCTGATACCACTTTCGTCACGACCCAGCCCCGTGGGCCGCGACTGGCACCGTACCTGGGTACCCAGACCGAATCAGACATTCATTATCAAATCCAAACTTATTTCAGAATTTTACGAAATCATATCAAACGTAATTTATATCAAAAATATGTCTTAAGCGGTCACACCAAATCAAAATGCCATATCAAATACAAACTGAGCGGCGGAATAGACATCGCCGGTCAAAAGTACAAACATAAGCATAAGGGCCATTTGGGGCCAGCATAACAAACAGACCGCTTTAAGACCAGAAAACGAAAACAAACCAACATATACAGGACCCTCACCCCACATATATGACTACAGGCCTCTACGAACTCAAAACAAAGACATATGGCGAGACAGGGCCCCGCCGTACCCAAATAGTCAAATGTACAGAATATATACAAAGCAAAAGGAGTCTGTACCAAAAGTGGACTCCGGATCAAAGAGGAGTACTCCGGAATAGCAAAGGGTGAAGCCTACTGCGGAGGGTCACCAATGTCTGTACCTGCGGGCATAAAACGCAGCCCCCGAAGAAGGGGGTCAGTACGAAATATGTACTGAGTATGTAAAGCACGGAGTACAGAGATATGGATCAGAACTGACAGCGAATCAGATAACAAAATGGAATACAAATCGGTATGTCAAAATCCGTATCAAAATCATATTCGTATATATAATGCAAACGAAATCATGCAAACGCTTAGGAACGTGGTCGCCACTCCGACGCTGGCGCCACACCCAGCATAACACCAGAAGGTTTCAAATCTCCGTACATCCCCGAACACAAACATAATCATAGGTGAGAGTATCGCATCACGAGCCATATCACAGCATAACTCCAAACGGAACCCGGCCCTATGGCGAAGCTTCGGGAACCGTAACACAGCATACGGCCGAATTATTATAAGGCGCACGAATCATAACCGGCCCGGGAACCGGTGAACGAAGTCATAATAAGGCACGAGCGGAGTCGTGAGCAAACAAATGCAAATCATACTTCAAAATAGTCTTTCAAAACATAATAGTTTTACAAATCGTTCCATAGCACAAAATAAGCGAATACTTAGTCGATACAAAGATCCGTTTCACAAAAGTTTCCAAAATGGTACGTATGGCTCGAAACGTAACTTATCATATCATAATATTCCAAATATATCTCATAAGAGGGGATTCCAAAATCGAAAGTACCATATCAAACTTTATTCACAAAGATAGCCCAACAAGGCAAATAGGGCGTATCGGGGTTAGCGGGCCCACCTCGAGTCAAATTGAGGTGGCGAACATATTTTCTTAACATTTATAGGCCAAAGGGTCATGCATAATCATTTCTAAATTACCCGACCACATTTCGATAGGTTTCGGACGAGTGGTGGCATTCTAGCCAAAATAGAGCCCTTAGGCTTCAATTGAATTGAATGAATAGTAACTTTTCTGTGGATCGGGTTTCGAGGAGCAGAAATGCTCCGGAAGTTCTCATATTCGCCTATCATACTAAGATATGCCAAACGAAGGAGTGGGTAGCTTTACATACCTTACAGACGTCGTATGCTCTCCCAAAAGTCAAGTCCCGTTTCGTCTGAAATCTGCAAATGGTCAAAGTTACCAATTGAGATTCTTAGGCTTAAAAATGCCTTTAACTTCATTTTTGCCTAACGAAATTTCGGCAGCATTTCCCCGATAAATCTAACATCTCCGAGACTTAGCTCGGCTCAAAATACAACAACAACAACAGCCCACACATCAACAAACAACACAAATCATAATCAAACCACTCTGCCTTCAAAGTCCTACCTTATTACCTAAGTTGGCAACTTTTCATTCAAACTTCCAAAACTCCAAATCTATATCCACATCATTATATTCATTTACTCATTCGAGATTATTCAAACACATCCCAAACATATTCCAAACCATACACGAAATTACCCCAAAATCCATTACTTTCCATAATTCTTCAAAACATCGAAACTTCACGACGAATATTCTAACTCGCGTCGTTTCATTCCGAATTCATTAACATCATTATAAATTCATATTTAAAGTCTTTAGCACTATAAATATACAATGATATACATAATGATACCGAAGGTATATACTTTCCCATAAAGTTCCGAAATCGTTTCCCAACACCAATTCAATTCGTTAAACATTCATTTACGTTATAAAGGTCACAACGACGCAACTAACGAACTAAACAAGATCAATTCACATTTCTTTCTCCTTCTTAGGGCACACGGCCACAACACTCTATACACACACACCCATGGTTTCCTACACACATCAAAACTACGGGATTCTCGTCTATTCTCAATCCTTATCACATTCATACAAATTCCATAACATTAAAGTAGCAAAATTCTTACCTTTTCTTGAATTTCCGACTTGCCGCAAACGTGCACCTTTCGCCAAACTAATTGTACCCCGTCGGAGAGCGTCTTGAGTACTCTACCAATATGGGAAGGGCATGGTTTTTGGATCAATAACAAAGGCTAAGGAATTTTTTTTTTTTTTGGAAATGGGGTTCTCGGCCGAGAGCAATGTAGTGCTCAAAGTTGAGTTACAATTTGTTCTTGATAAATACAAAGGAAACATTGATATATATCCATTACTAAGGGTCATGTGCATGACACATGACATTTAAAAATGGGTTTGGGCCAAGCCAATATGGCCGGCCACCCCAAAGACTTGGGCCTCAATTCTTGTTTCAATTTTTCTTGGCCCAATTCATTAAAAGTCCCGTTTTGTAATTCCCGAAACTAATTTCCGAAACTCCAAATTTATTCTCGGCCTTCCCCGAGGTCTTAACATTAATAATTCCATAAACAACATAGTCATATTCACTAAAATCAAATTATGTCCTTATAACACACAAGTCGTAATTATTTCTCGATTTCCAATTATACGAAAACACGGGACATAACATTCTCCCCCCCTTAAGAACATTCGTCCCCGAATATTAAATTAATCTTATAAGGTTTTATGATCAAGGCAGGAGTGTCCCTTTTTAATAATGACATACATAATTCATTTTATCAATCAACACAACAAACTAAAAAAAAAAATTTAGATTACCTGTGGACGTCGGGAACAAGTGAGGGTATCTCCTTTTCATCTCGTCCTCCGCCTCCCAAGTTATCTCCTCCCGATTATTGTTGCGCCACAGGACTTTGACGGAGGGCACTTCTTTAGTGCGTAGTCTCCGCACCTGTCGATCCAGAATAGATACAGGCTGCTCGTCATAAGATAACTGCTCCGTCACCTGAATGTCATCAACTGGGAATATCCTGGAAGGATCACCAATACATTTCCGCAACATAGACACATGAAACACCGGGTGTACGGCTTCCAAGTCGGATGGTAAGTCTAGCTCATAGGCGACCTCGGCTATCTTTTGAACGATCTGATACGGCCCAATGTACCGGGGGCTCAACTTACCCTTTCTACCGAATCTCATGACACCCTTCATGGGCGACACCTTCAGGAATACCCAGTCGCCAATCTGGAACTCTAACGGTCGACGTCGTCTATCTGCATAAGCTTTCTGTCGACTCTGAGCAGCCAATAACCGTTCTCGAATAAGCTTTACTTTATCTACGGCTTCCTGGATCACATCTGGCCCAATCAGCTTAGTCTCGCCCACGTCAAACCAACCAATAGGAGATCTGCATTTCCTGCCATACAGGGCTTCATACGGTGCCATCTGGATGCTGGAGTGATAACTGTTATTATAGGCAAACTCAATAAGCGGCAAATGATCATCCCAGCTGCCCCTGAAATCAATAACGCAGGCCCGCAACATATCTTCGAGCGCTCGGCCTGCCCGTCGGACTGAGGGTGAAAAGCTGTACTGAGACTCACCTGAGTCCCTAATCCCTCCTGAAATGACCTCCAGAAATTTGCTGTAAACTGGGTACCTCGGTCAGTAATAATAGATATAGGGACTCCGTGAAGTCTGACTATCTCTCTGATATACAATCTGGCATAGTCCTCAGCCGAATAAGTAGTCCGAACCGGAAGGGAATGGGCTGATTTCTTCAGCCTGTCAACGATAACCCAGATAGAGTCGTACCTGCGTGGAGTGCGCGGTAACCCAACAACGAAATCCATATTAATCATCTCCCATTTCCAGGCTGGAATTTCCATCTCCTGTAATAAACCACCGGGCTTCTGATGCTCGATCTTAACTTGCTGGCAGTTCGGGCACTGACTAACAAACTCAGCAATATCTTTCTTCATGCCATCCCACCAATACAAACACCTGAGATCACGATACATCTTAGTGGAACCAGGATGAACAGAATATCGTGCATTATGTGCCTCGCCCATAATCTGCCGTCGTAAGCCCGCAATGTCCGGTACACAGAATCTGCCGTCATACAATAATACTCCTTCAGGCGAGATCTCAAACTGAGTCTTTGCTCTATTAAGGGCCACATCTCTCTACTGAATCAAAAAAGGATCTTCAAACTGGCGCTGCTTTACCTCCTGAATAATAGATGACTCAGCAACTGGACGAACAGAAATCCCAGAATCTCCAGAATCTGCCAAACGAACTCCGAGGCTGGCCAGCTGACGAATGTCACGAACCAAATATTTCTTACCCGACGGTACATCAGCCAAGCTGCCCATAGACTTGCGGCTGAGTGCATCCGCTACCACATTGGCTTTCCCCGGATGGTACAGAATATCAACGTCGTAATCCTTTAGTAGCTCAAGCCATCTCCGCTGCCGCAGATTTAGTTCCTTCTGCCTAAAAATATACTGGAGACTCTTATGGTCCGTATAGATATCAACATGGACCCCATATAGATAGTGCCGCCAAATCTTCAAAGCATGAATCACCGCGGCCAACTCAAGATCATGAGTGGGATAGTTCTTCTCGTGCGGTTTGAGCTGCCGGGAAGCATAGGCTATGACTCGACCGTGCTGCATCAATACACATCCTATCCCAATACCAGAGGCGTCACAATAGACAACATACCCGTCAGATCCCTCTGGAAGAGCCAAAACCGGTGCTGTAATCAATCTCTCCTTCAGCATCTGAAAGCTGCGCTCGCAGGCATCTGTCCACTGGAATTTTGCTGCTTTCTGGGTAAGCCTCGTCAGTGGTGCTGCAATAGAAGAAAAATCCTCCACGAACCTGCGATAATACCCAGCCAATCCCAGAAAACTGCGCACCTCTGTCGGAGTAGTAGGCCTGGGCCAATTCTGCACAGCCTCAATCTTCTGCGTGTCGACCCGAATACCGTCTGCGCCGACAATATGGCCCAAGAATGCCACAGAAGTCAACCAGAACTCACACTTAGAGAATTTAGCATATAACTTCTGCTGACGGAGAATGCCAAGTACCGTCCTCAAATGATCTGAATGCTCCTCGGCTGATCGCGAGTAAATCAAGATATCATCAATAAACACAATAACAAACATATCCAGAAAAGGCCGAAATACCCGGTTCATCAGATCCATCAATACTGTTGGAGCATTATTCAGCCCGAAAGACATAACTCTGAACTCATAATGCCAGTATCGGGTCCTGAAAGCAGTCTTCGGGATATCTGACTCCCGTACTCGCACCTGGTGATAACCTGAGCGCAGATCTATCTTCGAAAAATATTTAGCACCCTGCAGCTGATCAAACAAGTCATCAATCCGGGGGAGGGGATATTTATTCTTAATAGTCACCTTATTTAGCTGCCGGTAGTCGATACACATCCGCAGTGACCCGTCTTTCTTTCTGACAAACAATACCGGCGCTTCCCAGGGTGATGTACTGGGTCTGATAAAGCCCTTATCCAACAAATCTTTCAGCTGCTCTTTCAACTCCTTCAGCTCAGCTGGTGCTATCCTGTACGGAGGAATAGATATAGGCTGCGTATTCGGCATCAGCTCTATAGTGAAATCAATCTCCCGCTCAGGCGGAAGGCCAGGGAGCTCGTCAGGAAATACATCTGGAAACTCACTGACGACCGGAACAGACTGAAGGGTAGGTACCTCCGCGGCAGTATCATGCACACGTACCAAATGATAGATATAACCCTTCTGGATCATCTTCTTAGCCTTGAGGTATGAAATAAACTTACCCCTCGCCGATGCAGTAGACCCGAACCACTCTATAACTGGTTCCCCTGGAAACTGAAAACGGACTACCTTTTGCTAGCAGTCGACATTAGCATAACAGGAAGACAACCAGTCCATACCCATAATAACGTCAAACTCAAGCATGTCTAACTCTATCAAATCAGCCTTAGTGCTACGATCATAAATGGTCACAGAACAATCTCTATAGATCTATCTTGCTATAACAAAATCCCCAACTGGCGTAGCTACCTCAAATGGCTCTATAGGCTCAGACACTATCCCAATTTTACTAGCAACAAGCGGGGAGATATATGATAAAGTAGAGCCAGGGTCAATCAATGCATATACAGATCTGGAGAAAACCAGCAATGTACCTGTGACGACGTTTGGCGAAGCCTCCTGATCCTGGCGGCTGGCCAAAGCATATATGCGGTTCGAGGGACCGCTAGAACCTGAAGCGCCACCGCGACCTCGACCGCGTCCTGCCGGTGCTGAAATACCTCACCCTCCAGGGCGTGCAACAGATGTAACAGATGAAGAACTGGCGGCTGACCCCGCCTGCTGAGCAGCACTACCAGAACCGCTAGCCAATGGAAAGTCTCTCATAAAGTGGCCCTGACCGCCACACGAAAAGCAAGCTCCAGTCGCTCGGTAACACTCCCTGGGATGAGACTTCCCGCAATGAGGACAACGGGGTCTGGGTGGTCTGGCCTGGCTGGGACCCCTGGGTACCTGTGAACCTGCCACTCTGGAGCTCTGACCGGCCCCAGACGGTCCTGTACTATCGAATCTCCGGCTGCCTGACTGAGTAATCCGGCCGGACGAAGGAAAATGCCTATCTGACTGCTGTTGCTGAGGCTGTCCGCCTCGAGAATCTCCAGAATAACCAGCGAACCTAGCCCTCTTGGGCGGCCTCCTATCTCGATCTCTGCCAGCAGGATCAGACCTGCGACGGTCCTCCATACCCATCGCATAGGCCTGAAGTCGGGCAATGTCCATGTCTGCCTGCAATGACACTGCCATACAGCTATCAACCAAATACCGGTCCAATCCCATAACATATCTGTGCATCCGATCGGACATATCTGCTACCACGGCCGGTGCATATCGGGCCAGAGAATCAAACTCAAGGTTATACTCGCGAACACTCCGACCCCTCTGCTGCAGACGTAAGAATCGATCAGCCCGTGCTCGCCGTAACTCTGGGGGCAAAACGTGGCGGGTGAATGCTGTCACAAACTGATCCCAAGTGGCTGGAGGGGCACCCTCTCCTCTAGACAGCTCCCAGGTCTCGTACCAGTGGGTAGCCACATCTCGAAGCCTGTGCGAAGCCAGCTCAACCGACTCGGTCTCTGAGGCCCTAACCAAGTCCAGTGAGCATCGCATCCCCCGAATAAAGTCATGGGGGTCCTCGTCGGGCTTAGGCCCGAAGAACTCTGGAGGGCCACATAACAAAAACTCCCGAACTCTCAATGGTCCTGCTCCAGGCTGTACTAGTGGGGGTGTAGCAGACCCCTCGGAATGAGGCACATCCTCAGGCAAATCATAAACACGAGCCCGGGTAGCTCGCTGTGTCTGGCTAGTCTCTCCCATCCTCGCTTTGCCCTTCTGGGCCGCCGTTGCCTTCTTCGGAGGCATCACTGCAAACACAAAGGCGAGTCAGATCAAAATCATCCTAATAGCACAGCTCTATCGCACGATCTAAGATTCCAAAGAAAGTAACATCCTAAATGCCCTGTAGCTTCTTGTTTATAGATGTGGTGCACAACACATCGATAAACAAGACTCTACGAGACACGACCTGTAGACATTCCGAGGACAAACCGCTCTGATACCACTTTTGTCACGACCCAGCCCCGTGGGCCGCGACTGGCACCCTACCTGGGTACCCAGACCGAATCGGACATTCATTATCAAATCCAAACTTATTTCAGAATTTTACGAAATCATATCAAACGTAATTTATATCAAAAATATGTCTTAAGCGGTCACACCAAATCAAAATGCCATATCAAATACAAACTAAGCGGCGGAATAGACATCGCCAGTCAAAAGTACAAACATAAGCATAAGGGCCATTTGGGGCCAGCATAACAAACAGACCGCTTTAAGACCAGAAAACGAAAACAAACCAACATATACAGGACCCTCACCCCACATATATGACTACAGGCCTCTACGAACTCAAAACAAAGACATATGCCGAGACAGGGCCCCGCCGTACCCAAATAGTCAAATGTATAGAATATATACAAAGCAAAAGGAGTCTGTACCAAAAGTGGACTCCGGATCAAAGAGGAGTACTCCGGAATAGCAAAGGGTGAAGCCTACTGCGGAGGGTCACCAATGTCTGTACCTGCGGGCATAAAACGCAGCCCCCGAAGAAGGGGGTCAGTACGAAATATGTACTGAGTATGTAAAGCACGGAGTACAGAGATATGGATCAGAACTGACAGCGAATCAGATAACAAAATGGAATACAAATCGGTATGTCAAAATCCGTATCAAAATCATATACGTATATATAATGCAAACGAAATCATGCAAACGCTTAGGAACGTGGTCGCCACTCCGACGCTGGCGCCACACACAGCATAACACCAGAAGGTTTCAAATCTCCGTACATCCCCGAACACAAACATAATCATAGGTGAGCGTATCGCATCACGAGCCATATCACAGCATAACTCCAAACGGAACCCGGCCCTATGGCGAAGCCTCGGGAACCGTAACACAGCATACGGCCGAATTATTATAAGGCGCACGAATCATAACCGGCCCGGGAACCGGTGAACGAAGTCATAATAAGGCACGAGCGGAGTCGTGAGCAAACAAATGCAAATCATACTTCAAAATAGTCTTTCAAAACATAATAGTTTTACAAATCGTTCCATAGCACAAAATAAGCGAATACTTAGTCGATACAAAGATCCGTTTCACAAAAGTTTCCAAAATGGTACGTATGGCTCGAAACGTAACTTATCATATCATAATATTCCAAATATATCTCATAAGAGGGGATTCCAAAATCGAAAGTACCATATCAAACTTTATTCACAAAGATAGCCCAACAAGGCAAATAGGGCGTATCGGGGTTAGCGGGCCCACCTCGAGTCAAATTGAGGTGGCGAACATATTTTCTTAACATTTATAGGCCAAAGGGTCATGCATAATCATTTCTAAATTACCCGACCACATTTCGATAGGTTTCGGACGAGTGGTGGCATTCTAGCCAAAATAGAGCCCTTAGGCTTCAATTGAATTGAATGAATAGTAACTTTTCTGTGGATCGGGTTTCGAGGAGCAGAAATGCTCCAGAAGTTCTCATATTCGCCTATCATACTAAGATATGCCAAACGAAGGAGTGGGTAGCTTTACATACCTTACAGACGTCGTATGCTCTCCCAAAAGTCAAGTCCTGTTTCGTCCGAAATCTGCAAATGGTCAAAGTTACCAATTGAGATTCTTAGGCTTAAAAAATTCCTTTAACTTCATTTTTGCCTACCGAAATTTCGGCAGCATTTCCCCGATAAATCTAACATCTCCGAGACTTAGCTCGGCTCAAAATACAACAACAACAACAGCCCACACATCAACAAACAACACAAATCATAATCAAACCACTCTACCTTCAAAGTCCTACCTTATTACCTAAGTTGGCAACTTTTCATTCAAACTTCCAAAACTCCAAATCTATATCCACATCATTATATTCATTTACTCATTCGCGATTATTCAAACACATCCCAAACATATTCCAAACCATACACGAAATTGCCCCAAAATCCATTACTTTCCATAATTCTTCAAAACATCGAAAGTTCACGACGAATATTCTAACTCGCGTCGTTTCATTCCGAATTCATTAACATCATTATAAATTCATATTTAAAGTCTTTAGCACTATAAATATACAATGATATACATAATGATACCGAAGGTATATACTTTCCCATAAAGTTCCGAAATCGTTTCCCAACACCAATTCAATTCGTTAAACATTCATTTACGTTATAAAGGTCACAACGACGCAACTAACGAACTAAACAAGATCAATTCACATTTCTTTCTCCTTCTTAGGGCACACGGCCACAACACTCTATACACACACACCCATGGTTTCCTACACACATCAAAACTACGGGATTCTCGTCTATTCTCAATCCTTATCACATTCATACAAATTCCATAACATTAAAGTAGCAAAATTCTTACCTTTTCTTGAATTTCCGACTTGCCGCAAACGTGCGCCTTTCGCCAAACTAATTGTACCCCGTCGGAGAGCGTCTTGAGTACTCTACCAATATGGGAAGGGCACGGTTTTTGGATCAATAACAAAGGCTAAGGAATTTTTTTTTTTTTTTGGAAATGGGGTTCTCGGCCGAGAGCAATGTAGTGCTCAAAGTTGAGTTACAATTTGTTCTTGATAAATACAAAGGAAACATTGATATATATCCATTACTAAGGGTCATGTGCATGACACATGACATTTAAAAATGGGTTTGGGCCAAGCCAATATGGCCGGCCACCCCAAAGACTTGGGCCTCAATTCTTGTTTCAATTTTTCTTGGCCCAATTCATTAAAAGTCCCGTTTTGTAATTCCCGAAACTAATTTCCGAAACTCCAAATTTATTCTCGGCCTTCCCCGAGGTCTTAACATTAATAATTCCATAAACAACATAGTCATATTCACTAAAATCAAATTATGTCCTTATAACACACAAGTCGTAATTATTTCTCGATTTCCAATTATACGAAAACACGGGACATAACATTAATGTAGGGGCTGGATTGAGCATGAATTGTATTCAGGTGAAACATGCCATAAGAAGTTGGTGGGAAGCAAAATGCCATTTCAAACTGAAGACAATATACAAAGCAGTTCCTGCTTTCATTGTGTGGCAAATATGGAAGTGGAGAAACAATAGGATACATGGTGGTAATATCAATCTGAATAGAGTGATATATGACATAAATCTGAACATTTATATGTTATGTAAAGTTTAGTTTTCTGGGCTAAATATTCCACCTAGATGGCATCAGATTATTCAATTCTTTGAAAAATATAAACCAGCTGTTATCTGCAGAATTATTAAATGGATGAGACCTGCATCTGGATTCTATAAGTGTAATACTGATGGAGCTGCTAAAGGAAATCCAGGGCCAAGTTCTACTGCTTTTTGTATCAGAAATGAAGAGGGAGATTTGGTGCATGCAGCTGCTAAAATCCTGATAGATGGATCAAATATTGTTGCTGAGGCTGAGGCTATTAGAATGGGTCTGATGTACTGTGTGGAAAAGAAACTGTTTCCATTGATTATAGAGACCGATTCCATGACCATGAAGATGATTATAAATGATGAATGGAAAATCCCTTGGAGCATCTCAATGTTGGTGGATGATATCAAAAGGATTATGGAAGATCAACGAGTGACTGTGGAGCATATACATAGAGAAGGAAATGGACTTGCAGATTTTTTAACTAACTTTGTTTTTTATTTTGCAGGTGCAGTTTAGTTTCATAATTTTCAGGAATTACCAAGTCAAGCTAAGAAGATTCTGAATTTGGAAAAACTAGGAATTCCAAACTTGAGATTAAGAACTCTTCAAGACAAAGCACCAAATTAGTCATTGATACCAGAACTGTAAACCATTACTGAGTACAGTTTTCCACAGATTGTAAGTTATTGCAGCATATGTATTAGGGTGGTATCAGTGTGCTTGTCATGCTCATTCCTTAATACAAATGTTGTGATGCTCATGCTCTAAGTAGTAGATTTTACTAGTTATGGATCAAGAAAAATAGTTACCTGGTTTTCATGCAGAAGGTGATATGCACAGCAATATACAACTACTTTCAAGCTTGCCTGAAGAATGATTCAGATGACTTGAAGCTTTCCACCTGTGAGACTTTGAGGTGTGATAGAAGTTATCAAGCTAAGGCTTTTGGATTCTAGTTGGCGGAATCTATTCATATCTACTTCTACTGGCCATAATTCACTAGATTTACTGTGTTTTCTTTCATTTTAGGATCAATCTTGCTGTATTGATCTTTTCTTATTTTTTGTTCTTTCTTTTTCGCTGGATCAATCTCTTTTGGATTGATGTGTATATATTTTCTTTATTAATAAAATTCCACCTTCATGGTGGCCTTTAGATAAAAAAAAAAAAAAAACTTTCACAACTACCCCCTCTTTACTTAGAATCACTAAAACGCTTGATACCCAACTTAAATACAAAGGTAAAAATCATTTTCATGCCTTGAGGGTTCAAGAATCCCAAGAATCACTTCAACTTCAACTCCCTAAACTCCACAACTTGAAGAAACCCTAGAAGCAACCTTTCTTCTTCACCATCTCGGGTTTACGGAGTCCGGGTCTTGTCAAATCCTCACTAATATGGAAAAATATTGTGAGAGAATATATTAGGGTTTTATGATTTTTGGAAGGAGGAAAATATGAAATGAAGTCGTGACCCACATATTTATACTTGGAAGCCAAAAAAGCTACAACGGTTCGGTTCGACGAGCGGGTCGACGTCCCGTCGACGTGTCGACAGTCCGTCGACTTGCCCGTCGACCTGTGCCTGCGGATGCATGGCTGTGGAAACCCATCGACGCCGCACGTCGATGGTCCATCGAATATGTCGACGACCCGTCGATGATGACTGGTGTCCTGCAGGTTTTTTGGTTGAGTTCCTATCGCGTCGACTTGATTCGCTCAACTTCTAACTCTGTAAATTACCCGGAATGAATACTGGTACTCTTGTACACGGGTAAGACATTTTCCTATCTCAACACTTGGGCTCGGGTCTCTATTCCAAGAATATACCCGGCTAGGAAACAATAGGTTTCACTACTACGAAGACGAGGTGTGTAACATTCTCTCCACCTTAGGAACATCCGTCCTCGGGTGTTCGAACAATTTTGGGTTATAAAAATTTCAGCAGAATCTCCCCTATACTTTATACAAATCCGCCCTGCACACAGCAACCCAAAATAGTGCCACACTGGGCCACACACTAGATAACATAATACCATGGCCTCACACGACCAAATCACGATAACTGAAATGAAAATTGTACCTAGGGAAAGTGATGCCTCCTACTGCACCTCCTGTACTGCTGGGAACAAATGTGGGTACTTAATCTTCATTGCTTCTTCTGCTTCCCAAGTCACTTCTTCGACATTCTTATTCCTCCACAAGACTTTAACGGAGGCTACATCCTTAGTGCGCAACCGACGGACCTGCCTGTCCAATATAGCCACTAGAACCTCTTCGTACGATAACTGCTCGGTCAACTGGACATCATTCACTAGTAAAACTCTTGAAGGATCTCCGATACACTTATGAAGCATTGATACATGAAATACCAGATGTACCTATTCTAACACAGAAGGAAATTCTAGTTCATATGCCACTGTACCCACTACACGAATGATCTTATATGGACCAATATATCGAGGTCTCAACTTACCTTTCTTACCAAACCTCATCACTCACTTTATAGGAAAAACTTTCAGGAACACCCAGTCGCCCATTTTTAACTCTCGCTTACGTCGCCGATTATCCGCATACGATTTCTGTCGGCTCTGGGATGTTAGCAACCTCTCTCTAATTACCTTCATCTTATCAACTTCTTGCTGAATTAAGTCTGGGCCTAGCAACTGATTCTCCCCAACATCAAACCATCCAATAGGCGATCTACACCTCCGCCCATATAAGGCCTCATAAGGAGCCATTTGAATACTGGAATGGTAACTGTTGTTATATGCGAACTCGATAAGAGGAAAATGATCCTCCCAACTACCCTGAAAGTCAAGGACAAAAGCTCTGAGCATATCTTCAAGGGTCTGTATAGTACGCTTTGCTTGCCCATCTGTCTGCGGGTGGAATGCGGTGCTAAGACTCACCTGAGTCTCTAATCCCCGCTGAAAAGACTTCCAAAATCTGGTTGTGAACTGTGCTCCCCTATTTGAAATAATGGTTGAAGGAACACCATGTAGTCGTACAATCTCTTTAAGATAAAGCCTCGCATAATCCTTGGCTGCATAAGTAGTTCTGACAGGCAGAAAATGAGCTGACTTTGTGAGCCTATCAACTATGACCCATATCGAATCACACTTCCGCTGAGTACGGGGAAACCCTGTAATAAAGTCCATATTAATTACCTCTCACTTCCATGTCAGAATCTCCATAGCCTGCAATAGGCCTCCAGGCTTCTGGTGTTCTATTTTGACGTGTTGACAATTCGAACACTGAGCGACAAATTCTGCTATATATCTCTTTTCATACCATCCTACCAATAAACTTCCTTGAGATCATGGTACATCTTTGTTGAGCCTTGATTAATAGAATAGGGGGAGTAATGTGCCTCCCCCATAACCTGCTGACGGAGTCCTACAACACTAGGGACACACAATCTACCTTGATATTTGAGTACTCCATCACCTCTGATCACAAAGGGTGTATTTTCTTTCTGAGGGGTTGTATCTCGGTAATGAACTAGAACAGGATCCTTATACTGACGCTCTTTTATCTCAACTACCAACGATGATACTGTTGTGTCCTGAACAGTAACCCCTGTGTCACCTGAATCTATCAATCGAACTCCAAGGCTAGCAAATCCATGAACCTCACGGACCATTTCTCTTCTCTCTGGCGACACGTGCGATAAGCTACCCATAGATTTACTACTGAGGGCATCGGCTACTACATTCGCCTTCCCGGGATGATACTGAATATCCATATCATAATCTTTTAACCACTCTAACCATCGCCTCTGACGCAAGTTCAAATCCATCTGCGTAAAGTTGTACTGGAGACTCTTATGATCAGTATAGATATCAACATGAACACAATATAAGTAGTGCCTCCATAACTTCAAGGCATGAATCACTGCCGCTAACTTAAGATCATGGGTTGGATAATTCTTCTCGTGCTTCTTCAACTGTCTCGAAGCATAAGAGACAACCTTACCCTACTGCATCAATACACAGCCCAATCCAACACCTGAAGCATCACAATACACCACATAGCCATCTGTTCCCTCTGGAAGAGTCAAAACTGGTGCTGCAGTTAGCTTATCCTTCAACGTCTGAAAACTCTGCTCATAAGCATCCGTCCATTGGAACTTAGCTGATTTCTGAGTTAATTTGGTCAATGGGGTTGAAAGAGAGGAAAATCCTTCTACAAACCTTTTATAATAACCTTCCAAGCCCAAGAAACTACGTATCTCCGTTGGTGTCGTGGGCCTTAGCCAATTCTTCACAGCCTCAATCTTTTGGGCATCCACTCTGATGCCTTCCTCCGAAATAATGTGACCCAGAAAAGTCACGGAGTTCAACCAAAACTCACACTTAGAAAACTTGGCATACCACTCTTTACCCCGGAGAATTCCAAGCACTATTCGCAGATGTTCTGCATGATCGGCCTCTAACGGCGAATAAACCAGAATAACATCTATAAACACAATCACGAACAAATCTTGTAAGGGTCTGAATACACGATTCATTAAATCCATGAGTACGGCTGGGGCATTAGTTAGCCCGAACGACACAACACGGAACTCATAGTGACCATATCTAGTCCGGAATGCTGTTTTCGGAATGTCTTCTTCCTTCACCCTAACCTGGTGGTATCCTGACCTCAAGTCTATCTTCAAGAAATACTTGGCGCCTTGCAACTGATCAAATAAATCATCAATCCTCGAGAGCGAATACTTATTTTTTACAATCACTTTATTCAATTGCCTATAATCGATACACATTCGTAAGGAACCATCCTTCTTTCTCACAAATAATACCGGCGCTCCCCACGATGATGTACTAGGCCTGATAAAGCCTTTCTCAAGCAAATCTTTCAACTGCTCTTTCAATTCTTTCAACTCCGTAGGTGCCATCCTATAAGGAGGAATAGATATTGGCTGAGTGTCTGGCAATAGATCAATAGCAAAATCAATCTCCCTCTCTGGGGGAATGCCTGGAAGCTCATCTGGAAACACTTCTGGGAACTTATTAACCACAGGAACAGACTGAAGAGTCATCGACTCTGCTTGCACATCTTGAACTCAAACTAGATGAAAAATATGCCCTTTTCTGATCATCTTCTCTGCCTTAAGGTAGGAAATAAACCTACCTCTAGGGGAAGCAGCATTGCCCTTCCACTCTAGGACTGGTTCGCCTGGAAACTGAAATCGAACCATCTTTGCTCTACAATCAACATTAGCATAACAAGTCCATGCCCATAATAACATCAAAATCAATCATATCTAACTCAATCAAATCTTCTATGGTGTGGTGGTCACAAACCATAACAACACAGTCCCAGTATACTCGCCTAGCTATAACCGGATCACCGACTAGTGTGGACACCTCGAAAGGTTTGATCAACTTAGGCTCTACCCCAAACTTGCTAGCAACAAATGGTGTAACATATGATAAAGTGTAACCTGGATCAATCAGTGCATAAACATCATGGGAGGAAACTGATAATATACTTGTAACAACATCAGTAGAGGTCTCGCGGTCGTGTCTACTAGCCAATGCATACACGTGGTGCTGAGGACCGCTTGAGCTGGACGCTCCACTCCTCCCTCTACCTCAACCTGCTGGCTTCTGAAAAACTTGCCCTGAAGGGCGCACTAAAGAAGAAGAGCCAGCCACAGACCATTAGGCTGAACCATACCTGTACCAATCCTCATCGGGCACTCCCTCACCCTGTGGCCTAGCTGGCCACAAGCATAATAGTCATCTAATCCCAGT
The DNA here is from genome assembly GCF_019175385.1 of Lycium barbarum. Classification (NCBI taxonomy): domain Eukaryota; kingdom Viridiplantae; phylum Streptophyta; class Magnoliopsida; order Solanales; family Solanaceae; genus Lycium; species Lycium barbarum. Next base: position 61,848,838 of record NC_083344.1, on the reverse strand, counting down.
CGACACTGACTGGCGTGTAACTTGCCACACTGGGCAAATCGAAGCAAAGGGGGTCTCATCTGTCCTGACTCCGGTCTGTACTGAGAGCCTGGTATTCTAGAACTCTGTCCTGCTCCAGAATAAGGAGACCGGTCAAATATCGAACCTGGAAACCACGGAGATGCACTCCTTGCTGAATGGAAAGGATATCGGGGATGTTGTTGTCTCTGTCCTCCTCTAAACTCACCCCCACTATCATAAGATTGGGACCTCTTACCATGGCCCCGATCACGATCAAGATCTGTCCTCCTCTAGCGCTTGCGATCCTCCAAATTCTGCGCATATGCTTGTATACGGGAGATATGCATGCCTGGCTGTAATGCGGCAGTCGTACAAGCATCAATCAAATGTGGCCCTAGACCAGCCACAAAACGATGAACTCTATCCTCCATCTCAGCCAGCATGGCTGGAGCATACCTGGCCATAGAATCAAAATACATGCAATACTCCTGGACACTCATACTGCCCTGCTCAATACGTAAGAATATATCTGCTCAGGCTCGTCTGACCTCAGGAGGCAAATAATGGCGAATAAAGGCATCAGAGAACTCTCGCCACACAGCTGGAGGGGCATTCTCTCCCCTAGATAACTCCCAAGTCTGATACAACTGTACTGCAATATCACGCAGCCTATACGAAGCCAACTCTACGGACTCGACCTCATCCGCATGCTAACCCCCAAAGTCCTCTGCATACCATCAATGAAATCCTGGGGGTCCATATTCTGCTTTACCACAGAAAACTCTGGAGGACCTAACCCAAGGAAGGTTTTAACCCTCGAACTACCAGTCCCATCTGCCTAGTCAACACTAACTGCCTGCCGCTGAGCTTGGGCAGCTACTAATCTTGTCAACAACTATACAAATCCCACCCCTCCTGGCCCGGTGCATCCAGTTGAGGAACTGGGGCAGGTGCTGGAGGCGATGTATGCGATGTCTCAGACGACCCATCACTCTGAATCTCATCCTAGGCTCTCATGGCCTGTCGAGTACGGCTAGTGGCCTCACCTGTGCCTTTCTTGCCCTTCTGGGTAGCTGTAGCTTTCTTGGGAGGCATCCTTGAAATTATAATAATTTATCCAAAAACGAACGGCTAACACATGGCTCTATCGCACAATCTAGGAGAGAAATAATGACATCATCCTAAACATCCTGTAGCCTCCTGTTTATAAGTGTGGTGCACAACATGCCCATAAACAAGACTCTACCAGACACGGTCTGTAGACAACCTTAGGACGGAACTGCTCTGATACCACTTCTATCACGACCCAATCGATGAGCCGTGATGGGAGTCCGACCTCTAATAGCCAAACACCCCTATGCTAATATCTGAATCATACTGAACATCAAAGGCCCATAAATGGCACAACTAATATCATAAAGAGGGAAACATCAGAACTCTATACGATCTACATATATATATACACAACATACAGAAGAACTGTAACATATACTGTACACGAAATAATAGAAGTTGACTAGGCTACATCATCTTACTACTATATACAACTATCTACAGACCTCTATCGGGATTAAAACTGTAGAAGGGACGGGACAGGGCCCCATCATACCCATATGCATACACATCTAAAAAGGGCATACCAAAACTGACTGCAGCTCCGGATCGAATGGAGCGTACTGACCACTGCTAGATCTAGAGGTCCTACTGAGCCGGACCACCTGTCTGTCTCCCTGTACCTGCGGGCATGAACGCAGCCCCCCGAGCAATGCGGAGTCAGTACGGATAATGTACTGAGCATGTAAAGCATAAGAGAAACATCATATATATACACACATGAGAAATCATGGATAAGATCTAAACTCATAAGCTGAAATGACTGATTGTATGTACTTGTATGAACTAGTATCTGCATGTATCTGCATAAATCTGTATATCTAGCAATGCCTCTGTGGGCGCATAATATGCTTGCTTATGCCTACCAATGAAGGTCATACATCTGTATATAGATGCGTATATAACACCTGATATATGCGCGCTGTTACATCCGACATTTTTGCTTATTCGAAAAATTCAAAACAATTTGTCTTGTAGTGGACAAGGCCACGTTTGGACCTTGCTTGGTACGAATGTGTCGGTTATGAATATGTTTGAAAGCTTGTTCCATGAATTACAAAAAATTAGCCAAGTGGACTAAAAAAAAAATAGAAAGTGAGGCCCAATTGGGAGAGGCCCAACCGGCCACTTATGGCCCTAGTCCATGGAAATTAATTAATTTCCATGTGATATAATATATGCATCCCTATCCATAGAACTTTCAAGAAAACACAAAGCAAAAGAAAAAGAAAGGAGAGGATTCGGGTGAGAAAGAAAGAAAAGAAAGAAAAAGAAAAAAATTCTTGAAGCCTAATCCTTGGTTCGAAAACTTAATTCTTGTGAGATTAGTACTAAGCTCAAGGTCCTCTACAAAGTGATGTAAGTATTTTGGCAAGAAAGCAATTTTAACCTCCAAGTGAAGAACTTGAAGAAAGGTAAGGATTTTATGCTTTTGTTGTGTTATGGAAGGTATATGTAGGTTGTAGTGTGTGTAAATGAGTGAAAATCATGAAAATTTTGTGTGTTGGGATTGGATGGGTGTTGGCCGTATATATATGCTTGTATTGCATGTCAATGGTGACTTTAATTCATGTTGAAATCTAGTTGTAGTTAATGTGGGAATTGTATTAGAAATGAAAGTTGAATGAACTAATAAAAGTTGGAGAATATAGTATGTGGCCGTGTGGTGTGTGTTGATGTGGGAAGGTGAATTAAATTCTGTTAGCATGTTAATTGCGTTAATTGTGAAGTGAATGAAAGAATAATCGTTTTTTTGTTGTTATGGAAAAATGGTTATTAAGTTGTTGAAGGAAATTATGCAACTTTATTATAATTATGTAAATGCGGAAGTGAAAGTAGGAAGATGCCAATTATGGTTATCATTGATGAAGTTGGAGGGTAAGAATACGTTATGGATGTTTCTGCTAAAAGATTGGAAGTTGTGGGCGAAATATGCCCTTGGTAGGAAACTTGTATATTGGGTATATTTTGTGTATATCTTGTGAAAATGGTATGCTATGCCCCTGAAATATGTTGTAATGATCTTGATAAGTGTTGAATATGAAAATGGTAGGATTGGTTTGGAAGTGTAAGGTTGAAATGAAAGATGTTTCGTTATGCCGGAAAGACGGCTAGTAAAGCCATATCGTGTATTATGTTATACTTGTTGTTGTTATTGATGTTGTTTCTGGGTTGCTGTGTTGATGAACCAAGCCGAGCTAAGTCTCGGGGATGATATATATATAGGGGAAATGCTGCCGAAATTTCGGTAGGCAAGTATGCACTATGTTTGGAGTCTTAAAGTTTGAAACTAACAATTGGTAAACTTGACCATTTCTAGATTTTGGACGAAATTGGAATTGAAGCCAAGCGAGCGTAAGGCGCAATTGAGGTATGTAAAGCCTTCCCTTTTATTCTTAGGCATGTTCTGGATGTAATAGGCTCGGCCGCGAGCCTTAAGTACGACTCCGTTCCTCGGAATTCGAGATGGAAATCCGCTCCAATTCCTTCAGTACAATTGAAACCATTTTCTTATAAAATGCCTTCAAAGTGAACTTTTGCACGAAACCTTCCCAAACGGAGTCAGAACACTTCCAAATGAATATGGATGACCTCATAAGGTCTATTATCAGTAATTTACATATGTCGCCTCGAGTTGGTCCGAGGCGGGCCCACAAGGCCCGATACCTTCTGTATAACCTTAATTACTTTGATTCTGTCCGATTTTCTCAGAAAATATCTGGACTATTATTTTGATTATGAAATGACTATTTTTGTGCAAATCCTACAAAATGATTTCTGGACATCTGAGAATCTGATTCTGATAATAATCTGTCGGGCCTTCCCAAGTATGATATAGGCGCGTATTATGCATACTATCCGGATACTCTGACTTGACTCGCCGTTTGGCACCCCTCAGTTTGATTGAGTCTGTATGTTGAGTCTGTATGTATGTGGTTTCTCATTAATCTGTTCGTGGTTGTCTCAATGCATTCCTTCACTGCGTCCCGAGCCAGGTTCTGTTATCGTGCATATCCTCTGCATTGTTCACCGCGTCCCTCGGCATGCGGGCCGGGATCTGTTATATCTGTATGAATATGATATTATGATCTGTGTATGGGGATGGCGGCCAGGATGGCATATGATCTGATCTGATTGTGTCTGTCCACCGCGTCCCGTACTAAGAGGGCCGGGTTCTGTTACCGCGCCCCCAGACAGGGCCGGGATCTGTATGTATGTATGCATGTGCCATCAGCATTTATATAAGCACATGCCTCTGTATGATTCTGTATGACTCTGTATGACTCTGCATGCATAATTCTGTCCGGCACACTTCTGTCCGTCCGTCTGGATTACGATTTTGTCTGTATGCCCGTATGGATTCTGATTCTGTATGTCCGTATGGATTTTGATTCTGTATGTCCGTATGGATTCTGATTCTATATGTCTGTATGGTTTACGATTCTATCTGTCTGTCTGAACCATGATTCTGTCCGTCTGTCAGGATTATGATTCCGTCCATCCGCTCGATTTATGGTTCTGTCCGCTATATATATATATGCTTCCGGTTCAGACTATGATTATGTTTGTTATGTTTCTATTTTGCATACTCGGTACATTTTTCGTACTGACCCCCGGTTCTTCGGGGGCTGCGTTACATGCCCGCAGGTACAGACGCACCTGGAGATACGCCGCTAGTTTAGGGCATCGATTCTGCTCTTTTGGAAGAGCTCCTTTGATCCGGAGCAAATACTTTTGGTATATATCTTCTGTCATCTGTGGACTCTGTATGTATGGTATTTTGGGGTACGGCGGGGCCCTGTCCCGTCATCTGATTCTGTATGTCTGTAGAGGCCTGTAGATAGAGATGTGGGTTACGGGTTTCATCTGTTTAGGTAAGTACGAACGATTTTGTGACTTCGTCTGTATGTTAGCCTCATCGGCTTATCTGTAAATTTCTGTATGCTCAGGTATGTATATATTCGCGCGCGCCGCATCTGTATCGGCCTGACTCTGTACACATATGTTTGGAAAAAAACTGTATGGTACAAAATTCTGTTAAGTAGGTACGTATGGGTATCCAGTTAGGATACCAGTCACGGCCCACGGGGTTGGGTCGTGACAGAAGTGGTATCAGAGCGGTTAGTACTCGGTATGTCTACAGGCCATGTCTAGTAGAGTCTTGTTTATCGGTGTGTTGTGCACCACATCTATAAACAGGAGGCTACAGGACATCTAGGATGTTACCCTTCTTTGGATCTTAGATCGTGCGATAAAGCTGTATGGTTAGGATGTTTCCTACGAATTGCTGTATCGACAGCGAGACTCCAAAAGAACAGAAGTGTCCGTATTTGGGGAAAATGTTTCTGACCCTCTTCCTGCAGGTGATTGCAGATTGACAAAGAATGAAGAGAAGTGCTTCTGATGATGGGGATGGGGGTGCTAAGAAGGCCCCTAGGATGTCACCAGGACCGAGTAGGCAGATCCCCAGCTACTCGATTGAGACAGACCCTTCGGAGGATCCAGAGACAGTTCCTCCAGAGTTTCTGATTCCCAGAGCAGAGGATCCCAGAGAAGATAGTTATGATACTGACCCCTCGGAGGACCCAGCGACGATACCTCCAGAGTTTCTTACCCCCAGGGAGGAGGATAGCCCCGATGCTGAGCCACTAGAGCATTCCTCTCTGACGCCGGAGGAGGAGGTCCCCGAGGACATGCCAGCAGCTCCTGTAGTGGAGCATTATGTTAGACAGGCTTCTCCGGAGAGTGTTACGCCCAACTCCAGTCCTTTGTCCTGGCCATTAGTGAACCAGGAATTGCCGGGCTACCTATACTCCTCCGATTCAGATGCAGGTAATAGCGGGGGCCAGGCGAGTGGGGGTCAGCCAGATGATGATGATGAGGGACACAGTTCCCACGGCAGCTCCCCAGGTTAGACCCGAGATTGATCATTTATGAGTATGTAAGTTTCCTAGAATTTCCGATGTGTGTATGATATCTGAAAAATGTTATTCAACGATGACGACGGAAATTTAAAAAGGATTAGAGACCTAGTGACCAAAGGCAAGGGCAACTGAGATGTCCTCACCGTCAATGTAAATCTAGAAATCCCAGATGAAAGTAAACAGAAAAGTGTCTCCGATGCCGTTTGAGTTGGCCACGCGTGGTAAGTGTCGACGTCGTTATAATTCTCATTTGGAGTTAGCAGCCCGTGTGGCTATGATACGACATGATATGATGTATATATATGCGTGCATGTGTTGGCCCTGTGAGGCATGGTTGGTATTTCTGGTGTACAGGTTTCGGATAGTAAGAAATACAGAGGAACCTCTGCCCAAATGTTTCCAGGAATATAGAAGTAAATATGTAAATTAAGTACTAAAAAGGTTCCGCGATGCTTGTCGGAATTTAGTTTCCTTCTGTTGGTGGTTGGAGAGCACCTTACGGTAATATTTTATCAGATTTAGCCGACTGTTTGGAGACGGAATTTGTGGGATGAAGACTTAAATCTGTGGGCTGTCTGTAATCATATGTATATGTGTATGAAAGTGAATATTGAAGATTCAGAAAGGCAACAGGGTAATGGTACGACTTAGCCGGGGGTGGGACCCGCTACGAGAAATTTTCTGAAAATTTGCTAAGACCCCGATCTGCCCTAAAATTATATGATAAAGGCCGAGCAGGGCAATCGACGAAATTATATCAGCCCTAACGCGTCAAAACGCATGAAAGTTTCGAGGTTAAGCGTGTTAAGGCTAGGGCAACTCTAGGATGGGTGACCCCCCTGGGAAGTAATGCAAAATTTTTCACAAGTGTAAGTATGATAGGTATAAATGGAAATTTGGGATAACCTAAAGGAAAAGAGAATGTGTGGAGTAACTAGTGCCCTTACAGAAGTCGCGCAGACTGATGCGGACTAAATGGGCGAAAATAAAAAGCGCAATACCGCCCGGAAATTGAGCGAATTTAAATAACGGTCGGAGGTGTTCGTCAGTAAGATATTAGCAACTGTATATGTGTGTATGTTTATGTGTATGATTTTCGTCTGGTGCCCATATGGGTAACTTAGTCTGGTGCGACGATATCTGGAAAATAAAATGAGTAACGATATATCGATAAGAAGGAAATTTTCGTAAATCACCGGAGCCTCAATAGGAGTGATCTGATTCTAAACCAGATTCTATCTGTTATACTTCTGCACTTCTGATTCTGATAAGGCTCTGCCCATTACGCTTCCGTACTTCTGGATCCGATTATGTTACTGTCTGATATACCTCTGTACAATTAACTCTGGATACAAATCTGTCTGACACACCTCTGTATGTCTGACTCTGGATATGAATCCGTCTGATACATCTCTGCACGTCTGATTTTGATCACGCGTCTGTCTGATACATCTCCGTATGTCTGATGTCGATTACGAATCCGTCTGATACGCCCCCGTACGCCTGACTTTGATTTTGAATCTGTCTGATACCTCTCTGTACGTCTAACCTTGACCACGGATCTGTCTGACATATTCCCGTACATCGGACTTCGACTACGAATCTGTCCACCATGGTTTAATACGTTTGCCTCCGATTACGAATCTGTTCAATACGCTTCTATGCGTCCGATCCAAGTTATGAATCCGTTTGGTGTGAAGTGTTTGGTATGAAGTGGGATTATGATAACGTGGCAAAGGCCCGAGGAGTGTAACAAGAAATGTTATTGATTATGATGTTTGAAAAGCATTCATCTGTTACGAGAATATATCTTATGGTCCGGTGATTATGTGGGGTATGAGAAAATACATTATGAAAGCATATGAATCGGTGACGTGAAGAATTACCCCATCATGTTGGTGAAGAAGCCATGTCGGGAAGTCAACAAAGGAAAATTATAAAAATAACCCTCCCGAAGTAGTATGACGCCCCATGAGGTTAATTTAACATTCGAGGACGAATGTTCTAAAGGGGGGGGGGGGGGGGGGGAGGATGTTACATCCGACATTTTTGCTTATTCGAAAAATTCGAAACAATTTGGTTTGTAGTGGACAAGGCCACGTTTGGACCTTGCTTGGTACGAATGTGTCGGTTATGAATATGTTTGAAAGCTTGTTCCATGAATTACAAAAAATTAGCCAAGTGGACTAAAAAAAAAAATAGAAAGTGAGGCCCAATTGGGAGAGGCCCAACCGGCCACTTATGGCCCTAGTCCATGGAAATTAATTAATTTCCATGTGATATAATATATGCATCCCTATCCATAGAACTTTCAAGAAAACACAAAGCAAAAGAAAAAGAAAGGAGAGGATTCGGGTGAGAAAGAAAGAAAAGAAAGAAAAAGAAAAAAATTCTTGAAGCCTAATCCTTGGTTCAAAAATTTAATTCTTGTGAGATTAGTACTAAGCTCAAGGTCCTCTACAAAGTGATATAAGTATTTTGGCAAGAAAGCAATTTTAACCTCCAAGTGAAGAACTTGAAGAAAGGTAAGGATTTTATGCTTTTGTTGTGTTATGGAAGGTATATGTAGGTTGTAGTGTGTGTAAATGAGTGAAAATCATGAAAATTGTGTGTGTTGGGATTGGATGGGTGTTGGCCGTATATATATGCTTGTATTGCATGTCAATGGTGACTTGAATTCATGTTGAAATCTAGTTGTAGTTAATGTGGGAATTGTATTAGAAATGAAAGTTGAATGAATTAATAAAAGTTGGAGAATATAGTATGTGGCCGTGTGGTGTGTGTTGATGTGGGAAGGTGAATTAAATTCTGTTAGCATGTTAATTGCGTTAATTGTGAAGTGAATGAAAGAATAATCGTTTTTTTTTGTTGTTATGGAAAAATGGTTATTAAGTTGTTGAAGGAAATTATACAACTTTATTATAATTATGTAAATGCGGAAGTGAAAGTAGGAAGATGCAAATTATGGTTATCATTGATGAAGTTGGAGGGTAAGAATACGTTATGGATGTTTATGCTAAAAGATTGGAAGTTGTGGGCGAAATATGCCCTTGGTAGGAAACTTGTATATTGCGTATATCTTGTGTATATCTTGTGAAAATGGTATGATATGCCCCTGTAATATGTTGTAATGATCTTGATAAGTGTTGAATATGAAAATGGTAGGATTGGTTTGGAAGTGTAAGGTTGAAATGAAAGATGTTTCGTTATGCCGGAAAGACGGCTAGTAAAGCCATATCGTGTATTATGTTATGCTTGTTGTTGTTATTGATGTTGTTTCTGGGTTGCTGTGTTGATGAACCAAGCCAAGCAAGTCTCGGGGATGATATATATATAGGGGAAATGCTGCCGAAATTTCGGTAGGCAAGTATGCACTAAGTTTGGAGTCTTAAAGTTTGAAACTAACAATTAGTAAACTTGACCATTTCTAGATTTTGGACGAAATTGGAATTGAAGCCAAGCGAGCGTAAGGCGCAATTGAGGTATGTAAAGCCTTCCCCTTTATTCTTAGGCATGTTCTGGATGTAATAGGCTCGGCCGCGAGCCTTAAGTACGACTCCGTTCCTCGGAATTCGAGATGGAAATCCGCTTCAATTCCTTCAGTACAATTGAAACCATTTTCTTATAAAATGCCTTCAAAGTGAACTTTTGCACGAAACCTTCCCAAACGGAGTCGGAACACTTCCAAATGAATATGGATGACCTCATAAGGTCTATTATCAGTAATTTAAATATGTCGCCTCGAGTTGGTCCGAGGCGGGCCCACAAGGCCCGATACCTTCTGTATAACCTTAATTACTTTGATTCTGTCCGATTTTCTCAGAAAACATCTGGACTATTATTTTGATTATGAAATGACTATTTTTGTGCAAATCCTACAAAATGATTTCTGGACATCTGAGAATCTGATTCTGATAATAATCTGTCGGGCCTTCCCAAGTATGATATAGGCGCGTATTATGCATACTATCCGGATACTCTGACTTGACTCGCCGTTTGGCACCCCTCAGTTTGATTGAGTCTGTATGTTGAGTCTGTATGTATATGGTTTCTCATTAATCTGTTCGTGGCTGTCTCAATACATTCCTTCATTGCATCCCGGGCCAGGTTCTGTTATCGTGCATATTCCTCTGCATTGTTCACCGCGTCCCTCGGCGTGCGGGCCGGGATCTGTTATATCTGTATGATTATGATATTATGATCTGTGTATGGGATGGCGTCCAGGATGGCATATGATCTGATCTGATTGTGTCTGTCCACCGCGTCCCGTACTAAGAGGGCCGGGTTCTGTTACCGCGCCCCCAGACAGGGCCGGGATCTGTATGTATGTATGCATGTGCCATTAGCATTTATATAAGCACATGCCTCTGTATGATTCTGTATGACTCTGTATGACTCTGCATGCATAATTCTGTCCGGCACACTTCTGTCCGTCCGTCTGGATTACGATTTTGTCTGTATGCCCGTATGGATTCTGATTCTGTATGTCCGTATGGATTCTGATTCTGTATGTCCGTATGGATTCTGATTCTATATGTCCGTATGGTTTACGATTCTATCTGTCTGTCTGAACCATGATTCTGTCCGTCTGTCAGGATTATGATTCCGTCCGTCCGCTCGATTTATGGTTCTGTCCGCTATATATATATATGCTTCCGGTTCAGACTATGATTATGTTTGTTATGTTTCTGTTTTGCATACTCGGTACATTTTTCGTACTGACCCCGGTTCTTCGGGGGCTGCGTTACTTGCCCGCAGGTACAGACGCACCTGGAGATACGCCGCTAGTTTAGGGCATCGATTCTGCTATTTTGGAAGAGCTCCTTTGATCCGGAGCAAATACTTTTGGTATATATCTTCTGTCATCTGTGGACTCTGTATGTATGGTATTTTGGGGTACGGCGGGGCCCTGTCCCGTCATCTGATTTTGTATGTCTGTAGAGGCCTGTAGATAGAGATGTGGGTTACGGGTTTCATCTGTTTAGGTAAGTACGAACGATTTTGTGACTTCGTCTGTATGTTAGCCTCATCGGCTTGTCTGTAAATTTCTGTATGCTCAGGTATGTATATATTCGCGCGCACCGCATCTGTATCGGCCTGAATCTGTACACATCTGTTTGGAAAACAAAAAAAAAACTGTATGGTACGAAATTCTGTTAAGTAGGTACGTATGGGTATCCAGTTAGGATACCAGTCGCGGCCCACGGGGTTGGGTCGTGACACGCGCATATAACGCTTGTCTCTTTTCTCATATCATATCGGCCTTTCTGCGGCCATATCGTATATATTGATGCGATACTTGCAGCCCGATTCTAATATCATCATCATAGTGCACCAACTGATCAGGTGGTAATGCGTATATAACGCCTGCTCCTTTCCATACCCCATATACATATAATACTTGCGTATATAACGCCTTCTGGTCACGGGTCAGCACACATATATATAGATGAATGTAATGCATGAATAACAGTATACATAAAACTGGACCCATAAACAGAAGGAATAATCATAAAGGGGTGCATGATTGTCAAAAACTGGAATACTCCTAATGCCTCTAAAAGTAAAGTAATATGGACTCGCTTACTTTCTTATTGGATCATATCATAGGATCATGCCAAAAGAAGGAAAGAATAGCCTTAACATACCTCGACGTATATCAAATCGACCAACTCCTACTTCTCGACTTGTAAATCTACAATTAAAATAACATAGACCTTCATTAGACTAGGTACTTCACTTGCTAACCTCTTTCAGATGCATAGAGAGCTTAACGAATCATGGACAACATTTCTCTCATAAGCTTAACAACTCTTCAACTTCTCATTCACTTTAATACTAACCATAACAACAACAATAACAACACTTTTATATTGAAATATATTCAAATCCATCCCCAAATCATCTCTTAAAACAACCCCAAGTCACTATTTTGTGTTTCCATCAACTTACCACTTTCACAACTACCCCCTTTTTACTTAGAATCACTAAAACTCTTGATACTCAACTTAAATACAAAGGTAGAAATCATTTACATACCTTGAGGGGCCAAGAATCTCAAGAATCACTTCAACTTCAACTCCCTAAAATCCACAACTTGAAGAAACCCTAGAAGCAACCTTTCTTCTTCACCATCTCGGGTTTACGGGATCTGGGTCTTGTCAAATCCTCACTAATATGATGGAAAAATATTGGGAGAGAATATATTAGGGTTTTCTGATTTTTGGAAGGAGGAAAATACGAAATGATGTCGTGACCCACATATTTATACTTGGAAGCCAAAACGTCTACAGCGGTCTGATTCGACGAGTGGGTCGACATCCCACCGACGTGTCAACGGTCCGTCGACCTGCCCGTCGACCTGTGCCTGCAGATGCATGGCTGCGAAAACCGATCGACGCAGCACGTCGACGGTCCGTCGAGTATGTCAATGACCTGTCGACGATGACTGGTGTGCTGCAGGTTTTTTGGTTTAGTTCTGATCACGTCGACTTGATTCGCTCAACTTCTAACTCTGTAAATTACCCGAAATGCATACTGGTAGTCTTGTACACGGGTAAGACATTTTTCTATCTCCAAACTCGGGCTCGGGTCTCTATTCCAAGGGCAAACCCGGCTAGGAAACCATAGGTTCCACTAGTACGAAGACGAGGGGTGTAACATGATGTCAGTTGAGTCATTTGTGGATTTTAAAGAGCCTGTATTTTAGATACTTTCAATTGGTTTTAGAACTTATTTGATTGAAAGTTTCATAATCGTTATAAATATAATGATTTCTATTTGGAAATGTTTTATGTTCTTAAAAGTTTTTGAAATGATAGGTTTTGATAGAGCGAATTTTTGAGGATTCGCTCGACTCTGATGAGAGTCGGGTGCCTGCCATGCCCTACCATTGTTAGGGAGTGACAAAGTGGTATCAGAGCAGTTCGTTCTAGGGGTTGTCTTCAAAGTCGTGTCAGGTAGAGTCTTGTTCATGGGTGTGTTGTCGACCACACTTGTGAACAGAAGGCTACAGGGCATCTAGGATGGTTTCCCATCATCCAGATCACAGATTGTGTTATAGAGCTATGTTATAGGCCTTGAATCCTTGCCACTAACTTTAAGATTTGAATTTTGATTAAGTGATTTTAAAGTGCAGCTATGATTGCGAAATTGGAATCGTTCGTAAGAAAGGTAAGTTCGCTGATGATTAATGATTGCTATTTGAGGTAAGTGCTGCAGGTTAAGGATTACAGTAAAAAAGGTATGCTTCTTATCAAATTCAGAATGCCATTGTGAAGAACATTTGTACAGGTATGTATAGGGTGTTGTAATATGATTATGGCCCTGTGACGCATGTTGATATATTTTGATTGTTGCCCTGTGAGGCTTGTTGGTTAGCAATGTACAAGTGGGTAGTACAAATTATCGAGGAGGTTCTACCAAAATTTTGTTAAAATTGATTGTGATCAGTATATCTTTGTGTGCTATGATCAGTAAGATATACAAGTGTAAATTGAAGAGTGAAAGCTTAATAATAGTTATAAATCGACTGAAAAGAGGGTTATAAGATGGGTTCAGAATGAGTTTGAGAGTTAAGTTGAAATTACTCGAGGATATAGAAGTGAGTCCAGGGTTAAGTTAAGTTCTCTCAGGGATTATAAGTAAGGTTGATGAACTAAGATTAATATGATTCGAATAATGTGATAAGATTATGAGAAGAGGCTTAAGAGGGGAAGCAATGAAATGCAAGGAGTCATTCGAGAGGCGAGTTGATATAGAAAATAAGTAAGCTTAAATGAGTAAAGAAATAAACAAGGAAGAGAAAGAGACATGATTATATGTCTTTAAGAAAAGGGAGTAATGTGTCCCCCATAGAAATCAATATAACTAAAAGCATCAATGAGGTTAAAGGAAGTTGAAGCTTATAGAGGAAAGATAAGTATCGAAAAAGACCTTTGGAATTATGAAGGGTTGCATGATATTAGTAAGTGTTGGAATTGTATACGAATATCAGTCTTCATTTAACATTCGAGGACGAATGTTTCTAAGAGGGAAAGGATGTTACACCCCAAAAAATTTCACGTTGCTAAGGCTGCAGACGGCTTAATGTGAACTCAAGGAGGAGCAAATATTACAAGTATAAAGGATGAAATTTTGTTGTATGAGCATGAGGATAGCATGAGTGTGATATTTGGAATTCGTACAATATGATTGGAATGATTCGTCAAAAGATATATAGCCCTTATCACCATAAGCTGAGGTGGGGCCCACATGATGGGTTTTTCAGAAAGGGCATATGACAAGTTATATGGACAATATACGTGAAGTCAAACACAACTCAAGAAGGTCCCTTGAGCCAAATCCAAGTGTAAGCCCTCTAAAAAGATGTTTTTAAGTTACGTTTTCGGGTGATCTAACTTCAGGAAGACATAACCCCATCACTATTTGGGCATTTGAGAAAACTCCAAATATGAAAGTTGTAGATAATTGAATTAGCTTTCCAACCATCGATGCTGGGAATTAATTCGATAACGGAATCAAGATATATGACTATTTTATTTGACAAAGGCGCTAGGCGTGAGTAGAGAGCCTGACACGTGGTGGACATGACCACTCCACCGCCTTTTGTAACAATAAATAGGCTACACACATTTCATAAACAGCATGATAATATGATATAAGGTTCAGTGAGCTTATTGAAGGTTAGAGAGAAAGGAAGGAGAGGTTACAGAGAGAAAGGAAGGAGAGGTTACAGAGAGAAAGTGAGGGTTTGATCAAGTTCGAGGTCCCAAAGCCCGAGGCTCGTGAAGAGTGAAGTGAAGAACAAGTTTTTGTCATCGTTTTTAACAAAAACATGGCTTTGGATGGTGTTGATTTCGTGGTTATGGACTACATAAGGTATGTTTAAGTTTTCTATGATGTTACTTACATGTTTATTGATAGATTTGGCGGATTAGAATGTTGGAAATGTTGATATAATTGTCATATATGTTGTATTAAGGCGTTAGGGATTAGTGATAATCGAGGCTCGAATAATGGTTAGCTGGAAAGCGACAAAGGTATGTAAGGCAAACCTTTCTTCCTTTGGCGTGATTTTTGTTGTTATTCATTCTATATGTACTCCATATGATTCCATTCTTAGGCGAGTAAGGTCTAAATGTTTCTCGTGATGGCTTGTTGATATTGTACTCCTAATCTGTTCAGAAGGGAACACCCATAAGGTGCCAAGTTGAGTTGTGCATAAGGTTTTACCAATGATTTTGAGGAAATGAGTTTTATACTAAAGGAAACATAAAGTTTGATTTTCAAAACCATTCCGAAGGGGGTGCGAGATTTTACAACTTCATTTCATTTACGATTTATATTTACATTTCATAGTATCATCCCTTTGTATTGATATGACCATTTATTCTTTGGGTAGGGCACCAAGATGAAATTGAGTAGAATATAAGTAGTAAGAATTTCATAATAATTCTACCCTCAAACCTGGAAGTATGTCCTTCCAAGTCTAGTAAGATACAAATTTGATAACTTCTTATGAAAGACTAAGGTTAATAACTGGATTGTGATTAATTAATTAGTGACTTATGATATAATTGAAATTAATATTTGTGGATTGAGTTTGTGTTGATATGATGGTGATATTAAGCCGGAAGCGGCTGCCTGAATGGGGCCATCATAATTATGCAGGAAGCGACCATCCGAAGGGACTATTGTGATACTAGCCGGGAGTGGTTTTCCGAAGGGACCATTCTTTTAACATGTCGGAAGCGGCATGTGTGTTGTATTGCATTATTTCCTTAAAGATTGTTTTCTGACTTCGTGTGCACATTTATGTTTCTTCCAGCGAAGGCTGCAGGTATTGAGTAAGATTGTAATTTCTTCTCTCCTAAGTAAAATTATGATTATGGCTTGTTACCACCTTACATACTCAGTACATTGTCCATACTGACGTCCCTCATACCCGCAGCCCCAGATTGTTTGGCAGGTTATGTCTATAGCTAGGATGCTTGGACGTTAGTTGGATTGGCAAGTTCCACCTCATTCTGGAGCTGTGCAGAGTCATGTATAAATATGTTTGATTATGGGTATGTCGAGGCCCTGTTTTGACTCATAATGTTCAGTTTACTTCTTAGCATCTTCTGCAGATAGTGTCCTGTGGTATGTTTGTCGAGATGTCGACAAAGTGATGTCAGTTGAGTCATTTGTGGATTTTAAAAGAGTATGTATTTTAGATGATTTCAATTGGTTTAAGTACTTATTTGATTGAAAGTTTTCATAATCGTTATATAGATAATGATTTCTATTTGGAAATGTTTTATGTTCTTAAAAGTTTTTGAAATGACAGGTTTTGATAGAGCGAATATCTGAGGATTCGCTTGACTCTTATGAGAGTCGGGTGCCCGCCATGCCCTACCATTGTTAGGGTGTGACATAAACCTTTTAATTTGAATTCAACAACCCAAAATAACCAAAGAAATATGAATTCAAGGCAAGATATTCGAATGAAATCCACAAACGAACAATCTTCGTGAAATCATTAGAAATAAACGATTCAAAGACCAACAATGGAATCCACCATTAAATCTACTAAACTAAGATAAACCCTAGCTAAACAAACTATGATAATCCTATCATCACTCAAATATTCATCATCAAAATCTATGTAACGAAATAAAAGACAAGCTATATATACAAGCTAAGTAAAGAAGACTAATAGGCAATTACAATGTTACTCTTAATGAAGTAAGGGCCTTGTTTGGCTAGTCTTCTTAGTGGAGTCTTCAATTCAAGAATCGGCCTTCAATGGCCAAACACGCCCCTCCTTGTATAGATGGCCCTCTATTCAACCTTGCATGCATGGCCTTCTTGCAAGCATAACTGTTACACCTCGGAAATTTTCCGTTGGTATGCAAGTAAGTGAACTAATGATGTGTGCGAGGAGTGCGAGTGTATAATGTTTCATGGGAAATGTATGTAAAGGGATGTGGATGATTAGAATGAAAAGTCGAGAAATGAGAAAAATTGAAAGTTGGCAAAACTGCCCAGTGGTCGTATATTGCAAAATACGGACCGTAAAGTGCAACACGGTCCGTAAACTGGCAGTCGTAAACGGCCATGCATAAGCTTCAGCCTTCTGCCAGTGGTCGTAAAGTGCAAATACGGACTGTAAACTGGTATACGGTCCGTAAACTACCAGGTCGAAAACTGGCATGCCAAACTTCAACTTTCTGCCAGCCGAGGAAATGGCTAAATACGACCTAGTGGACGGACCGTAAAGTGATTTACGGCCCGTAAACCATGGTCATAAATCACCATGCATGCAGGCCAAAGTCTCTGGTCCTCCTTAAGCTTAAAGACGACCACGAGGGATGGTCCGTAAACTGAAATACGGACCGTAAACCTCCATGGACGGCCACTGTTCACCCAGCACAGATTTTCCAATTCATTAAATATGAGGATCAAGACTTATTTTATTTCATTACAACATTACACCACTTCTCTCTAGAACTTCTCTCTACATTTATTATATGAGTTTTCAAGGATTATAAGTCATCAATTACATTAAGACAAGTGAATCAAGGATAAGGGAATCATCAAGGATCATCCAAGTCAAGAAAACCAAATGCAGAAAAACTAGGGTTTTGCTCAAAGAAGAGTATTATCAACCAAAGCTTGTTCCTACAACTTCTAAGGTAAGATTCATGATTTTTACAAGATGTTTAAGGTATTGGAGAATTAAAATACATGCATTGTAGAAAATGTGGTCAACTAGGTCATGAATGATAAATAGTGACATTTGAGAAATAGTTTGAATTGAGTCATGAATGTTGTTGTGTTGTGATATGAATGTGTTATAAATGGTATTAAGATCATGAACTAAACACTTTAGACGAATGAACGAAGATGGGTGTTATGACCATGAATGTGGGTGAATTAGAGGCAAATTGAGGAATCTAGATAATGTGGATAATGTGAATGAATAATGGCCATTGTTATGATATTAATGAAGGTATAAACGCTAGCATTGGAAGGGAACGTGCAAGTGTAGAATAGTTCGACGGAAAGGTATGTAAGGCTAACCCTTCTTTCATAAGGCATGGTTCTTGGCCAACATCCTAATTCCTCTATATGAGTATGTTGTCTTCACATGGTTGACATTCCGAGCTCATAAGCTCACGACCCTTGATATGTACTATGATTATACTATGTTCCCCGTATGACGAGTAAGTCCATAATGTAGATGTAACGATAGTGATGAGGAATGTAATGATGATGAGAGTAAAATGAGATTAGAGATGCTTACGAGCTATGATATATGTATATGTATGCCTATGAAGGGCTATGATAAGACCCCGAGCTTATGATGCCGGGTAAGACTATATGTATATGAATATGTATGAAGTATGTATACGATTACAAAACGCGCGCACACCTCTGCAGATGGTACGGATAACCCTGATGCCTTGGTAGGGCCAGGTATGTATGACCTTGAGCCTTGGTTGGCCAAGCATGTATAAGACACCGATCCTAAGAGGTCGGGTATGCTATGTAAATGCTATGTATATGAAATGACTATGTATATAATATGAATATGAATGTGATAAGACTATGTATAAGGATACGAATAAGGACATGTGTACGAATATGAGCACAAGTATGGTACGAGTATTATTATGGGATACGAACGACGATGTATGCAAGTAAGCGACATGATGATGATGATATTACTGTCTCTCCTCCTATGCTATTTTCTTATGATATCTATTATGCTTCTATATTGATGTTGATCATGCTTTACATACTCAGTACATTCTTCGTACTGACGTTATATTGTTTGTGGACGCTGCGTCATGCCCGCAGGTGCACAGGGAGACAGACTTGATCCATAGCTGCCTATTCGGAGATTACATAGAGAGCTCCATTTCCTTCGGAGCCATATCTTTTGGGTACTCATTCTTTTGTGTATATAATTATGGGCATAGCGGGGTCCTGTCCCGCTAATGTGATATGGCATATTCATAGAGGCTCGTAGTTATGTGTATGTGGGTAGAGATGTTCGGCCATGTCAGCCTATGTTTTGTATATCTTTTGTTGGCCTCGTCGGCCTTGTACCTATGATGTGGCATAGACGCCTATGATATGTTAAATGATGATGGTCGTCTAATGGGACCAATATGATTAAAAATAAGGAGAGCACGAATTGACTTATGGTTCACCTAGATGTTATGTTATGTATGATAAGGGGGTGCTCGGGTGGGGTAGCACCGGGTGCTCGTCGCGGCCTCCTACCCGGGCCGTGACGAAAGTGGTATCAGAGCAGTTCAGTCCTAGGATGTGTCTACGAGCCATGTCTAGTAGAGTCTTGGTTATGGGTGTGTGGCACGCCACACTTATAAACAGGAAGCTGCGGACATTTTAGGAATGAATGACCTTCTTTCATCTTTATGATCGTGCGATAGAGCTAAGCCATAGGAGATGAGATTCCCTATACTAACCCCTGATTGCAGCGGAAGGTTGGTAATGATAGAAGAAAGTGATTGATGACAATGAAAGCTACGGGGGTAAGCCCCTTTGTTG
Organism: Lycium barbarum; assembly: GCF_019175385.1. Classification (NCBI taxonomy): domain Eukaryota; kingdom Viridiplantae; phylum Streptophyta; class Magnoliopsida; order Solanales; family Solanaceae; genus Lycium; species Lycium barbarum. Next base: position 61,829,237 of record NC_083344.1, on the reverse strand, counting down.
AGGCTACGTTACCGTAATATGTAATACTATGATGATGAATTTATTGCTGTGAAAGTAAGTCGGTGTTCATATGATAGAGGAATTGATTAAATGTGTCTTTTGATGATAAGTTCAGCTATAAGTTGAGAACTAAGCAAATTGGATGAATCAGAACAGAGATATGCGTCGAATAAAGTAAGAATGTTGAGATATGATTGATATGTAAAGCTGAAGGATGAAAGAGAAATAGGGAGAGGTAACAGGGCAGATCGCTACAGGATCAGGTACACCTCGAAGTGCAATATATCAGGTAAGTTTTGACGTCCTTGTGCTTTTACTTGAAAGTGGGAGCCCTGTGTGGCTGAGATATGTCGTATATTTGTGTGTATATATATATATATATATATATATATATATATATATATATATATATATATATATATATATATTGGCCCTGTGAGGCATTGTTGGTATTTGCTGCGTGCTGGTTTTGAGATAGTAAGAAATACAGAGGAAACTCTGCCGAAATTTTCCCAGAATCTAAAGAAGATAAGATAAAAGCTTGCAATATGCCCTAACGGGAAAATATGATGTGCAAAAGAGTAATGGCAGAATGGGACTAAGTTAGGAGTATCGTTAATGACTACAGAAGTCGAGTTAGATAGTATTGAATTGATAGTAATAGCAGTGATGAGAGCGATATTGATACGGTAAAGAGATATGCTAGAGTAAAACAAAGGGGGGTTGGAAGCACTAAAACATGACATGGAGGAGAAAGTGTAACTCTAATAAAGTGCGATACTGGAGTAGCGATTGGATGTATAAGCACGAGTAAATTACGATAAGTTTATTAGCAAAATAAAGTAACAGCGCCCGGAGACAGAGATACGAATATGAAGGGTTATAGTGAATGTGAATACAGTGATGGAATGACTTACATGGTAAAGTGTAAGCGGGCCGATTAGAAGGAGTAACTGGTTGAGTATACTTACTTCGTAAGGTTTATATTATTCTGCGAACCGGCTTGCGAATGAGACCAAGAAGTGTCACTTGTAGAGTTGATTATTATCAGGATATAATGAAGACTTGGCGAGAACTGGGATACGGAGTAAGTAAAGTATAGCAAGGAAACGACTAAAGATGTGACATGTTCTATATGAATAAGGAGTGAATGCAAGTATGAAACCAACAAGTGAGCCCTAAAGAAGTAGATGAGAAAGCTTATAAGACCTTGCTAAAGGAAAGCCCAGCATAGCGGTTCTTCACTGACAGGAAATGATAGTAGCAATGAAAAAAAAGGGGGGAGTTAACTTGAAAAGGAAATTAGAGAAATGTGATATGGCAAAGTCGTAGTAGTGGGTGATTGGTATAATCAAGAGTACAAGTGATATCTTTAGCTGGATGTAAAAGACCAAGACTGTCGAAGAATGAATTGTACAAAGGCAGCATACTCTAAAGGACAAAGTGGTGCTAAGTTGAGAATAAGGTCCCTCGTGCGAAGAATCAAGGATTGATTATAAAACGGGAGAAAACAAGATAAATTGAGGAGGAAGGTATGTAGAGGAATAAGAATGACAATAGAGAGAAAAGGAAATATGCGAAATACGTATGCTTAAGAAGAAATTATGTTATGGCTAAAGGAAGGTGCATCTCCTCCGAATATCTTATACCAAGTTAGAACGAGTAGAGTATATGAAGTAACAGTTGAAAAGAAAAGATGATCATGAGTTATGAATGCTTACCGTACATCAGTAAAATGATAGAATAAAGCTATCGCCAAGGACAAACGCCATATGATTACGATTGGTTTTGAAACCAACGTGGAGTGCAAAACAAGAGTAAAAGGGTATGAGGCATAAGGAATATTAGTTGCGCATGAGGCTTGGGTCCTGAACAGCAAAGGCGGCGTTATAGGTAAAACCAGGGGGAAGCGAGTGAAGAGAATATAAGTGTAGAGATTGAAATGATGGACTCCAAGGTGTGAAAAATATAGACTCTAAAATAAAGAATGAGAGTTATGTAAAAATGAGTCTAACAACGAGTAAATAAATGAACTTGAATCGAGCAAGCATCTGACACTGTAAGGGGAATCATTTACGAAGACCTTGAACCATGTGACATTGACGAGTAAATAACTCAAGGGGTATGTAAAGGATATGTGTATGATATGATAACGAATAAGAATATGTACATGACATGCATATGAATATGACTATTGATACGACGGGTAAATGAGTACGATTACGAATACGAATACGGATGTCGATACCTGTATATGTATAGAAACGTATGTACACGAATCACACAAGAATGATTATGCCACTTGCAAGTATTGATGTGTCGCCAATGAAACCAGGTGATTGCGTATGCTTCTAGACAATTACGGAAACATGAGCAGAATTATCCTACCCATGACTTAGAATTGGCCGCGGTGGTCCATACTTTAAAGATATGGAGACATTACTTAAATGGTGTCTACGTGGATATTTATACAGATCATAAGAGTCTCCAGTACATCTTCAAGCAGAAAGAGTTGAATTTGCGGCAACGACGATGGCTAGAGTTGCTAAAAGACTATGATGTTGAAATTTTGTACCACCCAGGAAAGGCAAATGTTGTGGCTGATGCTCTTAGCCGTAGGTCGATGGGAAGTCTAAGTGAGGTACGACCAGAAAAGAAAGAGATGGCCCGTGATCTTCAGCAGTTAGCTAGCCTAGGAGTCCGAGTGGTGGACTCAGGTAGTAGCGGAGCTACTATTCAGAATTCAGCAGTTTCATCGTTAGTAGCGGAAGTAAAAGACCGACAATATAAGGATCCCATGCTAATGCAGTACAGAGATACACTCCCTCAAAAGGAGGAGTCATCATTCAATATTTCGGAAGATGGAGTTCTCCGATGTCGAGGCAGGTTATGTGTTCCCGATGTGGTAGGTCTACGTCACCAAATATTGAGGGAAGCTCATTTTTCCCGTTACTCCGTTCACCCCGGAGCGGAGAAAATGTATCATGATCTTAAGTCTATATATTGGTGGAATGGGATGAAGAAAGACGTGGCGGAATTCGTAGCTCAGTGTCCAAATTGCCAACAAGTGAAGATAGAACACCAAAAGCCGAGTGGCTTATTGCAAGCTATAGAAATCCCAACTTGGAAGTTGGAAGTGATTAATATGGATTTCATTACAGGGTTACCCCGTTCTCGACGTAAATATGATTCCATATGGGTGATCGTGGATAGACTCACTAAATCAGCTCATTTCTTACCGGTCAGGATGACCTATGTGGCTGAATATTACGCAAAGCTTTATCTTAAAGAGATAGTGAGACTCCACGGTGTTCCAGTATCTATTATCTCCGATAGAGGAACTCAATTTACAGCCAAGTTTTGGAGATCGTTCCAAGAGGGTCTAGGGACCCAAGTGCGCCTTAGCACGGCATTTCACCCCCAGACTGATGGGCAAGCTGAACGTACTATTCAGACTCTCGAAGATATGTTACGGGCATGTACGATAGATTTTGGAGGAAATTGGGATGACCATTTTCCACTCATTGAGTTTGCTTACAATAACAGTTACCATTCTAGCATTCAAATGGCACCGTATGAAGCTCTGTATGGGTGAAAGTGTAGATCCCCAATTGGGTGGTTTGAAACCGGAGAAGCCAAGTTGATAGGGCCAGATTTGGTCCAGCAAGCAATAGAGAAAGTCAAGCTTATACGAGATCGATTGTTAGCGGCTCAAAGTCGCCAGAAGTCCTATGCAGATAATCGTCGAAGGGACTTAGAGTTCCAAGTTAAGGATTGGGTATTCTTGAAAGTGTCGCCAATGAAAGGCGTTATGAGATTTGGCAAAAAGGGGAATCTCAGTCCCCGGTATATCGGACCCTATGAGATTATACGCAAAATAGGCAAAGTGGCCTATGAGCTAGATCTACCTCCAGATTTGGAGTCAGTCCATCCAGTATTTCATGTCTCGATGCTTGGGAAGTGTGTTGGAGATCCTACGAGGATCGTCCCAGTGAATGATATTCAAGTGACAGAAAAGTTAACTTATGATGAAATACCCATTGCCATATTAGGTAGGCAAGTACGGAGGCTTAGAAACTAAGAAGTGGCCTCAATTAAAGTTCTGTGGAGAAATAACAATCGAGAGGAAATGACATGGGAAGCGGAAGAAAATATGCGATCCAAATACCCACATTTATTTCAGCCCTTGGAAGAAGTCCAAAATGAGACGTCAAAATCATAAGGTATGCATGTTTTCCCTTTTATACATTCAAGTCATTTGTGGCCAAATTTCTAGTGTTGTTGTATTGTTGCCCTGTGAGGCATTGTTATTGTGGGTTGCTGTGACAGGGTGGTAGTGCCACATTACAGAGGAAGCTCTGGCGAAATCTTTATGGAATTCCCCAAGCCTTTAACATTCGAGGACGAATGTTCCTAAGGGGGGTAGAATGTTACACCTCGGAAATTTTCCGTTGGTACGCAAGTAAGTGAACTAATGATGTGTGCGACGAGTGCGAGTGTATAATGTTTCATGGGAAATGTATGTAAAGGGATGTGGATGATTAGAATGAAAAGTCGAGAAATGAGAAAAATTGAAATTGGCAAAACTGCCCAGTGGTCGTATATTGCAAAATACGGACCGTAAAGTGCAACACGGTCCGTAAACTGGCAGTCGTAAACTGCCATGCATCAGCTTCAGCCTTCTGCCAGTGGTCATAAAGTGCAAATACGGACCGTAAACTGGTATACGGTCCGTAAACTGCCAGGTCGTAAACTGGCATGCCAAACTTCAACTTTCTGCCAGCCGAGGAAATGGTTAAATACGACCTGGTGGACGGACCGTAAAGTGATTTACGGCCCGTAAACCATGGTCGTAAATCACCATGCATGCAGGCCAAAGTCTCTAGTCCTGCTTAAGCTTAAAGACGACCACGAGGGATGGTCCGTAAACTGAAATACGGACCGTAAACCTCCATGGACGGCCACTGTTCACCCAGCACAGATTTTTCAATTCATTAAATATGAGGATCAAGACTTATTTTATTTCATTACAACATTACACCACTTCTCTCTACATTTATTATATGAGTTTTCAAGGATTATAAGCCATCAATAACATTAAGACAAGTGAATCAAGGATAAGGGAATCATCAAGGATCATCCAAGTCAAGAAATCCAAATGCAGAAAAACTAGGGTTTTGCTCAAAGAAGAGTATTATCAACCAAAGCTTGTTCCTACAACTTCTAAGGTAAGATTCATGATTTTTACAAGATTTTTAAGGTATTGGAGAATTAAAATACATGGATTGTAGAAAATGTGGTCAACTAGGTCATGAATGATGAATAGTGACATTTGAGAAATAGTTTGAATTGAGTCATGAATGTTGTTGTGTTGTGATTTGAATGTGTTATAAATGGTATTAAGATCATGAACTAAACACTTAAGACGAATGGACGAAGATGGGTGTTATGACCATGAATGTGGGTGAATTAGAGGCAAATTGAGGAATCTATATAATGTGGATAATGTGAATGACTAATGGCCATTGTTATGATATTAATGAAGGTATAAACGCTAGCATTGGAAGGGAACGTGCAAGTGTAGAATAGTTCGAAGGAAAGGTATGTAAGGCTAACCCTTCTTTCATAAGGCATGGTTCTTGGCCAACTTCCTCATTCCTCTATATGAGTATGTTGTCTTCACATGGTTGACATTCCGAGCTCATAAGCTCATGACCCTTGATATGTACTATGATTATACTATGTTCCTCGTATGACTAGTAAGTCCATAATGTAGATGTAACGATAGTGATGAGGATAGTAATGATGATGAGAGTAAAATGAGATTAGAGATGCTTACGAGCTATGATATATGTATATGTATGCCTATGAAGGGCTATGATAAGACCCTGAGCTTATGATGCTGGGTAAGACTATATGTATATGAATATGTATGAAGTATGTATACGATTACGAAACGCGTGCACACCTCTGCAGATGGTACGGATAACCCTGATGCCTTGGTAGGGCCAAGTATGTATGACCTTGAGCCTTGGTTGGCCAAGCATGTATAAGACACCGATCCTATGAGGTCGGGTATGCTATGTAAATGCTATGTATATGAAATGACTATGTATATAATATGAATATGAATGTGATAAGACTATGTATAAGGATACGAATAAGGACATGTGTACGAATATGAGCACAAGCATGGTACGAGTATTATTATGGGATACGAACGACGATGTATGCAAGTAAGTGACATGATGATGATGATATTACTGTCTCCCCTCCTATGCTATTTTCTTATGATATCTATTATGCTTCTATGTTGATGTTGATCATGCTTTACATACTCAGTACATTCTTCGTACTGACGTCCTTTTGTTTGTGGACGCTGCGTCATGCCCGCAGGTGCACAGGGAGACAGACTTGATCCATAACTGCCTATTCGGAGATTAAATAGAGAGCTTCATTTCCTTCGGAGCCATATCTTTTGGGTACTCATTCTTTTGTGTATATAATTATGGGCATAGCGGGGTCCTCTCCCGCTAATGTGATATGGCATATTCTTAGAGGCTCGTAGTCATGTGTATGTGGGTAGAGATGTTCGGCCATGTCGGCCCATGTTTTGTATATCTTTTGTTGGCCTCGTCGGCCTTGTACCTATGATGTGGCATAGACGCCTATGATATGTTAAATGATAATGGTCGTCTAATGGGACCAATATGATTAACGATAAGGAGAGCACGAATTGACTTATGGTTCACCTAGATGTTATGTTATGTACGATAAGGGGGTGGTCGGGTGGGGTAGCACCGGGTGCTCGTCGCGGCCCCCTAGTCGGGTCGTGACAATAACCTTCCTTGCACAAATAGCCAACACCCGATCTTGTCCAAGTTAGCAAGTGTAGCCAATTTGCAGAAATGTCCCTATTTGCACGTTTGGCCACTTTGTGCATTTGGTCCCCTTTCTAGTAGCTTCTTCTTCAATCAACTCCCAAGCCACCTCCCACACATCATAGGCCTCATTGTGGGGCTTGTATGGGCCTCCAAAGGCCTTCAACTCCATCCTTATTATCCATGCTGCTTGTAGAGCTTGAAGTGCCCATTTCTAGGTCTTGGATGTAAGTCTTGAAATGAGGTGTGCCAAGTAGGATAATATCATCCTCCCCTTCTTCAAAAGGATTCGTGCTCGAATCTGAACCTAGCAAAACCCAAGGGAAGACATACAAAAACATACTCCTCAAGGATTAAGGGTTAGCACACAACGCAATAATCACATATTCATGCCAAGGATGAAAAAACTTGTGGTACAACCACACATCTATGACAATCATGACTAACAAATGCACACATGAGGTATTAAGAAGTTGATTCTTCCAAGGTTCATTACATAAGGATAGAGTAATAAAACCGATGGATTCAAAATACGAAGTATGCAACTCGACATTGGTTCTATTTGACATGTAGCACAATGTCCAAACAAGGACACTCTCATTTTTCAAACAACGACTATCCCAAGACAGTGCTCTCAAATCACCCAAGGCGTCACCCGGATCAAAGGGGACGAACATCCACCTAGTATGGTCAAGAACACAATCGGCTAGATCATAAGAGCCATCTCCCACATAAAATGCACTCTCCATATGCTCAAGAATGTCATCATACGCAAATAAGTAATAAAGAACGGTATCACGTAAAATAACTTCCTCATCAATATCACTCCCCAATGTAACCTCACCATACAGTTCAAGGACAAGATTATCCAATGGGCTACTATGAAGTTGAACCTGAAAGGAAGAATTTGCAATTCCTAGACAAGAATTACCTTTCTTTGTAACACTTTCCTTCCCTACAAATGGATCACAATTCCTCAACGGAAGATCTCCATCATGGGAAAGAGTGCCATCATCCCATAGTGGGTTACATATCACATTATAGTCTCTAAAGGAAACCAAACGTTCAACATTACCAAACACCCCACTAGGTTCATCACTCTCAATAGTCATGTCAATTTCAAATAACGTATTATCTATAAAGAGAGAAGGATCAATGAAAAATGAAGGATCCAAGCATGCAATCTCATTATCAAAAAGACAAAGGTCATTTTTCAAGGCATTTTCGTTCTCATGACAAACTACATGACACATAACACCATTAGGCTCTTGAGTCTCTAGAAATGACAACAAGTCAAGGTCATGGGACTCATCTCCATAGGTATCAAACACATGTGGTGTGTCATATTCAAATTCACTATCAACTTTGTTAAAGTTATCACTAAATTGAGATTCATTAGGCACATCACAACATTTCTCAATTAGTGGACCATCAATAGAAGCAAGTTGACCAATACCATCACCCATACTAGTTTGACTCAAATCGACCTTGCTAGAAGATTCAATTCGGTCATCGCTAGGATCAACTAGTTGGTGCACTAACAATTCACATAACAATGTACTAGAAAGCATATCAAGAGGATCAACACTAGGTGGACACAATTTGAACTCAAAAGAAGAGGCAAGATAGTCATAAATAGGATCAACTAGTGTCGAACCATCCATTTCAATTACATTTGTCAATTGTCATTATAGCATTAGGTACATCACAAGGAAAAGATTCATTAAGCTCATTTAGGGAACAGCTGTTACACCTTGGAAAATTTTTCGTGAGCATACAATGAATAGACCAACGAAGAGTATGAGTGTACGATGTTCTACTAAGAAGGGAATGACTACCCATGAGTTTTGAAAACGCGAAGGTTGCAGATTTGCATTTCGGCCCAGTGGTCGTAAAATAGAATACGGCCAGTAAAGTGCCATCGTCTTCCAACTATTAAAACTTCAAATTTCTGTCAAATGTTGAAATGGTAAAATACGACTCAGAATACGAACCATAAATTGAAATACGGCCCGTAAACTGTGACCGTAAACCACCATGACCTACAGCAAACCTTTTTGTTTTTGATATGCTTAAATACGGTCATGAAGGACGGACCGTAAACCAGAATACGGCCCGTAAACTGGGTTTACGGCCACTGTACACCCCGACTACCGTTCACAAAAATCAGATTTTTAAGTTAAGTATAAGGGACCCCAAGCTCATTTTATTTCATTTCTCATCTTCACAATTCAAGAACTCTCTAGAATACTCCAAAACCCTTCATCGAAACGAATTCAAGAGAATCAAAGGAAAATCCAGGTCAACAACACCAAATCCATGAAATCAAGAGTGTGAAACCTATCGAAGTTCATCTACACAAAGAAATATCAAAGGAAGTGAAATAGGGTTTTGGCATAAAAGAGTGTTGTTGCTCAAGGCTTGTTCCAACACTACCCAAGGCAAGTTCGATGACCTTCTCATGATGATTGAAGCATTAATACATTAAAACACTTGGATTATAGAAGAGTGTAGTAAATGGGTCATAAAATGTGAATAGTACCATAGTTGAATGATAGTTGGATTGCATTATGAATGTTGATGAGTTCGGAGTAAAAATATGTTATAAATGACGTGTAGACCATGAAATAGGTGTGATGTATGAGAAAATGTGATGATTAGCTAAAACCCATAAATGTGGAGAAATTAGAGAAAAATGGTAGAATGTGCTAAATGTCGATAAATGATGATTGTTGAAGTTGAATACAATATTGTGAGCATTTGGGAGTTAATATAGAATATGGGAAAAGTAGTATAACCAAAGGAAGTGCCGCCCAATTTTCCCTAGAAATAGTGAACCGGTCTTATAGAAGATTCACTAATGTTAATGCGATTCCTTTCGAAGGTTAAAAACACGAGCATTGAAGGAGGATGAGCAAGCGATAGATTAATTAAACGACAAAGGTATGTGAGGCTGGACCCTTCTTTCTAATGGCCTGAATCTCATTGAATAATTTTCCCTCCTCTTCATGGGTTCCTATATTCCCGAAAGCTAAAATTCTACATCTATGAATGGTAACATAAGATAAGAAATATGATATGATGATCCTAAAATGGCATGATGATATTTATTGCTCGCACTCACCTTATATGTTAGTTCCTTCAAGGTGAGGCAGGATGTCAATACTTGCTCCATAATGAAAACGGGGGATCACGACCTTATGTCACCCCGATAAAGTAAAGTTGTTCATAAGCCTTATGCGTGTATTATGATAAGTATGTTACGATGAGCATGTATGATGATGATATAACACCGCGCCTAGTTGGCCGGGCAGTCACCGCTAATGCGGGCAGCTATACGATACACCATGGCCAAATGGCATGGGCAGACACCACTAGTGGGCGGCATGAGATGACACCCCGGACGCGGGAGGCCTGGACGCAGGCTCATGTTATGATTATCACACCGATCCGATATTGACGGGCAGTTTATACATTATGCACATATGATATGATGATGAGCTTGAGTAAGACAGTATGACTTATTTTTCTTATACTTGACAGTTAGATTCTGATGTTCCATATTAGTATCGTTTTTACATCATTGTCCTATTTCCTTGTTTATGCCTCTCATACTCAGTACAATATTCATACTGACGTTTGTTTTCTTTGGACGCTGTGATCATGCCCACAGGTAGCCAAGGAGGAGAGCTCGACCTAGACCAGCAGTAGCCGTCAGCTGATTGAAAGCACTCCTTTGTTCGGAGGTGCTTATGACGATTCTTTTGTGTACATTCATGTATATGTATTTTTGGGCATGACGGGGTCCCGTCCCGTCCTTATGCTTAGCACTCCTATAGAGGCTCGTAGATGCGCAATGTGGGTTAGATGGTCTCACGAGGTGCTATTATACGTATATATTATTTTGATGGCCGAGAGGCAAATGTATTTAAAAAGTATTTATGTTTCCATATAAAATATGATTTTCCTACAATTTGAGTATAAAGTTGATAAAAGACCATTAAATGAGCAAGATAAGTAGTAGCACGAGCGGTGCTCGGTGGCTAGCCCCGGGTACCCGTCGCGGCCCCTAGCTGGGTCGTGACAAAAGCTATCATTTATAATCACTTCAACAATATGTTCATTCACATCATTTAGAGAGTTAAGATTAGTTATTGTACCTTGATGTTCACATTCATCTTCTTTGCCTCGGGTTTCAGCTTTGGAGATCACTTGCTTCTTTAGGAAGCTCTCACCTACCTCAAAATCCTTCAAAGGTTGAGGTTCATCATTTGGCTTGCTTCCGATAATACATGTACTATCAACAAGACCACTAGAAAAGAAAGAAAAGTTACAAGGGTTAGAAAGAGGTTGGGACAGTTCTCTCACATCACTCCTCACTTCCTCTCCTTTTTCCTCTCTAGAGTTATAACTTTTCACTCCCTTACTCCTCTCAATCTTTTCTCTCTTAATTTCTTGGGAGTTGGAACAAGTGCCAAGTATTCCCTTAGAAGGGTTAGGGGAATTCTCCTCTTTATTTCCCTCTTTTGCTTCACAAGGTTTGGGTTTCTTTCCTCTCAATTCTTTCTCCTTGATCATTCGGAGGAGTATTTCCCTAATGTACTCGACGTCTTCTTTTATCTCCTTGAACCCGTCACTTGTGCTTGACTCTTCTTTAGGATCATTCCTCACTTGAGGTCCCTTATTCCTCCTACTTCTTTCACCTATCATCACTCCTCTCCTACCTTTCATAACATAACCACCTTGAGAACATGGTAACCCGGGATTAGTATAAGAGTAATGATTTATTGCATTCCTTGGAGTAGGATAAGATGTCGGACTTGAGTAGTCTCCACAAGGACTTCGAAAAATAACAAGTTGGTCACCTCCCGTTACCACTTCTCTCCTCCTACTCTCCACATCATAACCATATTGGGAACATGGTAACTCCAGCTTAGGGTAAGAAGCATGATTCATCATGTTTCTTGGAGGAGGAAATGTATACTCTCTTTTCCTTCCAAGCGGACTCCTACTCGGCCCAATCCACACACTTATACCTTTTTGCTTGGAATAGGAAGCATCCCAAGCCGATGTGCGTAAATATCTACTAGAAGATCCCTCATAAGATTTTTGTTCAATCCCATTATCTTCACAAGTATATTCACCCAAAGCGCATAGCCATTAGGCTCATAATCACCACATTCTGCCCATTCTTGCAAGTTCCCACCAATTGGTTCATATTGAAAGTGTGAGGAAGGAGCATACCTCAATTCACCCCCATGTCCATGGCGTGTAAGATGAGACTCTTCATGCTCGTATCCACCATAGGACTCTTCTTTATACTCATCTACTCCTTCTTCTTCATAAGCTTCATGAGGTGTTACCTCGCAATTGCCTATGGAGTAGTAGCCTTCACCCTCGTACGAGTTATGATCATATCGACGATATTCCTCATATGAATCATGAGCACCATCACCATCATATTCATTGTAAGAATAGTGATGCTCATATCCCATGTCATCTCCCTCATAGCCTCCGTCAACCTAATATTCATACCCTCCAATGCTAGAGGCATAACCTTCAAAATCATCTCCACAAGATTCGGAAGCTGTGGATGACATCCTTATCTCTCTTTCTCCTTATGTATCCTCTTCAGGTAACAACAAAATGAGCAAACAAGATTAGTAGCAAAAGTTCCTCACGTCACTCGTATTTGCACTCAAGCTTACTTCTCACCCTAAATCTTCTCCCAAGCTTGGTCAAGAACCCTTTTAATCCAAATCAATTCACAAGATTGCTAACCTTTGTGGAGGAATAGATTCTTGTTAATCGAAAGAAGGACGACTCGATAAAGCAAAAGGACTTGAGCCAAGAAGATTCAATGATATTAAAACAAGAAAAGCTTGAAAGAATTGGCATGATATGAAATTGAGAACTCAAGAACTAGTTAAAAACTAATAAGACCGATTACTAGTTGTTAATTAGTTGTAAGAATCAAAGAAAAGAGATTAGGAAAGATTCAAACCATTTTGAACACTTAGAAAAATTTCCAGATTTTTTTTTATCAAGTGTTGGCCATGCGTCGTGGGGCCAACACGCAAAAATCAGTCTCTGAAAATTTCACTTTCCGTGTCGAGTCCGCGTCGCAGGGCTAACACGTGATGGTTTTTTCGTGTTGGGCCCGTGTCGCGGGTCTAGCACCTAATTGGTGCTGACGTGCAGGTTTTTAGTGTAAAATGCACTCCTCAAATGCATTTTATTCTATATATTTTTTTCTCGAATTTCTTGGATCTGATGACATTTTGACCCTCTCACAACCTTGTATTTACCATATTGGGGTAGAAAAACAACTTTTGATGACTTTTGATTTGGAAACTTAGATCAAACCCCTCTCTTGGTCTTCTTCTCCATTATGAAGATTTGAATACCCTCAAGAACACCAAGAACACCCAAATTTAAACCCCTTTCAAATCTTCTTGTTTTCCACCAACTTTTAGATCTTGGATCCCCTTCACCCAAAGAACATTATTCAACACTCAATTAGCTCCAATTTAACCTTAAATTTGAAGACCCATTTGAAGTTCTTCAAGTTCTTCAAACCTTCAAAACCCAAAAATGATAGATCTTTCCAATTCGCTCCAAATTAACTCAAATTTCGGATCTAAGTTCTCTATGATGTGGAGAACAAAGCCCAATAGCAATCAAAGCTCATTTTTACCAAAATCAACCAAACCCACTTGAGCTCTTCAAGCTTTGATGAAGCTTCAATGGTGAAAACTTCAAAACTCAACCAAATAACTTCAAACATTAGATTTAGAGATTATAGATGGCAACAAACACAGATTCAACCTCAGATCCAACAAACAAACAACATAAAACAAATTTTTGATTTTTTTTTTGGAATTTTTGACTTTTTGTTTTGTATTTTCAGAGTTTGAGCCTAGGATTAGAAATTGTAGGAACAATCTCTTAGCCTTCGCGCTGATACCAAATGATACGAATCGATTTGGGGATGAAGCCAAGCCAATTCAAACGCGAAAAAAAATTAAAGGATAGAAAGAAAGGGGATGAGGAAAGAGGGTAAATACTTGAACTAAATGGGGGGGGGGGGGGAATCCTATAGACAAATCTGGGTATATGAAACCTAAACCCTTCTAATTTGAATTCAACAACCCAAAAGAACCAAAGCAATATAAATTCAAGGCAAGATATTCGGATGAAATCGACAAACGAACAATCTTCATGAAATCGTTGGAAATAAATGGTTTAAAGACCAAAAATGGAATCCAGCATTAAATCTACTAAACTAAGCTAAACCCTAGCTAAACAAACTATGATAATCCTATCATCATTCAAATATTCATCATCAAAATCTAAGTAATAAAATGAAAGACAAGCTATATATACAATCTAAGTAAAGAAGACTAATAGGCAACTAGAATGCTACCCTTAATGAAGTAAGGGCCTTGTTTGGCTAGTTAGCTTAGTAGAGTCTTCAATTCAAGAATTGGCCTTCAATGTCCAAACACGCCCCTCTTTGCATAGATGGGCCTCTAATCAACCTTGCATGCATGACCTTCTTGCAAGCATAACCTTCCTTTCACAAATAGCTAACTCCCGATCTTGTCCAAGTTAGCAAGTGTAGCCAATTTGCAGAAATGTCCCTATTTGCACGTTTTGCCATTTTGCGCATTTGGTCCCCTTTCTAGTAGCTTCTTCTTCAATCAACTCCCAAGCCACCTCCCACACATATTAGGCCTCATTGTGGGGCTTGTATGGCCCTCTAAAGGCCTTTAACTCTATCCTTATCATCCATGCCGCTTGTAGAGCTTGAAGTTCCATATCTAGGCGTTGGATGTAAGTCTTGAAATAAGGTGTGCCAAGTAGGATTATATCATAGGCATTAGTATAAATAGTTATTTTCATCCATTTGGAAGACTTAGGTTGAATATTGTGTGAACTCAAATATTGAGAGATTTTAGTTAATAGATAGTTTGTTTGGTTACCTACACTAAGTGTGATTTCATTACCAAATGATACGAATCGATTTGGGGATGAAGCCAAGCCAATTCTAACGCGGAAAAATTAAAGGATAGAAAGAAAGGGGATGAGGAAAGAGGATAAATACTTGACCCAAATAGGGAATCCTGTAGACAAATCTAGGTATATGAAACCTAAACCCTTCTAATTTGAATTCAACAACCCAAGAGAACCAAAGCAATATGAATTCAAGGCAAGATATTCGGATGAAATCCACAAACGAACAATCTTCATGAAATCATTGGAAATAAACGGTTTAAAGACCAACAATGGAATCCACCGTTAAATCTACTAAACTAAGCTAAACCCTAGCTAAACAAGCAATGATAATCCTATCATCACTCAAATATTCATCATCAAAATCTAAATAATGAAATGAAAGACAAGCTATATATACAAGCTAAGTAAAGAAGACTAATAGGCAATTACAATGCTACTCTTAATGAAGTAAGGGCCTTGTTTGGCTTGTCTTCTTAGTGGAGTCTTCAATTCAAGAATTGGCCTTCAATGGCCAAACACGCCCCTCCTTGCATAGATGGCCCTTTAATCAACCTTGTATGCATGGCATTCTTGCAAGCATAACCTTCCTTGCATAAATAGCCAACTCCCAATCTTGTCCAAGTTAGCAAGTGTAGCCAATTTACATAAATGTCCCTATTTGCACATTTGGCCACTTTGTGCATTTGGTCCTCTTTCGAGTAGCTTCTTCTTCAATCAACTCCCAAGCCACCTCCCACACATCATAGGCCTCATTGTGGGGCTTGTATGGGCCTCCAAAGGCCTTCAACTCTATCCTTATCATCCATGCCGCTTATAGAGCTTGAAGTTCCATATCTAGGCCTTGGATGTAAGTCTTGAAATGAGGTGTGCCAAGTAGGATCATATAAGTGTTATTTCGTTAGGTGTTGATGCTCGGTCATCACTTTGATACAGTTGTCTATTTCTTCCCATTATGAATGAAGGGAATCAGTTCTCACTTAAGGCCTTGCACCTTATCTACTTCCTTCACCTATCAATACTTCCCTCCTACTTCCAACATAATAACCATATTGAGAACATGGCACATTTGCATTAGTATAAAAAGTATGATTAATGTTATTTCTTGGAGTAGGAAATGTATACTCCTTTCTTCTCCTATGACGGCTCCTACTTTGTCCAACCCACACACTTATTCCATCCTGCTTATCATAGGAATTTTCATTAGACAATGTACATGAATACCCACTAGAAGACTCTTCACAAATTTCATATTCGAATTCATTACCTCCCCGAGAGTATTCACCACAAAGCGCATAACCATAAGTTGAATTCATCACAACTTCCCATTTCATTCAAGTCTCCATCAATTGGCTCATAACGTAAGTGTGAGGGAGGGATATACCTCAAGTCACCTCCATGTCCGTAGTGTGTAGCATTAGGCTCTTCATAGCTCTCGCTTTCACCATAGGACTCTTCTTCATGCTCATCTACTCTTTCTTCTTCATAAGCCTCATGAGGTGTTGCCTCACAATTGTCCTCGGAGTAGTATTCTTCACCTTCATATGGGTTACGATCATATTGACCATATTCTTCATTCGGTCTATGAACACCATCGCCTTCATATTCATTGTAAGAATAGTGATGCTTACTATCGTGGTGATACCTCTCATCAACTCCCTCATAGCCTCCGTCACCCTCATAGTCATACCCTCAATTGCTAAAGGCATAACCTTCAAAATCATCTACACAAGACTCGGAAGCTATGGATCACATGCTTATCTCTCCTTCTCCTTATGTCTCCTCTTCGTGTACCTACAAAATGATCAAACAAGATTAGTAGCAAAAGATCCTCACGTCACTCATATTTGAACTCAAACTTACCTCTCAACATAAGTTTCTTCCACGGTTGGTCCAAAAACCTTTAATCCAATCAATTCACAAGGTTGCTAATCTTTGCGGAAGAATAGATTCTTGTTAAATTGAAAGATGGAGGACTTGATTAAATGAAAGGACTTAAATCAAAGAAGTTTCAATGAGGTTAAAACGATAAAAGCTTGAAAGATTTGTCACGAAATGAATTAAGGACTCAAGAACTAATCAACAACTAAGTAAGGTAAATTACTAGTGTTAATTAGTTTGGAAGATCAAATAAAGGATGAAAAGTACCTAGCAAAACCTAGAACCCAAAATGTCGTGAAACCGAATTGGAACACGAACTTGTAATGCAATTTCGGGTAAATGCTGGTACATCTAGGGGTTGGGGCTTTGTATATCGGTTGTTTATGGCTTTTAATATCACCCTACAAATGGTCATTGAAGGCCCACAAGTGGAAGCATAAAACGTGTTTGGGGAGTACATTTTATGCTTTGGATGTACGTCCCATACTTCAGATGTACGCCTTGGCTTTGGGAATATACGTCCCATACTTTAAAGTACGGACTACACTTGTATCACGTACATTGAGCAAATTTTTCAGCACCTTAATGGAATTTTTGGCAACATACGCCCTCCAAAGGACGCCTAACACTTTGAAGTTCGTCCAGTACTTTGTGGACATACTTTGCTTCAGTGATTTCATCTATCACGACTTTTCCTCAAATGTTGGGCAAAATTTCTTAGACCTAATGATGTTTTGGGCCCCACACAACCTAGGACTTTCCCCTTTTGGTCCAACAAATAACTATTCTCCTTGACTTGGAAATATGATCCAAAAGGGCATGATTGATGCTAATGGCTCAAGGGCATGGCAGAGGATGTTGGAGACACTTGTGGACCCACGTAAGAGAGAAATGGTGTTTGGAAGATAGCTTGGCATTGGAGGAGTTGCAAAGTGGCTATGCGTCGCAAAGTGGCTAGATGCGCAAAATGGTTAAAATTGCAACTATGAGGCTAAGATTGTAATTGGAGGTCATACTTGCAAGTTATGACGTTAGAATGGCAATTGGAGGTCATACTTGCAAGTTATGAGACTTTGGATGCAATTGAAGACCCATGTGGGTATTTTTGTAGAGAGCCACTTTAGGGCCTTTTGATGTGATAGGCATTAGTCTAAATAGTTTCTTTCATCCAGTTGGAAGACTTATCTTGCATATTGATGATAAACTCAAATTGAGAGATTTTAATATAGTTTGTTTGGTTATTGTTCAAGTGTAATTTCCGAGTTTTGAAGTGAATTGCTTATCCATTGAATTCATCTAGATTGCTCATTTGTGGGTTCAAATTGAGTCTTCTTCTTTGAATTCAAATTACTTAGGTTCTTTGGTTGAAATCCAATTAGGAGGATTAAAGTTTCATATACCTAAGTTTGCCTATAGATTTCATTACCAATTGGGTCTAGTATCTATCCTTCTATCTTCTCATCCCCAATTTCCCATATCCTTTTTATTTCCTTTGTTTTTGTTTAATTCTTAGAGTTTCCCTAGGTTTATTGTTATAATTTGATATTAGAGCATAGGCTAAGAGATTGTCCCTACAATTTCTAATCCTAGGCTCAAAATTTGAAAACCCTAAACAATTTGAAAAAATTGAAAAATTTGAATATTTAAGTTGTGGTTTGATTTGAAGGTTTTTTAGGTTGGATTTGAGTTTATCAAGGTGGAAAATATCTAGATACAAAGTTTGAAGTGATTTGGTTGAGGTTTGAAGATTCCACCATAGAAGGTTCATCCAAGCTTGAAGAACTCAAAAGTGGGTTTAATGATTAAGAAGCAATTGAGGCAAATTGAATATTGGGCTTTGTTCTCCAAGTGATAAGGAGTTTATATATGAAAATTGGAGCAACAAGGAGTGGGAATTAAGGTATTTGAAAATTTGAATGTTCTTCATGTTCTTGAAGATATTCATATCTTCATCTTGAGAAAAAAACCTAAAAGGAAGGTTGATCCAAAAAATTTCCAAGCCAAGAAGATAATTTTTTTGTTGGGCCAAAAAGGGCAATGTCACAACCCGCCTAGGGCCGTGACGGGTACCCGGGGCTAACCACCGAGCACCACGCGTTCTATTACTGATTCTGCGTATAATCGTATTTCTTATGCCCATAATCATAGGAAAACCATTTTCATTTGATACATAATTACCTTTATATACATAAGCCCTTCGGCTATCAAAATAATACATATATATATATATATATATACACGTGGGAAATCGTGAGACCATGCTACCCACACATACGTATCTACGAGCCTCTACTAGAGTACTAGACATATGGACAGGCCAAGACCCCGTCGTGCCCAAAATACATGCATACATACATATATATATATATATATATATATATATATATATATATATAGACACACACACACACACACAAAAGAATCAACCAAATAGCACCTCCGGAATAATGGAGTGCTCCTATAAATCTGCTGATGGCTTCTATGGATCTGCACCGTCTCCCTATCTACCTATGGGCATGAACACAGCGTCCAAAGAAAACGGACGTCATTACGAATATTGTACTGAGTATGTAAGGCATGAATGAAATGAACATAATAGAGAAATCATAAGACATAAGATAAAGATATAACCTGCGTGACTTTTAAGGGTGGATACCTTTCATGCCTATATCATATTTAATCATAGTACATGTATCGTCATAGCGCATACATCATCGTATCATCGTATCATATATATATATATATATATATATATATTGTAGTACCGTATCTGCTCATACACATAAAGCATTATCCGTATTCGGCCATGTAGTGGCTCGACAATATCCGTATTCAGCCACGTAGTGGCTTGACATTATCCGTATTTGGCCACGTAGTGGCTCGACAATATCACATACATGTCTTCCGTACCCGGCCATAACAAGGCTCGGTATATCTCATCATCATCATTGCCATCACATACATCTCATAAGGTTATCATAACTTTCCATAAGGCATACATTTTAATTTAAAGACAATCTATGAAAATCATATCATATTCGTAGCGTGAACTTCGTATAAATATCGTATGATAGACTTTATAATCTCTAGAGTTAGGCTCATCAATACCATCCTCGCATCTATGGAATATCTCTTACCTTTATCTCATATGAAATCCTTTATGAACATAGACTTGTAATTTTTTCGGAACATTGGTCATAGGACATGCATTAGAGCTTATAGACAATCTATAACAATATCGGGGTGACATAAGGTCGAGAACCCCCGATTACATTATGAAGTGACCACATTCATCATATCTCACCTTGAAGGAACTAACATTTTAAGGTGAGTGTACACCATGAAAAAATTCAAGAGATAGTAAATAAGATCATTAACTTCATTGACATCATTCCTTGCTTTAGAATCTCTAGCCTTAATCTTATCATCATTATTATCACATTCATGACATATTCCTCATCTTTATCGCATACGAAGATCTTTATCAATGTTGACTCATAATTCCCGGAATGTAAGAAAGTCATGGAGAAGTAGGGGAAATAATATCATAGGAATCATATAAGGATCATCATCTTCGTAGAAATGTCATTCATGAGCTTTAGGACTTCTAGACTTAGATTCATCATCAATATTGTCATGCTCGTAACGTGTCTCTTTTCTCTATCTTGTATGAAGCTCTTTATAATCGTAAACTAATAGTTTCCAATATGTAGGAAAATCATGGAAATATAGAAGGATTCATGCTAGAGGATTCATGCCTTAGAAAGAAGGGACTAGCCTTACATACCCTGTCCTTTAGCTATTCTACCGCTTGATCGTTCTCCTTCAATGCTCACGTCTTTACCTTCAAGGGAGTTCGTATTAACATTAGTTAGACGATTATAAGAACGTGCTTACTAAAGCTAGAAAAATTTGGGCGGCATTTCCTTTGTTTCTACTACTTTCTCCATATCTTATATCAATCCCCAAACATCCATAACAACATTCACAATATTATAGGCAACAATCATTATTCATCTACATTATCCACATTTCACAATTTCACTTCAATTCCTCCATAATCATGGTCATGGTTCACTACTACGTTTTCTCACATATAATACTTACCCTATGTTGTAATCACAACACATCAATATTCATAATTCACCCTAAACTACCACTCAGCAATGACACTATTCCCACATTCATGACCTAGTTTCGATATCCTTATACAATCCAAGTGTTTTAACTTTTCACACCTTAAACAACATGGGATGATCATAAAACTCACCTTAGATAATGGAAGAATATGCCTTGAGTGGAAATTCTCTTCTTGCACCAAAACCCTAGCTCACTTCCCTTGGGATTTCTTGGCTTAGATGAACTTTGTTATGTTTCATACACTTGATTTTGTGGGTTTAATGAAGTTGATCATGAATCTTCCTTGAGTTCTTGTGGATGAAGAGTAGAGAGGATTTTCTAGAGTGTTCTTGAAGTGAGAGGTGAAAATGAAATGAAATAAATGAACTTGGGTGCTCTTATATAAATCATACAATCTGTCCCAACACGAACATACGGATCAACATACGGTCCGTACATTTTATACGGGCCGTATGTCTGTCCGTATGTTTTGTCCCGTGAAGGTTGCCCATCTGGGCTAAATATATGGCCTAACATACGGCCAGTATGTTAGGTCGTATAATGCCCAGCTATTCCGATTTCGTTCCTGTCGACTCGTTTGATCTCCAATCCTTATGGAACCTTCTTGACACTTGTTTAACACCTCAATACCAATCTAAGGGATTTTGTCACTATTCTCCAAGACATCTTTACGCCATCCTTAACTTGTCACTCGTAATTATTACCCGACACACAACATACCCCTTGCTTTCCTTGACTACCTTCTTCCCTCACCTTAAATGTCTTTAAAATTTCGATTAGGATCGTCAAATGCTATTTCTTACTTATCAAAACATTGTATACGTTGTGCCCTTCTTTAGTCTATTCACTGTACGTTAACGGAAAATTTCCAAAGTGTAACATTCTTCCCCCCTTCTGGAATATTCGTCCTCGAATATTAAACACTCGGGAATTCTACGAAAATTTCGCCAGAGTTTCCCCTGTAATAAGGCAGTACCATCCTGTCACAACAGCCCACAATAACATTTCCTCATAGGGCCATAACACAATAGCAATATAAGTCGGCCACACACGACCCATATGCATAAAAAGGAAACGTACATACCTTTATCAAGCTTACATTTCTAGTTTTTAACTCACAACCTGGGATATTTGGGAGGGCATTTTTATATCTGCCTATACCTCTCCCATTCCCTTTCTATTATACAGTTAATTCTTCTAGGACATCTCTCACGTCCTTCATTGATTATGCAGCCTCGTACTACTAACTCAATAATCCTGTAACGGTAAACTTCTAAAGTGCTATAACTCATGTCTCGTATATTTTCTTTACACTCATATCTTCATAAAACATATTGACGATATAGTCTGCACCATAAGGAAGCTTTTATTAATAACTAACTTACTCGGTAGCGTACGTCACTGTCTTACTTTTTCTAACTGACCCTATCTTTTCTCTATCATTCAGCAACTACTATCTTGGAAGTTCTACTGTTCATACGTTACTTCCTTAAAACTTGAGTACCATCGTCCTTACAACCCTTATTTTTAAGTCTCATCAGTAGTACCTTTAAAAAGGTATTTCATGAAGATTACAGGTAGTGGATAAATACTGTCCTCAAGGATGTATAAACATTGT
Source organism: Lycium barbarum (assembly GCF_019175385.1). Classification (NCBI taxonomy): domain Eukaryota; kingdom Viridiplantae; phylum Streptophyta; class Magnoliopsida; order Solanales; family Solanaceae; genus Lycium; species Lycium barbarum. Next base: position 61,806,701 of record NC_083344.1, on the reverse strand, counting down.
TAATACCACATATCATACTTTACCGATTACCGTCACTACATAGCATAAAACCTCTCAATTCATACTTGCTTAATATTACAAATATTTATTTCACCTTTAACACATTATCAAAGGTGCAGATATACCTGTGACGGCATCGGGGAATGACTATAGATCCTGTCGCTCAGCTAAAGCATACATACGGGGCTGAGTGGCACCTGAAGTAGATGCTCCCCCTCTGCCTCTGCCTCGACCTACTGGAATCGGGGGAGTCTGCCCTCCCGGGGGCACCGAAGAAGAACTAGTCGTTGATCCTGTGGGCTGAACCGCACACCTACCTCCTTGAAATGGGCACTCTCTCATAATATGACCTGACTGGCCACAAACATAGCAAACATCCTAACCCAATCGGCACGGTCCCCAATGTAGCTTACCGCACTGGGTACATTGTGGTATAGATGATCTCATCTAGCCTCAATCACTCCTATACCGAGAGCCCAACTCTCTGAAACTATGATCCGGTCCGAAATGACTAGAGCAATCGGACCCCTGGCCTACGACTGGTAGATGTACACTAGTCACCGACTGGCCTGAGTGTCTAGAATATGACTGCCTCGATCCCCCTCAATAGTCGCTATCGGCACCTATGGATCTGGCCCTCTTACTTTGCCCCTTATCAATATCACGCTCACCCTTTTGCGGATGTTGTTGCTCTTCTAAATTTTGGGCATGGGCTTGAATGCGGGAAATATCCATCCCGTCTTGCAATGAAGCCGTTAAGCAATCTTTAAATAAATGTGGCCCTAAGCCACTCACAAACCTGTGCACCCTATCTCCCATGTCGGCCACCATGGTTGGAGCATATCTAGCCAATGAATTAAACTGGCTATACTCCTGGGCACTCATATTTCCTTGCTTCAAATTTAAGAACCTATCTGCTCTAGCTCGGCAAACCTCGGGTGGCAAATAGTGGCGGATGAAGGCATCTACAAATTCTTGCCAAACCGGAGGAGGCACATTCTCTTTTCTTGATGATATTTAATTATTACACCATAAAACTGCCACATCCCGGAGTTTATAAGATGCTAACTCCACAGATTTAGTTTCGGAGGCATGAATAATCTTTAATGTTCTCAACATTTCATCAATAAAAACCTTGAGGGTCTTCATTTGGCTTTGACCCGAAAAACTCCGAAGGATTCAAACTCAAAAAATCACGGGCTCTAGTACTAACGGCCCTATCACTTGAACACGAACCCTGCCGCTGTGCCTGGGCGGCAACTAACTGTGTCAATAAATGGATAGCCTCGGTCACTTGTTGACCTGAAGCAACCGGTGGAGGAACTGGAGGCATATGAGATGGAGCTGAAACCCTTTCTTGTTCTTCTATAATAGGTGGGGTAGGAGAAGTATTAGATGTAGTCTCATTATGTGATTCACCCTCTTTTACATTCATTAGTGGCTCTCTTTCTACCCCCCGTTTCATCGTAGTCTTTCCCTTCTGGGCGACTGTAGATTTTCCATTTGGCGGCATTTCTAAAATCATAGCACATTATTAAGGAGGAGAAAATCTTATAACACAGCTCTATCGCACGATCTCTTAAGATGAAAGATGGTCATTTTTCCTAAATGCCCTGTAGCCACTTGTTTATTAGTGTGGCGCGCAACACACCAGAAACAAGAATCTACTAGACACGGCTCGTAGACACTCCCTAGGACTGAACTGCTCTAATACCACTTTTGTCACGACCCGACTAGGGGCCGTGAAGGGTACCCGGGGCTAACCACCGAGCACCACTCGTTCTATTACTCATTCTACGTACAATCGTATTTCTTATGCCCATAATAGGAAAACCATTTTCAATTGATACATAATTACCTTTATATACATAAGCCCTTTGGATATCAAAATAATACATATATATATATATATATATATATATATATATATATATATATATACACATGGGAAATCGTGAGACCATACTACCCACACATACGTATCTACGAGCCTCTACTAGAGTACTAGAAATATGGACGGGACAAGATCCCGTCGTGCCCAAAATACATATATGTATATATATATATATATATATATATATATATATATATATATATATATATATAAATATATATACACACACAAATGAATCAATCAAATAGCACCTCCGGAATAATGGAGTGCTCTTGTAAATCTGCTGATGGCTCCAATGGATCTGCACCGTCTCCCTGTCTACCTGTGGGCATGAACACAGCGTCCAAAGAAAACGGACGTCAGTACGAATATTGTACTGAGTATGTAAGGCATGAATGAAATGAACATAATAGAGAAATCATAAGACATAGGATGAAGATATAACCTGCGTGACTTTTAAGGGTGGATACCTTTTATGCCTATATCATATATAATCATATTACATGTCTCGTCATAGCGCATACATCATCGTATCATATATATATATATATATATATATCGTAGTACCGTATCTGCTCATATACATAAAGCATTATCCGTATTCAGCCATGTAGTGGCTCGAAAATATCCGTATTCGGCCACGTAGTGGCTCGACATTATCCGTATTCGGCCACGTATTGGCTCGACAATATCATATACATGTCATCCGTACCCGACCATAACAAGGCTAGGTATATCTCATCATCATCATTGCCATCACATACATCTCATAAGTTTATCATAACTTTCCATAAGGCATACATTTGAATTTAAAGACAATCTATGAAAATCATATCATATTCGTAGCATGAACTTCGTATAAATATCGTATGATAGACTTTATAATCTCCAGACTTAGGCTCATCAATACCATCCTCGCATCTATGGCATATCTGTTACCTTTATCTCATATGAAATCCTTTATGAACATAGACTTGTAATTTTTTCGGAGCATTGGTCATAGGACATGCATTAGAGCTTATAGACAATCTATAACAATATCGGGGTGACATAAGGTCGAAAACCCCCGATTACATTATGAAGTGACCATATTCATCATATCTCACCTTGAAGGAACTAACATTTTTAGGTGAATGTACACCATGAACAACATCAAGAGATCGTAAATAAGATCATTATCTTCATAGACATCATTCTTTGTTTTAGAATCTCTAGGCTTAAACATATCATCATTATTATCACATTCATGACATATTCCTCATCTTTATCTCATAAGAAGATCTTTATCAATGTTGACTCATAGTTCCCGGAATGTAAGAAAGTCATGGAGAGGTAGGGGAAATAATATCATAGGAATCATATAAGGACCATCATCTTCGTAGGAATGTCATTCATGAGCTTTAGGACTTCTAGACATAGATTCATCATCAATATTGTCATGCTCGTAACGTGTCTCTTTTCTTTATCTTGTATGAAGCTCTTTATAATCGTAAACTCATAGTTTCCGATATGTAGGAAAATCATGGAAAGATAGAAGGATTCATGCTAGAGGAGTCATGCCTTAGAAAGAAGGGACTAGCCTTACATACCCTGTCCTTTAGCTATTCTACCGCTTGATCGTTCTCCTTCAATGCTCACGTCTTTACCTTCAAGGGAGTTCGTATTAATATTAGTTAGACGATTATAAAAACGTGCTTACTAAAGCTAGAAAATTTTGGGCGGCATTTCCATTGTTTCTACTAATTTCTCCATATCTTATATCAATCCCCAAATATCCATAACAACATTCACAATATTAGAGGCAACAATCATCATTCATCTACATTATCCACATTTCATAATTTCACTTCAATTCCTCCAAAATCATGGTCATGGTTCACTATTACGTTTTCCCACATATAATACTTACCCCATGTTCTAAATGTCACTTATAGCATACTTATAATCACAACATATCAACATTTATAATTCAGCCCAAACTACCACTCAACAATGACACTATTCCCACATTCATGAACCATTTTCTATATCCTTCTACAATTCAAGTGTTTTAACTTTTTACACCATAAACAACATGGACTGATCATAAAACTCACCTTAGATAATGTAAGAATAAGCCTTGAGTGAAAATTCTCTTCTTGCACCAAAACCCTAGCTCACTTCCCTTGGGATTTCCTGGCTTAGATGAACTTTGTTATGTTTCATACACTTGATTTTGTGGGTTTAATGAAGTTGATCATGAATCTTCCTTGAGTTCGTGTGGATGAAGAGTAGAGAGGGTTTTTCTACAGTGTTCTTGAAGTGAGAGGTGAAAATAAAATGAAATAAATGAACTTGGGTCCTCTTATATAAATCATACAATCTGTCCCGACACGAACATACGGACCAACATACGGTCCGTACTTTTTATACGGGCAGTATGTCTGGCCGTATGTTTGGTCCAGTGAAGGTTGCCCATATGGGCTAAATATACGGCCTAACATATGGCCAGTATAATTTATACGGCCAGTATGTTTGGCCGTATAATGCCCAGTTATTCCGATTTCGTTCTCGTCGACTCGTTTGATCTCCAATCCTTATGGAACCTTCTTGATACTTGTTTAACACATCAATACCAATCTAAGGGACGTTATCACTCTTCTCCAAGACATCATTATGCCATCCTTAACTTTTCACTCGTAATTCTTACCCGACACACAACATACCCCTTGCTTTCCTTGACAACCTTATTCCCTCACCTCAAATGTCTTTAAAATTTCGATTAGGATCGTCAAATGTTATTTCTTACTTATAAAAACACTGTATAAGTTGTGCCCTTCATTAGTCTATTCATTGTACGTTAATGACTAATTTCCAAGGTGTAACAGGAAAGTCCTAGGTTGTGTGGGCCCAAAACGTCATCAGATCCAAGAGATTTGGCCCAAAATCCAGTAATTTAAGGTGGAAATACGGAAGAGTACTGCCTAGGCACTTGGGCGTACATATATGTACATCCCGTACATTCCCCGTAGAAGAGGGCATACATTTTTCGAAGATTAAAGCTCGTTCTTTGCATTGTGTGGGCGTACATTCCTCACGTCCTTAGGAATACAGGGCGTATTCTTTCCGCCTCCTTGGGCGTACATTGCTATATTGTTCCATAAAGTTACAAAAGTTTCATAAGCAAAGTACGAGGCCAAAACCAGCCTGTACATTAAGTATTGGACGTACATTGAAGTACGTGGGGTACTTTCCAACCAAGGTTTGAATTGATCCTAATTAAATTTCTTTCACTTCTAATTCATTTCAATTTCAAAAAAAATTCCTTGGGATTGCTTGTTGGTTTGTGTTCCTAATCCTTTGGTATCTCAGATCAATTAGGGCTTCACGGCCGCGTTTCAAATTTATCACCTACCCGGGCCCAAAATTTCATTTACTTTTCGATTTTAGCATTCCATTTTCTTGTGTCTCTCAACTAGTAGCCATTTAGTAGTTGTTCCTACTTGTGTTTACTAGTTCTAGTGTACGCATTTCTTTCGTGCTAATTTCATTCAAGCTTTTCTTCGTTTTATTTCGTTGAAACTTTTGGGCTCTCGTCCGTTTTCTTTGAGTGATTTGTCATTCATCTAAACAAGAATCCATTTTACCACAAAGGATAAGCAACGTGTGTATTTGATTGGACGAGAAATTCATCAACAACTTTGAAAGAGCACGAAGTGTGGTAAGGTTGAGAGTTCGATATGAGTGACGCGAGGCTTTTATTACTAACATTGTTTGCTAGTTTTGTAGGACATAATGTCTAATTAAGGAGACCGTCCTCATAAAGGGGATGAATCATCATACTTGGTGATTTCGATGAACATGATCATTAGTAAATTGTCGACATTAATGGCGAATTTGGGTGATTGATGGCGAGGATAGATCATTTGGAGGAAAAGGTGGTGCAAGTTCAGTCCTCAAGTAGAGTGGGCACTCCCCATTCTCAAGTTGAAGGGGATTTGGGCAACAACACGGACACTACTCCAACTATTACACCCGACCAAGTACAAGCCTTGTGTTTCCCACCTACCACTTTCTCACCTAACCCAAAAGCACCACGACAACAACCACCCACATTCCAAAACACCAATCGACAAACCTATCCCCAACTATACCGAACATCCCAAAGTGAACCCGCACCCCAAAGAACCCCACATAATGTACCACGTGTTCCCCAACAACCACCCCAAGACTAATTCCAAACCCAATTCTAAAACCATCTTTATGATGAAGAAGCGGAAGAAATTGCCCAAGAGATGAGGTAGGATGAACCACGGCAATGAGGAAGGCGTGGGAGATGAACAACCGGGGTAAAGGAAGGCAAGGTGGTTTTGAAAGGTTCCAAGGCAATGAAGCGAGGTTCCAAGGTCATGAACACCGAGGGAGGTGGCAAGGAAATGTGGCACATGTTGACATTGATCGAAATTTGAATACTATCACGGTAACACTTTCGAGATTCAAGGGAAGTAGTGACTCGGAAGACTTCCTTGAGTAGAAATTGCAAAGTGAGAGGATAATCCTCACCAATAATGTGTCGGAAGCTTTGAAGGCAAGGTATGCCCTCACCGAATTTGAGGGATACGTATCAACTTGGTGGGAATCCAAGAAGCGGGATACGGCTCAACGTCAAATGTTTGACATTCCTACTTGGGATGAGTTTATTGAGCTCATTGACGCGAGTTATCTACCTCTTACATACTATCAAGAAGTGCTCAAGAAGGTATACATGTTGAAGTAAGGCTCCAAGAGTGTCGGGGAGTACTTTGATGAATTCGAAAACTTGAGGATGAAGTCCAAGATTGAGGAGCACTTGAATTACACTCTCATAAGATTTGTAGCCAGCTTAAATTGGGAGATCTCCAAACCCATGAGGCTACAAACTTATAATATCTTAGAGGAAGCTTTTCATGACGCTTCCAAGGTTGAAGCGGATTTGAAAGACAAAAAGGCTTACAAAGCTAAGAACACTCCATCTTCAACATCGAACCAAGGGAAAGAGAAGTGGAAGGCGTGATAGGATCCTACTTGGCACACCTCATTTCAAGACTTACATCCAAGGCCAAGATATGGAACTTCAAGCCCTACAAGCGGCATGGATGACAAGGATGACGTTGAAGGCCTTCAGAGGTTCCTACAAGCCATACAAGATGGCTTATGATGTGTGGAAGGTGGCTTGGGAGTTGATTGAAGGAGAAGTTACTAGAAAGGGGACCAAATGCGCAAAGTGGCCAAATATGCAAACAGGGACATTTCAGCAAATTGGCTACACTTGCAAAACATGGACAAGATCGGGAGTTTGCTATTTGTACAAGTAAGGTTATGCTTGCAAGAAGGCCATGCATGCAAGGTTGATTATAGGGCCATCTATGCAAGGAGGGGCGTGTTTGGCCATTGAAGGCCAATTCGCGAATGGAAGACTACACAAACAAGACTAGCCAAACAAGGCCCTTACTTCATTAAGGGTAGCATTGTAATTGCCTATTAGTCTTCTTTACTTAGCTTGTATATATAACTTGTCTTTCATTTCATTACTTAGATTATGTTGAATGATGAATTAAGAAACTCCTTTGGAGATAGATTGTTTAGCTTAGTAGCTTTAGGGTTAGTTATTATAATGGTGGATTCCATTGTTGATCTTTGAACCATTAATTCCATTGATTTCATGAAGAGTTGTTTATTTGCGGATTCATTTGGATCACTCTTTCCTTGATTTCAAATAGTACAGGTTCTTTTAGGATTGCATTAGATTGGGAGGTGTTGGATTTAACATATCCAAGGTTGCCCATAAATTCACCCTAATTGGGTCTTGCTTTTATGCTCTTTTCTCAACCCTTTTCTTCAATTCTCATCCCTTTGTCTTCGTATCCTTTAATTTTTCCGCATTTTAATTGATTTGGCTTCATCCCCAAATTGATTCGTAACATTTGGTATCAGAGCATAGGCTAAGTGATTGTTCCTACAATTTCTAATCCTAGGCTCAAAATTTGAAAATCCCAAAAAACAAAAAAATCAAATATCTGAAAATTCACAACAAAAAAAATCAAAAATTGAAATTATGGTTTGATTTGAGTGTTTTCGAAGTTGGATTTGAGTTTGTTGGGGTGAAATACATTTAAATCTGCAGTTTGGTGAAGTTTGAAGGTGTTTTGAGAAATTCCCCATTGAAGGTTCATCAAAACTTGAAGAACACAATTGGGTCTTGTTGATTTGGATTGAAATTGACTTCAATAGGCATTGGGCTTTGTTCTCCTAGAAAAGAGGATCTTAGATATGAAAGTTGGACCCAAAACGAGTTGGAATTAAGGTACTTGAAATTTTTAATGTTCTTCCTGTCTTGAGGACATTCATACATTCATCTTGAGGAAGAAGACCAAAAAGGAAGTTTTGATCTAAAATTTTCGTAGTCCAAGTGCAAAAGGTGTTAAAACAACCCAAAGGGGTAATTACTAGGTTGAGTGGGCCTCAGGAAATCATCAAGGTTAGAAAAATTGACCCAAGATCCAAGAAATTCGAGTACAAAACATCATCAACGGAACTGGTATACAGTCCATTGTGCGGACCATATAAAATTCCACGGTCCGTCAAAATTGTGGTGTCAAATTGGATCGAGAAAAGTATCTTACTATTCCTTGTATACGGTAGGTAATACGGACGGTACAATATTTTACGGTCCGTCAAATTTCACACTTTTACCACTGTATAAAATACCCAATTCTTTGAACAATTATACGGTACGTTCTACGTGGCGTCAAATTTTATACGGGGCGTCAAATTGCCACTGTAGAAAATACGATAGTCCCAAAACATTTGACGGAACCATTCTACGGGTCGTCAAAATTTATACAGACCGTATAAATCAAGTTCCCACCGTATAATCCAAGTATCAACAGTACATTTCAAGGTATTTGTATCTTGATTCAACTTGGATTCCTTTCACTTTCATCTCATTCGCAAACCTCAAATCTTGTTCTTAACTCATTTCAATTCCAAAAAAATTCTTGGGATTGCTTGTTGGTTTTGTGTCCATAAACCTTTGGTAGGGAGCAAAGAAAAAACAATTTAGTTGTTTCAAATTGATACCTTAGATCAATTGGGGCTTCACGGCCGTGTTTTCAAGTTATCACCTACCGGAGCCCAAAGTTTTATTTTGTTCCTTATTTTAGCATTTCGTTTTCTTATATTCTTCAACTAGTGTGCATTTAGTAATTGTTCTACTTGTGTATGCTAGTTCTTGAGTCCGTCTTTCATTCATGCCAATTCTTTTCAAGCTTTTCTCATTTTGATATCGTTGAATGTTCTTGCCTCAAGTCCTTTTGCTTTATCGAGTCGTCCGTCTTTTAATTAACAAGATTCTATTCCTCCATAAAGGTTAGCAATCTTGTGAATTGATTTGGATTAAAAGGGTTCTTGACCAACCTTGGAAGAAGCTTAGGTTGAGAGGTAAGTTTGAGTGTAAATACGAGTGATGTGAGGAGCTTTTGCGACTAATCTTGTTTGCAAGTTTCGTAGGTATACGAAGACAAGACTTATGGAGAAGGAGAGATAAGGATTTCATCCATAGCTTCCGAGTCTTGTGGAGATGATTTTGAAGGTTATGCCTCTAGCAATGGAGGGCATGACTATAAGGGTGACGGAGGCTATGAGGGAGATGACATGGGCTATGAGCATCACTATTCTTACAATAAATATGATAGTGAAGGTGCTCATGAATCGTATGAGGAACATGGTCGATATGATCATAACTCGTACGAGGGGTGAAGAATACTACTCCGAGGGCAATTGTGAGGCAACACCTCATGAGGCTTATGAAGAAGAAGGAGTAGATGATTATGAAGAAGAGTCATATGGTGAATACGAACATGAGGAGTCTCATCTTACACACCATGGATATGGGGTTGAGTTGAGGTATGCTCCTTCCTCACACTTTCGATATGAACCAATTGGTGGGAATTTACAAGAATGGGAAGAATGTGACGATTATGAGCCTAATGGCTATGCGCTTTGTGGTTAATATACTTGTGAAGATAATGGGATTGAACAAAACTCTTATGAGGGATCTTTTAGTAAATATTCACGTACATCAGCTTGTGATACTTCCTATTCCAAGCAAAAAGGTATAAGTGTGTGGATTGGGATGAATAGGAGTCCGCCTAGAAGGAGAAGAGAGTATATATTTCCTCCTCCAAGAAACACGATGAATCTTGTTTCTTATCCTAAGCCAGAGTTACCATATTCCTAATATAATTATGATATGGAGGGTAGGAGGAGAGAAAAGTTGAGGGGAGATGACCAATATATCGGGTATGAAGTCCGCCTAGAAGGAGAAGAGAGTATACATTTCCTCCTCCAAGAAACACGATGAATCATGCTTCTTATCCTAAGCCTGAGTTACTATATTCCTAATATAATTATGATGTGGAGGGTAGGAGGAGAGAAGAGTTGAGGGGAGATGACCAATATGTCGGGTATGGAAGTCCTTACGGCGGTTACTCAAATCTGACATCTTATCCTACTCCAAGGAATGCAATGAATCATTACTATTATCCTAATCTGATGTTACCATGTTCTCAAGGTGGTTATGCTATGGAAGGTAGGAGAGGAGTGACGATAGGTGAAGGAAGTAGGAGGAATAGGGGCCTCAAGCGAGGAATGATCCCAAAGAAGAAACAAGCACCAGTGGTGGGTTTAAGGCGATAAAAGAAACCCAAACCTTGTGAAGTAAAAGTGGGAAATAAAGAGGAGAATTCCCCTAACCCTTCTAAGGGAATACTTGGCACTTGTTCAAACTCCCATGAAATTAAGATAGAAAAGATTGAGAGGAGTAAGGGAGTGAAAAGTGACAACTCTAGAGAGGAAAAAGGAGAGGAAGTGAGGAGTGATGTGAGAGACTTTTCACAACCTCTTTCTAACCCTTGTAACTTTTCTTTCTTTTCTAGTGGTTTTGTTGATAGTGCAGGTATTATCGGAAGCAATCCAAATAATGAACCTCAACCTTTGGAGGATTTTGAGGTATTTGAGAGCTCCCCGAAGGGGCATGTGAGCTCCAAAGATGAAACCGAGGCAAAGAAGATGAATGCAAACTTCAAGGTACAATAGCTAATCTTAACTCTCTAAATGATGTGAACGAACATATTGTTGAAGTGACTATAAATGATAGCTTTTCCCTAAATGAGCTCAATGAATATGCCTTGTGATGTGCCTAATGCTATAGTGACAATTGACAATGTAATTGAAATGGATGGTCCAACACTAGTTGATCCTATTGATGACTATCTTGACTCTAATTTTGAGTTCAAATTGTGTCCACCTAGTGTTGATCCTCTTGATACACATGTTAGTACGTTGTCATGTAAATTGTTCGTGCACCAACTAGTTGATCCTAGCGATGACCGAATTGAATCTTCTAGCAAGGTCGATTTGAGTTCAACTAGTACGGGTGATGGTGTTGGTCAACTTGCTTCTATTGATAGTCCACTAATTGATAAATGTTGTGATGTACCTAATGAATCTCAATTTAGTGACAACTTTGACCAAGTTGATAGTGAATTTGAATATGACACACCACCTGTGTTTGATACCTATGGAGATGAGTCCCATGACCTTGACATTCTGTCATTTGTGGAGACTCAAGAGCCTAATGGTGTTATGTGTCATGTAGTTAGTCATAAGAACGAAAATGCCTTGAAAAATGACCTTTGTCTTTTTGAGAGTGAGACTGCATGCTTTGATTCTTCATTGTTCTTTGATCCTTCTCTCTTTATAGATAATGTGTTATTCGAAATTGACATGACTATTGAGAGTGATGAACCTAGTGGGGTGTTTGGTAATGTTTGGCATTTGGTTTCCTTTGGAGGCTGTAATGTGATATGTAACCCACTATGGAATGATGACACTCTTTCCCATGACGGAGATCTTCCTTTGAGGAATTGTAATCCATTTGTGGGGAAGGAAGGTGTTACAAAGGAAGGTGATTCTTGTCTAGAAATTGCAAATTCTTCCGTTCATGTTCAACTTCATAATAGCCTATTGAATGATATTATTCTTGAACCTAATAGTGAGGCTACATTGGAGAATGACATAGATGAGGAAGTTATCTTAAGTGATACCTTTCTTTATTACTTGTTTGCATATGATGACACTCTTATTTGTGTTGGGGGTGCATCTTATGTTGAGGAAGGTACTTGTGGGGTAGTTGGTTATTTTATTGACCCTAATAGGTGGCTATACTTCCCATTTGACCCGGGTGTTACTTGTTGGATTTAGGAACACCTTGTTTGGAAAATGAGTTCCCATGGTGCTTCATGTCAAATAGAACCAATGTAGTATTACATGCTTCGTATATTAAATGCATTGGTTTTATTACTCTATCCTCATGTCATGAACCTAGGAGGGATCAACTTCTTGATACCTCATGTGTGCAATTGTTATCCATAATTATCATTGATGTGTGGTTATACCACAAATTTGTTCATCCTTGGCATGAATATGTGATTATGGTTTCGTGTGCTAACCCTCAATCTTTGAGGAGTATGTTTTCGTATGTCTTCCCTTGGATTTTGATAGATTCGGATTCGAGGTTGAATCCTTTTGAAGAAGGGGAGGATGATATGATCCTACTTGGCACACCTCATTTCAAGACTTACATCCAAGGCCAAGATATGGAACTTTAAGCCCTACAAGCGGCATGGATTATAAGGATGACATTGAAGGCCTTCGAAAGCTCCTACAAGCCACACAAGATGGCTTATGATGTGTAGAATGTGGCTTGGGAGTTGATTGAAGAACAAGCTACTAGAAAGGGGACCAAATGCGCAAAATGGCCAAACATGCAAACAGGGACATTTCTGCAAATTTGCTACACTTGCAAAACTTCAACAAGATCGGGAGTTGGCTATTTGTATAAAGAAGGTTATGCTTGCAAGAACGCCATGCCTGCAAGGTTGATTAGAGGGCCATCTATGCAATGAAGGGCATGTTTGGCCATTGAAGGCCAATTCTTGAATGGAAGACTACACTAAGAAGACTAGCCAAACAAGGCCCTTACTTCATTAAGGGTAGCATTGTAATTGCCTATTAGTCTTCTTTACTTAGCTTGTATTAATAGCTTGTCTTTCATTTCATTACGTAGATTATGTTGAATAATGAATTGAGAAACTCCTTTGGAGATAGATTGTTTAGTTTAGTAGCTATAGGGTTAGTTATTATAATGGCGGATTCCATTGTTGGTCTTTGAACCTTTAATTCCATTGATTTCATGAAGAGTTGTTCATTTGTGGATTCATTTGAATTATTCTTGCCTTGATTTCAAATAGTATAGGTTCTTTTAAGATTGAATTAGATTGGGAGGTGCTGGATTTAATATATCCAAGGTTGCCTATAAATTCACCCTAATTGGGTCTTGCTTTTATCCTCTTTTCTCATCCCTTTTCTTCAATTCTCATCCCATTTTCTTTGTATCCTTGAATTGACTTGGTTTCATCCCTAAATGGATTCGTATCAAGGCGTCCCTTTGGGAGAAGCCCAAGATCACTACTCTCACTTCTCAAGCTAAGTTTGACAACAAAGCTAAAGTACACGACCAAGCCAAAGGAGGTAACAATGCTAAACCCAACTTCCCTCGTCCATCTACCATTCAATTTTTCAAATGCCAAGGTAGAGGACATATTGCAAGTGTATGTCCCAATAGGAGAGCAATTATGTTCTTACGGGATGGGTACCAAACCGATGAGAAAGAATAGAGCAGAGTTAGTGTTGATAATGAGGGAGGAAAAGTGAGAATGAGGGAGGCACCGAAAGTGATGAAGGGGAAAATATGGAGGAAAGATTGAATTTTGCTATTGTAGTTAGAAGAGCCATGGGGGCACTAGCTAGAGAAGAGGTTAACCAAAGAGAAATTTTCTTTCATGCTAGGTGCAAAAAAGTGGACAAGGTGTGTTCATTGATCATTGATGGTGAGAGTTGTACCAATGCTGTAAGCCAATTTTTGGTTGACACCATGAAATTCCCTACAAGAAAACACCCTAGCCCCTACAAGCTCCAATGGTTAATGAGTGTGGTGAAATGAAGGTAACCAAGCAAACCATTATCAAGTTTAGCATTGGTAGGTACCAAGTTGAAATATAATGTGATGTGGTACCAATGCATGCATGCCATTTGTCGCTTGGGAGGCCTTGGCAATTGGAAAGAGATGCTCAACATAGTGGAAGATCCAACAAGTACTCATTTGTGTTAGATGGCAAGAAATTCACCCTTTCTCCATTGACTCCTATGAGGTTAGTGAAGACTATAGAATCATGAAGCAACTCTGTGAGAGGGCTCAAAAGGGGAACACGGAGGTTAGTGAAAAGGAGACCTTGGTTACCCAAGTAGAACAAGGTTCAACTCAAGAGAAAAGGAAAAGGTGTATGGTTGCCAAACACACCTTTTGTTCGAAGGGCATGATGGGTGGAGAGCTTATATGTGGTGATGTTAGGGAGTTGTCACCAACTCCTACTAACCCTTCTAACCATTCTACTTCTTCTAGTTATCTTGTTTCCTTTGTAGGTACTCATGAAGATGATTATCCCAAGGAGACAATACCCGAAGATCACCAAGTCCATTTGGAAAGAGAAGTACTTCAAACCTCCTCGGAAGAGGAAAGTCAATACAAGGAAGTTGACCAAGGTAACAAAAGACATGTGCTTGAACTCCAAGGTAACAAAGCTATTCCTTATACTCTAACGAGCATGGAGGAACATTTTGTGCTTAATCGGCAATTGAGTGAGGTGAGAGTTTTGTGTTGTTTGAAGCACTTGAATCTTTGCTAATTAATGATGATGTCCTTGTTGAGAGTGCCCTCACACTAGTTGATCATTGTGATGACTGGATTGGGTCTTTTTGCAAGACCAATTTGTGTCCACCTAGTGTTGGCACTTGTGCTTCTATTGTTCCTTTTGAGAGTAGATTTGTTTGCTTTCATTTCCAACTTTTAGTTCCACATTCTCTCCTTAAGGAAAATCTACGTAATGGATTTGTGCAAAGTGAATTGAGGCATGTCTATGTCTATGACCCCGGTGTTTTATGCTATTTTCATGCTTTGACATTGAGAACACTTTTGGATAGGATTAGTGCAATGAATAGAATTCTAGGTTTGGATAATATTGCTCTAAATATTGCACTTACTCCATGGAGGTCACCCTTACTTCATGTCTACTAGACCCCTTGTCTCTTATCTTAGATCCATGGGCATCTTAGTTTTCTCATTGCTTACGATGGTTGTTGATGTGTGGGTGTACTAAAAGTTTGTCCATCCTTGGAATGAAAGTATGTTATTGCTTTGTGTGCTAACCCTCGTGCCTTAAGGACTATGTTTTCGTCTATCTTCCTTTGGTTTTTGCAAGGTTCGGATTCAAGGACGAATCTTTTTCAAGAAGGGAAGGATGATATGATCCTAAAAGGCATGATTGGTGCTAATGGCTCAAGGGCATGGAAGAGGATGTTGGAGACACTTGTGGACCCACGTAAGAGAGCAAATGATGTTTGGAAAATAGCTTGGCATTGGAAGAGTTGCAAAGTGGCTATGCATCGCAAAGTGGCTTGATGCGCAAAATGGCTAAAAGTGCAAATATGGGGCTAAGATTGCAATTGGAGGTCATACTTGCAAGTTATGAGGTTAGAATGGCAATTGGAGGTCATAATTACAAGTTATGAGACTTTGGATGCAATTGCAGACCCATGAGGGTATTTTTGCAAAAGAGGTACTTTAGGGCCTTTTGATGTAATAGGTATTAGTATAAATAATTGCTTTCATCCATTTGGAAGACTTAGCTTGCATATTGATGATAAACTCAAATTGAAATATTTTGATATAGTTTGTTTGGTTATTGTTCAAGTGTGATTTCCAAGTTATGAAGTGAATTGCATCCATTGAATTCATCTAGATTGCTCATTTGTGGATCCAAATTGAGTCTTCTTCTTTGAATTCAAATTACTTAGGTTCTTTGGTTGAGATCCAATTAGGAGGATTTAGGTTTCATAGACCTATGTTTGCCTATAGATTTCATTACCAATCGGGTTTGGTATCTATCTTTCTATATTCTCATCCGCAATTTCCCATATCCTTTTTATTTCCTTTGTTTTTGTTTAATTCTTAGAGATTCCCTAGGTTGATTGTTATCACATAATATCCAAATCTTTCAGTATATAATTCTTGTGCATGGAACAATATGTATTATCTTGGATATCATATCTGATATGCTCCCTTGATTAGAAAGAACAATTATGCATATATGTATCTTATCTTTGTTAAAAAGCTACTAAAAGATGATCCCATTTTTATTCTTACCATGGAAACTTAGCCTATAGGTGTCCAGCCCACATAACCCATACCTTATTAGTCATGAAGTGCTACTACACCTAATAAACATCAAATATTACATTACTTGTCATGGTTCCACGTGGACATGACTAATGGGCCATTAAACATTTTATCCCCTACTAAAATAAAATTTGTAATTAATTCCTTGTTCCCACCTTAATTAAATATTAATCACTTTTGACACACTTCATATACTCATTATTATGATCATGTGATATAATATTATTGCATATCCTCTTGATACATGCACCAAATATTATTCCAATCATCGTCAACCCGCTTCTAAGTCTTAAATAATTTCGGGACTTGTCCTTTTATATACCGAGCTCTTGGTTTGCATGCTTGAATATGACCAAATCCTCCATGCTCGGGTAAATTTTCTCATGTTCGACGGTTCAATTTTCTCGTCCACCTTGGACCGTGTTTCGTTCAAATAAATGTCGAACCTCTACGAAACTTATTTTCTCCGATTCATTTAACCTCTAACCTTCACGACGCTTGTTCATCACTTGTTAAACATAACATAAACACTTATAACTTCAAAGATAATCCTATCCTTTGAGCTTATGTGACTAACTTACGATGCAACTTCACGTTCGAAAATACGGGATGTAACATCCTTCCCCCTTTTGGAACATTCGTCCTCGAATATTAAACTATGAAGGGCCGATGGGCATTGCACCAAAAGCTTCTTAATAATCATGTAACTATCCCTCTAACAACCATTAAACAATACTATAAAATCATCTTAGCAAGTTATCACATAATAGTAATTCTTCATCACTTCTCTTTTCATTTTCCTTTCGCGCATACTCCTATCATTTCCTCGACTTCTATCTGCTCACACCTTGCATTGAACTGCCAAACATCACAGGCCTTCATACATTATTCTAGATCTATATATTAAGGCTACATCATACGACTCTTATATTTCCTTTTACTTTTGTAGCTAAACCCCTTAATACCTGGAATCCATAAGCCGAAGGACGTGCTTTTAGCGATATCACTAACATATCTGAATACTGGACTATGGTGCTTCTGACTTCCATCTGAACTCCAGACTATTCACAATCTTCTTGTACTTTAATATCACGCACCATTTCTACCTTTATCTTATTTACCTTTAAATCTTGTATCTTATCACTTTCGATATGCATACTGCGCTATCCGAAGCTCTTTGTACTAATGTTCTTACGTGCAATCGTATTAGTCCTCTGGTTAGCTGTAGCCCTTCTCCATGCGATAACTTCTACATCAATAACAAACATAAATCCTGACACTTCTAATTTCGCTCTACCGCACGATTTGGATTTGAAAGAAGGGAAACCAGCTCCTGCATGCCCTCTAGTTTCCTGTTTATATAATGTGGTGCACAACACATTTATAAACAAGACCCTACTAGTCACAGCTTGTAGACAACCCTAGGACCGACCTGCTCTGATACCACTTTGTCACAACCCAACATTGGTGAGGCGTGATTAGCACTCGACACCTACTTCAGGTCGAGCGAACCAACTATGACTCATATCACCTATGTCCCGAAATACAAACAAGGCTAACAAGGCCACCTATGAACATGGTGATATCATATATAACAAACACTGGGCCATCTAGGCCAAGGTACGTTTCTATAACCAACTGTTAGACCCCGTATTTTATACATCGAGTTATTCGCGAAAGAATCGACGTGAGATAGAAACCTCGGATTTTTAATTTCTAAACTAGAAATAATCGGTTATAAATTTTACTTAGTATAAAAATGTTATTGGAGATTAGGAACTACTTAATTGTGGTATTAAGTAAAAATTAGTGGCAACAACGAGCCAAGGATGCACATTAACGTGCAACGGCCAAAAGATGACTCAAAGTCATCTAAAATAAGGCTATTATGGAAGACATACAAATATGCATTTAAATGTTGATTCATCCACTATACTTTCATTATATTGTGGACAACCAAATTGGAAGAAAAATGCATGTGAGGATTCGGCTAAGGTGGCTGAAATTGGGGGAGAAAAAGTTGAGGCATGCATTTGAATATTGAAGGTATCCATTATTTTATGAAGGCATGCATTATTTTATGAAGGCATACAAGTTGGATGAGTCATTGCACATTTAAATATTGACCATTCATCTTTGTATGATTGCAATGGACAAAGGTTAGTGTATGAATCATCCACTACACATGCAATTGCCTTGTAAACAATTAAATGGAAAGAAGAAGAAGAAAGGAAACAAAGAGTGAGGGTCGGCCATCTAGCGGAAAGTAGAAGGGAAAGAAATAAATTTTAAGTGCAAAGTTAATTTAGTGCTCAATGTCATGAGTGGAGCATGTGTTGTGTCCAACTGGTAGGAATCTTAGTTTAATCAAATGGATGACTAAGAGAGCTCATCTTTTCATTTCAACTTCACAACACAAAAATAGAAAAAAACTTAGAGCCAAGGAGGAGAGCCTCGGCCTAGAGAGCTGAAAATTGAGCTCTTTGTGTGTTGATCAAAAAAATAATTCTTCAAGAATTTCAACCCTTTAGAAAGTCCCTAGAAACGTGAAGATAGTCATTGGAGCAACAAGAACCCTTATCATTTCAATTCACAAACTCTAGCCAAGTTGAGAAGTCGAATTGTCAAGGTAAGATCTAACTTTCTTTTACATGTGTTAAGGGTGATGTAGATGTGTGAATATAAGTTTCATGCATGAAATGATGTGTTTTGATGTTGGAACATTATAGTAGCCATGGAATTATATATGTTGATGTTGAAGTATGGTTGTAACTTGGTGAACATGAATTGCATACATAAAATCATGAATGTTGGTGTTGGAATGATTATGTGGCCGTAGGGACTGTTTTAGTGGAAATGATGGACTGATTTTGTTTAGTAATTATGGTTTTTGCTATCATAGATTGCATGGTAAAAATAATGAAAAGAATTAGAAGGTTAAAGGTGAAGTTGTGTTAGTATGAAAATAAATCGAATCCATGATTTTATGTGTGTTATGTTGAAGCATAGTTAAGCCGTGTATGGACTGTTTTTGTAGAAGTTAGTGAACTGATTTTACTTGATATTTTAATTGTTATTGAAATGAATTTTATGATTGAAATAAAGGTGTTTAATGGTTGGAGTTTGAACTAAAGTCGTTTGTGAGTTGTTGTAAGGATTATAGAGATGACGATGTAGCTTAGTTGCGTATGAATTGATGTTGTAGTTGTCAGGTGACTGCTGGTCGTAACCTACTGAAATTATATGAAAATAAGACATGAAATAATGTGTAAGAATCGTATGTGGGTTTCTTAGTATGTTCGTAAACGTTTGCAAGAATTCCGAACATCTTTATGTCGTTGGTTAGAGATTGTTTTGGGATGTGTTGTTGTTGTTGTTAAGTTGGAAAAACTAATTATAATTAAGAGTATACATCATGTTGTCATAGTAATTGTGCTTCTATAGAATCATTTTGATGAAGTATTACGACTATACACTAATGAGAATAAAATAGAGGTGTCATAATCGCATGTAAACTATTATCGAATGTTGTAAGGTATGGGTTGATTTGAAATTGTATGCAGGCTGTTTTGACATGTTGTTGTTATTCTTAGTGAGCTTGGAAGATTATTTATAATTAAGATTATGCATTGTGTTGTATGTTGGATGGGCTGTTATAAAGTTGTTACATGCAAACGTCAAGGCTACGAACTATTAGGAATAACTTGAGAATGTAGTAGCCGTATGTGAATCGTTATTGCATGTTGTGAATGTGGGCTGTTTGGAATGTTGTGTGGGCTGTCCGGATTGGTATTGAACATATAATTATTGATGTTGGATTGGTTGTATGCAGTTGGTTTGGATACAAGAGAAAACGTCGTCTAAACATCTAGAAAGGAGTTACTAACGTTAGAATACGTTTTGAATCTCCCAGTAGCTTAACCGTAGTTATTGGTGTCTTAATATAGGTTGAAGTATTATTGGGAAGCGTATACATATTGTGTGACAAATAAGCGCTAAAGGTATGTGAAGCTAACCCTTCTTTCTTTTGGCATGATCGTTGTGAAATTAATATACGATATATATACGATTCCAAAGGAATTCCTATTCCTAGAGCCACTAGGATGGCTATTGATCTTGATTCCCATAACTTATGTTTTGATATATATATATTGATATGTGCATATGATTCAAAGTCCCATTTTGATATAATCCACAGGGACATCCGAAAGGTATATGATATGACAATTATTTGAACTTGCGAACAATGGTTCGTGTTGACTATTCTATTGAGTCCTTAAAAGTGTTTTGAATTGCATATAGTTCTCACTACTCTGCTCGTGCATACCTCAATATATCTTTCACCGAGTCCCGGGCCGGGTATGTTATCGTGCACACTTCCACTGCATTGTTCACCGAGTCCCTCACTAGAGGGCCGGTACGGTATACATATATATTATAGTGTTATGCTGTGTTATGGTGTTATGCTGTGTTACGGAGTTATGCTGTGTTACGAAGATATGCTGTGTTACGGAGTTATGCTGTGTTACGGAGTTATATTATATTTTGGAGTATGCTGTGTTATGTCGCCAGAGAAGGGGTGGCGACCATGTTCACCGAGTTCCATAATGGGGCCAGAAATGATATATGATATTAATGTGCATGATTTATGTTTCGAAAGCAAGTATTTGGTATTCTGATTATTGTACTCATTTTCTGTACTTCTTATTTCAGTTATGATCCTTTTACTGTACTTCACGCTTTACATGCTCGGTACATATTCCGTACTGACCACCTTTCTTCGGGGGGCTGCGTTTCATGCCCGCAGGTACGGATACGCGTTTTGGTGAACCGCCAGCTTATGATTTCCCTTCTGCTATCTTGGAGAGTTCCGTTATTCTGGAGCCCAGACTTTGGTATTGATCCTTTTTTATCTAAATATATACATATGTTATTTAAGGGTATGACGGGGCCCTGTCCCGTCATATTTCACTGTTGAAACTCTTAGAGGTCTGTGGACATATGTGTGGGTTGCGTATGGGTTCTGTTCAGCTGTGTCTATACGATGTGCTATGGTATGATACTCATTTATAGTGGCAGCCTTGTCGGCTTGGATATGATATTGTTATATGATGGCAGCCTTGTCGACTTGCGCATTATTTCATGATAAGATCGGTTGTGACTCCTCAAGGGACAGGTCGCCGAACATATATATATACATTTATGCGACAGTTCCGAGACTATGATTTAGTCGTCATAAGTTCCATATGGTGTTGTTGTGAACTGAACACATAGCTAAAGAGTGTGAATACGAGTGCCCAGTTCGGGTACTAGTCACGGCCTACGGGGTTGGGTCGTGACACCAACAGCCCAATGGCATACATATGTATAAGTACAAGGGCCTATGAGGCCAACATTACAACTAACATGATATGACTCACTGTGTGCATGACTCTGTCTGGAAAGCCTCTAAGAATACATTCACTAGGAGCCAAGCAAAGGAGCTTCAAGACCTTTAAGCTCTATCATTAATAAAGCATTTAAGGAGCTAGAAGAGAAGATCTCAAGAGTCTACAACATTTGGAAGGTGGCTTGGGAAGATTTGGAGAAGACATCTCAAAGTGGCTAAAACTGCAAGAGGGACATTTTTCCAAACTGTGGACGTTTGATGCAAATCTTGACTAATAATGCAATTCAAGGTCAAGAGTACAATTAGAGGCCACATTTGCAAGCTTTAGTAGTTTAGACCCATGTTGGGGGTATTTTTGCAAAGAGCCACTGTTGGGCCTTTGTTGTAAGCCCTAGACTATAAATAGGAGACTTGTTTCATTTTTCATTCTTTATCTTGAATATTGATGAAACTTGAGTGTAGTAGATTGTTTAATAGTTTTAACCTAATTTAGATTGTTTGGCTTGATTAACTAAGTGTGATTTCTTAGTTGTGCCTTGAATTGCTTTCCATTGAATTTGTCTAGGATTGCTCATTTGTGGATTCAAAGTTGAGTCCATTCCTTGAAATTCAAATTTCGTAGGTTTTTAGAATATCATTCCATTTGGAAGGGATTGGGTTTCATATACCCAATCTTGTTCATAGAATCTATTCTAGAGGTCTAGTATCTATCCAACTATCCTTCTTCCATCCCTCTCCTTCATCCACCCTTTATTTTGTTTTTCTTGTTCTTCAAGTTTTTAGAG
This sequence comes from Lycium barbarum, assembly GCF_019175385.1. Taxonomy (NCBI): domain Eukaryota; kingdom Viridiplantae; phylum Streptophyta; class Magnoliopsida; order Solanales; family Solanaceae; genus Lycium; species Lycium barbarum. The sequence continues at coordinate 61,784,259 of NC_083344.1, read as the reverse complement.
TTTCTTAGGTGAATCTTATCATTTGGTATCAGAGCTTAGGCTAAGAGATTGTTCCTACAATTTCTAATCCTAGGTTCTTCATAGTTTGAACCAAAAAAATAATATATATACATTTCGAAAATTCCCAAAAAAATATCGAAAATTGAAATTGTAGTTTGATTTGAGTGTTTTTGAAGTTGCATTTGAGTTTGTTGAAGTGGAATACATCTAAATTCGAAGTTTGGTGGAGTTTGAAGGTGTTTTGAGAAATTCACCATTGAAGGTTCATCAAAGCTTGAAGAACACAATTGGGTCTTGTTGATTTGGATTCAAATTGACTTCAATAGGCATTGTGCTTTGTTCTCCTATCAAAGAGGAACCTATACCCGATGGTTGGAGGGAAAATGAGTTGGAATTAAGGGACTTGGAATTTTGAATGTTTTTCATGTTCTTGAGCACATTCATAAATTCATCTTGAGGAAGAAGACCAAAAGGAAGTGTTTGATCTTCAAATTTTGGGTCAAAAGGTGTTTTCTACCCCAAAAGGGGAAAATACTAGATTTAGTGGGCCCAAGTACAAGGAATAATCAGAAAAAGAAGCATCCAAACAAATCCCAAGACAAAAATTAAAGTCACAAAAGTTGTCCCGTATGCGACACATGCTAGTGGCATGTGGCTCCGCATGTAGCACATGCTAGACGCATTTGGTGCAGCATCCTTTGACAGAGAATTGAGAATTTTTGGTCTGCATTATATGCTAGACGTAGATCACCCTAGCTGATACAAGAACAGATACGCGGAAACAATAAAATGACAAGGAAAAGAAAAGATAGATAGATTGACACAAAAATAGGCACAATTAGGCAACCAAAACTCTAGATTAGTCTTTACCTCATAATTACACACTATTAAGCACCTCGTCACTTAGGATGACCTCAAGGGAATTGAATTCCCAAGCAACCAATTCTCTCAACAAACAATAATCAACAAGAGCCTACCAAAGGCCTCTCACAAGTTTCCCTTTCTAGAGATAACCCTAAAACACTCAAAATATTCATCAATTCATCAAAAGCCACTAAATGAAATGTTTGAGCTACTATTTATACTAAGCCAATAAAGAACACAACTACATTATTACATAAATGCCCTTAATGAGACAAGGGCCTTGTTTAGCTAGCCTTGTGGAGATGAAAGTCTTAAATTTAGGAAGTGGCCTCTTTTCCAATCATACCCTTCCTTTACTCATTTAGCCACTTTGATGCTCTTCCATCCCCAATCTGTCCTCCCATGCTATCATCCACACTTGGAATCCCCGGGATGGTTCTCTACATGTCCTTAAGGCAACTCGGCTTGCATCATTCTCCCCTTCTTGAAAAGGATTCGTCCTCAAATCTATACCTTGCAAAACCATAAAGGAGACAAACAAAAACCAAGTCCTCAAAGGATGAGGGTTAGTGTTAGAGTGGACCAACCTACCACCATGCCAAGTAAGCACAAATTTGTGATATAGCCAAGTATCAGCCATCTTAATGAAGAATAAGCTCTCAAGTAGAGCACCAAGTGTCATGACCCAACTAGGGGCCGCGACGGGTACCCGGAGCTAGCTACCGAGCACCGCTCGCTCTACTACTCATCTTACTCATTTAATGCTCTTTTGCAAATTTTATACATGAAAGCATAAGAAAACATATTTTGTATAGAAACATAAATGCTTTATATTCATTTGCCTCTAGGCCATCAAAATAATATATACATATATGTAATAACATCTCGTGAGACCATCTAACCCACACTGCGTATCTACGAGCCTCTACTGACATACTGTATATATAGACGGAATAAGATCCCGTCGTTCCCAAAATATGCATATGTACCAAAAGAATAACCATAAGCACCTCCGAACAATGGAGTGCTCTCTATCAGCCGGCAGCTACTGAGGATCTGGGCCAAGCTCACCTCCCTGTCTACCTGTGGGCATGAACACAGCGTCCAAAGAAAATGGACGTCAGTACGAATATTGTACTGAGTATGAGAGGCATAAACAATGAAGAAAGACATCAATAATATAATGAGAATATCAACATGAAACATCTGGATCTGAATGACAATCATAAGGGAAGTAATGCATGCTGTCTTACTCAAACTCATCACCATGTCATATGTGCATGATATGTAAGCTCCCCGTCCATGTTGGAACGGTGTGATAATCAATAACATTAGCCCGCGTCCAGGACTCCCGCGTCCGGGGTACCATCTCATGCCGCCCACTAGTGGTTCCTTGCTTTAAATTCAAGAACCTGTCCGCTCTAGCTCGGCGGACCTCGGGTGGCAAGTAATGACGAATAAAGGAATCCACAAATTGTTGCCAAACGGGAGGTGGTGCATTCTTTCCTCTTGATGCCATCCAATTTTTGTACCATAACACTGCCACATCGCGGAGTCTATAAGAGGCCAACTCCACGGATTCGGTCTCGGAGGCATGAATAATCTTTAAGGTACTCGACATTTCATCAATGAAGTTTTGCGGATCTTCATCCGGCTTCGACCCAAAGAATTCCGGGGGATTTAAGGTCATAAAATCACGGGCTCTCGTACTAGCTGAACGATCACTTGGGCCCGCATTCTGTCGTTGTGCCTGAGCGGCAACCAATTGTGTCAATAAATGTATGGCCTCGGATACTTGTTGACCCGAAGCACCCGGTGGAGTAATCGGAGCTGAGGCTCCTCCTTGCTCTTCTACATCGGGCACGACCTCATTTTGTGATTCACCTTTCTCTACATTCATCGGAAGCTCTCGTTCTGCCCGCCTTTCTGTCGTAGCCTTGCCCTTCTGGGCGGCGGTAGCTTTTCTCTTTGGCGGCATTTTTCTGAAACCATAACACACTTTTAGGAAGGATGTAATCTTAGGCATGGCTCTATCGCACTATCTCATGAGAAGAAGGATGGTCATTTTCCTAAATGCCCTGTAGCCTCTTGTTTATTAGCGTGGCGCGCAACACACCATAAACAAGAATCTACTAGACACGGCTCGTAGACACTTCCTAGGACGAACTGCTCTGTTACCATTTCTGTCACGACCCAACTCGGGGCCGCGATGGGTACCCGGAGCTAGCTACTGAGCATCGCTCGCTCTACTACGCATCTTACTCATTTAATGCTCTTTTACAAATTTTGTACATGAAAGTATAAGAAAACATATTTTGTATAGAAACATAAATGCTTTATATTCATTTGCCTCTCGGCCATCAAAATAATACATACATATATGTAATAACATCTTGTGAGACCATCTAACCCACATTGCGTATCTGGGCCAAGCTCACCTCCCTGTCTACCTGTGGGCATGAACACAACGTCCAAAGAAAACGGACGTCAGTACGAATATTGTACTGAGTATGAGAGGCATAAACAATGAAGAAAGACATCAATAATATAATGAGAACATCAATATGAAACATCTGGATCTGAATGACAATCATAAGGGAAGTAATGCATGATGTCTTACTCATACTCATCATCATGTCATATGTGCATAATATGTGAGCTGCCCGTCCATTTCGGAACGGTGTGATAATAAATAACATTAGCCCGCGTCCAGGCCTCCCGCGTCCGGGGTACTATCTCATGCCGCCCACTAGTGGTGTCTGCCCATGCCAAAAGGTCAAGGTGTATCCGTATAGCTGCCCGCCTTAGCGGTGACTGCCCGGCCAACTAGGCACGGTGTCAAATGCTCATGTCATGCTTATCATAAAATACTTATAGTAATATGCTTATCATCATATGCTTAGCTTATCATAGTACGTGCATAAGGCTCATGATCCGCTTTACTATATCGCGGTGACGTAAGGTCGTGATCCCCCGATCCCATTATGGAGCAATTACTGACATTCTGCCTCACCTTGAAGGAACTAGCACATAAGGTGAGTGTAGGCAATAAATAACATCATTATCAATATAGCATCATCATACCGTATCTCTTATCTCATATATACATTTATGAATATAGGGTTTTAACTTTCCGGAAAATGGGAACTCATGAAGAGGATAAAGAGTTTACACTATAGGATTCATGCCATTAGAAGGAAAGGACTAGCCTCACATACCTTGGTCGTTTAACTAAGCTATCGCTCACTTGTTCTCCTTCGATATCACGTTGTTACCTTCATGAGAGAATTTGAATTAACATTAGTTAATTTACTACAAGAATGCATCGTTAATTCTAGGAAAAATTGGGCAGCACTTCCTTTGTTTATACTACTTTTCCCATGTTCTATATCAACTCCCAACATTCACAATACTACTCACAATATCACAATCAACAATCATCATTTATGTATATTTAGCAAAATCCACCATTTTCCTCCAATTTTCCCATATTTCTCCTTATAACTCATCTTTGTGTTTTCACGCATTTAATACTTGTTTCATGATATAAGCATCATTATAACATATTCATTATCACAACTCTTCAACTTTCATGATTCAATTCCACTATCATTCAATTATGTCACTATTCACTCAGTAATGACCCACTTTCTATGTTCTTCTACATTTCAAGTATCTAAGCCTTCCAATACCTTAAACCACATGAAATGATCATGAAACTTACCTTGGATGATGGTTGAACAAGTCTTGAGCTGAAATACTTCACTTAGACAAAACCCTAGTTCCACCTTCTTTGGAATTCCTTGACTTAGATGAGCTATGAGGAGTTTCACATTCTTGATTTCATGAATTTGGGTGTTATTGATCTTGATTTTCACTTGAATTCCTGGTTTGGAAGTGTTTGGAAGTTCCTAGAGAGAGATTTGGTCGTGTAGTGAGAAGGAGAAATAATAAAAATGAACTTGGATCATATTTTTATAAATACAAAACCAGTCCCGATGCAATCATACGGTCCATTATACGGTCCGTATAATTGACCGTAAAACTGACTCCGTGATCACCCCTTTCTGTGTAAACTTGACGGTTCATTTGACGGGCCGTATAATTTTATGCGGTCCGTATAATCTACCGTAAAACCCACTTTTCTTCAACTTCTTTCTGTGACACTTTAACGGTTCATTATACGGCCGTAAAACCATTATACGGTCCGTATAACCTACCTTATCACCAGTTTACTGAGTCTTATTTTGTCACTTCGTTTAATCTCCGATCCTTACGGGACCTTCTTAACAATTGTTCAACACCTCGATACCAGTCAAATGAACGTTACCACTCATCTCCACAACATCGTATACGCTGTATCCTTGTTAGCCTATTCACTGTACGCTTAACGGGAAAATTTCCGGGGTGTAACATTCTTCCCCCCTTTTGGAACATTTGTCCTCGAATGTTAAACACTCGGGATTCTATAAAAATTTCGCCAGAGTTTTCCCTGTAATCTGGTACCACTGACCTGTCACAGCAACCCATAATATCATCGCTTCACAGGGCTACATCATAATATCAACACATCTATGGCCATACACGACCAAAAGCATAAAAATAAAGCATACATACCTTATATCGTCGACGTTTCATCTTGAATCTCTTCCAGGGATTGGAACAAATGGGGGTACATGGATCTCATCTTCTCCTTTGCTTCCCAAGTAATTTCTTCCCGGTTGTTGTTCCGCCATAGAACTTTGACTGAAGCAACCTCTTTACTCCGAAGCCTTCACACTTGCCTATCTAGAATATCAATAGGCCCTTCTTCGTATGTTAGCTTCTCTGTCACTTGCACATCCTCTATCGGAACTATTCTTGTTGGGTCTCCAATGCACTTGCGGAGCATCGAAACATGGAATACTGGATGGACCGATTCAAGCTCCGAAGGCAGTTTCAATTCATAAGCAGCCTGACCCACCGTATTAATGATTTCATAGGGTCCGATGTATCTAGGGCTTAACTTCCCTCTCTTTCCAAATCTCATCACTCTCTTCTTCGGTGACACTTTCAGGAACACCCAATCGCCAACTTGAAATTCCAGGTCTCGTCGGCAATTGTCTGCATAAGACTTTTGGCGGCTTTGGGCTGTTAGCAATCGATCTCGGATCGCCTTAACATTTTCTACCGCTTGTTGGATCAATTCGGGGCCTATCAATTGTGTTTCTCCTGTTTCAAACCATCCAACTGGAGATCTACATTTCCTTCCATATAAGGCCTCGTATGGAGCCATTTGAATGCTGGAATGATAGCTATTGTTATACGCAAATTCAATTAGCGGTAAGTGATCATCCCAACTTCCACCGAAATCCAGCACACATGCTCGCAGCATATCCTCTAAGGTCTGAATAGTGCGCTCGACTTGTCCATCAGTCTGCGGGTGAAATGCCGTGCTAAGCTTTACTTGAGTGCCTAGGCCTTCTTGAAAAGACTTCCAAAACTTGGCTATACACTGTGCCCCTCTGTCTGTGATAATGGCCAAAGGAATTCTATGAAGTCGCACAATTTCCTTGAGATATAACCTCGCATAATCTTCGGCTGAGTAGGTAGTCCTAACTGGGAGAAAATGGGCTGCTTTTGTCAATCTATCCACGATCACCCATATAGAATCATACTTCCCTCGTGCACGGGGTAATCCCACAACAAAATCCATGTTAATGATTTCCCATTTCCACGTAGGAATTTCCATTGCTTGCAATAAACCTCCTGGCTTTTGATGCACGGCCTTTACTTGCTGGCAATTCGGACATTGTGCCACAAATTCTGCTATGTCTCGCTTCATGCCATCCCACCAATATATCAATTTAAGATAATGGTACATCTTGGTTGCACCTGGATGAATAGAATACCGGGAATAATGTGCTTCCTATAAAACCCGTTGGCGCAAATTTACCACATCTGGTACACATAGCTTGCCCCGATATCTAATAATCCCATCTATAGAAACTTCAAATGGATACTTTTCCTTTTCATGAGATAGATCTCGGTAGCGGCTTAACTGGGAATCTTCATATTGTCGTTCCTTCACATCTATATTCAAAGATGAAACTGTGGGGTCATTGATGCTAATCCCTGCATCACCCGAATCCATTACATTTACTCTGAGATTTGCTAGTCGATGGATCTCACGAGCCATTTCTTGCTTCTCTGAAGGAACTCCACGTAAACTACCCATTGATCAGCGGCTAAGTGCATCTGCTACTACATTTGCCTTTCCGGGGTGGTATAAAATATTCACATCGTAATCCTTCAGTAATTCTAACCATCGCCTCTGCCGCAGATTCAACTCCTTCTGTTTGAAAATATATTAAAGACTTTTGTGATCTGTATAAATTTCAACACGTACACCATACAAATAATGTCTCCATATCTTCAAGGCATGAATAACCGCAGCTAATTCAAGATCATGAGTTGGATAATTCCTTTCATGTTTTCGCAACTGTCTCGAAGCATATGCAATAACTTTCTCATGCTGCATCAATACACATCCTAGTCCGACACCGGAAGCATCACAATATACGACATAGCCATCTGACCCTTCTGGAAGTGTTAACACTGGGGCTGAGGTCAATTTATCTTTCAACTCTTGGAAGCTACGCTCACAAGCATTACTCCACTGGAATTTAGCTTACCTCTGTGTTAGTTTCGTCAATGGAACTGAAGTAGATGAGAAGCCCTCTACAAATCTTCTATAGTAGCCTGCCAGTCCAAGAAAACTACGAACTTCCGTGGGTGTTGTAGGCCTTGGCCATGTCTTCACCGCCTCAATTTTCTGAGTGTCGACTCGAATGCCATCATCTGAAATAACATGACCCAGGAATGCCACAGAATTAAGCCAAAACTCGCACTTTGAAAACTTTGCATATAATTCCCGAGCTCGAAGAACGCCAAGAACAATTCTTAGATGATCTGCATGTTCCAATTCTGTGCGAGAATACACCAGAATATCATCGATAAATATTATCACAAAGAGATCCAAGAATGGTCTGAACATATTATTCATTAAATTCATAAACACCGCCGGGGCATTCGTCAACCCAAATGACATTACTCGGAACTCATAGTGCCCATACCTCGTCCTGAAAGCCGTTTTGGGGATATCTTATTCTCTAATTCTCACTTGATGATAACCCGATCTTAGATCTATCTTGGAAAACCACTTAGCACCTTGCAATTGATCGAACAAGTCGTAAATTCTGGGGAGGGGATATCTGTTCTTTACCGTCACTTTGTTCAACTGTCTATAATCAATACACATTCGTAGCGAACCGTCTTTCTTTCTCACGAACAAGACCGGTGCTCCCCACGGTGACGAACTGGGCCTAATGAAACCCTTCTCAAGCAAGTCTTTCAACTGTGCCTTTAGCTCTTTCAATTCTGCTGGGGCCATCCGATAAGGAGGAATATAAATGGGCTTGGTGTCCGGCAATACATCAATGGCGAAATCAATTTCCCTTTCTGGAGGAAGACCTGATAGTTCATTTGGAAATACATCTGGGAATTCACTGACTACCGGAACTGATTGAAAAGCTAGTGGCTTTGCCTCGGTATCATGAACTCAAACTAAGTGACAAATATAACCCTTAGATATCATCTTCCTTGCCATAAGGTAGGAAATAACCCTACCCTTTGGAGAAGTTGTATTACCCTTCCATTCAAGTACGGGCTCTCCCGGAAATTGGAATCGAACTACTTTTGTCCGGCAACAAACATTAGCATAGCACGATGCCAACCAATCCATACCCATAATTACATCAAAATCTATCATATCGAGTTCAATTAAATCAGCTTCTGTCTGATGATCACATATAACAACTACACAATTCTTATATACTTGTCTCGCTATTACGGGATCACCAACCGGAGTAAATACCTCGAAAGGTTTAATCGGCTCGGGTCTCACCCCAATACAATCAGCAATATACGGAGTAATATATGAGAAAGTAGAACTCGGATCAATCAGAGCATATACATCACGGGAAAATATAGCCAATGTACCTGTGACAACATCTGGGGAGGACTCAAGATCCTGTCGCCCAGCTAGAGCATATACGCGGGGCTGGACAGCACCTGAAGTAGATGCTCCCCCTCTGCCTCTACCTCTACCTGTTGAAGTCTGGGGAATCTGTGCTGTCGGGTGTACTGAAGAAGAACCCGCTGCTGAACCTGTAAGCTGAGTCCCAGCCCTATCTCTCGCTGAAGGACAGTCTCTCATCATATGACCAACTTGCCCGCAGGCATAACAAGCATCCGAACCCTGACTACACTGTCTGGAATGCAATTTGCTGCACTGGCTGCACCGCGGTACTGGAGGTCTCCTCTGACTAGAATCTCCCCTAAACTGAGAATTTGGGGCCCTCGAACTCTAGCCCTGACCTGACTGAAAAGAACGGTCAAATCTCCTTTCTGAGAATCTGGGAGGCGCACTGGTCACTAACTGACCTGAGTGGCTAGAATGCATCTGTCTCGATCCCCCTCTATACTCACTGCTCGTTCCCATAGATCTAGCCCTCTTACCTTGTCTTCGATCATTATCACGATCACTCATCTGCTGCTGTTGTCGTTCCTCAAGATTCTGAGCATGAGCCTGTATCCAGGAAATATCCATCCCGTCTTGCAAAAGAGGCCGTCAAACAATCTCTAAACAAGTGTGGCCCCAGACCGCTCACAAATCTATAGACTCGGTCTCCTATGTCGGCCACAATAGTTGGAGCATACCTATCCAAAGAATTGAATTGCATACTATACTCTCGGGCACTCATGCTTCCTTGCTTTAAATTCAAGAACCTGTCCGCTCTAGCTCGGCGGACCTCGGGTGGCAAGTAATGACGAATAAAGGAATCCACAAATTGTTGCCAAACGGGAGGTGGTGCATTCTCTCCTCTTGATGCCATCCAATTTTTGTACCATAACACTGCCACATCGCGGAGTCTATAAGAGGCCAACTCCACGGATTCGGTCTCGGAGGCATGAATAATCTTTAAGGTACTCGACATTTCATCAATGAAGTTTTGCGGATCTTCATTCGGCTTCTACCCAAAGAATTCCAGGGGATTTAAGGTCATAAAATCACGGGCTCTCGTACTAGCTGAACGATCACTTGGGCCTGCATTCTGTCGTTGTGCCTGAGCGGCAACCAATTGTGTCAATAAATGTATGGCCTCGGATACTTGTTGACCCGAAGCACCCGGTGGAGGAATCGGAGCTGAGGCTCCTCCTTGCTCTTCTACATCGGGCACGGCCTCATTTTGTGATTCACCTTTCTCTACATTCATCGGAAGCTCTCGTTCTGCCCGCCTTTCTGTCGTAGCCTTGCCCTTCTGGGCGGCGGTAGCTTTTCCCTTTGGCGGCATTTTTGTGAAACCATAACACACTTTTAGGAAGGATGTAATCTTAGGCATGGCTCTATCGCACTATCTCATGAGAAGAAGGATGGTCATTTTCCTAAATGCCCTGTAGCCTCTTGTTTATTAGCGTGGCGCGCAACACACCATAAACAAGAATCTACTAGACACGGCTCGTAGACACTTCCTAGGACGAACTGCTCTGTTACCACTTCTATCACGACCCAACTAGGGGCCGCGATGGGTACCCGGAGCTAGCTACCGAGCATCGCTCGCTCTACTACGCATCTTACTCATTTAATGCTCTTTTGCAAATTTTGTACATGAAAGTATAAGAAAACATATTTTGTATAGAAACATAAATGCTTTATATTCATTTGCCTCTCGGCCATCAAAATAATACATACATATATGTAATAACATCTTGTGAGACCATCTAACCCACATTGCGTATCTGGGCCAAGCTCACCTCCCTGTCTACCTGTGGGCATGAACACAACGTCCAAAGAAAACGGACGTCAGTACGAATATTGTACTGAGTATGAGAGGCATAAACAATGAAGAAAGACATCAATAATATAATGAGAACATCAATATGAAACATCTGGATCTGAATGACAATCATAAGGGAAGTAATGCATGCTGTCTTACTCATACTCATCATCATGTCATATGTGCATAATATGTGAGCTGCCCGTCCATTTCGGAACGGTGTGATAATAAATAACATTAGCCCGCGTCCAGGCCTCCCGCGTCCGGGGTACCATCTCATGCCGCCCACTAGTGGTGTCTGCCTATGCCAAAAGGTCATGGTGTATCCGTATAGCTGCCCGCCTTGGTGGTGACTGCCCGGCCAACTAGGCACGGTGTGAAATGCTCGTGTCATGCTTATCATAAAGTACTTATAGTAATATGCTTATCATCATATGCTTATCTTATCATAGTACGTGCATAAGGCTCAAGATCAACTTTACTCTATTGGGGTGACGTAAGGTCGTGATCCCCCAATCCCATTATGGAGCAATTACTGACATTTTGCCCCACCTTGAAGGAACTAGCACATAAGGTGAGTGTACGCAATAAATAACATCATTATAAATATAGCATCATCATACCGTATCTCTTATCTTATATAGACATTTATGAATATAGGCTTTTAACTTTCCGGAAAATGGGAACTTATGAAGAGGATAAAGAGTTTACACTATAGGATTCATGCCATTAGAAGGACAGGACTAGCCTCACATACCTTGGTCGTTTAACTAAGCTATCGCTCACTTGTTCTCCTTCGATATCACGTTGTTACCTTCATGAGAGAATTCGAATTAACATTAGTTAATTGACTACAAGAACGCATCGTTAATTCTAGGAAAAATTGGGCAGCACTTCCTTTGTTTATACTACTTTTCCCATGTTCTATATCAACTCCCAACATTCACAATACTACTCACAATATCACAATCAACAATCATCATTTATGTATATTTAGCAAAATCCACCATTTTCCTCCAATTTTCCCATATTTCTCCTTATAACTCATCTTTGTGTTTTCATGCATTTAATACTTGTTTCATGACATAAACATCATTATAACGTATTCATAATCACAACTCTTCAACTTTCATGATTCAATTCCACTATCATTCAATTATGTCACTATTCACTCAATAATGACCTACTTTCTATGTTCTTCTACATTTCAAGTATCTAAGCCTTCCAATACCTTAAACAGCATAAAATGATCATGAAACTTACCTTGGATGATGGTTGAACATGTCTTGAGCTGAAATACTTCACTTAGACAAAACCCTAGTTCCACTTTCTTTGGAATTCCTTGACTTAGATGAACTATGAGGAGTTTCACACTCTTGATTTCATGAATTTGGGTGTTATTGATCTTGATTTTCACTTGAATTCCTGGTTTGGAAGTGTTGGGAAGTTCCTAGAGAGAGATTGGGTCGTGTAGTGAGAAGGAGAAATAATAAAAATGAACTTGGATCATATTTTTATAAATACAAAACCAGTCCCGATGCCATCATACGGTCCATCATACGGTCTGTATAATTGACCGTAAAACTGACTCGGTGATCACCCCTTTCTGTGTCAACTTGACGGTTCATTTGACGGGCCGTATAATTTTATACGGTCCATATAATCTACCGTAAAACCCATTTTTCTTCAACTTCGTTCTAACCCACCCGAGCACCCTCTTAGCTTACTCTTATACTTACATCTAGGTGAGCCACATAATTATACATACATTTCCATTCATTCGGCAACTAGTCCCAATTGGACAACGGTACATTTATATCACCATAGGCATCTATGCCACATCAATGTACGTGGCCAACGTGGCCGACAAAATTATATACAAAACATAGGCCGACAAGGCCGGACCTGTCTAACCATATACACATGACTACGAGCCTCTAGGAAGAGTATAACACATCACATGAGCGGGACAAGACCCCGCTATGCCCACAATTATATACACAAAAGAATAAGTACCCAAAAGCTATGGCTCCGAACGAAATGGAGCTCCGCTATGTAATCTCCGAATAGGCAGCTATGGATCAAGTCTGTCTCCCTGTGCACCTGCGGGCATGATGCAGCGTCCACAAACAAAAGAACGTCAGTACGAAGAATGTACTGAGTATGTAAAGCATGATCAACATCAATATAGAAGCATCATAGACAATATATGAAGTGGCATAGGAGGGAAGACAATAATATCATCATCATGGCACTTACCTGCCTTTCTGTCACACCCCGACTTTACTAGGGTATGATGGGCACCCGACCCCATATCCGGAGCTGAGCGAACCCGCTGACTCTTGTTACATACTTAACTTCCTTAGACTCTTATATCAATAAAAATGGAAAACATAGTAAAACTTTCAAGAGATTTTTTTTTCTTTTTTTTTCCATCGTATTCAAATCAAACAGAATCTGTAATCACATGGACTTTATGATATAACATATTATCGACACTCTATACCCACGAATCTGTCTGCAAAGTCTCTAACATCAAACAAACATCATGGCTCGGATACTCTGACTCGGCAGCACTCCAGAACAAGTGGAGCCTGCCAACTCCGCTGGAACATCTTCTATGATAGCTGTTACTCATCTGGTGTACCTGCGCGGCATGAACGCAGCCCCCGAAGAAGAGGGGTCAGTACGAGTAATGTACTGAGTATGTAAAGCATGAATAGTACCATAATAAGGAATATACAGTATGAACACTAACAGAATAGACATAAGGAGCTTATCCTGGGACAGATGTAACCTGTACATATGATTGCCTTTCTGCAGATGTCATGCATGCTTAGTTTCTTTTTCAGAAAAACGGTGTTTCTTATTTACATATACAGAAAACAGAACATTTCAGAAAACGGTGTCTTTCATTTACATTCACAGATGCCGAGTACATCGGCTCTCCCACCCCCCTCCCCAACAGTGTCCCAACATATTATATATATATATATCACAAATACAGACGCCGTATCCGACTCTCCCATAATCCTGCGTCCGGGATGAAATCCAGCTGAATCAGGTGGTGATATAACAGTGGCCCTTCCCCTTCCCCATATACATATGCATATACATATACATATACATATTCACATTCATATTCATATATCATACAATTGGCATGCATGAGAGCCCAAAGAAAGTCGTGTGTCCATCGGAGTGACGTAAGGTCGAAATCCTCCGATTACATTATGGAATAATCGGGTCACTTGTCTCACCTTGAAGGAACGATAATTGAGGCGAGACTACCAACGGAAAATAGCTTTAAGAGGAGACATAGAGCAAGATCATAGGCATTATAACCATTAATCCATATGCTTTGAAGTCTTTTAGAAACTAGTATAACACTTCCATATTCACATTGGATTCTTAGCTCAAGACTCTTAGTCGTGGGATCATTCTTGTCGTACTTATCTTAGACATATCCTCCTTTCTGACATTATCGTTATCATTATTATCATGGAAGTAGTCTCGTTGGGATAGGTATGGTACTTGTCATCTGATAACGGAATAAGGATCAAGGTTTCTTTTGGATTCAACTTCAAAGTAAGTCAAACAAAACAATAAGGAAAGTCCGGGAACGATGGGCCCACCTCGGGTCAAACGAGGCGGCGTACCAAATTTACGTATGTTACATGTCATGGCGTTACTTGTGAGGGTTTTAGGGTAGTCGGGTCCTATTTATGCGAGTTCTAAAGGTTTAGGAAATTCTTCCAACATTTTGCACACTTTTTAGTTCAATTCTACCGATTGAAAAAGAGGAAACTTTAGGCGCGGATTTCGGAAGGTAGATGTTATGTCCCGTAATTTCGCACATTCGGAAAATTCAAAAAAATTGCGACTTGTAAGAGATAAGGCCATATTTTGATTTTATTTTATACATATATATGTGTGTGTGTGTGTGTGTGTGTTGTTTATGAAAAGTGTTGACGTGGAAAGGTGGAGAAAGGTTAAGGGCGAAATTGGAAATTTCCGGAACTAGTTTCATGAATTATAAGAAGTAGCCAACAAATTGGGCTAGAAAAAAAATGAAAAAGAGGCCCAAATTAATGGGAGTGGCAGGCCATAGGGGCCATGGCCCAAGCCCATGTAGGATTTTTTTTTCATGTGTTAAATAAGGGAAAAGGCCACCATTTATTCATTGTTCAAGAAAGTTCAAGAAAAGTAAAAGAAGAGAAAGAACAAAAAATAGAAGGGCAATTCGTCTAGGGCAAGAAAGAAAGAAAAAAAATTTATGCCATCAATCTTGGGTCCAAAAATTGTAATTTTTTCATATTCCCACTAAGCTCAAGACCCTCTTCAACGTGGTATAATTCTTTTAGCAAGAAAGCTCCGTTTGTGGCAAGTGGAAGTTTGAAGAAAAGGTAATAATTTCATGTTCTTCATATGTTATGGAAGGTTATATATGTGTTGTGTATGTAGAAATAAATGGAAATCATAGAAGTGTTGTGTGATGAAGTGTGTGGCCGTGTGTGTGTATTCAGTGTGTGGCCGTGTGGTGTAATTGGTGAAGGGAAGATGAGTTTATTTTATTTAGTGTATTAGTTGTGTTGTTGTGGCCTTTGTGATGTAAATGGAAGGCTTATGGTTCTAGTGGTATGGAAACTTGAAGTGGGGTAATTGTAGGAAAATATGTGAATTCATCATAGTTTATGTAATTATGGAAGTGTAGTTGCTAAAATGGAACTATTGTTGTTATGGATGAATTTGGAAGGAGAAAATGTGACGTTGTAGTTTTGTTGTATTCATGGGGGGAAGTTTGGGTGGAATGTGATGTTGATGGCATTGTTTGAATATTTTATAAATTGTTTAAATGTTTTTGAATTGTGTTTAAACAATTTTGAGCAAGCAATGAATATGTGAGCATTGGAAGTGACTTGAAAATGTATGTAATTGAATTGAGTGTTGAAGAATTATGTAAAGAAGAAGGTTACTAATGTTAGAATGTGTCTTAAATTAATTGTTGATATTATTGGAGTAATCGTTGGTATTGTTGTTGATATTTTGGCCGAGTTAAATTCTCGGATTTGTTGTTGTATTTCTGGCCGAGTTGAATTCTCGAGGATGGCGCATTTATAGGGGAAATGCTGCCGAAATTTCTGTAGAAATAAGGTGTTGGTTAGAATTGAATTTTTAAGCGTTTGTAACTAATGTTTGGTGCGCATTAATGTTGTTGTAGATTTTGTGGAGCCAAGGGCCTGAATTCGAATTTTGTGTAGGAAGCGGGCAAGGTATGTAAGGCTTACCTTTCTTTCCTTCGGCATGATCCTCGTAATGAACAACTTACGTATATGTATGTCGCTAAAGAAAATTCTATTCTTAGAGACACTAGGATGGCCATCGTCTTTGACTTTCATAAGTGTTTCATATGGTTTGATATGTATATATATACGATGATGTTCGAAGCATTCAGTTGGTATATTCCCGAATGAGGTTCGAAAACAAAGCGATATGACTCAAGTCTTTGATAAACAATTCGATAGGTACGTATGGTATTAAAGTCTCCATTTGGTTTGACCCATAATGATATCAGAAAGTTACCTAATATGTTTGTTACCTGAATTTCCAAACACGGCTTACGAGATGTCATTAGGAGGCCCCGTACTTCAAAGGTTCTATTTAGTAAGTCCCGAGATTGTCAACGATCTCTATTAGCATAGGGACACGAACATTCGTAGTATGGTTAGGATTATGGCATAATTGAGTAATAAACTAAGTATAAGAATTCATGACTTTAAGATAATTTTGTAAGTATTAATGTCTTTAACCTTGTATACAATTTCGGCACTAATACGTTAAATCTGCGGATCGGGCTGCACATACCGCAGCGACACACTGTATGATATCCTATGAGTATGCACGTATGAATCTGTTATATATACGCGTATATGATATATGATATCGGTATGTTGATATGACTAAAGTTTGATTATTGAATGCTAGCATGTTCAATTATTCCACCGAGGCTTTGACATACTTCGATTCGTACGTATGATTCCATGAGTTCTATTTGGTGTGACCCATATCCATGTCTAAAAGGTAGTTAACCTGATTACAACTTTGATTTTTCCAAGAAGAGCTTCTGAAACGATGGTAGAGCGTTCTGTACTTCAAACGCTCGTAACTTTTGTATACTAATTCCGATTGACCCGAAACTTGTTTTGGACCTTCATATGTCGATAAGTATGTTGTATCTCGGGTCTTGATTTACGAGTATATGGTTTCGTACTATTCTGTTCGTGCAGGCTTGATATGTCTATTCACTGAGCCCGGGCCAAGACATGTTATCGTGCGTACTTCTTTGCATTATTCACCGAGTCACTCTCACTTGCGGGCCGGGACACGTTATATGTATATGCATGTGATGATAGGATGATACAGGGGTGGTGGCCAGGATGGCACGTGATGACTTTATCCACCGAGACCCGCAATAGAGGGTCGGGACACGTTATGTACATATATATGACATATGACTCTACCATGCATGATTCTATCTACCGAGTCCCTTAGAAAAGGGCCGGGACACGTTATGTATACATATGATATATGACTCTGCCATACATGATTCTATGCACCGAGTCCCTCACAAAAGGGCCGGGACACGTTATACGAATGTATGGTATGTGATGTTGATATGTCTGACCTTATTCACCGAGTCCCTTACTAAAGGGTCGGAACACGTCGTATATATGCAGGTATGTATATGTATATGTATATGATTCATGACTTGAGAGATATTACTCCGTTACCTAAGAGAAAACGTAATGATGCTTTTATACAGTTTTACCGGTTCTGTAAAGTTTCCATTTCTGACTATGTTTCTTCGTTCTATACTTCATGCCTTACATACTCGGTACATTTTCCATACTGACCCCCTTTCTTCGGGGGCTGCGTTTCATGCCCGCAGGTACAGGCACAGGTGATCCACCACTGTAGGCTCCACTTCCTGCTATTTTCGGAGTACTCCCTTTTGATCCGGAGTCTACTTTTGGTACATACATCTTTTATTATGTATATATTTCTGTATATCTGACTATTTGGGTACGGCGGGGCCCTGTCCCGTCATATGATTCTGTCGGTCTGTTTAGAGGTCTGTGGACATGTTTGTGGGTTTGGGTCTTTCTGTTCGGATGTGTGTATATGATGTGTTTGGGCGATCCCATTCACCGCGGCGGCCGGTCCGCATATGTTTACATGTTGCCTTGTTGGCCGGCGTGGCCTTTGTTGGTATTTTCTGTGCGCAGGGTTATTTTGGATAGCCTGTAAAACAAAGGAAACTCTGCCGAAATTTTTCTGGAAATTATCTAAATTTAGAATATAGCCTTGTCGGCTTCTGTTATATACTTGAATGCATTTGATAGATGGGTTTGGGTGCCCAGATCGGGCACTAGTCACGGCCTACGGGGCTGGGTCGTGACAAAAGTGGTATCAGAGCGGTTTGTCCTCGGAATGTCTACAGGCCGTGTCTAGTAGAGTCTTGTTTATCAGTGTGTTGTGCACCACATCTATGAACAGGAGGCTACAGGACATTTAGGATGTTGCCCTTTCTTTGGATCTTAGATCGTGCGATAGAGCTGTGCTATTAGGGTGGCTCCTTTCTAACAGATTGCTATGTTTACAGTGATGCCTCCGAAGAAGGCGACGGCTGCCCAGAAGGGCAAAGCAGTAGAGACCAGTCAGGCGCAGCGAGTTACCCGGGCTCGTGTTCAGGATTTGCCCGAGGTTTTATCCCACTCAGAGGGATCTGCCACACCACCGGCGGATCCTGGAGCAGGTCCATCAGCAGCTCCAGGGGCCCGAGTATCCGCACCCGAGCCTTCAGCTCCTCAGCCAGGGGCGGAGGACAGGACGCTGAGGGAGGCTGTGCAGTTATTGACCACACTGGTAGCGGGGCAGGCTCGCAGACGCGGTCGAAGAGATGAGGATGATGATGACAGGCGTGACAGCCTGAGGGTTCGAGAGTTCCTATTATGTGGCCCCCCAGAGTTTTTCGGGTCTAAGCCCGACGAGGACCCCCATGACTTCATTCGGGGGATGCGGCGCTCACTAGATTTGGTTAGGGCTTCAGAGACTGAGTCTGTTGAGTTGGCTTCGCATAGACTACGAGATGTTGCTGCTCACTGGTATGAGTCCTGGGAGCTATCCAGGGGTGAGGGTGCTCCCCCAGCCACTTGGGACGAGTTCGTGATTGCTTTCACCCGCCACTTTTTGCCCCCAGAGTTACGGCGGGCGTGGGTTGATCGATTTTTGCATCTGCAGCAGAGGGGTCGGAGTGTTCGTGAGTATAATTTGGAGTTTGATTCTCTGGCCCGGTATGCACCTGCTATAATAGCATATATGACTGACCGGATGCACCGGTACGTGATGGGGTTAGACCACTATTTGATTGATGGCTGCATGGCGGTGGCATTGCAGACAGACATGGATATCGCCCGGCTACAGGCCTATGCTCGGGGTATGGAGGATCGACACAGGGCTGATTATCCTAGTAGGGATCGAGACAGGAGGCCGCCCAAGAGGTCCCGGTCCAGAGGATACTTTGGAGAGTTTCGAGGCGGCCAGCCTCGACAGTATGTTAGACAGTCTACTCAGCCAGCGCAAAGTGCACCCCCACGGCCTACCGGTGAGAGATTTGATAGTGTGGGATATTCAGGAGCGGGCCAGAGCTCCAGGGCCCCGGATTCACAGCAGAGCAGAGAGTTTGGTCAGACGAGGTTGTCTATGCCGCAGTGTCCTCGGTGCGGCAAGCGTCACCCGGGGGAGTGTCGTCTCGTCAGGAGATGGGGAAAACAGGGGTAACCTAAAGGAAATCAGAATGTACCGAACGGTTAGAAACCATGAATAGGTCGGGTAGGCTAAGGCAGACTCGGCCGGTGAAGGAGAAGGGAGCGCAATACAGTTTTGGAATCAGAGTAAGTTTGAATAAGTGTTTGGAAATATTTTATGAGCAAAATGGTAGTAAATGTATGTGTATGCGTATGACATCCCATTTATGACTGTACCGATTGACGGTGGGCCTCAGCAGTCAGTGTTGCGATGTGTGAAGGACATTAGCTAAACGAAATTCAAGAGACAAGTAAAGGGTGTGCTACAGATGTTATGAACTAAACTGATACTGATCCCACCACAATAAGGTTAGGGGATTCTGATACAACGGTATTTGGAAAGAAAAGAAAAGTAAGTAAACGGAAGACAAGAAGATAGCAATTGTAACGTTTGGAAAATTTTGAAGGAAAGAGAGAAACCTCCCCGAAGTATCATGAGACTCCCTAAGGTCAATTGAACATTCAAGGACGAATGTTTTAAAAGGGGGGGGAGGATGTTATGTCCCGTAATTTCGCACATTCGGAAAATTAAAAAAAATTGCGACTTGTAAGAGATAAGGCCATATTTTGATTTTATTTTATACATATATATGTGTGTGTGTGTGTGTGTGTTGTTTATGAAAAGTGTTGACGTGGAAATGTGGAGAAAGGTTAAGGGCGAAATTAGAAATTTCGGGAACTAGTTTCATGAATTATAAGAAGTAGCCAACAAATTGGGCTAGAAAAAAAAATGAAAAAGAGGCCCAAATTAATGGGAGTGGCCAGCCATAGGGGCCATGGCCCAAGCCCATGTAGGATTTTTTTTTCATGTGTTAAATAAGGGAAAAGGCCACCATTTATTGATTGTTCAAGAAAGTTCAAGAAAAGTAAAAGAAGAGAAAGAACAAAAAATAGAAGGCCAATTCGGCTAGGGCAAGAAAGAAAGAAAAAAAATTTATGCCATCAATCTTGGGTCCAAAAATTGTAATTTTCTCATATTCCCACTAAGCTCAAGACGCTCTTCAACGTGGTATAATTCTTTTAGTAAGAAAGCTCCGTTTGTGGCAAGTGGAAGTTTGAAGAAAAGGTAAGAATTTCATGTTCTTCATATGTTATGGAAGGTTATATATGTGTTGTGTATGTAGAAATAAATGGAAATCATACAAGTGTTGTGTGATGAAGTGTGTGGCCGTGTGTGTGTATTGAGTGTGTGGTCGTGTGGTGTAATTGGTGAAGGGAAGATGAGTTTATTTTATTTAGTGTATTAGTTGTGTTGTTGTGGCCTTTGTGATGTAAATGGAAGGCTTATGGTTCTAGTGGTATGGAAACTTGAAGTGGGGTAATTGTAGGAAAATATGTGAATTCATAATAGTTTATGTAATTATGGAAGTGTAGTTGCTAAAATGGAACTATTGTTGTTATGGATGAATTTGGAAGGAGAAAATGTGACGTTGTAGTTTTGTTGTATTCATGGGGTGAAGTTCGGGTGGAATGTGATGTTGATGGCATTGTTTGAATATTTTGTAAATTGTTTAAATGTTTTTGAATTGTGTTTAAACAATTTTGAGCAAGCAATGAATATGTGAGCATTGGAAGTGACTTGAAAATGTATGTAGTTGAATTGAGTGTTGAAGAATTATGTAAAGAAGAAGGTTACTAATGTTAGAATGTGTCTTAAATTAATTGTTGATATTATTGGAGTAATCGTTGGTATTGTTGTTGATATTTTGGCCAAGTTAAATTCTCGGATTTGTTGTTGTATTTCTGGCCGAGTTGAATTCTCGAGGATGGCGCATTTACAGGGGAAATGCTGCCGAAATTTCTATAGAAATAAGGTGTTGGTTAGAATTGAATTTTTAAGCGTTTGTAACTAATGTTTGGTGCGCATTAATGTTGTTGTAGATTTTGTGGAGCCATGGGCCTGAATTCGAATTTTGTGTAGGAAGCGGGCAAGGTATGTAAGGCTTACCTTTCTTTCCTTCGGCATGATCCTCGTAATGAACAACTTACGTATATGTATGTCCCTAAAGAAAATTTTATTCTTAGAGACACTAGGATGGCCATCGTCTTTGACTTTCATAAGTGTTTCATATGGTTTGATATGTATATATATACGATGATGTTCGAAGCATTCAGTTGGTATATTCCCGAATGAGGTTCGAAAACAAAGCGATATGACTCAAGTCTTTGATAAACAATTCGATAGGTACGTATGGTATTAAAGTCTCCATTTGGTTTGACCCATACTGATATCAGAAAGTTACCTAATATGTTTGTTACCTGAATTTCCAAACACGGCTTACGAGATGTCATTAGGAGGCCCCGTACTTCAAAGGTTCTATTTAGTAAGTCCCGAGATTGTCAACGATCTCTATTAGCATAGGGACACGAACATACGTAGTATGGTTAGGATTATGGCATAATTGAGTAATAAACTAAGTATAAGAATTCATGACTTTAAGATAATTTTGTAAGTATTAATGTCTTTAACCTTGTATACAATTTCGGCACTAATACGTTAAATCTGTGGATCGGGCTGCACGTACCGCAGCGACACACTGTATGGTATCCTATGAGTATGCATGTATGAATCTGTTATGTATACGCGTATATGATATATGATATCGGTATGTTGATATGACTAAAGTTTGATTATTGAATGCTAGCATGTTCGATTATTCCACCGAGGCTTTGACATACTTCGATTCGTACATATGATTCCATGAGTTCTATTTGGTGTGACCCATATCCATGTCTAAAAGGTAGTTAACCAGATTACAACTTTGATTTTTCCAAGAAGAGCTTCTGAAACGATGGTAGAGCGTTTTGTACTTCAAACGCTCGTAACTTTTGTATACTAATTCCGATTGACCCGAAACTTGTTTTTGACCTTCATATGTCGATAAGTATGTTGTATCTCGGGTCTTGATTTACGAGTATATGGTTTCGTACTATTCTGTTCGTGCAGGCTTGATATGTCTATTCACCGAACCCGGGCCAGGACATGTTATCGTGCGTACTTCTTTGCATTATTCACCGAGTCCCTCTCACTTGCGGGCCAGGACACGTTATATGTATATGCATGTGATGATAGGATGATACAGGGGTGGTGGCCAGGATGGCACGTGATGACTTTATCCACCGAGACCCGCAATAGAGGGCCGGGACACGTTATGTACATATATATGACATATGACTCTACCATGCATGATTCTATCTACCGAGTCCCTTAGAAAAGGGCCGGGACACGTTATGTATACATATGATATATGACTCTGCCATACATGATCCTATGCACCGAGTCCCTCACAAAAGGGCCGGGACACGTTATACGAATGTATGGTATGTGATGTTGATATGTCTGACCTTATTCACCGAGTCCCTTACTAAAGGGCCGGAACACGTCGTATATATGCAGGTATGTATATGTATATGTATATGATTCATGACTTGAGAGATATTACTCCGTTACCTAAGAGAAAACGTAATGATGCTTTTATACAGTTTTACCAGTTCTGTAAAGTTTCCATTTCTGACTATGTTTCTTCGTTCTATACTTCATGCCTTACATACTCGGTACATTTTCCGTACTGACCCCCTTTCTTCGGGGGCTGCGTTTCATGCCCGCAGGTACAGGCACAGGTGATCCACCACTGTAGGCTCCACTTCCTGCTATTTTCGGAGTACTCCCTTTTGATCCGGAGTCTACTTTTGGTACATACATCTTTTGTTATGTATATATTTCTGTATATCTGACTATTTGGGTACGGCGGGGCCCTGTCCCGTCATATGATTATGTCGGTCTGTTTAGAGGTCTGTGGACATGTTTGTGGGTTTGGGTCTTTCTGTTCGGATGTGTGTATATGATGTGTTTGGGCGATCCCATTCGCCGCGGCGGCTGGTCCGCATATGTTTACATGTTGCCTTGTTGGCCGGCGTGGCCTTTGTTGGTATTTTCTGTGCGTAGGGTTATTTTGGATAGCCTGTAAAACAAAGGAAACTCTGCCGAAATATTTCTGGAAATTATCTAAATTTAGAATATAGCCTTGTCGGCTTCTGTTATATACTTGAATGCATTTGATAGATGGGTTTGGGTGCCCAGATCGGGCACTAGTCACGGCCTACGGGGCTGGGTCGTGACAGTAGAGTTATTCCCGCGGCTCACATCCAACATATTCCATCTAAGACATGCCATAGAAAGAAGGGTGAAGCCTTACATACCTTTTCTGCTTCTTATGCGACTCCAAATTGACGTTCCAAATACGCCAAAATCTACAAATTGGTCATGTTTACCAAAACTTGATTAGAGCCTTTAGAAGTTGATTCTTTAAAGTAACACTTTGTCTGCCGAAATTTCGGCAGCATTTCCCCTGTAAATGTGCCATCCCACCAAGTTCAACTTGGCCAATTCTTAATCAATAACAATCCCGGGAATTCAACCCGGCCAAACTATCAACAATACCAACAATTCTTATCAACAACATTAACATTCCATTCAACATACATTCCAACATTCAATTCAATTCATTTCACACAATATTCCAACAACTTAATCAACATACTATTTCCTCCGAGACCTTCAACTTCAACCTCAACCATACATTTACTTATCATTAGTATTCATTTACTTTGACAACACCATTCATTCAATATCACATAATTCATAACGGCGACAACTATAATATCAAATTACACCAATCAACACCATTCTCGACCACAATGACTTCTTACACATTTTTCATATAATTTCATCCGTCGCTACACATAACACCAACAAAAACATGTTGAATACCATTGATTCATCACTCCAACCCCACTTTGCATACACATTACTAAACACACACATGCACGGCCAAACACACATAACATCATATTTTCATGACTTTGATTCATCCCTACATACTACAACAACCATAACATTAGATAAAATTTATTCATCATTCCAACATAATACACAATATACACGGCCATACACACCATATATATATCTCACGGCCACACCCCTTCATCCGTTTTCTTCACGAATTTCACTTATTTTCATATGCTACAACACACACAAACATTCACAACATATAAAAGAGGATGAACTCTTACCTTCTTCCTTGGTTCTTCACTTGGCTAGAACTTGTATAAATATGAGTTCTTTTTGCTCCCATGAACACTCCATGTTGTAAAGGACTTCCCACTTAGTAGGAAAACTAGGAGGAAAGAATTTTCCATGATCAAAATTGAGGGGCAAGTTTCGGCCAGCCCCTCTGTTTAGCCGACTGCCCCCCCCCCCCCCCCCCTTTTTCATCTTTCTTGAGTTTTCTAGACTAGGCAACTAATGAATTAACCTTCCTTTTATGACTTAGTCTCATATATATATATACTTTCCCCAATATTTTCCATATTTATGCTTTGGTCCCTCAATTATGGCCTCATGTCCCTTTCCTTCCCTCTCTAGAGTTTTCCACCTTTTTCTTGATTTTTCTTGAAATTAATTCAAGAAGGCCAATTGTCTTCTCTTGCAAGCCTCAAACATGCACATACAAAATTACCCTTATTAATTAATTAAATATGGCATACACCACACACCATGTGACCATGTGGCCCTCTCTTGAATTTTCATGAACTTGGCGGAAATTCCCATTTTACCCCTAGCCTTCCACATTATTTCCATACTACCAATGTTCGTAAATAATATTCACAACAACTTATACATTATAATAAAAAAAAATTGAAAATGGTCATTCCCTTTACTTCGTCACGACCACTTTGGGATATCCGAACGTATAAAATACGGGACATAACATCCTCCCCCCTTTAGAACATTCGTCCTCGATTGTTCAACTGGTCTTATGGGGTGTCATAATATTTCGGGAGGATCCCTTTGTAGTCGTCCTTTCCTTTGCGCTCACTCCTTATCCTTTACCTCATTCCTTTTATAATCGAACTTCTCGATTTTTACATGAATCTTCTTCCCGTGTCGTGGGTTTTCTACTTTGTTGGGCCAACATAATATCCTTGTCTTTCTCAAATCATCTCTTTTCTGTTACTATTTCGTGACCATATCTTAACAAAAGCCACACCTTCAGATTCTTACTACAACTATTCTTTAGTCTCTTTTCGTATCTCTCAATACAGGTATACTTGTCTTTGACTTCATGTGTTGGTGCTCGTTTCATTTATCGTTATTCCTTGTAAGCCTGATATGGCCTCCCCCCCCCCCCCCTTTAAGGGGTTCCTTATATGCCAATAGTCCTTTCACTTGCTTAGCTCTCTTGCTCATAATTCTTCCTTGACTACGTGTTCGTATTGTAGCTGTGCGTCCATATTTCTTAAGCGTTCTGCTACTTTTGCTCTCAGCACAGAAGCCTTACAACTTTCACTCTCCCTATCCTTTTCTATCCAACCTCTAGGCATATTACTATAGCTACATACTTATCCTTTTACAGATCTTTTTACCTTAACCCCATCACCATCCTGAGCATTCCTTCTCTTACTTCACATTCCTCTACCCTGGTCACCATTTTCTTAGACCTACTTGTTGAAATCAACTCTCAACCTCTCCACATTTCTCCTTGTTTCCTTTTACCTCACTCTACCTCGTCTCACATGCCTTCTTGAATCTTCATCCTAGTGGTCTCGTACTTTTACCATTAATTTCTCGCGGGGGTTTCACTTACTAAGGTTTTCTTAACTTTCACCTTTTCCAATATTTAAGCTTTCTATCTTTCATTTACTCACTCTCTTTCTTTTCCGAGTATCGTTATACTAGAATTTCCAACCTCAACCTATAATAACAGCTCACTCGTAACACTTGTACCATTTACTCTCGCTATCGCTCGGGCTTCGATTCCTTTACTCTATTAACGCCTTTTATACCGTAGCTTCGGTTGCTAGAACTCACATGCCCACCGATACAATCATATATGGGACACGCTACACCTTTATACATATATATATATATATATTTTTACTATCAACTTGCCCACAACTTACTTCCAAACGATGTTCAAGCCTAGCCTAATTCCAGAGCTATGATGCATTTTCTGTCTCTTTACCGAGCTAGTCTGCCTCGTCCTGCGCGACTTCCTATGGTCTCCACCCATCCCGTATATCCTAGTTTTCCTTAGACTACCCTAGCTTTTCATTTGTCCCTTATGTCTCAATTTATAGAATTTCTTGCCAACTTCCCAGGGGGTCACCCATCATGAAATTGCTCCCAGCTGAGCATGCTTAACCCAAAAGCTTCACTGAAATTCGGTGCCTTAATGCCGATATTTTCGCGTCAGCTTCTTCACATGACCTTTATTGCATGCTCTGGAGCAAGTCAAAGTCTTACAGTCCCGAGACATTTTCATAACACACCCTTCCTTTTACAATTACGATTTTACCCTTTTTGATTCCCAATGTTCACCTTTCACCTGTGTGTATGGCTACCTCCTATCCTGGACTTCCAGATTCCCGATAGTAGTGATCGCACCTTCATCGCCATGTCGAATCCATATTCTTTCTGAAACACACATCTTACTTATTGCCTATTTACCGTATTTCTCTTCCACGCTTCTTCCCGTTGGGCATATTCATTCTGGTAGAATCTCCTTTACCATTCCCACTCTTCACAGTCTGTACGTAACAATTATCGACGATACTTTACAGAACATACAGTTGTATGACATATTCCAGCCATTCAGAACTTCCTGTCCCAAGTAACAGAACAAATATCCCAACTTACCTCTGTGTCTTACCGTGTCGTCATTCGCCTTTCTCCGTCGCTATTGGACGTCTGCGAAAATTAACGATTAGTACCAGGAATCTCATTTCCTATGGCTTAGCTCTATCGCACGATCTAAGACTGAATGAAGGTCAACATTTCCTAGATGCCCCGCAGCCTCCTGTTTATAAATGTGGCCGGCTTCACACTCATAAACAGGACTCTACTGGACACAACTTTGCAGACAACCCCTTAGACCGACCTGCTCTGATACCACTTTGTCACACCCCGACTTTACTAGGGTGTGATGGGCACCCGACCCCATATCCGGAGCCGAGCGAACCCGCTGACTCTTGTTACATACTTAACTTTCTTAGACTCTTATATCAATAAAAATGGAAAACATAGTAAAACTTTCAAGAGATTTTTTTTTTCTTTTTTTTTTCCATCGTATTCAAATCAAACAGAATCTGTAATCACATGGACTTTATGATATAACATATTATCGACACTCTATACCCACGACTCTGTCTGCAAAGTCTCTAACATCAAACAAACATCATGGCTCGGATACTCTGACTCGGCAGCACTCCAGAACAAGTGGAGCCTGCCAACTCCGCTGGAACATCTTCTATGATAGCTGTGACTCATCTGGTGTACCTGCGCGGAATGAACGCAGCCCCCGAAGAAGAGGGGTCAGTACGAGTAATGTACTGAGTATGTAAAGCATGAATAGTACCATAATAAGGAATATACAGTATGAACACTAACAGAATAGACATAAGGAGCTTATCCTGGGACAGATGTAACCTGTACATATGATTGCCTTTCTGCAGATGTCATGCATGCTTAGTTTCTTTTTTAGAAAAACGGTGTTTCTTATTTACATATACAGAAAACAGAACATTTCAGAAAACGGTGTCCTTCATTTACATTCACAGACGCCGAGTACATCGGCTCTCCCACCTTCCTCCCCAACAGTGTCCCAACATATTATATATATATATCACAAATACAGACGCCGTATCCGGCTCTCCCATAATCCCGCGTCCGGGCATCCCGCGTCCGGGATGAAATTCAGCTGAATCAGGTGGTGATATAACAGTGGCCCTTACCCTTCCCCATATACATATGCATATACATATACATATTCACATTCATATTCATATATCATACAATTGGCATGCATGAGAGCCCAAAGAAAGTCGTGTGTCCATCGGAGTGACGTAAGGTCCAAATCCTCCGATTACATTATGGAATAATCGGGTCACTTGTCTCACCTTGAAGGAACGATAATTGAGGCGAGACTACCAACGGAAAATAGCTTTAAAAGGAGACATAGAACAAGATCATAGGCATTATAACCATTAATCCATATGCTTTGAAGTCTTTTAGAAACTAGTATAACACTTCCATATTCACATTGGATTCTTAGCTCAAGACTCTTAGTCGTGGGATCATTCTTGTCGTTCTTATCTTAGACATATCCTCCTTTATGACATTATCGTTATCATTATTATCATGGAAGTAGTCTCGTTGGGATAGGTATGGTACTTGTCATCTGATAACGGAATAAGGATCAAGGTTTCTTTTGGATTCAGCTTCAAAGTAAGTCAAGCAGAACAATAAGGAAAGTCCGGGAACGATGGACCCACCTCGGGTCAAATGAGGCGGCGTACCAAATTTACGTATGTTACATGTCATGGCGTTACTTGTGAGGGTTTTAGGGTAGTCGGGTCCTATTTATGCGAGTTCTAAAGGTTTAGGAAATTCATCCAACATTTTGCACACTTATTAGTTCAATTCTACTGATTGAAAAAGAGGAAACTTTAGGCGCGGATTTCGGAAGGTAGAGTTATTCCCGAGGCTCACATCTAACATATTCCATCTAAGACATGCCATAGAAAGAAGGGTGAAGCCTTACATACCTTTTCTGCTTCTTATGCGACTCCAAATTCACGTTCCAAATCCGCCAAAATCTACAAATTGGTCATGTTTACCAAAACTTGATTAGAGCCTTTAGAAGTTGATTCTTTAAAGTAACACTTTGTTTGCCGAAATTTCGGCAGCATTTCCCCTGTAAATGTGCCATCCCACCAAGTTCAACTTGGCCAATTCTTAATCGATAACAATCCCGGGAATTCAACCCGGCCAAACTATCAACAATACCAACAATTCTTATCAACAACATTAACATTCCATTCAACATACATTCCAACATTCAATTCAATTCATTTCACACAATATTCCAACAACTTAATCAACATACTATTTCCTCCGAGACCTTCAACTTCAACCTCAACCATACATTTACTTATCATTAGTATTCATTTACTTTGACAACACCCTTCATTCAATATCACATAATTCATAACGGAGACAACTAGAATATCAAATTACACCAATCAACACCATTCTCGACCACAATGACTTCTTACACATTTTTCATATAATTTCATCCATCGCTACACATAACACCAACACAAACATGTTGAATACCATTGATTCATCACTCCAGCCCCACTTTGCATACACATTACTAAACACACACATACACGGCCAAACACACATAACATCATATTTTCATGACTTTCATTCATCCCTACATACTACAACAACCATAACGTTAGATAAAATTTATTCATCATTCCAACATAATACAAAATATACACGGCCATACACACCATATATATATCTCACGGCCACACCCCTTCATCCGTTTTCTTCACGAATTTCACTTATTTTCATATGCTACAACACACACAAACATTTAAAACATATAAAAGAGGATGAACTCTTACCTTCTTCCTTGGTTCTTCACTTGGCTAGAACTTGTATGAATATGAGTTCTTTTTGCTCCCATGAACACTCCATGTTGTAAAGGACTTCCCACTTAGTAGGAAAACTAGGAGGAAAGAATTTTCCATGATCAAAATTGAGGGGCAAGTTTCGGCCAGCCCCTCTCTTTAGCCGACTGCCCCCTTTTTTTTTTCATCTTTCTTGAGTTTTCTAGACTAGGCAACTAATGAATTAACCTTCCTTTTATGACTTAGTCTCATATATATGTATACTTTCCCCCATTTTTTCCATATTTATGCTTTAGTCCCTCAATTATGGCCTCATGTCCCTTTCCTTCCCTCTCTAGAGTTTTCCACCTTTTTCTTGATTTTTTTTGAAATTAATTCAAGAAGGCCAATTGTCTTCTCTTGCAAGCCTCAAACATGCACATACAAAATTACCCTTATTAATTAATTAAATATGGCATACACCACACACCATGTAACCATGTGGCCCTCTCTTGAATTTTCATGAACTTGGCGGAAAATCCCATTTTACCCCTAGCCTTCCACATTATTTCCATACTACCAATGTTCGTAAATAATATTCACAACAACTTATACATTATAATAATTTTTTTTTTTAAAATGGTCATTCCCTTTACTTCGTCACGACCACTTTGGGATATCCGAACGTATAAAATACGGGACATAACACTTTCATAGGAACTTTCCATTTCTCATGCATATTTCATAATAGTGCTCGTATTCGGATACATGCCCCTATTCGAATTCATATACATAGTCTTTTCACATTCATATTCATATTATATATATAGCCATACACTTATATACATACATAGCGTACCCGACCATAAGGATCGGTGTTTCGTACGTACTTGGCCAACCAAGGCTCAATGTTATTTCTACCTGGCCCTACCAAGGCTTCAGGGTTATCCGTACCATCTGCAGACGTGTGCGCGCGTTACGTAATCATATACATACATACATATATACATCCATATACATATATTCTACCCGGCATTATAAGCTCGGGGTGTCATTATAGCCCTTCATAGGCACAGGTGAATATTATAGCCCGTAGGTACCTTTAGCATTATTATGATTATCATCATCATCACTATCATCATACTTTTCGCTACATCTCTATCTTATGCTTACTCGTCAATGGGGTGCGTAGTACATTCGTAGCACGTATCAAGGGTCGTGAGCTTATGAGCTCGGAGTGTCAATCACTTGAATACAACATACTCGTATAGAGGATTTAAGAGTTTGGCCAAGGAACCATGCCTTATGAAAGAAGGGTTAGCCTTACATACCTTTTCGTCGGACTATTCTACACTTGCACGCTTCCTTCCAATGCTAGCGTCTATACCTTCATTAATATCATAACAATGGCCATTAGTCATTCACGTTATCCACATTATTTAGATTCCTTAATTTGCCTCTAATTCACCCATATTCATGGTCATAACATCCAACTTCGTCCATTCGTCTAAAGTGTCTAGTTCATGATCTTAGTACCATTTATAATGAATTCATATCACAACACAACAACATTCATGATTCAATTCCAACTATTCCACAAAATGTCACTATTCATCATTCATGACCTACTTGACCATATTTTCTACAATCCATGTATTCCAACTCTTCAATACCTTAAACATCATGTAAAAATCATGAATCTTACCTTAGAAGTTGTAGGAACAAGCTTTGGTTAATAATACTCCACTTTGAGCTAAACCCTAGTTTTTCTCCATTTGCATTTCTTTACTTGAATGGTTTTTAATGGCTTGCTTACACTTGATTCACTTGTTTATGTTGTTGGTGACTTATAATCTTTGAAAACTTATGAAATAAATGTAGAGAGATGATTCTAGAGAGAAGTGGTGTAATGTAGAAATGAAATAAACAAGTCTTGATCCTCATATTTAATGAATTGAAAAATCTGTGCTGGGTGAACAATGGTCGTCCATGGAGGTTTACGTTCCGTATTTCAGTTTACGGACCGTCCCTCGTGGTCGTCTTTAAGCTTAAGCAGAACCAGAAACTTAAGGCTGCATGCATGGTGATTTACTACCATGGTTTACAGGCCGTAAATCACTTTACGGTCCGTCCACCAGGTCGTATTTAACCATTTCCTCGGCTGGCAAAAAGTTGAAGCCTTGCATGGCAGTTTACGACTGCCAGTTTACGGACCGTATAGCAATTTACGGTCCGTATTTTGCAATTTACGACCACTGGGCAGTTGCAATTCTGCAACTTCCCATATTTCTTAGACTTGTCATTTTAATCACCCCCGTCCCTACACATACATTGCTCACCTTGTATCTCATCTTAACTTAGCCAACTTCCTCGTCTCACATCGGATACTTTCGAAATCTCGCCTAAGGTCATCAAACGTCGTTTCTTGCTCATGGACATCATGCACTCATATTCATCACTAGTTCATTCTCTTGCGTACCAACGAAAAATTTTCCGAGGTGTAACAGAAAGGTGTCACGCAAAACAACTTCATCTATGGTGTCCTCAGAGGTAGTTTCACTATTAAGTTCAAAAACAAGGTCAAGCATGCTACTCACATTCGGAACACTCAAAGAAGAATTAGCAATTCATGATTCAATTCCAACTATTCCACAAAATGTCACTATTCATCATTCATGACCTACTTGACCTTATTTTCTACAATCCATGTATTCCAACTCTTCAATACCTTAAACATCATGTAAAAATCATGAATCTTACCTTAGAAGTTGTAGGAACAAGCTTTGGTTAATAATACTCCACTTTGAGCAAAACCCTAGTTTTTCTCCATTTGCATTTCTTGACTTGAATGGCATTTAATGGCTTGCTTACACTTGATTCACTTGTTTATGTTGTTGGTGACTTATAATCTTTGAAAACTTATGAAATAAATGTAGAGAGATGATTCTAGAGAGAAGTGGTGTAATGTAGAAATGAAATAAACAAGTCTTGATCCTCATATTTAATGAATTGAAAAATTTGTGATGGCTGAACAGTGGTCGTCCATGGAGGTTTACGGTCCGTATTTCAGTTTACGGACCATCCCTCGTGGTTGTCGTTAAGCATAAGCAGAAGCAGAAACTTAAGGCTGCATGCATGGTGATTTATGACCATGGTTTACGGGACGTAAATCACTTTACGGTCCGTCCACCAGGTCGTATTTAACCATTTCCTCGGCTGGCAGAAAGTTGAAGCCTTGCATGGCAGTTTACGACTGCCAGTTTGCGGACCGTATAGCAATTTACGGTCCGTATTTTGCAATTTACGACCACTGGGCAGTTGCAATTCTGCAACTTCCCATATTTCTTAGACTTCTCATTTTAATCACCCCCGTCCATACACATGCATTGCTCACCATGTATCTCATCTTAACTTAGCCATCTTCCTCGTCTCACATCGGATACTTTCGAAATCTCGCCTAAGGTCATCAAATGTCGTTTCTTGCTCATGGACATCATGCACTCATATTCATCACTAGTTCATTCTCTTGCGTACCAACGAAATATTTTCCGAGGTGTAACATTCTCCCCGCCCCCCCCCCCCCCCCCTTAAGGACATTCGTCCTCGAATGTGAAAGTCTTCGGGGATTCTATAAAAATTTTGCCAGAGTTTCCCAACATTATGGCACTGCCACCCTGCCACAACAGCCCATAATATCGATGCCACACAGGACCACTACATAATAACATAAATATTGGCCACACACGACCCAAAAGCATAAAAGGAAAACATGCATACCTTATAATCTCGACGTCTCATTTTGTACTTCTTCCAAGGGCTAAAATAGATGTGGGTATTTGGATCGCATACTCTCTTCTGCTTCCCACGTCATTTCCTCTCGATTGTTGTTCCTCCATAAGACCTTAACTGAGGCCACTTCTTTGTTTCTAAGTCTCCGTACTTGCCTATCTAGTATGGAAATGGGTATCTCTTCATAAGTCACTCTGTCACTTGCACATCATTCACTGGGACGATCCTAGTAGGATCTCCAACACATTTTCGAAGCATCGAAACATGAAATACTGGATGCACTGACTCCAAGTCTGGAGGTAGATTTAACTCATAGGCCACTTTGCCTATCTTGCGTACAATTTCGTATGGCCCAATATACTGGGGACTGAGCTTCCCCTTTTTGCCAAATCTCATTACGTCCTTCATCGGCGACACTTTCAAGAATACCCAATCTTTCACTTCGATCTCTAAGTCTCTTCGACGATTATCCGCATAGGAATTTTGACGACTTTGAGCCGCTAGCAACCGATCTTGTATGAGATTAACTTTCTCTATTGCTTGCTGGACCAAGTCTGGCCCTATCAACTTAGTTTCTCCGGTTTCAAACCACCCAATTGGGGATCTACACTTTCGCCCATATAGAGCTTCATACGGTGCCATTTGAATGCTGGAATGGTAACTATTATTGTAAGCAAATTCAATGAGTGGCAAATGATCATCCAAATTTCCTCCAAAATCTAACATACATGCTCGCAACATATCTTCAAGAGTCTGAATGGTACGTTCGGCTTGCCCATCGGTCTGTGGGTGAAACGTCGTGCTGAGGCGCACTTGGGTCCCTAAACCCTCTTGGAAAGACTCCCAAAACTTAGCTGTAAACTGAGTCCCTCTATCGGAGATAATAGATACCGAAATACCATGGAGTCTCACTATCTCTTTAAGATAAAGCTTGGCATAATCTTCTGCCATATAGGTCGTTCTGACCGGTAAGAAATGCGCTGACTTTGTGAGTCTATCCTCGATCACCCATATAGAATCATATTTACGTCAAGAACGGGGTAACCCTGTGATGAAGTCCATATTAATCACTTCCCACTTCCACTTCGGGATTTCTATAGCTTGCAACAAGCCACCCAGCATTTGGTGCTCGATCTTCACTTGTTGGCAATTAGGACATTGAGCTACAAATTCCGCTACGTCTTTCTTCATCCCATTCCACCAATATATAGACTTAAGATCATGATACATTTTCGTCGCTCCGGGGTGAACGGAGTAACGGGAACAATGAGCTTCCCTCAATATTTGGTGACGTAGACCTACCACATCGGGAACACATAACCTGCCTCAACATCAGAGAACTCCGTGTTCCGAAATAACAAATGATGACTCCTCCTTCTGAGGGAGTGTATCTCTGTACTGCATTAGCATGGGATCCTCATATTGTCGCTCTTTTACTTCCGCTACTAGCGATGAAACTGCTGAATTCTGAATAGTAGCTCCGCTGCTACCTGAGTCCACTACTCAGACTCCTAGGCTCGCTAACTGTTGAAGCTCACGGGTCATCTCTTTCTTTTTTGGTCGTACATCACTTAGACTTCCCATGGATCTGCGGCTAAGAGCGTCAGCCACAACCTTAGCCTTTCTGGGGTGATACAAGATATCAACATCGTAATCCTTTAGCAACTCCAACCATCGTCGTTGTCGCAAATTCAACTCTTTCTGCTTGAAGATATACTGAAGGCTCATATGATCTGTATAAACATCCACATGGACACCATATAATAATGTCGCCATATCTTTAATGCATGGACCACTGCGGCTAATTCTAAATCATGGGTCGGGTAATTCTGTTCATGTTTCCGCAATTGCCTAGAAGCGTACGCAATCACCTTACCGTGTTGCATCAGTACACAACCTAGCCCGACGCCTGAAGCATCACAATAAATAACATATCCTTCCAATCCCTCTGGAAGTGTCAAGACTGGGGCTGAAGTCAATCGGTCTTTCAACTCTTGGAAACTACGCTCGCAAGCATCTGTCCATTGAAACTTAGCTGACTTCTGAGTCAGCTTGGTGAGTGGCGCAGAAATAGAAGAAAACCCTCAACAATTCTTCTGTAATAGCCTGCTAAGCCCAAAAAGCTACGAACCTCCGTAGGAGTCGTGGGCCTTGGCCAAGTCTTCACGGCCTCGATCTTTTGGCTATCCACTCGAATACCATCAGCTGCAACAATATGGCCCAGAAATGATACTGAGTTCAACCAAAACTCACACTTGGAGAATTTTGCAAACAACTCTCGAGCTCGCAGAACTCCAAGGACTATACGCAAATGCTCCGCATGATCTGTCTCGGATCTAGAATACACCAGGATATCGTCGATGAATACAATCACGAATAGATCCAGAAAAGGTCTAAATACATTATTCATTAAGTCCATAAACGTTGCCGGTGCATTAGTTAACCCAAACGACATTACTCGGAACTCGAAATGGCCATATCTTGTTCTGAAAGCTGTGTTAGGGATATCTTTCTCCCTAACTCTTACTTGGTGATACCCGGACCTCAAATCAATCTTTGAAAACCATTTGGCACCTTGCAATTGATCAAATAAATCATCAATCCTCGGGAGGGGATACTTGTTCTTAATCGTCACTTTATTCAATTGTTGATAATCAATGCACATTCTCAAGGAGCCATCCTTCTTCCAGACGAACAATACGGGTGCTCCCCACGGGATGAACTTGGCCTAATGAAGCCTTTATCAAGCAAGTCCCTCAATTGCTCCTTCAACTCTTTCAATTCCGCGGGTGCCATTCTATATGGGGGAATAGATATAGGTGTGGTGCCTGGCAACACATCAATGGAAAAATCAATTTCCCGTTCGGGAGGAAGGCCTGGAAGCTCTTCCGGGAACACATCCGGAAATTCGTTCACCACTGGAACTGACTGTAGAGTCGGCGACTCAGCTTCTATATCTTGAACTCGTACTAGATGATAAATGCACCCTTTTGTGATCATTTTCCTTGCCTTTAGATAGGAAATAAACCTACCTTTTGGTGATGTCGCATTCCCTTTCCATTCTAAGACTGGTTCTCCCGGAAACTGGAAACGAACCATCTTCATTCGGCAATCAACATTGGCATAACAAGAAGCCAACCAATCCATGCCCATAATAACGTCAAAATCTACCATTTATTGCACATGCAAATCAATCATGGTACGAAGATCACAAATCACAATCACACAATTCCTATATACTTGGCTAGCTATTACCGATTCACCCACAGGTGTAGACACCTCAAAAGGCTTGACAGACTCCGGCTCAATTATAAATTGACCCGCAATAGATGAGTAACATATGATAATGTGGAGCCCGGATCAATCAAAGCATATACATCATGAGAGAATACCGATAATATACTTGTGACCACATCAGGAGAAGACTCAAGATCTTGGCGTCCAGCCAAAGCATAAATACGGTGCTGAGGACCGCTAGTACTGGGAGCTCTGCCTCTACCTCTACCATGGCCGACTGGCACATGTGAACCTGGCCCCGTAGAGCGTACAGATGCTGATGATCCGGCTGCCGACCCTGCTAGCTGGGTCCTACCTCTACCCTGTACTGAGGGGCAATCACGCATGATATGGCCTGGTTGACCTCATGAATAGCAACCATCTGAGCCCAATCGGCATCGACCCCAATGCAACTTCCCACACTGGGAACATCGTGGTACAGGTGGCCTTGACTGGCCTGAATCATCTCTGAACTGAGGTCCTGAATAACTGGGACTCGACCCTGAACGAGCAGATCTATCGAGGCTCTGGCCTGGAAACCGAGGAGATGCACTGGTCATAGAATGGCCTTAATGTCTAGGGAACTGCTGCCTATGTCCGCCTCTAAACTCGCTTATCGGACTCGAAGATCTAGCTCTCTTGCTATGTCCCCGATCTTGCTCGCGCTCACTCCTCCGTTGTTGTAGGCTTTCTTCTAAGTTCTGAGCATGTGCTTGAATGCGTGCAATATCCATACCGTCTTGAAAGGACGCAGTCAAGCATTTATCCATCAAGTGTGGCCCTAGACCCTTTACGAATCGGTGTACCCTGTCGCCCATATCTGCCACCCTGGCCGAAGCATACCTAGCCAAGGAGTTAAAGCGGAGGATATACTCTAGGGCACTCATACTACCTTGCCTCAAATTTAAGAATTTATCGGCCCTTGCTCGCCGCACTTCTGGAGGCATATAGTGATGGAGAAAAGCATCAACAAACTCTTGCCATACCGGGGGAGGTGTACTGGCTCCCCGCGATGCCATCCATACTGTATACCACTGGATCGAGACATCTCTCAATCTGTAGGACGCTAGCTCTACCGACTCGGTGTCTGAAGCATGTATCAACCGGAGCGTCCTTAGTATACCATCAATAAATTCCTGGGGATCCTCCTCCGGATTTGACCCAAAGAATTCCGAGGGGTTCAAAGTAATGAAATCACGGGCCCTTACACTAACAGCCCTATCACCATACCCTGTACCTTGCCTCTGAACCTGGGCCGCAACCAACTGGGTCAACAAATTAATGGCCTCTTTCACATATTGGCCCGAAGCATTTGGTGGAGGAGCTGGAGGTGCTGGAGCTGGGGCTGAGGCTCCCTCACGCTCCTCAGTAATAGGCACTGTCTGGGTGGACTGAGATTGAGCCGCACTCTGGGACTCACCTTCCTCTACTACCGGTGGCTGTGCTTTCTTAGCCCCCTTCTCTGCCACCGTCTTGCCCTTTTGGGCTGCCGTAGCCTTTCCCTTTTTAGGCATCTCTGAAATACACAACACACGATTTAGGAGCAAGAATTTCCTATATCATAGCTCTATCGCACGATTCTTATGAAGAAAGAAGGTCATATATTCCTAAAATGTCCGCAGCTTCTTGTTTATAAGTGTGGCGCGCAACACACCCATAACCAAGACTCTACTAGACACGGCTCGTAGACACACCCTAGGACTGAACTGCTCTGATACCACTTTTGTCACGACCCGACTCGGGACCGCGACGAGCACCCGGTGCTAACCCACCCGAGCACCCTCTTAGCTTACTCTTATACTTACATCTAGGTGAGCCACATAATTATACATAAATTTCCATTCATTCGTTAACTAGTCCCAATTGGACAACGGTACATTTATATCACCATAGGCATCTATGCCACATCAATGTACGTAGCCAACGTGGCTGACAAAATGATATACAAAACATAGGCAGACAAGGCCGGACCTGTCTAACCATATACACATGACTACGAGCCTCTAGGAAGAGTATAACACATCACATGAGCGGGACAGGACCCCGCTATGCCTATAATTATATACACAAAAGAATAAGTACCCAAAAGCTATGGCTCCGAACGAAATGGAGCTTCGCTATGTAATCTCGGAATAGGCAGCTATGGATCAAGTCTGTCTCCCTGTGCACCTGCGGGCATGATGCAGCGTCCACAAACAAAAGAACGTCAGTACGAAGAATGTACTGAGTATGTAAATCATGATCAACATCAATATAGAAGCATCATAGACAATATATGAAGTGGCATACTAGGGAAGACAATAATATCATCATCATGGCACTTACCTGCCTTTCATAGGAACTTTCCATTTCTCATGCGTATTTCATAATAGTGCTCGTATTCGTATACATGC
The DNA here is from genome assembly GCF_019175385.1 of Lycium barbarum. Classification (NCBI taxonomy): domain Eukaryota; kingdom Viridiplantae; phylum Streptophyta; class Magnoliopsida; order Solanales; family Solanaceae; genus Lycium; species Lycium barbarum. The sequence continues at coordinate 61,744,728 of NC_083344.1, read as the reverse complement.
CCCTATTCGCATTCATATACATAGTCTTTTCACATTCATATTCGTATTATATACATAGCCATACACTTATATACATACATAGCGTACCCGACCATAAGGCTCGGTGTTTCGTACGTACTTGGCCAACCAAGGCTCAATGTTATTTCTACCTGACCCTACCAAGGCTTTAGGGTTATCCGTACCATCTGCAGACGTGTGCGCGCGTTACGTAAGCATATGCATACATACATATATACATCCATATACATATATTCTACCCGGCATTATAAGCTCGGGGTGTCATTATAGCCCTTCATAGGCACATGTGAATATAATAGCCCGTAGGTACCTTTAGCATTATTATTATTATCATCGTCATCACTATCATCATCGTTTTCGCTACATCTCTATCTTATGCTTACTCGTCAATGGGGTGTGTAGTACATTCGTAGCACGTATCAAGGGTCGTGAGCTTATGAGCTCGGAGTGTCAATCACTTGAATACAACATACTCGTATAGAGGATTTAAGAGTTTGGCCAAGGAACCATGCCTTATGAAAGAAGGGTTAGCCTTACATACCTTTTCGTCGGACTATTCTACACTTTCACGCTTCCTTCCAATGCTAGCGTCTATACCTTCATTAATATCATAACAATGGCCATTAGTCATTCACGTTACCCACATTATTTAGATTCCTTAATTTGCCTCTAATTCACCCATATTCATGGTCATAACATCCAACTTCGTCCATTCGTCTAAAGTGTCTAGTTCATGATCTTAGTACCATTTATAATGCATTCATATCACAACACAACAACATTCATGATTCAATTCCACCTATTCCACAAAATGTCACTATTCATCATTCATGACCTACTTGACCATATTTTCTACAATCCATGTATTCCAACTCTTCAATAACTTAAACATCATGTAAAAATCATGAATCGTACCTTATAAGTTGTAGGAACAAGCTTTGGTTAATAATACTCCACTTTGAGCAAAACCCTAGTTTTTCGCCATTTGCATTTCTTGACTTGAATGGTATTTAATGGCTTGCTTACACTTGATTCACTTGTTTATGTTGTTGGTGACTTATAATCTTTGAAAACTTATGAAATAAATGTAGAGAGATGATTCTAGAGAGAAGTGGTGTAATGTAGAAATGAAATAAACAAGTCTTGATCCTCATATTTAATGAATTGAAAAATCTGTGCTGGGTGAACAGTGGTCGTCCATGGAGGTTTACGGTCCGTATTTCAGTTTACGGACCGTCCCTCGTGGTCGTCTTTAAGCTTAAGCAGAACCAGAAACTTAAGGCTGCATGCATGGTGATTTACTACCATGGTTTACGGGCCCTAAATCACTTTACGGTCCGTCCACCAGGTCGTATTTAACCATTTCCTCGGCTGGCAGAAAGTTGAAGCCTTGCATGGCAGTTTACGACTGCCAGTTTACGGACCGTATAGCAATTTACGGTCCGTATTTTGCAATTTACGACCACTGGGCAGTTGCAATTCTGCAACTTCCCATATTTCTTAGACTTGTCATTTTAATCACCCCCATCCATACGCATGCATTGCTCAGCTTGTATCTCATCTTAACTTAGCCAACTTCCTCGTCTCACATCGGATACTTTCAAAATCTCGCCTAAGGTCATCAAACCTCGTTTCTTACTCATAGACATCATGCACTCATATTCATCACTAGTTCATTCTCTTGCGTACCAACGGAAAATTTTCCGAGGTGTAACAGAAAGGTGTCACGCAAAACAACTTCATCTATGGTGTCCTCAAAGGTAGTTTCACTATTAAGTTCAAAAATAAGGTCAAGCATGCTACTCACATTCAGAACACTCAAAGAAGAATTAGCAATTTCCAAACAAGTATCGCCTTCCTTTTCAAAACACTCCGTCCCCCGAAGTGTATTATCATTTCCAAAGGAAAGATCTCCATCATACGGAAGGGCGTCATCACTCCATAGTTGATTTTCAAACACCATGTAGTCCCCAAAAGTGGCTACACTTTCAACATTACAAAACATTCCACTAGATGCTTCATTTTCAATAGTCATGTCATTCTCAAATAAGAAATTATCCTTTACAAGAGAGTAATCCATGAGCAATGATGATATAATCCTAAAGGGCATGATCGATGCTAATCGGTCAAGGGCATGGAAGAGGACGTTGGAGACACTTGTGGACCCACTTAAGAGAGAAAATGATGTTTGGAAGATAGCTTGGCATTGGAAGTGTCACGACCCGACTAGGGGCCATGACGGGTACACGGAGCTGACTACCGAGCACCACTCATGCTAACCATCATACACAACCTGAACGCATATAATCTCCAATGCATTACATAAATATACATAAGCCCCCACGGCTGAAAAAATGATATACAAAAATATACACTAATGTATCCATAAGACAACTATTACCTACGTATCCGTATCTACGAGCCTCTACTAGAGTACTAAGACATAAGAACGGGACAGGACCCCGTCGTGCCCAATATATATACAAAAAATAATGTATCAACAAATGGCACCTCCGGAATAGTAGAGTGCTCCTGTGAATCTGTTATATCCCGTGTTTTCACACCTTTGGAAAATTGGAAATAATTTGGACTTGTATGAAATAAGGTCATAATTGAATTTATGTAACCCTTGAATTGTTATGAAAGAATATTAATATGGAAGTGTCGAGGAACGCTAAGGGCAAATTTGGGATTTCGAAAATTAGTTTCGGGAATTACAAAACGGGAATTATAATCCATTAGGCCCAAATAATTGAAAGAAAAATTTGGGCCCAACTCAAAAGGGGTGGCCGGCCAACATACTTGGCCCAAACCCAAGTCACATGGCAACCATGTGACAATTTAATTAAGGGGCTATTATATACATTGGAAAGTTCAAGAAAAACTTAGAAGACAAGAAAAACAAAGCAAGAGAGGAGAAAGAGAAGAGGGTTTCGGGTTTGGAGTGCAAAAATAAGCCACAACAATCTTGCTTCAAAAATTTATATTTTGTGGTTTTCCTACTAATTTGGGTAGCCTCTTCAACTTGGTGTAGTTGCCTTGGAGGAAGAAGCACTTGGTTCCTCAATTTGATCACTAGTTCAAGTAAAGAAGACTAGAGAAAAAGGTAAGGATTCATTCCTTTTTATTGTTTTATGAAGTTTTGTTTATGTTGTAGTATGTGAGAATGAGTTGATTGTACGGAAAAATAGAAGTTTACCAAGTGGATATGTATATAGGCATGTGGCCGTGTATATATGTATGTGTATAATTGTAAGGTGTTGAATTTATATCATATTCTAGTTGTGGATGGGATGAAATGCATCTTGGAAATGAAAATTGAATGAATTAGATAGTAGTTGGTAGTGGGGTGTTTGGCCGTGTGGTATGGGGTGTGTGGAATGGAAATGGATTAAGTTTGTCTAGTGTGTTAATTGTGTTATTGTGATTCTTGCAATGTAAATGAAAGTAAAACGATATGAGTTTGCTTTGAAATGGAATGTATAAAACTTATGTCGTTTAAGTATGATTTTGCGACATTATGAAAATGAAGTTATTAGGTTGCAAATTATGACGGGTATTGATGAATTTGGAAGATGGAATCATGTTATGAATACGTAAGTCAAAGATTAGAAGTTTCGAATGCGTTATGACTTTGGCGGAAAGTTTGTATATTATGTATATCGTATGAATATCTTATGGAAAACGATATGAAATGCTTTTAAACTATGTTGTGGTAATCTAGATTGATAATGAATGTGAAATTGTTGAGAATAGTTTGAAAGTTAAGGTTGAAGTAAAGGTTATGACATTATGTCGGCAAGTAGAACTAGTGTTGCCATATTGTGTTTCTAATGTTTGTTGTTGATGTTGTTGCTTGGGTTGTTGTTGATGATTGTGAGCCGAGTTAAGTTCTCGGGGGTGCTATATGTATAGGGGAAGTGCTGCCGAAATTTCGGTAGACAAATAAGAGTTGAATTGAATTTGTAGCATCTATAACTTACAATTGGCAAACTTGACCATTTGCAGATTTTTGACGAAACGGGAAGTGAGTTTGGAAAGGCGTAAGGAGCTTGAAAGGTATGTAAAGCTACCCCGATCCTTCTTTTGGCATGTCTAAGTGTTTTAGGATCGGATTCGGGCCTCAAAAGACCTTCTTGGCCATCGGAATCCGCAAGAGAAAATCTCAGTTTTTCCTTCAGTAGAATTGAACCATTTTGATATGCTTTTCCTAAAAGTATGTAAACTTTCTCTAAACTCCTTGAAAAGCTATAGAATGTTCGTAGAACCTTTATAGGTGACCCCATAAGCTTAAAGGGCGTAATTTGAGCCCACCGCCTTGCTTGTTCCGAGGTGGGCCCGCTATTCCCGGTTTTGCCCTTAATGTACTAAAGTCCCCTTTTTGAACGATTTTTGAAAGAAACGTTTCGACTACCCTTTTAATTACCTAACTAATATGGTTTTAAATATTCCGTTAAGTCTGATAAATTGTTTTGATACTCGAAACTCATTTACTATGATTCCTTCCGACTTCATCGGATCGGTTTGTCTTTGATATGCCTCATCGAGTCTATGGAAACATGTATGATATTTTACTTGCATTAGTTTCTCACGACTCTATTCGTGGATTCCCCAATGTTTCCCACACTGAGCCCGGGCCAGGATATGTTGTCAAGCGTAATCCCCTGCATTGTTCGCCGTGCCTCGATGTGAGGGGGCAGGTATATGTGTACATGGGTTTGTGGAGTATGCTGTGCCATGTACGTTTGTTCTGATATGATTTACTATGGCCATCTGATATGACATATTATGTTACGGGGTTATGCCCCTATTCTGATTCTTCTGTGTTGTGGCACCAGCGTCGGGAGGGTGGCCACGTTCTGTCTGCCGAGTCCCTTGGCAGGGGACGGATTTGATATGACATATGTTCTGTACACACTCTGCATGTGTTTGGAAATATGTATCTGATACTTTGGATTTTCCGTTTACTTTCTGTATGTTCTGCACCAGTTATGATTTTGTTTCTGCAGCTCAGGCTTTACATATTCAGTACATATTTCGTACTGACCCCCTTTCTTCGGGGGCTGCGTTTTCATGCCGCGCAGGTACCGACGACAGGTTTACTGATCCGTCTGCTTAGGATCTCATTCTGCTATTCTTGGAGCGCTCTTTTATTCAGAGCCATCTTTTGGTATAGTCTGTCACTTTTATATATGTATATTCTCGTTCATGGGTACGGCGGGGCCCTGTCCCGTCATATGATTCTGTCGGTTTGTTAGAGGTCTGTGGACATGTTATGGGTCGGGATCTTTCTGTACAGTTGGGTGCTTATGTTGTGTTTGGGCGATCCCATTCGCCGCGGCGGCCGGTCCGCATATATTTAGATGTTGCTTTGTTGGCCCTGCGTGGCCTTTGTTGGTATTTTCTGCGTGCAGGATATATGGGATAGTCCGTAAAACGAAGGAAACTCTGCCGAAATTTTTCTAAAAATTAGCTAAATTTGAAATAAAGCCTTGTCGGCTTCTGCCATTTACTAGAATGCGTTTGAGTGCCCAGATCGGGCACTAGTCATGGCCTACGGGGTTGGGTAGTGACAAAAGTGGTATCAGAGCGGTTCGTCCTCGGAATGTCTACAGACCGTGTCTAGTAGAGTCTTGTTTATCGGTGTGTTGTGCACCATACCTATAAACAGGAGGCTACAGGGCATTTAGGATACTACCCTTCATTCTGTCTTAGATCGTGCGATAGAGCTGTGTTATCAGGATGATTCCTCCCTAACGAATTGTTACATTTGCAGTTATGCCTCCAAAAAAGGCGACAGCGGCCCAAAAGGCCAAGGCAGCAGCTGTGGGAGAGACTAGTCGGACCCAGAGGGTTACCAGGGCCCATGCTCATATTGCTCCTGATATTTTGCCCCCGGCAGAGGGATCTTCCACCCCGCCACACGTAGAGGATATTGGAGCAGCAGCGGCTGCAGGTCGAGGGGCGGCTCCACCGCCAGCTCCCGAGATTCCAGTACCTGAGCCTCCAGCTCCACGGCCAGGGACTGAGGATCAGACTATGAGAGAGGCAGTCCAGCTATTGACTAGACTTGTGGCAGGACAGGTTCAGGGGCACGGACTGGGAGGTGACCGGGCTTACAGGCGTGACAGTTCGAGAGCCCGTGAGTTCTTGACTTGTGGCCCTCCAGAGTTCTTCGGGACAAAGCCCGAGGAGGATCCCGAGGAGTTCATCAGGAAGATGCGGCGCACCTTACAGTTTATTAATGCTTCCGCGACAGAGTCAGTCACATTGGCTTCTTACCGGTTGTATGATATAGCGGCAAATTGGTACAAGTCATGGGAGTTATCCAGAGGCGACGGCGCTCCCCCAGCAGTTTCGGATGATTTTTCTCAGGCTTTTCTTAGCCACTTTCTGCCTCCGGAGTTACGGCGGGCCAAGGCTGACAGATTCTTATTGCTGAGGCAGAGGGGTCGCAGTGTTCGAGAGTATAGTATGGAGTTCGACTCATTGGCCCGATACGCACCTGCTGTGGTAGCTACTATGGCTGACAGGATGCACAGGTACATTATGGGGCTGGACCGCTATTTTGTCGATAGTTATTTGGTATTAGCTGCTCAGCCCGGCATGGATATTGCCCGGATTCAGGCCCACGCCCAGGGCATGGAGGACCGTCATAGGGAGCGTCAGCCTGATAGGAGCCAGGATCGGAGATAGCCCAAGAGGGCCAGATCATCTGGGTATTCTGGAGATTCTCGGGGCAGGCAGCCTCAGCAGCCTCAGCAGCCGCAGCAGCCTAGCAGACATCTATCCCAGCCGGCACAGAGCGCACCTCCACAGCCTACAGGTCGCAGATTTGATAGCCCAGGTTATTCAGGAGCAGGTCAGAGCTCCAAGGCTTCAGGTTCGCGGACAGACAGGGGTTCTGGTCAGACGAGGCCACCTAGGCCTCAGTGTTCTTATTGTGGCAGATACCATCCTGGGGAGTGCTACAGAGCCACCGGTGCATGTTTTTCTTGTGGCCGTCAGGGCCATTCTGTGAGAGATTGCCCGTATAAGGGTAGTTCGGGTGGCGCAGCGCAGCCTACCGGATCAGCCGCCGGGTCTTCATCTTCTTCAGTGGCTATGCGCCCTACGGGGCCAGGTACTTCAGCACCAGCGGGTCGCGGCAGAGGCCGTGGTGGAGCTTCTAGTACTAGCGGTCCTTCGAACCGCATTTATGCTCTGTCCAGCCGCCAGGATCAGGAGGCATCGCCTAATGTCGTTACAGGTACATTATTGGTTTTCTCTCGGTCTGTGTATGCATTGATTGATCCAGGTTCGACTTTGTCATATATTTCGCCTCTGGTTGCTTGTAAAATTGGTATAACATCTGAACCTATAGAGCCGTTTGAGGTAGCCACACCGATTGGGGACTTTATTGTAGCAAAACAGGTATATAAGAACTGTTCTGTAATTGTATGTGGCCGTGACACTAAGGCAGATCTGGTGGAGTTAGATATGGTCGAGTTCGATGTTATTATGGGAATGGACTGGTTAGCCTCCTGTTATGCTAATGTTGATTACCAAAATAAGGTAGTTCGTTTCCAGTTTCCTGGGGAGCCAGTTATAGAATGGGCCGGTAATACAGCATCGCCGAAAGGTAAGTTTATTTCATACCTTAAGGCAAAGAAAATGATCAGAAAGGGTTATTTTTATCATCTGGTTCGGGTACAAGACTTGACAGGAGAAACGCCGACTCTTCAGTCAGTTCCCGTGGTTAATGAATTTCCAGATGTGTTCCCAGAAGAGCTTCTAGGCCTTCCTCCAGAGCGGGAGATAGATTTTACTATTAATTTGCTTCCGGATACTCAGCCGATATCTATTCCCCCGTACAGAATGGCACCGGCAGAATTGAAAGAACTGAAAGAGCAGTTGAAGGATCTGCTAGAAAAAGGCTTCATTAGACGCAGCACTTTGCCTTGGGGAGCCCCGGTATTATTTGTGCGCAAGAAAGACGGGTCATTGCGTATGTGTATTGATTATCGACAGCTGAATAAGGTAACCATAAAGAATAAATACCCCCTCACCAGAATTGACGATTTGTTTGATCAGTTGCAGGGCGCCAAGTATTTTTCGAAGATAGATCTTCGGTCTGGCTATCATCAGGTACGGGTACGGGAGGCCGATATTCCTAAGACAGCATTCCGGACCAGATATGGGCATTATGAATTCAGAGTTATGTCTTTTGGGCTGACTAATGCTCCTGCGGTATTCATGGATCTAATGAACCGGGTATTCAGGCCATTCTTGGATATGTTCGTAATTGTATTTATCGATGACATTCTGGTCTATTCTCGGTCCGAGGCAGAGCACGCAGATCATCTGAGAACGGTATTAGGGGTACTTCGGCATCAGAAATTATATGCAAAATTTTCTAAATGTGAATTCTGGCTGGGTTCAGTGGCATTCCTGGGCCATATTATTGCAGCTGATGGTGTCCGGGTGGATACACAGAAGATTGATGCCGTGAAAAATTGGCCCAGACCCACGACGCCCATAGAGGTACGTAGTTTCCTGGGGTTAGCAGGCTATTACAGAAGATTTGTGGAAAAAATTTCTTCGCTTTCAGCGCCTTTGACAAGGCTAACTCAGAAGGGAGCCAAGTTCCAGTGGACTGATGCTTGTGAACGAAGCTTCCAGTTGCTGAAAGAGAAGCTGACTACAGCCCCAGTTCTGACTCTTCCAGAGGGACCCGATGGATATGTTATTTATTGTGACGCTTCTGGCGTGGGATTGGGCTGTGTATTGATGCAGCACGGCAGAGTTATAGCTTATGCTTCTCGGCAATTGAAAAAGCATGAAAAGAATTATCCTACTCACGATCTGGAGCTTGCAGCGGAGGTGGCTGGAGCTCCTAAAAGACTATGATGTGGATATTCTGAATCATCCGGGCAAGGCTAATGTTGTTGTAGATGCGCTTAGCCGGAAATCTATCGGCCGCTTGGTCGATTTACAGCCAGACAGGAGAGAGATAGTACGTGACATTCATCAGTTGGCTAATCTTGGGGTTCGTCTGGCCGATTCTGGAGGTACACGGATTTCTGTCCGAGGGGTTTCTGAATCATCTATTAAGGAAGATATCAAACGGCATCAATATGAAGATCCTGTTTTGGCACGATACAGAGACACAACCTATGATAAGGAGAAGACTCCGTTCGAGTTCACTCCGGACGGGACTTTATTATTCAGGGGCAGGTTGTGTGTACCTGATATTGCAGGTCTTCTGTCACGACCCAACCCCGTGGGCCACGACTGGTGCCCTTCTGGGACACCCCAAACGAACTCACACCCAGATCATCGTAATCAGACTCGCCCAAACTCACGTACGTTATTCGAACTCAACATCGTAATCAGACATCTACCGAACACTTATCCTAAGCAGTCGCCCGTACAGATCAGACAAAACACAAATCAGAAAGGAGGCGGAATATACATCGCCAAATTTCACACACACACATCAGAAGGGTGGCGGAATGCACATCGCCCCCAAGTACATACACATACATACAAACTCAGAGGCCGACTTGGCCATAGCAGCGTACGGGCCGCTTAAGAACGCAAAACAGACTCACATGCAAACACACCGGACCCACGACCCACAAATCTGACTACAGGCCTCTAAACAAAACAAAACATATGAACATATGACGGGACAGGGCCCCGCCATACCCACACATCCACAAATGTACCGAACACACACATACAACAGAAGATATGTACCAAAAGTAGGCTCCGAATCAAGGGGAGCTCTCCAACACAGCAGAATGAGTAGCCTAAACTGGAGGACCACCCAAACGAGCTTCTGTACCTGCGGGCATGAAACACAGCCCCCGAATAAACGGGGGTCAGTACGGGAGAAGTACTGAGTATGTAAAGCAGAAGGTACAGAAATCACTACACAGCTGGAGTCAGAAAGAACAAACACACCGTCAACGTAAACAAAGCAAACCTGTGCGGGAGGCGAACGTACAAATGCAATCAAATCATGTATAGGGTTTAGGAACGTGGTCACCCCCCGACGCTGGTGCCACAACACATCATAACTCCAGAAGTTTTCAAATCTCCGTACAGTCTCCAGACACATCATATCACACACACATCACATCATCAGAACATATCATATGCCATATCACATCATAACTCCATAAACGGTAACCGGCCCTATGGCGAGGCCTCGGAAACCGTAACACATCATGACTCCCGAATATGTTATGGCGCGCACGATCACAAAGTCGGCCCGGGTACCGACGAACGAAATCATAGCAGACAGCACGAACAGAGTAGTGCAGAAACCATATGCATATCAAAAATAATTTACCGGACTCAACATATAGTTTACATATAGGTATATACCGACGCCAGAAGGCTCGGAGTAGGAATCAGATTAAGAAAAATTTGCGGGTAAAAGGTACGAAGTTCCAACTGCCAAATCTTTAGAGAAAACTGTTTATAGGTCATGTTCTGAAAACCTCACATTATTCAAAGTACAAAACGTTCACTAATGGCATAGGAAGTTTCAAACGCAGCATTGGGTCATAAACAAACGATCGCTGATCATAGCGGACGCAAACGAACCAAACAAACCGAATAAGGGGAGCCTTGGGGCTCGCGGGCCCACCTCGAGTCAAATTGAGGCGGCGGACGCAAATCACAGACTTTAGGCTCCCTAGAGCCATCTACGAAAGTTTCGGAGAGTTTCGGACACAACAACAAAAGTTATGACGATTCGAACATTCTTTGGACCAAATGCAACAAAAGGGTTCAATTGCGCTGGATGAATAGTACCCAAACTTGAACCTAAATTTCCAAGAGCAGAGTTACTCCCGAGATTCCGATAATAACCTAGTATCACTAGGACATGCCAAAAGAATGATAGGTAGGCTTTACATACCTGGTTGGCGCCTTACGCTCCTCAAATCGCAATTCCCGTTTCGTCCAGAAACTGCAAATGGTCACCTTTACCAGTTACTATTCATGAGAATTAACATTTTAGTCTTTGGGCTAAATTTGGCTACCGAAATTTCGGCAGCACTTCCCCTATAAATCTAACACCCCCGAGACTTAGCTCGGCTCAAGATACAACGACAACAACAACCCAAACATCATTAAACCATACAACCCACAATCATACTACATTAACTTCAAAATTTCACTTTAATACATAAGTTGGCAAATTCTTGATTCAACTTCAAAATTCCAAATCTATTTCCACCTTAGTCCATTCATTCACTCATTCCCAATTATTCAAACACACTACATACAAGTTCCAAACCACATACAAACATCCCCAAAGTTCACTACTTTCCAATTTTCATTCAAAACAACAAAAGTTACGACGAATGTTCTAACTTGCGTCGTTTCGTTCCAAATTCGTTATCATCAACCATAAATCTTATTTAAGGTCTTTAGTGTCATAAATATACTATGATATACACAAATATACCAAATGTATACGCTTTCCGATAACGTCCGAAATTATTTGCTAGCACCAACTCAATTCTTTAATCGATCCTTTACGACATAAAGATCACAACAACACATTATTCAAACTAAACAAGATAAAATTCTTATGGCTTGCACCACATGGAACTCACGGCCAAACACACCCTTTTTACACACACACACCATGCACAAACACAATCTCATCCCACAATCTTCACACTAATCCAATCACTAACACATATATATCCATTTCATAACATTAAAACATAAAAATCTTACCTTTTTCTTGAATTTCCGACTTGTCGCAAACGTCGCTCTTTCTCCAAACTACTTGTATCACGTCGGAGAGCGTCTTGAGTACTCCACAACTATGTAAAACTCAAGATTTTTAGAGCAAGCACAAGGCTTGGGAATTTTTTTTTTTCCTTTTTCTCTACACGGCCGAGAGGGGTTTTGGTTGGAGTCAAGTTGAATTGTGATTTTTCTTGCTAAGTCCAAGGGGAGAATTGATATATATCCATATGTAGAGGTCATGTGCATAGCACATGATCTTTAAAATTGGGTTTGGGCCTCCCTAGGGGCCGGCCACCCCCAAAGACTTGGGCCTAATTCCTTGTTGTCCAAACTTGGCCCAATTCGTGAAATGTCCCGTTTTGTAATTCCCGAAACTAATTTCTAAATTTCCAAATTTACCCTCGGCCTTCCCCGAGGTCTTGACATCAATGATTTCATAATCAACATGAGCATAGCAACTTGAATCAAATTATTTCCTCAACACACACAAGTCTTATTTATTTCTTGATTTCCCGTTATACGAAAATACGGAACATAACATTCTCCCCCCCTTAAGAACATTCGTCCTCGAATGTTGAATCGAACTCATGGGTGTCGTACTACTCCGGGAGGGTTCTCTTGATAGTTGTCCTTTATTGATTTCTCCGACATGGCTTCTTTACCAATACTAGGGTAGATTTTTCGCATCACCGATCCAAATGCCTTCATAATACATTTTCTCATATTCTACGTAATCACCGAACCATACGCCATATTCTTGTAACAGACGAACGCTTTCCAGACGTCATCGTCAATATCATCTTCTTTTCACACTCCTGAGTTCCCTTACCACATAGTCGTAATCTCACTTTACTTCATATCAGACACTTCATACCAAACAGATTCAGAACTAAAACCGGACGGATTCATAATCGGAGGCAGACATACTCAACTATGGCGGACGGATTCGTAGTCAACATCAAAGGTACGGAAGCATATCAGACACATCTGAGATCGGAGTCAGACGTACAAAGGCGTATCAGACGAATTTGTAAGCAGAATCAGACACACGAAGATATACTAAACAGATTCACGATCAAAGCCAGACGTACGGAATTATATCGAACAAATCCGAAATCAGAAGCAAATATACAGAATTGTTTCATACCGAACCGTGATCAGACAAACCAAAAGGTATCAAACACACGCGCGGTCAAAATCAAACGCACAGAAGTATATCAGACGGATTTATATCCAGAGTCAGACATACAGAGGTGTGCCAGACAGAAACGGATTCGGAATCAAACGCACAAAAGGTTCATCGGACGGGAACATAGTCGAACTCAGAATTACAGAGGCGTACTAGGTAGAGCCTCATCGGAATTGGAAGTGCAGAAGCACCAGAGGTAGATTGTCACTTTAGGATCAAATCATTCATATTAAGGCTCCAATAATTCATGGGAATTTCCTTTTTATTTGCAAACTCACTCATCCAGTCGTCACACAATTTACCTTGCGTCTTACGTATCGACTCCTTCAAAAATTCCAATTACTCACACTGCTTATCCTTTGTTTATCACAACATTAGTTTCCGGGGCTCGGCTCTTAGCCCTCATAGGCAGCAAATGAGAATCATACACACACATACACATACCTATACACATACACACGTTTACTCACACCTTACTGGCGAACATCTCTGACTATTATTCAAATTCGTTCAATTTCCCAAAAGGTGTTGTACCCTTTCCTTTTTGCCCATTTAGTCCGCCTCGTTCCGCGCGGCTCTCGAAAGGGCACTAACTACTTCACACACATCCTACTTGCCTTTGGTTACCCCAAGTTTTCATTTACCTTAATCATACTTACACTCGTGCAAAATTTTGCGTTACTTCCCAGGGGGTCACCCATCCCAGAATTGCTCTGGCTTGAGCACGCTTAACCCTGAAACTTTTACACATTTTGACGCGTTAGGGCTGATATAATTTCGCCAATTGCCTCGCACGACCTTTGTCACGTAATTTTAGGCCAAACGGGGTCTTAGCAAATTTTTTCGGAAATTTTCCGTAGCGGGTCCCACTCTGACCCAAAGAGGTCGTTTGCTTTTCTGACTGTGAGGTCTATCGTTCTAGTTTTCCAAATCCCATATATTTTCCTCCCACATGTACAGATAACTGCCTCGGATATTTTCATTAATTCGGATTCTTACCCTACCTTTACTGACACACACAAAAAGAATATCGCATAATACTGAGGTACAAACCTACCATTGCACATATTCATTAAACAAAAGGGTTAGTAGTATACCTGGGTCTGCGTCTGGGGGTGCCTCTGGGTCCCGACGACCAGTCAGAGCATAGATGCGGTTCGAGGGACCACTAGAATCTGAAGCCCCACCACGGCCTCTACCGCGGCCCGCTGGTGCTGGCATACCTCGCCCCGTAGAGCGCGTGGCCGAAGGGGTAGATGACGAACCAGCAACGGACCTCATCGGCGGTGCTGCGCTGCCGGAACCGCCTGCCCACGGACAATCCCGCATGATATGGCCCTGGCGGCCGCAAGCAAAACAGGCCCCCGTGGCCCTGAAGCACTCCCCTGGGTGCGATCTTCCGCAATACGAACACTGGGGTATGGGTGGCCTAGACTGACTGGGACCCCTGCTCGACTGAGGACCTGGGGCTCTGGAACTCTGGTCTGCCCTGGACGGTCCTGCTCCATCAAACCTCTTACCAATAGACTGTGTGTCCCGGCCTGACGGCGGAAAGTGCCCGCTGGACTGATACTGAGGCTGCCCGCCCCGGGAATCTCCAGAATACCCAGCTGATCTAGCCCTCTTGGGCCGTCTCCCATCATACTCTCGGCTGGGCAGATCTGCTCGGTGCCGGTTCTCCATCCCCTGGGCGTAGGCCTGTAGACGGGCAATGTCCATATCTGTCTGCAATGACACCGCCATACACCCGTCAATCAAGTAACGATCCAGCCCCATAACATATCTATGCATCCGATTTGTCATATCTGCCACCACGGCAGGGGCATACCGGGCCAGGGAATCAAACTCCAAATTATATTCACGGACGCTCCGACCCCTCTGCTGCAGATGCAAAAACCGATCAGCTCGCTCCCGTCGTAACTCTGGGGGCAGAAAGTGGCGGGTGAAAGCAGTCACAAACTGATCCCACATAGCTGGAGGAGCACCCTCACCCCGGGATAGCTCCCAAGTCTCATACCAATGCGCGGCAACATCCCGAAGTCTATGCGAAGCTAGCTCAACCGACTCGGTCTCTGACGCCCTGACCAAGTCTAATGCACGCCGCATCCCCCGAATGAAGTCATGGGGGTCCTCGTCGGGCTTAGACCCGAAAAACTCTGGAGGGCCGCATAACAAGAACTCCCGAACTCTTAGGCTTTCCCGCCTGTCCTCATCATCATCGTCCCTCCGCCCGTGCCTGCGAGCCTGTCCGGCTACAATCGTGGTCAACAACTGTACAGCGTCCCTCAGGGTCCTATCCTCCGCTCCTGGCTGAGGAGCTGGAGTCTCAGGAGCGGGTACACGGACCTCTGGAGCTGCTGAAGGTCCCGCTCCAGGCTGTACTAATGGGGGTGTAGCAGACCCCTCAGAATGAGGTGTAACCTCAGGCAAATCATAAACACGAGCCCGAGTAGCCCGTTGTGCCTGACTGGTCTCTCCCACCTTCGCCTTGCCCTTCTGGGCCGCCGTTGCCTTCTTCGGAGGCATCACTGCAAACACAACAACGGGTCAGATCAGAATGACCCTAATAACACAGCTCTATCGCATGATCTAAGATTCCAAAGAAAGAGCAACACAACATCCTAGATGTCCTGTAGCTCCCTGTTTATAGATGTGGTGCACAACACATCGATAAACAAGACTCTACTAGACACGGCCTGTAGACATTCCGAGGACAAACCGCTCTGATACCACTTTTGTCACGACCCAACCCCGTGGGCCGCGACTGGTGCCCTTCTGGGACACCCCAAACGAACTCACACCCAGATCATCGTAATCAGACTCGCCCAAACTCACGTACGTTATTCGAACTCAACATCGTAATCAGACATCTACCGAACACTTATCCTAAGCAGTCGCCCGTACAGATCAGACAAAACACAAATCAGAAAGGAGGCGGAATATACATCGCCAAATTTCACACACACACATCAGAAGGGTGGCGGAATGCACATCGCCCCCAAGTACATACACATACATACAAACTCAGAGGCCGACTTGGCCATAGCAGCGTACGGGCCGCTTAAGAACGCAAAACAGACTCACATGCAAACACACCGGACCCACGACCCACAAATCTGACTACAGGCCTCTAAACAAAACAGAACATATGAACATATGACGGGACAGGGCCCCGCCGTACCCACACATCCACAAATGTACCGAACACACACATACAACAGAAGATATGTACCAAAAGTAGGCTCCGAATCAAGGGGAGCTCTCCAACACAGCAGAATGAGTAGCCTAAACTGGAGGACCACCCAAACGAGCTTCTGTACCTGCGGGCATGAAACACAGCCCCCGAATAAACGGGGGTCAGTACGGGAGAAGTACTGAGTATGTAAAGCAGAAGGTACAGAAATCACTACACAGCTGGAGTCAGAAAGAACAAACACACCGTCAACGTAAACAAAGCAAACCTGTGCGGGAGGCGAACGTACAAATGCAATCAAATCATGTATAGGGTTTAGGAACGTGGTCACCCCCCGACGCTGGTGCCACAACACATCATAACTCCAGAAGTTTTCAAATCTCCGTACAGTCTCCAGACACATCATATCACACACACATCACATCATCAGAACATATCATATGCCATATCACATCATAACTCCATAAACGGTAACCGGCCCTATGGCGAGGCCTCGGAAACCGTAACACATCATGACTCCCGAATATGTTATGGCGCGCACGATCACAAAGTCGGCCCGGGTACCGACGAACGAAATCATAGCAGACAGCACGAACAGAGTAGTGCAGAAACCATATGCATATCAAAAATAATTTACCGGACTCAACATATAGTTTACATATAGGTATATACCGACGCCAGAAGGCTCGGAGTAGGAATCAGATTAAGAAAAATTTGCGGGTAAAAGGTACGAAGTTCCAACTGCCAAATCTTTAGAGAAAACTGTTTATAGGTCATGTTCTGAAAACCTCACATTATTCAAAGTACAAAACGTTCACTAATGGCATAGGAAGTTTCAAACGCAGCATTGGGTCATAAACAAACGATCGCTGATCATAGCGGACGCAAACGAACCAAACAAACCGAATAAGGGGAGCCTTGGGGCTCGCGGGCCCACCTCGAGTCAAATTGAGGCGGCGGATGCAAATCACAGACTTTAGGCTCCCTAGAGCCATCTACGAAAGTTTCGGAGAGTTTCGGACACAACAACAAAAGTTATGACGATTCGAACATTCTTTGGACCAAATGCAACAAAAGGGTTCAATTGCGCTGGATGAATAGTACCCAAACTTGAACCTAAATTTCCAAGAGCAGAGTTACCCCCGAGATTCCGATATTAACCTAGTATGACTAGGACATGCCAAAAGAATGATAGGTAGGCTTTACATACCTGGTTGGCGCCTTACGCTCCTCAAATCGCAATTCCCGTTTCGTCCAGAAACTGCAAATGGTCACCTTTACCAGTTACTATTCATGAGAATTAACATTTTAGTCTTTGGGCTAAATTTGGCTACCGAAATTTTGGCAGCACTTCCCCTATAAATCTAACACCCCTGAGACTTAGCTCGGCTCAAAATACAACGACAACAACAACCCAAACATCATTAAACCATACAACCCACAATCATACTACATTAACTTCAAAATTTCACTTTAATACATAAGTTGGCAAATTCTTGATTCAACTTCAAAATTCCAAATCTATTTCCACCTTAGTCCATTCATTCACTCATTCCCAATTATTCAAACACACTACATACAAGTTCCAAACCACATACAAACATCCCCAAAGTTCACTACTTTCCAATTTTCATTCAAAACACCAAAAGTTACGACGAATGTTCTAACTTGCGTCGTTTCGTTCCAAATTCGTTATCATCAACCATAAATCTTATTTAAGGTCTTTAGTGTCATAAATATACTATGATATACACAAATATACCAAATGTATACGCTTTCCGATAACGTCCGAAATTATTTGCTAGCACCAACTCAATTCTTTAATCGATCCTTTACGACATAAAGATCACAACAACACATTATTCAAACTAAACAAGATAAAATTCTTATGGCTTGCACCACATGGAACTCACGGCCAAACACACCCTTTTTACACACACACACCATGCACAAACACAACCTCATCCCACAATCTTCACACTAATCCAATCACTAACACATATATATCCATTTCATAACATTAAAACATAAAAATCTTACCTTTTTCTTGAATTTCCGACTTGTCGCAAACGTCGCTCTTTCTCCAAACTACTTGTATCACGTCGGAGAGCGTCTTGAGTACTCCACAACTATGTAAAACTCAAGATTTTTAGAGCAAGCACAAGGCTTGGGAATTTTTTTTTTTTTTTCCTTTTTCTCTACACGGCCGAGAGGGGTTTTGGTTGGAGTCAAGTTGAATTGTGATTTTCCTTGCTAAGTCCAAGGGGAGAATTGATATATATCCATATGTAGAGGTCATGTGCATAGCACATGACCTTTAAAATTGGGTTTGGGCCTCTCTAGGGGCCGGCCACCCCCAAAGACTTGGGCCTAATTCCTTGTTGTCCAAACTTGGCCCAATTCGTGAAATGTCCCGTTTTGTAATTCCCGAAACTAATTTCTAAATTTCCAAATTTACCCTCGGCCTTCCCCGAGGTCTTGACATCAATGATTTCATAATCAACATGAGCATAGCAACTTGAATCAAATTATTTCCTCAACACACACAAGTCTTATTTATTTCTTGATTTCCCGTTATACGAAAATACGGAACATAACATCTTCGGCAGCAGGTTATGAGCGAGGCACATTATGCTCGCTATTCGGTCCATCCTGGGTCTACGAAGATGTACCATGATCTCCGATGCTTATACTGGTGGGACGGTATGAAACGGGATATCGTAGAATTCGTCGCCCAGTGCCCAAATTGTCAGCAGGTCAAAATTGAACACCAGAAACCGGGTGGACTGTTGCAGGAAATGGAAATTCCGACGTGGAAGTGGGAGATCATTAATATGGACTTCATTACAGGGTTGCCTCGCACTCCACGGAAGTATAATTCCATCTGGGTTATTGTTGATAGGCTGACAAAATCAGCCCATTTTCTGCCCGTCAGGACTACTTATTCCGCCGAGGATTATGCCAGGCTTTATATTAAAGAAATAGTGAAGCTTCATGGAGTTCCTATATCTATTATCACTGACAGAGGTGCTCAGTTCACGGCGAACTTCTGGAGATCTTTTCAGGAAGGATTAGGGACTCAGCTGAGCCTGAGCACAACTTTCCATCCTCAGAGTGACGGATAGGCTGAGCGCACTATCCAGACGCTTGAAGATATGTTGCGAGCCTGTGTTATTGATTTCATAGGTAGCTGGGAGGATCACTTGCCATTGATTGAATTTTCTTATAATAACAGCTACCATTCCAGCATCCAGATGGCTCCGTACGAGGCTTTATATGGTAGGAAATGCAGGTCACCTATCGGCTGGTTTGATATTGGCGAGACAGAATTAATCGGCCCAGATATGATCCAGCAGGCCGTTGATACGGTGAAACTTATTCGGGAACGACTATTGGCAGCCCAGAGTCGACAGAAATCATACGCTGACAAACGACGTCGTCCTTTGGAATTCCAGGTTGGTGATTGGGTATTTCTGAAGGTATCGCCTATGAAAGGCGTAATGCGGTTCGGCAGAAAGGGTAAGCTTAGTCCGCGTTATATTGGGCCTTATCTGATCGTGCGGAAAGTCGGAAATGTCGCCTATGAGTTAGACCTGCCATCTGATTTGGAAGCAGTACATCCGGTATTCCATGTGTCTATGCTCCGCAAATGCATTGGTGATCCCTCCAGAATATTCCCTGCGGATGATATTCAGGTGACGGAGCTGTTATCTTATGAGGAGCATCCCGTAGCTATTTTGGACCTTCAGGTACGGAGGCTCCGTAATAAGGATGTAGCCTCTGTTAAGGTACTGTGGTGGAACGAGAATAGGGAGGAAATGACCTGGGAGTCCGAGGAAGAAATGAAGAAGAAATATCCTCATCTGTTCCCTATGCCCACAGGTAACCTTGAATCCCTACTTAATTTCCTTTCAATGCCAATCGTATGTCATATGTGTTGTTTGTAACCATGAACTCCCCCAAAGTGTTTCAAACCCTATAAGATTAATTTTACATTCGAGGACGAATGTTCTAAAAGGGGGGGAGGATGTTATATCCCGTGTTTTCACACCTTTGGAAAATTGGAAATAATTTGGACTTGTATGAAATAAGGTCATAATTGAATTTATGTAACCCTTGAATTGTTATGAAAGAATATTAATATGGAAGTGTCGAGGAACGCTAAGGGCAAATTTGGGATTTCGAAAATTAGTTTCGGGAATTACAAAACGGGAATTATAATCCATTGGGCCCAAATAATTGAAAGAAAAATTTGGGCCCAACTCAAAAGGGGTGGCCGGCCAACATACTTGGCCCAAACCCAAGTCACATGGCAACCATGTGACAATTTAATTAAGGGGCTATTATATACATTGGAAAGTTCAAAATAAACTTAGAAGACAAGAAAAACAAAGCAAGAGAGGAGAAAGAGAGGAGGGTTTCGGGTTTGGAGTGCAAAAATAAGCCACAAAAATCTTGCTTCAAAAATTTATATTTTGTGGTTTTCCTACTAATTTGGGTAGCCTCTTTAACTTGGTGTAGTTGCCTTGTAGGAAGAAGCACTTGGTTCCTCAATTTGATCACTAGTTCAAGTAAAGAAGACTAGAGAAAAAGGTAAGGATTCATTCCTTTTTATTGTGTTATAAAGTTTTGTTTGCGTTGTAGTATGTGAGAATGAGTTGATTGTACGGAAAAATAGAAGTTTACCAAGTGGATATGTATATAGGCATGTGGCCGTGTATATATGTATGTGTATAATTGTAAGGTGTTGAATTTATATCATATTCTAGTTGTGGATGGGATGAAATGCATCTTGGAAATGAAAATTGAATGAATTGGATAGTAGTTGGTAGTGGGGTGTTTGGCCGTGTGGTATGGGGTGTGTGGAATGGAAATGGATTAAGTTTGTCTAGTGTGTTAATTGTGTTATTGTGATTCTTGCAATGTAAATGAAAGTAAAACGATATGAGTTTGCTTTGAAATGGAATGTAGAAAACTTATGTCGTTTAAGTATGATTTTGCGATATTATGAAAATGAAGTTATTAGGTTGCAAATTATGACGGGTATTGATGAATTTGGAAGATGGAATCATGTTATGAATACGTAAGTCAAAGATTAGAAGTTTCGAATGCGTTATGACTTTGGCGGAAAGTTTGTATATTATGTATATCGTATGAATATCTTGTGGAAAACGATATGAAATGCTTTTAAACTATGTTGTGGTAATCTAGATTGATAATGAATGTGAAATTGTTGAGAATAGTTTGAAAGTTAAGGTTGAAGTAAAGGTTATGACATTATGTCGGCAAGTAGAACTAGTGTTGCCATATTGTGTTTCTAATGTTTGTTGTTGATGTTGATGTTGTTGCTTGGGTTGTTGTTGATGATTGTGAGCCCAGTTAAGTTCTCGGGGGTGCTATATGTATAGGGGAAGTGCTGCCAAAATTTCGGTAGACAAATAAGAGTTGAATTGAATTTGTAGCATCTATAACTTACAATTGGCAAACTTGACCATTTGCAGATTTTTGACGAAACGGGAAGTGAGTTTGGAAAGGCGTAAGGAGCTGGAAAGGTATGTAAAGCTACCCCGATCCTTCTTTTGGCATGTCTAAGTGTTTTAGGATCGGATTCGGGCCTCAAAAGACCTTCTTGGCCATCGGAATCCGCAAGAGAAAATCTCCGTTTTTCCTTCAGTAGAATTGAACCATTTTGATATGCTTTTCCTGAAAGTATGTAGACTTTCTCTAAACTCCTTGAAAAGCTATAGAATGTCCGTAGAACCTTTATAGGTGACCCCATAAGCTTAAAGGGCGTAATTTGAGCCCACCGCCTTGCTTGTTCCGAGGTGGGCCCGCTATTCCCGGTTTTGCCCTTAATGTACTAAAGTCCCCTTTTTGAACGATTTTTGAAAGAAACGTTTCGACTACCCTTTTAATTACCTAACTAATATGGTTTTAAATATTCCGTTAAGTCTGATAAATTGTTTTGATACTCGAAACTAATTTACTATGATTCCTTCCGACTTCATCGGATCGGTTTGTCTTTGATATGCCTCATCGAGTCTATGGAAACATGTATGATATTTTACTTGCATTAGTTTCTCACGACTCTATTCATGGATGCCCCAATGTTTCCCACACTGAGCCCGGGCCAGGATATGTTGTCAAGCGTAATCCCCTGCATTGTTCGCCGTGCCTCGATGTGAGGGGGCAGGTATATGCGTACATGGGTTTGTGGAGTATGCTGTGCCATGTACGTTTGTTCTGATATGATTTACTATGGCCATCTGATATGACATATTATGTTACGGGGTTATGCCCCTATTCTGATTCTTCTGTGTTGTGGCACTAGCGTCGGGAGGGTGGCCACGTTCTGTCTGCCGAGTCCCTTGGCAGGGGCCGGATTTGATATGACATATGTTCTGTACATACTCTGCATGTTTTGGAAATATGTATCTGATACTTTGGATTTTCCGTTTACTTTCTGTATGTTCTGCACCAGTTATGATTTTGTTTCTGCAGCTCAGGCTTTACATATTCAGTACATATTTCGTACTGACCCCCTTTTTCTTCGGGGGCTGCGTTTTCATGCCGCGCAGGTACCGACGACAGGTTTGCTGATCCGTCTGCTTAGGATCTCATTCTGCTATTCTTGGAGCGCTCTTTTATTCAGAGCCATCTTTTGGTATAGTCTGTCACTTCTATATATGTATATTCTCGTTCATGGGTACGGCGGGGCCCTGTCCCGTCATATAATTCTGTCGGTTTGTTAGAGGTCTGTGGACATGTTGTGGGTCGGGATCTTTCTGTACAGTTGGGTGCTTATGTTGTGTTTGGGCGATCCCATTCGCCGCGGCGGCCGGTCCGCATATATTTAGATGTTGCTTTGTTGGCCCTGCGTGGCCTTTGTTGGTATTTTCTGCGTGCAGGATATATGGGATAGTCCGTAAAACGAAGGAAACTCTGCCGAAATTTTTCTAAAAATTAGCTAAATTTGAAATAAAGCCTTGTCGGCTTCTGCCATATACTAGAATGCGTTTGAGTGCCCAGATCGGGCACTAGTCATGGCCTACGGGGTTGGGTCGTGACAGAATCTGTCGAGTAGCTCCTAAAGATCTGGGCCGCCTCCCTGCCTACCTGTGGGCATGAACACAGCGTCCAAAAAGAAAGGACGTCAGTACGAACAGTGCACTGAGTGTGTAAGGCATATACAATAATAACATGTCGAAGAGACAAAACAACATTAAGTAAGGAAACAACCTGCAACTGGATGTCACTTAAGACAGAATAATGCATGCTAACTTACATCATAAACAACATCATATCGAGTATGTATATACAATCTGCCTGACCATATAGGTACGGTGTGATCATAATTAGCCCGCGTCCAGGTCTCCTGCGTCCGGGGTAACCATCTCATGCCGCCCACTAGTGGTGTCTGCCCATGCCATCTAGACATGATGTGTATGCTGCCCGCCTTAGCGGTGTCTGCCCGACCATGTAGGCGCGGTGTAATCTAATCATTATATACTTATCATAAAGCATGCATTAAAACTCAAGTATAATCTATAACTCTATCGGGGTGACGTAAGGTCGAGAATCCCCGATTTCCATTATGGAGTAGTTATGATCATCACGCCACGAAGGAACTAGCATTATAAGATGAGTATAACAATGAGCAACATCAAGGAATCATTAGCTTTGTAAGACTATCATATCATAAGCTTTAGAATCACTAGACTTAGACTCATCATCATCATCATCTTCATATTCACAACGCATCTCTTATCTTTATTTCATACGAAGCTCTTAGTAATCATAGACTCATAGTTTTCGGAATATAAGAGAGTCATGGAAAGATAAAGAAAGTCACGTTATAGGAATCATGCCGTAGAGAAGAAGGGACTAGCCTTACATACCTTTACGTCTCTCCAACTTTAACAATTAAACGCTTTCCTCCAATGTTCACGATTCTACATTTAAGAGAATTCGTACTAAGATTAGATAATCAGAAACATACTTAAGCTTAAGCCAAAGCTAACGAAAATGAGGCAGCATCTCCTTTGTTTCTATAACTTCCTCCATCTGCTATAAAAACCCCTAACATCAATAAAAATATTCATAATAGCGTAATCAATAACTTTGTCAAGTTCGACATTATCCAATTCCCACAATTCCCTATCAAAATGATTCATGACCATAGCTATGGCATAACATCGTATTCCTTCTCATATAGTACCTCTTTAACATCATTTGTATCATTTACAACAAGATTTCACTCATAACATCTCAAGAATCATAATTCATGTCAAACTACTATTCAAGAATGCCATTCTTTTATTTGTAACCTATTCTCTACTTTCTTCCATAATCTAAGTCTTTCAACTATTCAATACTCTTAATAGCATGAAATGAACATAAAACTTACCTTTGATTGTGAAGGAAAAGGTTTTGGATGGAATTGCTTCACTTGGAGAAAACCCTAGCTCCACTTCCAAAGAAATTTCTAGCTTCCATCAACCCTCATTAGCATTTTTGTACTTGATTCTACTAGTTTTGGTATTTGATCTTTGATTTCCCTTGAATTTATGTTAGTGAAATGTGTGGAACCTTCTAGAGGTCTTGAGAGAAGTGGAGAAGTTGGAAAAATGAGAAATTAGAAGTAGGAACATATATTTATACTTGGAAAATACTCAGCCCAACGGGAGTTATACAGACCCTTATACGGTTCGTATAAGTGATCGTATTTCACCATCAGGGAAATCCCCTTTTCTGTAAGGTTATACGGACCCCTTATACGGACCGTATAAAGTTATACGGACTATATAAGTGGTCGTATAACTCTATTTTTCTGAAGTTAATCTCGTCGTTTTGTTTGATCTCCAATCCTTATGGAACCTTCTTAGCACTTGTTTAACACTTCATTAACAATCTAAGGAGCATTATAACTTTTCCTCAAGACATTATTAAATCAACACTAGCTCGGTACTTTGAAACCCTTTTCAAAGCACGACTTACACTTTACCACCTTCTTCAACGAACTTTCTTCTCTTGCCTTGAATATCTTTGGAATCTTAATTAGAATTGTTAAGTACCCCTTCTTACTTGTAGGGACATCATATACATCTTACACTACATTAGTCTATTTACCGTGCAACGACATGAAATTTTCTGAGGTGTAACACTTTTCCCCCCTTTAATAACATTCGTCCTCGAATGTTAAGTTTTCGGGAATCGTACAAAAATTTTGCCAGAGTTTTCCCTGTAATATGGCGCTACCATAATGTCGTAACAGCGCACAATAACAACATATCACCAGACTACAATATAATGGCAAGAAAAATATGGCCACACACGACCAAAAGCACTAAAAGAAAGCATTACATACCTCATAATACTGATGTCTCATCTTGAATCTCTTCCAGGAGTTGAAATAAGTGTGGGTACTTGGACTTCATGTTTTCTTCCACTTCCAAAGTCATTTCCCCTCGATTATTGTTTTTCCACAAGACCTTAACTGAGGCTACCTCTTTATTTCTAAGTTTCCGTACTTACCTATCTAGTATAGCAATAAGTACCTCTTCATAAGCCAATCTTTTCGTAACTTGAACATCATCTACAGGCACGATCCTAGTAGGATCTCTGACACACTTACGGAGCATTGATTCATGGAAAACTGGATGGATTGTTTCATGTTCTGGGGTAAGTCCAGTTCATAGGCTAGTTGGCATATCTTGCGAACAATCTTATAAGGTGCAATGTATCGAGGACTTAATTTTTCCTTCTTACCAAATCTCATCACACCTTTCATCGGTGATACCTTTAAGAATATCCAATCATCAACTTGGAATTCTAAGTCTCGCCGATAGTTGTCCGCATAAGATTTCGGGCGACTTTGGGCTATCAATAATCGATCTAGGATAACCTTGATCTTTGCCACTGCTTGTTGAATCAACTCTGGACCTATTAGTTGTATCTCTCCTACTTCAAACCACCCAATTGGGGATCTACACTTTCTTCCATATAGAGCTTCATACGGGGCCATCTGAATACTGGAATGATAGCTGTTGTTGTATAGAAACTCAATAAGCGATAAGTGGTCATCCCAACTACCACCGAAATCTACCACACATGCCCGTAACATATACGGACTGTATAAATCAGGAGCCCTTGCACTAGTGGCTCTATCACCAGGACCCGCACTTTGCCTTGAGCCTGAGCGGCAACCAACTGGGTCAATAACTGAATGGCCACAGTCATTTGTTGACCCGAAGCACCCGGTGGAGCAACTGGAGGCATAGGAGCTGTAGCTGAAGCCCCTCCTTGTTCTTCTAGGATAGACGGGGTATGAGAGGTATTGAATGGATCCTCATTATGGGATTCACCTTCTTCTATATCCGTTGGTGGCTCCCTTTCCATTCGCCGTGCTGTAGTCGCCTTGCCCTTCTAGGCAACTGTGGCTTTTCTCTTTACCGGCATCGCTGAAATCATAATGCACAATTAGGGAAAGGAAATCATATAATATAGCTCTATCACACGATCTAATAAGAAGAAGACGGTCATTATTCCTAAATGCCCCGCAGCCTCTTGTTTATAAGTGTAGCGCTCCTCACACCTATAAACGAGACTCTTCTGGACACGGCTCGTAGACACACCCTAGGACGGAACTTCTCTACTACCACTTCTATCACAACCCGACTAGGGGCCATGACGAGTACCCGGAGATGACTACCGAGCACCACTCATGCTAACCATCATACACAACCTGAACACATATAATCTCTAAGGCATTACATAAATATACATAAGCCCTCACGGCTGCAAAAATGATATACAAAAATATACACTAATGTATCCATGAGACAACTACTACCCACGTATCTATATCTACAAGCCTCTACTAGAGTACTGAGACATAAGCATAGGACTGGACCCCGTCGTGCCTAATATATATACACAAAAGAATGTATCAACAAATGGCACCTACGGAATAGTGGAGTGCTCCTGTGAATCTGCCGAGTAGCTCATAAGGATCAAGACCGCCTCCCTGCCTACCTGTGGGCATGAACACAACGTCCAAAAAGAAAGGACGTTAGTATGAACAATGTACTGAGTATGTAAGGCATGTATAATAATAACATATCGAAGATACAAGAGAACATTAAGTAAGGAAACAACCTGCAACTGGATGTCACTTAAGACAGAATAATGCATGCTAACTTACATCACAAACAACATTAAATCGAGTATGCATATATAAGCTTCCCGACCATATAGGTACGGTGTGATCATCATTAGCCCGCGTCCAGGCCTCCCGCGTTCGGGGTAACCATCTCATGTCGCCCACTAGTGGTGTCTGCCCATGCCATCTAGACATAGTGTGTATTCCGCCTACCTTAGCGGTGTCTGGCCGGCCATGTAGGCGCGGTGTAATCTAATCATTATATACTTATCATAAAGCATGCATTAAAACTCAAGTACAAACTATAACTCTATCGGGGTGACGTAAGGTCGAGAACCCTCGATTTCCATTATCGAGTAGTTATGACCATCATGCCTCACCTTGAAGAAACTAGCATTATATATCTTTATGTTTCTCCAACTTTATCAATTAAACGTTTTCCTCCAATGTTCACGATTCTACATTAAAGAGCATTCGTACTAAGTTGAGATAATCGGAAACATACTTAAGCTTAAGCCAAAGCTAACGAAAATTGGGCAGCATCTCCTTAGTGAAACGTGTGGAACCTTCTAGAGGTCTTGAGATGTTATACCCTGTATTTTTGTATGTTGGATTATTCGTAAGCTAATCGACATAAGTTCAAGGACAAGGTTATTTTTGAGATATGGGACAAGGACTTTTTAAACCCGATTTTAATAAGTGCACGATTTGGTTGTAAATTTCAATTAGTGTAGAAATATTAGTGGAGATTAGGGATTAATTAACCATGATCAGATTATTAAGTGGGGATTAATGATTAATTAAGCTAATTAAACCACTAAGTGGGCCCCATAAAACATGGCTGAATCTGATTGGTGTTTAGTTGAGTGGGACACTTGTCATTGTGGTTGGACACATGTCTTAAGAGCTGGTAGCATATATAACTTGGTTGATGACAAAGCATAGCTCATATTTCATCTTCACAAAATTAATTTAGAGAGAGAACCATGAACAGCTATGGCTGCCAACCTCACGGCCATGGCAGTCCACAATGAGGCTCAAGATTTTGATAGAAAAAAATTAAATTCCAAGGGTGCTTTACGTGTGCAAGGGAGAACCAAAGTTAGAATTTAAAATGAAGAAGAAGAAGTGGTGCAATTGGTGCAAGTGATTGTAGGATCTGTCCCAATCACTTTAAGGTAAGATTTCTTCTTCTTGTAATGTAATCGGAGTTAATGATGTTGTAATGGAGAGATTAAAGTGTATTAAACGACATTTGAAGTAAGAAAATTACATGATTATTGTTGGCGTTGTAAGTGGGCAGAATTGGAGTTGTTCTAATTGGATTAAGTTTGATTAGTGTTGTCATTATCATGGTATTGTAATGAAGGTAATTTGATATGTTGAAGGGCTGGAAATATAGTTATAGATAAGTATGGGTGCTGTTGTTCATGGAAATATTATACTCTTTTCCGTGTGTTTGTAATTTTGCGAAGTAAAGATTGAAAATCGTATTTTTTATGTTGTAGTTTGGGTGGACTGTTTCGAACTTGTTGTTAAAATGATGTTGAAGTAGTTTTATTGTACTTGGATGGTGGTTGATGTTGTTGTCGTGTTGTAGATATGGCTCGTAAATTTGGAAGATAACAAGCGTGTAAGATATCGTATAATTGGTTAAAGGATTGACAGAATGAATAAACATCGCAAGAGATGTTAGAATTAATTATTGGTGTGTCGTAACTGTTGTTGTTGTCATATAGTTCTCATTATTGCCATTGTGGTTGTTGTTGTGTTGTTGAGATAATTTCCTCGTTTATGGAAATTAATTGATATTGTGATTGTGGGCTGTTTTGAAAATGATCTAGAGGTGGATCCGATTCTAGCTTGATATGAAATTGTTGGTATTGCTATTGTTGGTATATTGTCGATATTTTTGCTGAATTGGGATCTCGAGGATTGTTGAGTTCTCAGGGGAAATGCTGCCCGAATTTGTATAGGCTATAGCCGGGCTGCTCTTATCGTAATTAAATTTCTGAACATGAGGTTGAGCTAATGTGTACATAGCCTAGTTGTATTATTGTTGTTATGGAGTTTTTGGAGGAGGGCAAGGTGAAACGCCGAATAGTTGTCATAAAGCAAGCTCGTGGCTCGTCGTATTGTCCATATGTTGTCTTGTTGGTTGTGCTTGATTACAAGTTGGCTAATGCTTGTGTTACTATTATTATCTTGTAGATAAAGTCTTAAAAATGGGCTGATTCATCATAATTGTTCCGAGGGTCGTAAATCAAGGTATGTAAAGGTAACTTTTCTTTCTTTTTGGCATGATCTTTATGAAATAAATAGACGACGAGCGTATAACTCCAAAGAAGTTCATATTCTTAAAGACACTATGATAGCTAATGACCTTGATTTCCAGAACCTATTTCACTATGTTTTGATACGTGTCTATGATTCCTGAAGTTCTATTTAATATGATCCATAATGACATTCGAGGGGCATTTGACATAACTGTTGTCTTTGATACTCAAGTGTTAGTTTATTCTACTTATTCTATTGAGTCTCAGATGGTGATTTAGTCTGCATATGGTTGCTCATTACTCTGCTCGTGCATACTGTTAATAAATCTTTCACCGAGTCCCGGGCCGGGTATGTTTTCGTGCACAGTTTCCCTGTATTGTTCACCGAGTCCCTCACTAGATGGCCGGGTACGGTATATGATTATTATGATGTGATTATGGCGCTGAGTATGGTATATGATGACTTTATTCACCGAGTCCCATAATGGGCCAGATATGGTATATGGTATAGACATGCATGATTCTTATCTCGTAAGGCACAGGTGCATTGGTATCTTTGATTATCATACTTGCCTTCTGTAGTCTTCTATTTAGTTATGATTCTCTTTATTGCATTACATGCTTTATATCCTCAGTACATATTCCGTACTGACCCCCTTTCTTCGGGGGCTGCGTTTCATGGCCGCAGGTACAGATACTCAATTTGGTGATCCTCCAGCTTAAGACTTCTTCTCGGCTATTTGGAGAGCTTCATTGTTTCGGAGCCTAGATATTTGGGTCCAGATCTTCTATATAGACTTATATATATCCAGGGGTACGGCGGGGCCCTGTCCCATCATACTTCACTCTTGTACTCTTAGAGGTCTGTAGACACATATGTGGGTTGTACATAAGTTTTGGTCAGCTGTGTCTATATGGTTTACTTTTGATATCCCTGTGTATAGTGGCAGCCTTGTCGGCTTACGTATGGTGTTATTGTTATGCTTTGGATATCCCCGTGTATAGTGGCAGCCTTGTCGGCTTGCATATTGTGTTATTGTTATGTTGTCACTCCTCAGGAGATAGGTTTATGATATGGGGTGTTGCGAACCCTTCGTTTGTTTTTGCAAGTTTCCATATTGTCCTTAGTTCCAGTTTGACTATATGTAATAGGTTCGTATACGGGTGTCCAGTTCGAGCACTAGTCATGGCCCATTGGTTTGGGTCGTGACAAAAGTGGTATCAGAGCAGTTCATCCTCGGAGTGTCTACAGACCGTGTCTAGTAGAGTCTTGTTTATCTGTGTGTTGTGCACCACATCTATAAACTGGAAGCTACATGACATTTAGGATGTTACTTTTCCTTCTTACTCTAGATCGTGTGATAGAGCTAAGAGATAGGAAATGATATCCCTTATATATTGACCTTTGATTTCAGCAGGAGAGTCGTGTTGACAAGAGAAGGTAAATAATGCTACTGGGAGTTACAGAGGTAAGATATTTCATCGAGGTTACGTTATTAGAAATTGTATATACAGAATGGCGAACCGGTCATCATTAAGGTAAGTTACTGGAAGTATTGCAAGAAAGTGGATTGGATGTATATATTGTTGATAAGTTCAGTTATAAGGTGCGCACAGAAGAAGCTGAAGGAATTAGTAACGGTAAGCAGAATATATGTCAGATATAGTGTGAATGTTGCAGGTATGATTGAAACCTGCAGTTAAAGATTGAAAGGGAAAATAAACAGGTACAGTTTGAGTTGGACATACGAGGTATGTTCATCATTTTCATATTGTTATTGATATGGGGAGCCCTGTGTGGCTATGATACGAGATAATATATATGAATATATGTTGGCCCTGTGAGGCATTGTTGGTATTTCCTGCGTGCAGGTTTTGAGATAGTAAGAAATACAGAGGAAACTCTGCCAAAATTTTCCTAGAAATAAAAAGGGAATGAGATATAAGCTCGTAATATGTCTTGAAAGGTCATGTCAACAGTAATGATAGGATTTGACCAAGTTGCAAGTCTGACCTCGAGAAATAAAGTTAACTGTATAATTGATAGTAATAGTAATTATGAGGTCGATATCGATATGGTAAAAAGAAATGCTAGGATAAGTTGGAAGGGCTTGTGATACTAAGAGATGATTTAGAAAAGGGTGTCAAATCTTAATGGAGCGTTATATTGAGGTACCGACTGAATTGATAAGCAGGGATAAATTATGACGAGTTTATAGTTAAAAGGAGTAATGGTATGACTGAGACAAGAGTACAGAGGAGGAAGAATTGCGACAAATATGAATGTATTGATAGGACATCTTGTGAGGTATTAAGGATAAGATTGGTCAGAAAGGGTAAAAGGTTAAGTACACCTACTCCACAGAGTGTAGTTAAACCATAGTGAGAATCGGGAATAATGTTAAAACGTGCTACACTATAAGATTCTTTGCAAGCAGGATATAATGCGAACATAATAAGGATTGTTATGAAAATAAGTAAAGCCTACTGAGGAAGTGACTAAAAGATATAACGTGATCTATGTGACTAGAGTATAAAGGCAAGTGTGAAACGGAAAAGCGAGCTATAGAACGGATAAGAAAGGCTGATCAAGTTTTGTAGGGAAAGTTTAGAATAAAGATTATATGATAACGAAAATGATAGCGAGCATAAGAAAAGAAGGAGTAATTAAAAGAAGGAAATAGGAAGAAAGCGAGATAACAGTGCAGTAATAGGTTATGACATGTATAGCCGAGAACATGAATAATATAAGTGACGGAACTGTGAAAGACCAAACTATAGAAAGATGAGCAATGATGTAGAATGAGTGCTAGAAAAAGGATTGGGATGATAAGAAAAAATAGGGATGAACAGAATACGTTTTGAAAATGAGAAAGGGATTATGCAGAAGTATTGTTTTCTGAAGGGTACAGAGGCAGCATGAGATTCCTCGTGTACAGAATAAAAGATAGACATAGACTTGGGAAATGGTAAGGGAATATTAAAGGAAGAACCCAAGATAGACGTGATTAATTGAGTACGAGTATAGAACAAAAGGGAAATATATAGCTATGAACTTAAAGGTGTAGTAGGACGACAAGGTGATAAGATAAGACTGTCGTTAAGATGAACTTGATATGATTTTGAGTAAGTTAGAAGGCAGTGTTGGGTACACAACAAGGGTAAAAGAGCGTAAGGCATAAAGAAGTGCTATGTGTATATAACTTCACCTCGAAAATAGTGGAATCCTTAAAGGACAAAGACTGTAGGCCCGAGGAACAAATAATGTATTGTAAATTTATTAAAGGAAGCAGATGATATAGGTTGGGATAAAGATAATATTACAAGAGAACTTAGGACACTTATCATCGGAATATAAGTGCTACCTAATTGAGAATTTGGAACGACTATAAGTACCAATTAAATTCTGATTGGAGTAAGTGGAATGTGGCCTTGGATGAGTTGCTACTTGGGTTGCATTACTCGAGTAAAGATGGTCAGATGAGATTTTATACTATATATAGAAAGGTTCTCGTCGCTTCGTGATTTTGTTAAGGTTTCGTATGAGGATAATCAAAGTTATAAATTATAAAGAAAGGACATAGATATGGTACAGTATACCAAGTGAATTGGAAAAGAGTCAGATGAATTTGAGATTGAAAATGGGGACATAGAGTAGAATATACGTAGATAATGATATAAGTACACCCTAAAGGAGGGAAGCGGGTGAGAGAAATGCAGGTGTAAGATGGAAACAATTGACACTGCAATATATTTGAGATAGATGCTTAAATTTCAATGGAGATCCCTTGCTGAAACAAGTTAGTAAGATCTGAAAGCCAGCCCATAAATGGATAGAAGCCAGGGTGGTATTTAAGATAGAGCTGAGAATTATTTGTAAAGGTCTTGAATTGAAGGACATTAAAAGTGGATGCTTATTGTCACGACCCAACTAGGGGCCGCGACGAGTACCCGATACTTGTACCGAGCACCCCCTACCTCGTATCGTATTCTTGTTACTAAGTGGGCCGTATGAAATGCACCATATATTTTTTTTTCTTGTTTACTAAACGTTAACCTTAGTAGCATAGTTATAAACATAGGCTAACAAACTCGGTTTGCACTTTATACAACAACGAGGACCAGCAAAAGTACAAAACATCTAACTGTACGTATCTGTCTACGAGCCTCTAAACATAGTATACATATACATAGGAAGAGCCGAGTACTGCCGTGCCCGAACATATATACACAAAATAGTACCAAGAATCTGAGGCTCCGGGACAACTGGAGCACTGCCGATAACTGCTGATAGAACTCCTAGAAATCAGGTCCGTCTACCTGCTGACCTGCGCGGCATGAAACGCAACGTCCACAAGAAGGGACGTCAGTACGAATAGTGTACCGAGTATGTAAGGCATGGAAAAATAATGCAAGCAGGAACATAGAGTATGATTACCAATATCATGGGGTCATAGGCATATAATGAAACAAAAAGGTAACCTGTACATAGGAATGCCCTTTCAGGCCGGATACCATGCATGCTTGTCTTTCTTTGGAAAACATTTCTCTTTCATATTCATAGAAAATAGACCTTATGTCCTGTCATGTCTAATCATATCATATCATGTTATGTCATAGCGTGTCATATCATAGTATATCATATCATGTCATATCATAGCGTAGCATATCATAGTATATCATGTGATATCATAGCACTGAACAATGTCGGCTCGCCCACATAGCACCGAAATACATCGGCTCGCCCATATATCCCGCGTCCGGGATGATAAGCCAGCTGACCAGGTGGCAGTGAAACATGTTTCCCTTCCCATCCCCATGTATCCCTTCCCCCACCCCATGTTCATATACATATCTTATATATATATATATATATATCTTATAAGCATGCAAGAGAGACCAAGGAAAAATCATGTAGCCATTGGAGTGACGTAAGGTTGGTGACCTCCGATTACGTTATGGAACAACCGTGATCGCTCCGTCTCACCTTGAAGGAACAAGTATTTTAAGGCGAGACTACCAACGAAGAATAGTACTAGAAGAAAACATAGTATGAAATCATAGGCATCATAGACGTCAATACATACGCTTTGAAATCCTTAGAACATAGTGTCATAGCTAAGAAATAGAGATAAGGATCAAGAATTAGTTTGTCACCTTCGTATTCACATTGAATCCTTTGCTTAGAAATCTTGGTCATGGAATCATTCCGGTCATACTTATCGTAGGCATATTCTGTTTTCTAACATCATCGTTATCATTATCGTCATAGAAGTATTCTCATTGGGGTAGGTATAGTACTTGACATTTGACAACGGAATAAGAATCAAAGGTTTCTTTTGGATTCAGCTTCAAAGTAAGTCAAGCAGAACAATAAGGAAAATCCGGGAACAACGGGCCCACCTCGGGTCAAATGAGGCGGCGTGCCAAATTTACATATGTTACATGTCATGGCATTACTTGTGAGGGTTTTAGGTTAGTCGGGTCCTATTTATGCGACTTCTAGAGGTTTAGGAGATTCTTTCAACATTTTACACAATTTTTAATTCAATTCTACTGAATGAAAAAGGGGAAACTTTAGGCGCGGATTCCGGAGGGTAGAGTTATCCCCGAGGCTCATATCCAACATATTACGTCTAAGACATGCCATAGAAGGAAGGGTGAAGCCTTACATACCTCTTTCCGCTCCTTATGCTATTCCAAACTCAAGTTGCAAATCCGTTAAAATCTACAAATTGGTCACATTTACCAACTTTGGTTAGAGCATTTGGAATTGGAATCTTAAAGTAACATTTGTCTACCGAAATTTCGGCAGCACTTCCCCTGTAAATACTCTACCCCACCAAGTTCAACTTGGCCAATTTCAATCAACAACAATCCCGGGAATTCAACGCGGCCAAATTATCAATCACAATGCCAACAACAATACTAACAATTTCCATATTCAATCAATTTAGTACTTCTTTCAAAAACCTTCCAACTCCAATAAAAACAATAACAACCTCATAATATATTCCAACAAAATCATACTAATCATATTGTCTTTCATGCATGCAAGAACATTATATTCCATTCATATAACTTCTAAAACAAGCCTCCACTACTACAACTTCACTAAGGTTCCTAGACATTCATTAGCAATATAGAACCCACAACATAACAACAACCAAAACTCTAAATAAAATTGACTCATTCTCTTCCATATTTCAACACAACCACACGGCTTACACTAAAACACACATGCACGGTCACACACACACAACACACGGCCAACCCCCATTTTTATCTTCTTCATGAATTTCACTCATTCCATACGCTACAACATGCACAACATCCATAACATATGAAAGGGAATGAATTCTTACCTTTTGTCTCTAACCCTTCACTTGACTAGAATCCACAACATACATGAAAATGTGTTTTCCTTGCTTCAAAAACCACTCTACTTTGCTTAGGAACCTTCAATGGATTGTTTGGATAGAAGAGGTGAATTTTTTGATGAAAAATCCCCAAGGTTTCTCTTGCTCTTGCTATGGCCGAAAGGGTCTAGATGTTTTTCTCCTTCTTTTCTTTTCTCCTAAAGTCTTGAAGTTTCTAGAGGTTGAATGTTATGTCCCGTATTTTCGTATAACGGGAAATCAAGAAATAAATAAGACTTGTGTGTGTTGAGGAAATAATTTGATTCAAGTTGCTATGCTCATGTTGATTATGAAATCATTGATGTCAAGACCTCGGGGAAGGCCGAGGGTAAATTTGGAATTTTAGAAATTAGTTTCGGGAATTACAAAACGGGACATTTCACGAATTGGGCCAAGTTTGGACAACAAGGAATTAGGCCCAAGTCTTTGGGGGTGGCCGGCCCCTAGGGAGGCCCAAACCCAATTTTAAAGGTCATGTGCTATGCACATGACCTCTACATATGGATATATATCAATTCTCCCCTTGGACTTAGCAAGAAAAATCACAATTCAACTTGACTCCAACCAAAACCCCTCTCGGCCGTGTAGAGAAAAAGGAAAAAAAAAAAAATCCCAAGCCTTGTGCTTGCTCTAAAAATCTTGAGTTTTACATAGTTGTGGAGTACTCAAGACGCTCTCCGACGTGATACAAGTAGTTTGGAGAAAGAGCGACGTTTGCGACAAGTCGGAAATTCAAGAAAAAGGTAAGATTTTTATGTTTTAATGTTATGAAATGGATATATATGTGTTAGTGATTGGATTAGTGTGAAGATTGTGGGATGAGGTTGTGTTTGTGCATGGTGTGTGTGTGTAAAAAGGGTGTGTTTGGCCGTGAGTTCCATGTGGTGCAAGCCATAAGAATTTTATCTTGTTTAGTTTGAATAATGTGTTGTTGTGATCTTTATGTCGTAAAGGATCGATTAAAGAATTGAGTTGGTGCTAGCAAATAATTTCGGACGTTATCGGAAAGCGTATACATTTGGTATATTTGTGTATATCTGTTATGTCCCGTGTTTTCGTACAATTGGAAATCGAGAAATAATTATGACTTGGGTGTTAGAAGGGTATAAATTAATTTGTGAGAATATGACTATGTTGGTTGTGAAATCTTTAATGCTAAGACCTCGGGGAAGGCCGAGGATAAATTTGGAATTTCGGAAATTAGTTTCGGGAATTACAAAACGGGACTTTTCTCGAATTGGGCCAAGAAAATGCAATGCAAAATCAAGGCCCAAGATCAAATGGGGGCCGGCCATAGTGTGGCCCAAATCCATTTTTAAAAGGGGCATGTGCTATGCACATGACCCCTAAGTGGATATATATGAGGAACACTTAGCATTATTCAAGAGAAAATCAAAAAAATTCAAGAACACAAGAAAGAAGGGGTTCGGCCGTGAATAGTGTAGAAGAGAAAAAGAAATTCCCAAGTTTGTTTAGTGATCCAAAAATCTTGGTTTCTACATAATTAAGAAATACTCAAGACGCTCTCCGACGTGGTATAATTGGTTTGGCACAAGGATTCCGTTTGCGACAAGTCGGAAAGTTAGTAAAAGGTAAGAATCTTGCCCCTCTAATGTTATAGAATTGCTATGAATGTGTTAAGGATTGGAAGTAGACGAGAATCCCGTAATTTTAACGTAAATAGAAAGTCGTGGGTGTGTGTTTGTAGTGGGTTTGGCCGAGAGCCATAGAAGGAAAA
The DNA here is from genome assembly GCF_019175385.1 of Lycium barbarum. Lineage (NCBI taxonomy): Eukaryota > Viridiplantae > Streptophyta > Magnoliopsida > Solanales > Solanaceae > Lycium > Lycium barbarum. Next base: position 61,706,977 of record NC_083344.1, on the reverse strand, counting down.
ATTGGTGTGAATTGATCTTGGCTAAGTTGGTATAATGTGTTGTTGTGATCCTTATATCGTAAATGATTGATTGTTGAATTAAATTGGCGGTGGAAAACGAATTCGGATATTATCGGAAAGTGTATATCCTTTGTATCTTTATGTATATCATTGTATATTTAGGGTGCTAGAGACTTTAGATATGAACTTATAATGATGTTAATGAATTCGGAATGAAACGACGTGAGTTAGAATGTTCGTCGTGCACTTTTGATTGTTTTGAAGAATTATGGAACATAATGGATTTTGGTGTAATTTCGGGTATGGCTTGGATTGTAGTTAGATTGTGATTGTATAAGTTTGAATGTGGAAATGAATCCAATTATGTAGATGTAGAATTGGAGTTTTGAAAGTTTGAATGGAAGTTGCCAATTTAGATAACAAAGTGGAATTTTGAAGCTAGAATGGCTTGATTGTTGTTTGTGTTGTTTGTTGATGTGTGGGCTGTTGTTGTTGTTGTATTTTGAGCCGAGCTAAGTCTCGGGGATGTTAGATTTATAGGGGAAATGCTGCCGAAATTTCGGTAGGCAAATATGGAGTTAAAGGCATTTTTTTGAGCCTAAGGATCTCATTGGGTAACTTTGACCATTTGCAGATTTTTGACGAAACGGGACGGGACTTTTGGAAGAGCTTACGACGTCTGTGAGGTATGTAAAGCTTCCCAATTCTTTATTTGGCATATCTTAGTGTGTTAGTTGAATATGAGACCTTCCGGAGCATTTCTGCTCCTCGAAACCCGATCCACAGGAAAGTTACTATTCATTCAATTCGATTGAAGCCTAAAGGCTCCCTTTTGGCTAGAATGCCATTATTCGTCCGAAACCTATCGAAATGTGGTCGGGTAACCTAGAAATGATTATGTATGACCCTTGGCATATAACTGCTCGTAAAACTATGTTCGCCACCTCACTTCGACTCGAGGTGGGTCCGCTACCCCAAAATGCCCGATTTGCCCTTCGGGCCACCTTTGAGAATAAAGTTGAAAGTACCACTTCCGATCTTTGGAACATCCTCCTACGGGGTATGTTTGGACTATGCGATGCGCTAATCTATGTTCCGAACTATATGGACCATTTTGGAAACGTTTTGCAAAATGAAACTTTATGTCGGCTAAGTATTCGACTATTTTGTATTCTAAAATGACTTATGAGTTCACTTTGCTTTGAAAGACTATTTTGAAATACGATTTGCATTTGCTTGCTCACGACTCCGCTCGTGCCTTATTATGACTTCGTTCACCGGTTCCCGGGCCGGTTTTGATTCGTGCGCTGTATGATGAATTCGGCCGTATGCTGTGTTACGGTTTCCGAGGCTTCGCCATAGGGCCCGGTTCCGTTTGGAGTTATGCTGTGATATGGCTCGGGACGCGATATGCTCACCGATGATTATGATTATGTTCGAAGATGTACGGAGATTTGAAACCTTCTGGTGTTATGCTGTGTGTGGCGCCAGCGTCGGAGTGGCGACCACATTCTTAAGCGTTTGCATGATTTTATTTGCATAAAACATATGTATATGATTTTGATACAGATTTTGACATACCAGTTTGTACCCCACTTTGACATTTGATTTGCTTTCGGTTTTGATCCATAATTCTGTACTCCGTGCTTTACATACTCAGTACATATTTCGTACTGACCCCCTCTCTCCGGGGGCTGCGTTTTATGCCCGTAGGTGCAGACATCGGTGATCCTCCGCAGTAGGCTTCGCTTCTTGCTTTCCGGAGTACTCTTACTTGGTCCGGAGTCCACTTTTGGTACAGACTCCTTTACTCTGTATATGTTTTGTATATTTGACAGTTTGGGTACGGCGAGGCCCTGTCTCGCCATATGTTATGTTTTAAATTCGTAGAGGCCTGTAGTCATCTTTGTGGGGCGAGGGTCCTATGTGTATGTTGTCCGATTTTGCTTTCGGGTCTTAAAGCGGTCTGTTTGATATGATGGCCCCAAATGGCCCTTTTGTATATATTTGTATTTTGACCGGCGATGTCTATTCCGCCGCTTTGTTTGAGATTGATTTGATATGACCGCTTAAGACAGATTTTCGATATAAATTATGTCTGATATAACTTTTGAAAATTCTGAAATAAGTTTGGATTCGGAAATGAATATGCGATTTGGTCTGGACACCCAGGTAGGGTGCCAGTCGCGGCCCACGGGGCTGGGTCGTGACAAAAGTGGTATCAGAGCGGTTTGTCCTCGGAATGTCTACAGGCCGTGTCTCGTAGAGTCTTGTTTATCGATGTGTTGTGCACCACATCTATAAACGGGAAGCTACAGGGCATTTAGGATGTTACTTTCTTTGTAATCTTAGATCGTGCGATAGAGCTGTGCTAATAGGATGATTTTGATCTAACTCGCCTTCGTGTTTGCAGTGATGCCTCCGAAGAAGGCAACGGCAGCCCAGAAGGGCAAGGCGAGGATTGGGGAGACTAGCCAGGCACAGCGAGCTACCCGGGCTCGTGTATATGATTTTCCTGAGGATGTGCCACAGTCTGAGGGGTCTGCTACACCCCCACTAGTACAGCCTGGGGCAGGACCTTCAGCAGCTCCAGAGGTCCGTGTACCCGCACCTGAGACTCCAGCTCCTCAGCCAGGGGCGGAGGATAGGACCCTGAGGGAGGCTGTACAGCTGTTGACTACACTGGTAGCAGGTCAGGCTCGCAGGCGCGGGCGGAGGGACGACGATGATGATGACAGACGGGACAGCCTGAGAGTTCGGGAGTTTTTGCTATGTGGCCCTCCAGAGTTCTTCGGGTCTAAGCCCGACGAGGACCCCCACGACTTTATTCGGGGGATGCGACGCTCACTGGACTTGGTCAGGGCTTCAGAGACTGAGTCAGTTGAGCTGGCTTCGCACCGGCTTCGAGATGTGGCCACCCACTGGTACGAGACTTGGGAGCTGTCTAGAGGAGAGGGTGCCCCTCCAGCCACTTGGGATCAGTTTGTGACAGCATTCACCCGCCACTTTTTGCCACCAGAGTTACGGCGGGCACGGGCTGATCGATTCTTACGTCTGCAGCAGAGGGGTCGGAGTGTTCGCGAGTATAACCTTGAGTTTGATTCTCTGGCCCGATATGCACCGGCCGTGGTAGCAGATATGTCCGATCGGATGCACAGATATGTTATGGGATTGGACCGGTATTTGGTTGATAGTTGTATGGCAGTGTCATTGCAGGCAGACATGGACATTTCCCGGCTTCAGGCCTATGCGATGGGTATGGAGGACCGTCGCAGATCTGATCCTGCTGGCAGAGATCGAGACAGGAGGCCGCCCAAGAGGGCTAGATCCGTGGGTTATTCAGGGGATTCTCGAGGCGGACAGCCTCAGCAGCAGCAGCAGTCTGACAGATATTTTCCTCCCTCCGGCCGGGGTACTCAGTCAGGTAGCCGGAGATTCGATAGTACAGGACCGTCTGGGGCCGGTCAGAGCTCCAGAGTGGCAGGTTCACAGGTACCCAGGGGTCCCAGCCAGGCCAGACCACCCAGGCCCCGTTGTCCTCATTGCGGGAAGTCACATCCCGGGGAGTGTTACCGAGCGACGGGAGCTTGTTTTTCTTGTGGCGGTCAGGGCCACTTTATGAGAGATTGTCCATTGGCTAGCGGTTCTGGTAGTGCTGCTCAGCAGACAGGGTCAGCCGCCGGTTCTTCTTCTGCTCCATCAGTTGCACGCCCTGGAGGGCGAGGTATTTCAGCACCGGCAGGACGCGGTCGAGGCCGCGGTGGCACTTCAGGTTCTAGCGGTCCCTCGAACCGCATATATGCTTTGGCCAGCCGCCAAGATCAGGAGGCTTCGCCAAACGTCGTCACAGGTACATTGCTGGTTTTCTCCAGATCTGTATATGCATTGATTGACCCTGGTTCTACTTTATCGTATATTTCCCCGCTTGTTGCTAGTAAAATTGGGATAGTGTCTGAGCCTATAGAACCGTTTGAGGTAGCTACGCCAGTTGGGGATTTTATTGTAGCGAGACAGATTTATAAGGATTGTTCTGTGACCATTTATGATCGTAGCACTAAGGCTGATTTGGTAGAGTTAGACATGCTCGAGTTTGATGTCATTATGGGCATGGACTGGTTGTCTTCCTGTTATGCTAATGTCGACTGCCAGAAAAAGGTAGTCCGTTTTCAGTTTCCAGGGGAACCAGTCATAGGGTGGTTCGGATCTACTGCATCGCCGAGGGGTAAGTTTATTTCATACCTCAAGGCTAAGAAGATGATCCAGAAGGGTTATATTTATCATTTGGTTCGTGTGCACGATACTGCCGCGGAGGTATCTACCCTTCAGTCTGTTCCGATCGTCAGCGAGTTTCCAGATGTTTTTCCTGACGAGCTTCCTGGCCTTCCGCCTGAGCGGGAGATTGATTTTACTATTGAGTTGATGCCGGATACACAGCCTATATCTATTCCTCCGTACAGAATGGCACCAGCTGAGTTGAAGGAGTTGAAGGAGCAGCTGAAAGATTTGCTGGATAAGGGTTTTATCAGGCCCAGTACATCACCCTGGGGGGCGCCGGTATTGTTTGTCAGGAAGAAAGATGGGTCATTGCGGATGTGTATCGACTACCGGCAGCTGAATAAGGTGACTATTAAGAATAAATATCCCCTCCCCCGGATTGATGACTTGTTTGACCAGCTGCAGGGTGCTAGACATTTTTCAAAGATAGATCTGTGTTCTGGTTACCATCAGGTGCGAGTACGGGAGTCAGATATCCCGAAGACTGCTTTCAGGACTCGGTACGGGCATTATGAGTTCAGAGTTATGTCTTTCGGGCTGACTAATGCTCCAGCAGTATTTATGGATCTGATGAACCGGGTATTTCGGCCTTTCCTGGATATGTTTGTTATTGTGTTTATTGACGATATTCTGATTTACTCGCGATCAGTCGAGGAGCATTCAGATCATTTGAGGACGGTACTTGGCATTCTCCGTCAGCAGAAGTTATATGCTAAATTCTCTAAGTGTGAGTTCTGGTTGACTTCTGTGGCATTCTTGGGCCATATTGTCGGCGCAGATGGTATTCGGGTTGACACGCAGAAGATTGAGGCTGTGCAGAATTGGCCCAGGCCTACTACACCGACTGAGGTGCGCAGTTTTCTGGGATTGGCTGGGTATTATCGCAGGTTTGTGGAGGACTTCTCTTCTATTGCAGCACCACTGACGAGGCTTACCCAGAAAGCAGCAAAATTCCAGTGGACAGATGCTTGCGAGCGCAGCTTTCAGATGCTGAAGGAGAGATTGATTACAACACCAGTTTTGGCTCTTCCGGAGGGAGCTGACGGGTATGTTGTCTATTGTGACGCCTCTGGTATTGGGATAGGATGTGTATTGATGCAGCACGGTCGAGTCATAGCCTATGCTTCCCGGCAGCTCAGACCGCACGAGAAAAACTATCCCACTCATGATCTTGAGTTGGCCGCGGTGATTCATGCTCTGAAGATTTGGCGGCATTATTTATATGGGGTCCATGTTGATATCTATACGGACCATAAAAGTCTCCAGTATATTTTCAGACAGAAGGAACTAAATTTGCGGCAGCGGAGGTGGCTTGAGTTACTAAAGGACTACGACGTTGATATTTTGTACCATCCAGGGAAAGCCAACGTGGTAGCTGATGCGCTTAGCCGCAAGTCCGTAGGCAGTCTGGCTGACGTCCCATCTGATAAGAGAGATTTGGTTCGTGATATTCATCAGCTGGCCAGCCTCGGAGTTCGTTTGGCCGATTCTGGAGATTCTGGGATTTCTGTTCGCCCGGTTGCTGAGTCATCTATTATTCAGGAGGTAAAGCAGCGCCAGTTTGAGGATCCTACTTTGATTCAGTACAGGGATGTGGCCCTTAATAAAGCAACGACTCAGTTCGAAATCTCGCCTGAAGGAGTATTATTGTACGACGGCAGGTTCTGTGTACCGGATGTTGCGGGCTTACGGCGGCAGATTATGGGCGAGGCCCATAATGTACGGTATTCTGTTCATCCTGGTTCCACTAAAATGTATCGGGACCTCAGGTGTTTGTATTGGTGGGACGGCATGAAGAAAGATATTGCTGAGTTTGTTAGTCAGTGCCCGAACTGCCAGCAAGTTAAGATCGAGCATCAGAAGCCCGGTGGATTATTGCAGGAGATGGAAATTCCAGCCTGGAAATGGGAGATGATTAATATGGATTTTGTTGTTGGATTACCGCGCACTCCACGCAGGTACGACTCTATCTGGGTTGTTGTTGACAGGCTGACGAAATCAGCCCATTTCCTTCCGGTTCGGACTACTTATTCGGCTGAGGACTATGCCAGATTGTATATCAGAGAGATAGTCAGACTTCACGGAGTCCCGATATCTATTATTACTGACCGAGGTACCCAGTTTACAGCAAATTTCTGGAGGTCATTTCAGGAGGGATTAGGGACTCAGGTGAGTCTCAGTACAGCTTTTCACCCTCAGTCCGACGGGCAGGCCGAGCGCACTATTCAGACGCTCGAAGATATGTTGCGGGCCTGCGTTATTGATTTCAGGGGCAGCTGGGATGATCATTTGCCGCTTATTGAGTTTGCCTATAATAACAGTTATCACTCCAGCATTCAGATGGCTCCGTACGAGGCCCTTTATGGCAGGAGATGCAGGTCTCCTATTGGCTGGTTTGACGTGGGCGAGACTAAGTTGATTGGGCCAGATGTAATCCAGGAGGCTGTAGATAAGGTAAAGCTTATTCGAGAACGATTATTGGCTGCTCAGAGTCGACAGAAAGCTTATGCAGATAGACGACGTCGACCGTTAGAGTTTCGGATTGGCGACTGGGTATTCCTGAAGGTGTCGCCCATGAAGGGTGTCATGAGATTCGGTAAAAAGGGTAAGTTGAGCCCCCGGTACATTGGACCGTATCAGATCGTGCGAAAGATAGGCGAGGTCGCCTATGAGCTAGACTTACCATCCGACTTGGAGGCCGTACACCCGGTGTTTCATGTGTCTATGTTGCGGAAATGCATTGGTGATCCTGCCAGGATATTCCCAGTTGACGACATTCAGGTGACGGAGCAATTATCTTATGACGAGCAGCCTGTATCTATTCTGGATCGACAGGTGCGGAGACTACGCACTAAAGAAGTGCCCTCCGTCAAAGTCCTGTGGCGCAACAATAATCGGGAGGAGATGACTTGGGAGGCGGAGGACGAGATGAAGAAGAAATATCCCCACTTGTTTCCGACATCCGTAGGTAATCTAATTCCTTTTTCAGTTTGTTGTGTTGATTGATAAAATGAATTATGTATGTCATCATTAAAAAGGGACACTCCTGCCTTGATCATAAGACCTTATAAGACTAATCTAACATTCGGGGACGAATGTTCTTAAGGGGGGGAGAATGTTATGTCCCGTGTTTTCGTACAATTGGAAATCGAGAAATAATTATGACTTGGGTGTTAGAAGGGTATAAATTAATTTGTGAGAATATGACTATGTTGGTTGTGAAATCTTTAATGCTAAGACCTCGGGGAAGGCCGAGGATAAATTTGGAATTTCGGAAATTAGTTTCGGGAATTACAAAACGGGACTTTTCTCGAATTGGGCCAAGAAAATGCAATGCAAAATCAAGGCCCAAGATCAAATGGGGGCCGGCCATAGTGTGGCCCAAATCCATTTTTAAAAGGGGCATGTGCTATGCACATGACCCCTAAGTGGATATATATGAGGAACACTTAGCATTATTCAAGAGAAAATAAAAAAAATTCAAGAACACAAGAAAGAAGGGGTTCGGCCGTGAATAGTGTAGAAGAGAAAAAGAAATTCCCAAGTTTGTTTAGTGATCCAAAAATCTTGGTTTCTACATAATTAAGAAATACTCAAGACGCTCTCCGACGTGGTATAATTGGTTTGGCACAAGGATTCCGTTTGCGACAAGTCGGAAAGTTAGTAAAAGGTAAGAATCTTGCCCCTCTAATGTTATAGAATTGCTATGAATGTGTTAAGGATTGGAAGTAGACGAGAATCCCGTAATTTTAACGTAAATAGAAAGTCGTGGGTGTGTGTTTGTAGTGGGTTTGGCCGAGAGCCATAGAAGGAAAAATTGGTGTGAATTGATCTTGGCTAAGTTGGTATAATGTGTTGTTGTGATCCTTATATCGTAAATGATTGATTGTTGAATTAAATTGGCGGTGGAAAACGAATTCGGATATTATCGGAAAGTGTATATCCTTTGTATCTTTATGTATATCATTGTATATTTAGGGTGCTAGAGACTTTAGATATGAACTTATAATGATGTTAATGAATTCGGAATGAAACGACGTGAGTTAGAATGTTCGTCGTGCACTTTTGATTGTTTTGAAGAATTATGGAACATAATGGATTTTGGTGTAATTTCGGGTATGGCTTGGATTGTAGTTAGATTGTGATTGTATAAGTTTGAATGTGGAAATGAATCCAATTATGTAGATGTAGAATTGGAGTTTTGAAAGTTTGAATGGAAGTTGCCAATTTAGATAACAAAGTGGAATTTTGAAGCTAGAATGGCTTGATTGTTGTTTGTGTTGTTTGTTGATGTGTGGGCTGTTGTTGTTGTTGTATTTTGAGCCGAGCTAAGTCTCGGGGATGTTAGATTTATAGGGGAAATGCTGCCGAAATTTCGGTAGGCAAATATGGAGTTAAAGGCATTTTTTTGAGCCTAAGGATCTCATTGGGTAACTTTGACCATTTGCAGATTTTTGACGAAACGGGACGGGACTTTTGGAAGAGCTTACGACGTCTGTGAGGTATGTAAAGCTTCCCAATTCTTTATTTGGCATATCTTAGTGTGTTAGTTGAATATGAGACCTTCCGGAGCATTTCTGCTCCTCGAAACCCGATCCACAGGAAAGTTACTATTCATTCAATTCGATTGAAGCCTAAAGGCTCCCTTTTGGCTAGAATGCCATTATTCGTCCGAAACCTATCGAAATGTGGTCGGGTAACCTAGAAATGATTATGTATGACCCTTGGCATATAACTGCTCGTAAAAATATGTTCGCCACCTCACTTCGACTCGAGGTGGGTCCGCTACCCCAAAATGCCCGATTTGCCCTTCGGGCCACCTTTGAGAATAAAGTTGAAAGTACCACTTCCGATCTTTGGAACATCCTCCTACGGGGTATGTTTGGACTATGCGATGCGCTAATCTATGTTCCGAACTATATGGACCATTTTGGAAACGTTTTGCAAAATGAAACTTTATGTCGGCTAAGTATTCGACTATTTTGTATTCTAAAATGACTTATGAGTTCACTTTGCTTTGAAAGACTATTTTGAAATACGATTTGCATTTGCTTGCTCACGACTCCGCTCGTGCCTTATTATGACTTCGTTCACCGGTTCCCGGGCCGGTTTTGATTCGTGCGCTGTATGATGAATTCGGCCGTATGCTGTGTTACGGTTTCCGAGGCTTCGCCATAGGGCCCGGTTCCGTTTGGAGTTATGCTGTGATATGGCTCGGGACGCGATATGCTCACCGATGATTATGATTATGTTCGGAGATGTACGGAGATTTGAAACCTTCTGGTGTTATGCTGTGTGTGGCGCCAGCGTCGGAGTGGCGACCACATTCTTAAGCGTTTGCATGATTTTATTTGCATAAAACATATGTATATGATTTTGATACAGATTTTGACATACCAGTTTGTACCCCACTTTGACATTTGATTTGCTTTCGGTTTTGATCCATAATTCTGTACTCCGTGCTTTACATACTCAGTACATATTTCGTACTGACCCCCTCTCTCCGGGGGCTGCGTTTTATGCCCGTAGGTGCAGACATCGGTGATCCTCCGCAGTAGGCTTCGCTTCTTGCTTTCCGGAGTACTCTTACTTGGTCCGGAGTCCACTTTTGGTACAGACTCCTTTACTCTGTATATGTTTTGTATATTTGACAGTTTGGGTACGGCGAGGCCCTATCTCGCCATATGTTATGTTTTAAATTCGTAGAGGCCTGTAGTCATCTTTGTGGGGCGAGGGTCCTATGTGTATGTTGTCCGATTTTGCTTTCGGGTCTTAAAGCGGTCTGTTTGATATGATGGCCCCAAATGGCCCTTTTGTATATATTTGTATTTTGACCGGCGATGTCTATTCCGCCGCTTTGTTTGAGATTGATTTGATATGACCGCTTAAGACAGATTTTCGATATAAATTATGTCTGATATAACTTTTGAAAATTCTGAAATAAGTTTGGATTCGGAAATGAATATGCGATTTGGTCTGGACACCCAGGTAGGGTGCCAGTCGCGGCCCACGGGGCTGGGTCGTGACAATATCATAGTATATTTATGACACTAAAGACCTTAAATAAGATTTATGGTTGATGATAACGAATTTGGAACGAAACGACGCAAGTTAGAACATTCGTCGTAACTTTTGGTGTTTTGAATGAAAATTGGAAAGTAGTGAACTTTGGGGATGTTTGTATGTGGTTTGGAACTTGTATGTAGTGTGTTTGAATAATTGGGAATGAGTGAATGAATGGACTAAGGTGGAAATAGATTTGGAATTTTGAAGTTGAATCAAGAATTTGCCAACTTATGTATTAAAGTGAAATTTTGAAGTTAATGTAGTATGATTGTGGGTTGTATGGTTTAATGATGTTTGGGCTGTTGTTGTCGTTGTATTTTGAGCCGAGCTAAGTCTCGGGGGTGTTAGATTTATAGGGGAAGTGCTGCCGAAATTTCGGTAGCCAAATTTAGCCCAAAGACTAAAATGTTAATTCTCATGAATAGTAACTGGTAAAGGTGACCATTTGCAGTTTCTGGACGAAACGGGAATTGCGATTTGAGGAGCGTAAGGCGCCAACCAGGTATGTAAAGCCTACCTATCATTCTTTTGGCATGTCCTAGTCATACTAGGTTAATATCGGAATCTCGGGGGTAACTCTGCTCTTGGAAATTTAGGTTCAAGTTTGGGTACTATTCATCCAGCGCAATTGAACCCTTTTGTTGCATTTGGTCCAAAGAATGTTCGAATCGTCATAACTTTTGTTGTTGTGTCCGAAACTCTCCGAAACTTTCGTAGATGGCTCTAGGGAGCCTAAAGTCTGTGATTTGCGTCCGCCGCCTCAATTTGACTCGAGGTGGGCCCGCGAGCCCCAAGGCTCCCCTTATTCGGTTTGTTTGGTTCGTTTGCGTCCGCTATGATCAGCGATCGTTTGTTTATGACCCAATGCTGCGTTTGAAACTTCCTATGCCATTAGTAAACGTTTTGTACTTTGAATAATGTGAGGTTTTCGGAACATGACCTATAAACAGTTTTCTCTAAAGATTTGGCAGTTGGAACTTCGTACCTTTTACCCGCAAAGTTTGCTTAATCTGATTCCTACTCCGAGCCTTCTGGCGTCGGTATATACCTATATGTAAACTATATGTTGAGTCCGGTAAATTATTTTTGATATGCATATGGTTTCTGCACTACTCTGTTCGTGCTGTCTGCTATGATTTCGTTCGTCGGTACCCGGGCCGACTTTGTGATCGTGCGCGCCATAACATATTCGGGAGTCATGATGTGTTACGGTTTCCGAGGCCTCGCCATAGGGCCGGTTACCGTTTATGGAGTTATGATGTGATATGGCATATGATATGTTCTGATGATGTGATGTGTGTGTGATATGATGTGTCTGGAGACTGTACGGAGATTTGAAAACTTCTGGAGTTATGATGTGTTGTGGCACCAGCGTCGGGGGGTGACCACGTTCCTAAACCCTATACATGATTTTATTGCATTTGTACGTTCGCCTCTCGCACAGGTTTGCTTTGTTTACGTTAATGGTGTGTTTGTTCTTTCTGACTCCAGCTGTGTTGTGATTTCTGTACCTTCTGCTTTACATACTCAGTACTTCTCCCGTACTGACCCCCGTTTCTTCGGGGGCTGTGTTTCATGCCCGCAGGTACAGAAGCTCGTTTGGGTGGTCCTCCAGTTTAGGCTACTCATTCTGCTGTGTTGGAGAGCTCCCCTTGATTCGGAGCCTACTTTTGGTACATATCTTCTGTTGTATGTGTGTGTTCGGTACATTTGTGGATGTGTGGGTACGGCGGGGCCCTGTCCCGTCATATGTTCATATGTTCTGTTTTGTTTAGAGGCCTGTAGTCAGATTTGTGGGTCGTGGGTCCGGTGTGTTTGCATGTGAGTCTGTTTTGCGTTCTTAAGCGGCCCGTACGCTGCTATGGCCAAGTCGGCCTCTGAGTTTGTATGTATGTGTATGTACTTGGGGGCGATGTGCATTCCGCCACCCTTCTGATGTGTGTGTGTGAAATTTGGCGATGTATATTCCGCCTCCTTTCTGATTTGTGTTTTGTCTGATCTGTACGGGCGACTGCTTAGGATAAGTGTTCGGTAGATGTCTGATTACGATGTTGAGTTCGAATAACGTACGTGAGTTTGGGCGAGTCTGATTACGATGATCTGGGTGTGAGTTCGTTTGGGGTGTCCCAAAAGGGCACCAGTCGCGGCCCATGGGGCTGGGTCGTGACATTGAATGAAAAAGATGACTTGGTCATCTTTTTATTTTGACCCCTTAAAATTCCATGTGGGCTTAAGCCCACCAAGAAGTGGACGGCCAACATGGCCCAAGGATCAAGCCCACCTTTTTTTTTTTGTGTCTAGCATTTCATACAATTTATTTTCCAACTCTCCAAATTTACCCCTAGCACTCCTCTACGTTTCTATGAATCGTATTGCGAATTTCCCTTTATACCCTTGAACTTGCTTAACATTCCCCCTTCAAAATTTTCATAAACAACTTGTATGCCAAACAAAATAAAAATAAGGTCTTGCTTGTCATCTTCCCGCGATTATCTTGAATTATTCGATTGCACAAAAATGCGGGATATAACACTTATAAAAAGAAAGAGTATGACAAGAGAATGGTAACGAGTAACTTAAGAGATATTATAAAGGATAGCAATGCTATACTAGATTAGAGGCTAAGATTTGGCAATAGAGTTGTGCGCTAATGATATTGCGACTTATAAGTAACAAAGGAAAGGGATAGAAAATCTCCTATAGTGGTATATGAGAAAATCAAGGGTGAATAAAGGAAGGGAAAGGAGTATAACAAGATAGGCTACGAGCGAGTTTTAGTACGGATGAGTTATGTAAAGCATAATGAACCAGGAGAAGAAAAGACTATGACTAAGATTGGATATATTCTATACAAGATGTACAAGAATAGTTATGCAACCTACGAATATTTGTATGCTAAGAATGAGACCAAGTGAGTACTTGATAAGAAGAGTAAGGATTCAGTAATAGCAATGCGGTAATGATATTTTAGATACATTAAGGAAAAGTGTGATATGGTTTGAGCCAAATTACCGAGATAGAATTAGTACTGAGGTCAAATAGGACATGGCCATGGTTGAGCCGAAGATTTATCCCGATACCGATTGTAAGATATGAGAGAAAAATGCAAGGTAAAGCATGAAGAATAGTGAAACGACACTAAGGTATTTCTTGAGCTAATTTGAGCACCTTTGCATATTCTTGTAAAGATTGCAACAGAGTGTGTGACAGAAAAACTAAGAGAAAATCTGGGTAAATAGGCAATAGACGAGTTTGAATTAAAGTTAAAGAAACGACACGAGTGTCACGACCCAGCCCCATGGGCCGCGACTGGCACCCTACTTGGGCACCCAGACAGACTTACATATCCAGTCATCATATCCAAACATAGCTCAGATTTCATAATAATTATTTCAAACATAATTTAAATCAAAACTTGTCTTAAGCGGTCGTGCATACCCAAATATCATATCAGAACAAAAAGGAGCGGCGGAATACACATCGCCATACATATGCACACATACAAATATACAGGCCATTTGGCCGTATCCAAATCTGATAGGCCGGCGGAATATACGTCGCCAATCATAAGTACAGATACAAACATAAGGGCCGTTCTGGGCCACCATATCAAACGGACCGCGTTAAGACGCAAATCGTAACCAAAGTGGACACATATAGGACCCTCGACCCACAGATATGACTATAGGCCTCTACAAATACAGAATGAAAACGTATGACGGGACAGGGCCCCGCCGTACCCCAAAATAGTCAAATATACAGATGCATATACATCACAAAAGATATGTACCGACATATGGGCTCCGGATCAAAGGAGCGCTCCGTAATAGCAGAACGTTTGGCCTACACTGGCAGATCACTGATCTCTATACCTGCGGGTATGAAACGTAGCCCCTGAAGAAAGGGGGCCAGTACGAAAGATGTACTGAGTATGTAAAGCATAGAGTACAGAAATGTAAATCACAACTGAAAACAAACCGGCTACAGAAGGGGAATACTGACCAGTATATAAAAATCTGTACCAAAAACATATATACATAATGCACATAAAAATCATGCAAAGCTGAGGAACGTGGTCACCACTCCGACGCTGGTGCCACACACAGCATAACACCAGAAGGTTCAAATCTCCGTACATCCTCGAACACACATATCATCATAGCATATCACCAGCCATATCACAGCATAACTCCAAACGGAACCCGGCCCTATGGCGAGGTCTCGGGAACCGTAACACAGCATACGGCCGAATTTGTCATAGCGCGTACGAACCATAACCGGCTCGGGAACCGGTGAACGAAATCATAATAAGGGCACGAGCGGAGTCGTGAGCAAACAATGCAATTTATATATTAAAATACTTTTGCAAACTTGATAAAATCATATGTTGACACATTAGTCGAAATAGTTCGAATAGTTAATCAAAACGGGGTTCATTTCACAAAAGTATCTCCAAAATGGCAATTATGGTTCAAAATATAATTTAGGATATCGTGGCAATCAAAACATTATTTTTCGATAGCCAAATTCACAAACAAAAGTCGTTTGCCGACATTATATAAAAATGAGCCTTATATAGCAAACGAAAGAGTCTCGGAGTTAGCGGGCCCACCTCGGGTCAAGTCGAGGTGGCGGACATGAATCACGGACATTTGGGGTCTATAGAAGCATACATGGAAGTTTCGAAGCAAATCGATTGCATTTACAAAAGTTTCGGACATTTGAGCACTTTCCAGCAAAATATGGGTTTTATAGTTCAATTCTATTGAGTGAATAGTACTCGATTTCCATTTCGGATTTCAAGGAACAGAAGTGCCTCCGAGGCTCAAATATGGACCTAGTATACCTAAGACATGCAAAAAGAAGGAATGGGTAGCCTTACATACCTTTCTTGCGGCTCATGCTCGTACAAAATCAAACTCCGTTTCGTCCAAAATCTACAAATGGTCAAAGTTACCAATTAGGAATTGCAAGACTTCAAGAATTCACTTATTTTTATTTTGTCTACCGAAATTTCGGCAGCACTTCCCCTATACATATAATACCCCCGAGGCTTAGCTCGGCTCAATATATCAACAACAACAACAACAACCCAATACTACATTTGTACCAGCATTATCTTCAAGTAATCAAGGGGCGACAAATTCCCGAAGCTATAATACAATGGTGTACTCCACATCCGACCTCCTTTGAACAACAAACAAGCTCTAAGCGAGCTACCAAACCCTACCAATCTCCATACCACAAGAAAATAATAACTAATCATCTTATACAACTACCACTGGTTGAACTCACAGCTTCCGATCACCGTCCCATGAGTTTTTAACGAATACGTACCTTGCATCCGAGCTCAAACAATCTGATGTAGATGCTTTTAGTAATCAGTTACTACACCAATTGATCCTCCATATAAGTCCGTTGAGCATGTAGAAACAAAATTACTATAGATCTAATTAATATAAGACATGCAATGAATATACGATGAGAAAGAGGAATTTTGGTTCCCTATATATAAAATTCACCTCAATGTAGCACCACTTGAGAGAGTTAAGAAGATTAGGACTTCAATATGCTAGATAATGATCTGATAAGGAATATATACGAATCCCTATAAGTGAAGTAACGTGGTAACTAGTTGCCAAAGTAGAAAGTTAAAAGAGTATTGACACTATTTTTAATGTAAGAGGCGGTGGGTGCATTAAATGAATCAATTGTCATGTTTCCGAGAAAACACATGTCAGGCACTAAAAAAAAATCTTATCTTCATATATTAATTAAAATATATAATCATAAAGTTTATCCATTTATAGGATAATAAATATAAACTATTCAACAAAATTCTATAACCTGGCTACAAAAAGATATGTGTCTATATAATTCGTATCCAACTTATCTAGCAAAGGGTAAATTATACATTGTAACAAAAATATATTTTATAAAATTCTAGCATTTCAATTTATATCAAGAGTACAAATTTTTGTACTTTTAATTCTCAAAAGGAAAAAGATAACTTTCTTTTCTTATGATAAAATAATTTCCACCTTTATAATAAAGAAAATCCCATTTGTAAACTACCTGATCTCATGTATATAATTTAAAGCATATCAAAAAAAATAGTAGCAATTTTAACTATATAAAAATCATGTTTATCGATTTTTCACAGAAAGGTTACATTTAAAATAAAGTACAATATCAAGGCTATATATAATAGTTTAGAAATTCGTCAAACTTATGAGGTCTTACATCTATAACCTCATGTACGATTCTAATCCTCCGAATCCATATTGATCAACTCGTGATACATCATAACATAAACGTACGGGATGTTACATCCTTCCCCCCTTAGGAACATTCGTCCTCGAATGTTAGATTAGTCTTATAGGGTCTGTAAGTACTTCGGGGGAGTTTCTTTTACGGCCCGCACAATTGATACACATTCTCCTTGAATATAATCAAGTAGGGAATTTAGATTACCTGTGGCATAAGAAATAAGTGAGGACACTTCTTTTTCATTCCGTCCTCAACTTTCAAGGTCATTGCTTTTTACCATAAGACCTTAACAGGGGGTATATCTTTAGGGCGTAATCTCTGCGCCTGGCGATTCAGAATAATTATAGATCGTTCTTCACCAGAAAATTCCTCCGTCGCTTGAATATCATTCATTGGAAATGTTCTGGAGGGATCACCAACACATTTGCGGAACATGGATATCTGAAGTACCAAATGTACCGCTTTCAGATCAGATAGTAGATCTAGCCTGTAAACGACATTCTCAACTTTTCGAAAAATCTGATAAAGTTCGATATGTCGCGGACTGAGCTTACTCTTGTTGTTGAATCACATTGCGCCTTTCATAGGCGATACTTTCAAAATACCCTATCGCCGACTTGGAATTCCAAGGTTTGACGCCGTTTGTCAGCATATGATCTCTATCGACTCTGGGCTGCTAATAATCTCTTTTGGATAAGTTTCACCTTACCAACGGCCTGCTGGATCGTATCTGGACCGATTAATTCTGTTTCGCCAGTATCGAACTAGCCGATCAGTGACCTGAATTTTTCTGCCATACAAAACCTCATAGGGGTCATCTGGATACTAGAATAGTAGTTGTTATTATAAGCAACTCGATCAATGGCAGGTGATCATCCCAGCTACCTACGAAATCAGTAATACAGGCCCGCAACATATCTTCTAGCGTCTGTATAGAGTGCTCGGCCTGTCTGTCGCTCTGAGGGTGGAATGTTGTGCTCAGACTTACCTGAGC
Source organism: Lycium barbarum (assembly GCF_019175385.1). Lineage (NCBI taxonomy): Eukaryota > Viridiplantae > Streptophyta > Magnoliopsida > Solanales > Solanaceae > Lycium > Lycium barbarum. Next base: position 61,689,372 of record NC_083344.1, on the reverse strand, counting down.
CTTTAATCCTTCCCGAAAACAAATCCCCAGAAATTAGTCATAACTGAGTACCTCTGTCAGTGACAACAGATATAGGAACTCCGTGGAGTCTCACTATTCCTTTAATACATATAGTCTGGCATAACACTCAGCTGAATAAGTGGTTCCGACGGGAAGAAAATGGACTGATTCTGTCAGCCTATTAACCGTACCCCATGTGGAAATCATACTTCCGCGGGGTGCGAGGCAAACCTGCAATGAGATCCATGTTAAGTATCTCCCACTTCCAAATCAGAATTTCCATTTCCTGAAACAGTCCACCCGGTTTCTGATGCTCAATTTGGACTTGTTGACAATTCGGGCACTGGGCAACGAGCCTTGCGATGTCCCGTGTCATGCCATTCCATCAGTATAGACATCCGAGGTCATGGTACCTTTTAGTGGGTTCGGGATAAACAGAATACCGAACATTATGCGCTCCGCTCATAATTGGCCGTTGCAGCCCTACGATGTCGGACACACATAATCTGCCCCGGTATAACAGTACTCATCCAGTAAAACCTCGAGCTGGATATTTTCCTTGTCAAAGGTCGTCTCTCTACAATACCAGAATAAACTCCTCAAACTGACGCTGTTTTACCTCTTCCATAATCGATGATTCTGCAATTTCTGAGGCGAAAATTTCAATATCTTCAAAACCGACCAAACGGACTCCAAGGCTAGCCGACTGATGAGTTTTACAGACCAATTCTTTATTTCCGAATGTACGCCGGTCAATGCCGTCCATAGGTTCACGACTATGTGCGTCCGCCACAACGCTAGCCCTTCTGGGGTGGCATAAAATATTAACATCATAATCTTTCAATAATTCGAACCATCTTTTCTGCCGTGAATTCGTCTCCTTTTTCTTAAAATATATATATATATATATATATATATATATATATATATATATATATATATATATATATATATATATATATATATATATTCGGGAAGCTCTTAGGGTCTGTATAATTATCAACGCGGACCCCGCCTAAGTAATGCCGCCATACCTTTAAAGCATGAATCACGCGGCTAATTCCGAATCATGAGCGAATTAATTTTTCCTCGTGCGGTCTGAGCTGCCGGGGAACATAGGCTATAATCCGACAATTTCCAGACAACTACATATTTCAGTCGATGTCGAAGACCTAGGCCAGTCCTTTATCGCTTCAACCTTCTGTATGTCAGGTGTTTTCATGTATACTTACTTTTCTTACTCTCCTTCGTTTCCCCCTTTTTGGGGTTATACTCACACCATATTCGTATCTTTTCCTTCTAACCTACAACTTGATTATTTTCGTACGAAACCTTAGCAGAATCATAATTACATAGTACACAATCTTATCCGATAGATGACACTCAAATAACGTAATTAGTATAGCAATTTATCTTTTAATAATTATATCCTTCCTCATTGGATGATTTGGCCAAGTTATTCCTTCTTTCATACTCGTTCCTTATCCGTCGTTCTGTTTTTCTCGATATTCGAATTACCTGATATGCACATGATTCATCATTCCATACCATAGGTTTCCTTTGTTCTGCACTACTACATTTTAGATCGTTTTCGCAAATAATTCTCGTGCTTTACCCGCTGACTCTTTTAGAGGTTCTGCTTAATTACGTTTCTTACGGTTCACTTTTTTTTGACATTTTGATTACCTTTAACTCGATCATTCTCTTTTCTTCCCAAACATCGTCGTATTAGAATCTTCCAATCTCAACCGGTAGCAAAGTGAATATCAGTTTATTTCGTAACATTTGTACCATACTTTTCGCTTTGTCTCATAAATTCTGTCCGGTTAATGTTTTCCATATATTACAACAATGGCTATCTGGGTTCGCCAATCAATCGACACAGTCATAAATGGGGGCCCTACACATACATATATATATATATATATATATATATATATATATCACTACCATTTCCTTTACAATACATCTTCAATCACTTGCTCATACTTACTCTAGTTTCGGAGCTGCGCTGCTTTTTCTTCCCTTTTTAGCAATCTAATCCGTCTCAGCTCGTGTGACCCCTATAAAGTTTCTAGCCATATCACTCATCCTAATTCCTTTTTGGTTACCCAGAATTTCCTATTCGTCTCTCATATCTAAGTTTGCGAAAATTTTGTGCATTTCCCAGGGGGTCACCCATCCCAGAATTGCTCTGGCCCTGGCACGCTTAACCTTACAACTTTAATGAATTTAGGCACGTTAAGACCGGTATAATTACACCGATTTCCCCGCACAGCCTTTGTCACGTAATTTAAGACAAATCGGGGTCTTAACAACTTTTCAAAACATTCCCGTAGCGGGTCCCACCCCGGCCTGGCGAGAATTCTCTTACTTTTGTGACTTTATGATTACCGTGTCGCCCTCCATAAACCCTCAATATTACCTTCATGTATATATATGATTCTAGACAGCCCACGAGTTTAAGTTTTTATCCCACAAATTCCGTCTCCAATCAGTCGATACTGCAAGGTATCTTCCGACCACTAGCGAAAGAAAACTAGAATCCGACGAACTTCGCGGAATCTTTTAGTGCTTAATTCACATAATTACCTCCACGTTTATATACATCTATATATTTGAGTCGAGAGCGAACCGCTCAATTCTCAACTGCTTGTCCTACCTTTTGTATTCTTTCAATTAGAGAAAACTTGGTCGTCAGACATTTTTGCCCTTCACATGGGCTGTGCTAAAACAAAAAGGGTTGGAACATATTTCTGGTCCCTCAAATTAAATTGCGAATTTGCTACTCGTATATGCTTTCTCGAGATTAAATTTTCCGATAAGGGTGATGCTTCATACAAATGACATGGAGGGTACCTCTGAAACTTTTAATCCACCCTAATAGATTTATCCTATCGGTATCGACCTTTAAGACATGTTAAGAATTTATATCTCATTTTCCTTTTCGTATTTCTGGAAAAAAAAAATTGGGCAGAGATTCCTCTGTATTTCTTACTATCCCAAAACCTGTACACAGGAAATACCAACCATGCCTCACAGGGCCAACACATATACGTATATACATATTATATCATATCACATCATAGCCACACGGGGCTAACAATTACAGATAGAAGTATACAGATATCGAGGCTTACCTCACATGCCCAACTCAACTGCACCTGCTACACTTTTCATGTTTATTTCTCTTTTCAATGTTCGACTTTATGTTTTAATCGTACTTCAGAATACCTTACCCAACATACGTCTTTCATACCATTGCTTACCTGAGTACCGTGTAGCTTCCATTGTCAGCAGTCGCTGTCTTACGTCGATACCGCTCTCCAGCTGCAATCAAGGGTTAAAAAAAGGAATTCGTTTCCTACAGCTGGCTCTATCGCACGATCTAAGATCCAAGGAAAGGGAACACCCTAAATGCCCTGTAGCCTCCTGTTTATAGATGCGGTGCACAACACATCGATAAACAAGACTCTACGAGACACGGCCTGTAGACATTCCGAGGACAAACCGCTCTGATACCACTTTTGTCACGACCCAACCCCGTGGGCCGCGACTGGCACCCTACTTGGGCACCCAGACAGACTTACATATCCAGTCATCATATCCAAACATAGCTCAGATTTCATAATAATTATTTCAAAAATAATTTAAATCAAAACTTGTCTTAAGCGGTCGTGCATACCCAAATATCATATCAGAACAAAAAGGAGCGGCGGAATACACATCGCCGTACATATGCACACATACAAATATACAGGCCATTTGGCCGTATCCAAATCTGATAGGCCGGCGGAATATACGTCGCCAATCATAAGTACAGATACAAACATAAGGGCCGTTATTGGCCACCATATCAAACGGACCGCGTTAAGATGCAAATCGTAACCAAAGCGGACACATATAGGACCCTCGACCCACAGATATGACTACTGGCCTCTACAAATACAGAACGAAAATGTATGACGGGACAGGGCCCCGCCGTACCCCAAAATAGTCAAATATACAGATGCATATACATCACAAAAGATATGTACCGACATATGGACTCCGGATCAAAGGAGCGCTCCGTAATAGCAGAACGTGTGGCCTACACTGGCAGATCACGGATCTCTGTACCTGCGGGCATGAAACGCAGCCCCCGAAGAAAGGGGGTCAGTACGAAAGATGTACTGAGTATGTAAAGCATATAGTACAGAAATGTAAATCACAACTGAAAACAAACCGGATACAGAAGGGGAATACTGACCAGTATATCAAAATCTGTACCAAAAACATATATACATTATGCAGATAAAAATCATGCAAAGCTCAGGAACGTGGTCACCACTTCGACGCTGGTGCCACACACAGCATAACACCAGAAGGTTGAAATCTCCGTACATCCCCGAACACACATATCATCATAGCATATCACCAGCCATATCACAGCATAACTCCAAACAGAACCCGGCCCTATGGCGAGGTCTCGGGAACCGTAACACAGCATACGACCGAATTTATCATAGCGCGCACGAACCATAACCGGCCCGGGAACCGGTGAACGAAATCATAATAAGGGCACGAGCGGAGTCGTGAGCAAACAATGCAATTTATATATTAAAATACTTTTGCAAACTTGATAAAATCATATGTTGACTCATTAGTCGAAATAGTTCGAACAATTAATCAAAACGGGGTTCATTTCACAAAAGTATCTCCAAAATGGCAATTATGGTTCAAAATATAATTTAAGATATCGTGGCAATCAAAACATTATTTTTCGATAGCCAAATTCACAAACAAAAATCTTTTGCCGACATTATATAAAAATGAGCCTTATATAGCAAACGAAAGAGTCTCGGAGTTAGCGGGCCCACCTCGGGTCAAGTCGAGGTGGCGGACATGAATCGCGAACATTTGGGGTCTATAGAAGCATACATGGAAGTTTCGAAGAAAATCGATTACATTTACAAAAGTTTCGGACATTTGAGCACTTTCCAGCAAAATATGGGTTTTATAGTTCAATTCGATTGAGTGAATAGTACTCGATTTCCATTTCGGATTTCAAGGAACAGAAGTGCCTCCGAGGCTCAAATATCGACCTAGTATACCTAAGACATGCCAAAAGAAGGAATGGGTAGCCTTACATACCTTTCTTGCGGCTCATGCTCGTACAAAATCAAACGCCGTTTCGTCCAAAATCTACAAATGGTCAAAGTTACCAATTAGGAATTGCAAGACTTCAAGAATTCACTTATTTTTATTTTGTCTACCGAAATTTCGGAAGCACTTCCCCTATACATATAACACCCCCGAGGCTTAGCTCGGCTCAATATATCAACAACAACAACAACAACCCAATACTACATTTGTACCAGCATTATCTTCAAGTAATCAAGGGGCGACAAATTCCCGAAGCTATAATACAATGGTGTACTCCACATCCGACCTCCTTTGAACAACAAACAAGCTCTAAGCGAGCTACCAAACCCTACCAATCTCCATACCACAAGAAAATAATAACTAATCAGCTTATACAACTACCACAGGTTGAACTCACAGCTTCCGATCACCGTCCCATGAGTTTTTAACGAATACGTACCTTTAATCCGAGCTCAAACAATCTGATGTAGATGCTTTTAGTAATCAGTTACTGCACCAATTGATCCTCCATATAAGTCCGTTGAGCATGTAGAAAAAAAATTACTATAGATCTAATTAATATAAGACATGCAATGAATATACGAAGAGAAAGAGGAATTTTGGTTCCCTATATATAAAATTCACCTCAATGTAGCACCACTTGAGGGAGTTAAGAAGATTAGGACTTCAATATGCTAGATAATGATCTGATAATGAATGTATATGAATCCCTATAAGTGAAGTAACGTGGTAACTAGTTGCCAAAGTAGAAAGTTAAAAGAGTATTGACACTATTTTTAATGTAAGAGGCGGTGGGTGCATTAAATGAATCAATTGTCATGTTTCCGAGAAAACACATGTCAGGCACTAAAAAAAATCTTATCTTCATATATTAATTAAAATATATAATCATAAAGTTTATCCATTTATAGGATAATAAATATAAACTATTCAACAAAATTCTATAACCTGGCTACAAAAAGATATGTGTCTATATAATTAGTATCCAACTTATCTAGCAAAGGGTAAATTATACATTGTAACAAAAATATATTTTATAAAATTCTAGCATTTCAATTTATATCAAGAGTACAAATTTTTGTACTTTTAATTCTCCAAAGGAAAAAGATAACTTTCTTTTCTTATGATAAAATAATTTCCACCTTTATAATAAAGAAAATCCCATTTGTAAACTACCTGATCTCATGTATATAATTTAAAGCATATAAAAAAAAATAGTAGCAATTTTAACTATATAAAAATCATGTTTATCAATTTTTCACAGAAAGGTTACATTTAAAATAAAGTACAATATCAAGGCTATATATAATAGTTTAGAAATTCGTCAAACTTATGAGGTCTTACATCAAAACCTCATGTACGATTCTAATCCTCTGAATCCATATTGATCAACTCGTGATACATCATAACATAAACGTACGGGATGTTACAACGAGATAATAGGCCTAAAGTGTTATAAGTTGGATTAAGGGAAATGGTTTAAGCGAGACAATCAGAACAAGCGGGTTACTGGATAACAATGAATTTATACGTCACATCAAAAATTCTTTCAGAATTATACCAGTTAATGATAGTCAGATCACAGAGCAGCTGTGTAAAGTTATTATATGAGGAAACTCCAGCGCTACTTGATAGCCAACTCTATGGATTGAGATTAAGAGCTAAAAAGTAGAGTGACAGTTAAAGTCCTTTAAAGAAGTCGAGGAGTGATACATGAGGCCGAAGATTCCAGAATATGGACTGTAACAGCAGAGCAATGTAAGGTTATTAAAGTAAAATAATGTAACACCTTGGAAAATTTTGTTTTATTCGTAGAGTCTGCGAAGGGTCTACAGGTTGCCAGAGGCAAGAAATACTCCAGGAATTGTAAAGTCTAATAAATCGACGAGGGACGTCTACGCAAAAGAGGTAAGATGAAGTGAGCGATACATCTTAAAGGAGTAACTATAGAAGAAGAAAGAGTCGAGTTAAGACTAAGTGCACCAGGGGAAGAGTAAGATTTCAGCGGAAGAGCTCGCAATACAATCGTCAACCAACTGTGAAATGAAGAAGGAGAGTAAAGACAACGACGTAGAATTATCACCTCGAGAGGCAAGAGCAAGAAGAAATATTACGGGAATGGTTACTTAGAGAGCTGGAATGCGTTATAATAAAGTGAAGGGATTCGACCAATGAAAAGGACATGTGAAGAGCATCATAATTCAATAAAAGGGCGTTTAAGGAAATGTTGGGAGCGCAGGACTAGTTTAACATTCGAGGACGAATGTTCTAAAGGGGGGAAGGATGTTATACCCCATATTTTTGTATGTTGGATTATTCGTAAGCTAATTGACATAAGTTCAAGGACAAGGTTATTTTTAAGATATGGGACAAGGACTTTTTAATCCCGATTTTAATAAGTGCACAATTTGGTTGTAAATTTCAATTAGTGTAGAAATATTAGTGGAGATTGGGGATTAATTAACCATGATCAAATTATTAAGTGGGGATTAATGATTAATTAAGCTAATTAGACCACTAAGTGGGCCCCACAAAACATGGCTGAATCTGATTGGTGTTTAGTTAAGTGGGACACTTGTCATTGTGGTTGGACACATGTCTTAAGGGCTGGTAGCATATATAACTTGGTTGATGACAAAGCATAGCCCATATTTCATCTTCACAAAATTAATTTAGAGAGAGAACCATGAACAGCCATGGCTGCCTAGCTCACGGCCATGGCAGTACACAATGAGGCTCAAGATTTTGATAGCAAAAAATCACATTCCAAGGGTGCTTTACGTGTGCAAGGGATAAACAAAGTTAGAATTTAAATTGAAGAAGAAGAAGTGGTGCAATTGGTGCAAGTGATTGTAGGATCTGTCCCAATCAATTTGAGGTAAGATTTCTTCTTCTTGTAATTTAACTGGATTTAATGATGTTGTAATGGAGAGATTAAAGTGTATTAAAAGACATTGGAAGTAAGAAAATTACATGATTATTGTTGGCGTTGTAAGTGGGCAGAATTGGAGTTGTTCTAATTGAATTAAGTTTGATTAGTGTTGTCATTATCATGGTATTGTATTGAAGGTAATTTGTTATGTTGAAGGGCTGGAAATACAGTTATGAATAATTATGGGTGTTGTTGTTCATGGTAATATTATACTCTTTTCCGTGTGTTTGTAATTTTGCGAAGTAAAGATCGAAAATCGTATTTTTTATGTTGTAGTTTTGGTGGACTGTTTCGAACTTATTGTTAAAATGATGTTGAAGTAGTTTTATTGTACTTGGATGGTGGTTGATGTTGTTGTCGTGTTGTTGTAGATATGGCTCGTAAATTTGGAAGAAAACAAGCGTGTAAGATATCGTATAATTGGTTAAAGGATTGATAGAATGAATAAACTTCGCAAGGGATGTTAGAATTAATTATTGGTGTGTCGTAAATATTGTTGTTGTCGTATAGTTCTCGTTATTGCCATTGTGGTTGTTGTTGTGTTGTTGAGATAATTTCCTCGTTTATGGAAAATAGTTGATATTGTGATTGTGGGCTGTTTTGAAAATGATCTGGAGGTGGATCCGATTTTAGCTTGATATGAAATTGTTGGTATTGCTATTGTTGGTATATGGTCGATATTTTTGCTGAATTGGGATCTCGAGGATTGTTGAGTTCCAAGGGGAAATGCTGCCCAAATTTGTATAGGCTATAGTCGGGCTGCGCTTATCGTAATTAAATTTCTGAACATGAGGTTGAGCTAATGTGTACATAGCCTAGTTGTATTATTGTTGTTATTGAGTTTTGGAGGAGGAAAAGGTGAAACGCCGAATAGTTGTCATATAGCGAGCTCGTGGCTCGTCGTATTGTCCATATGTTGTCTTGTTGGTTGTGCTTGATTACAAGTTGGCTGATGTTTGTGTTACTATTATTATCTTGTAGATAAAGTCTTAAAAAGGGGCTGATTCGTCATAATTGTTTCGAGGGTCATAAATCAAGGTATGTAAAGCTAACCTTTCTTTCTTTCTTTCTTTCTTTTTGGCATGATCTTTATGAAATAAACAGACGACGAGCGTATAACTCCAAAGAAGTTCCTATTCTTAGAGACACTAGGATGGCTAATGTCTTTGATTTGCAGAACCTATTTCACTATGTTTTGATACGTGTCTATGATTCCTGAAGTTCTATTTGATATGATCCATAATGACATTCGAGGGGCATTTGACATAACTTTTGTCTTTGCTACTCAAGTGTTAGTTTATTCTACTTATTCTATTGAGTCTCAGATGATGATTTAGTATGCACATGGTTGCTCACTACTCTGCTCGTGCATACTGTTAATATATCTTTCACCGAGTCCCGGGCTGGGTATGTTTTCATGCACAGTTTCCCTGTATTGTTCACCGAGTCCCTCACTAGAGGGCCGGGTACGGTGTGTATATATATATATATATATATGATGATGATGTGATTATGGCACCGAGTATGGTATATGATGACTTTATTAACCGAGTCCCACAATGGGCCGGATATGGTATATAGTATAGACATGCATGATTCTTATCTCGTAAGGCACAGGTGCATTGGTATCTTTGATTATCATACTTGCCTTCTATAGTCTTCTATTTAGTTATGATTCTTTTTATTGCATTACATGCTTTATATACTCAGTACGTATTCCGTACTGACCCCCTTTCTTCGGGGGCTGCGTTTCATGCCCGCATGTACAGATACTCGATTTGGTGATCCTCCAGCTTAGGACTTCTACTCAACTGTTTGGAGAGCTCTATTGTTTAGGAGCCTTGATATTTGGGTACAGATCTTCTATATAGACTTATATATATCCAGGGGTACGGCGGGGCCCTGTCCCGTCATATTTCACTCTTGTACTCTTAGAGGTCTGTAGACACATGTGTGGGTTGTACATAAGTTTTGGTCAGCTGTGTCTATATGGTTTACTTTGGATATCCCCGTGTATAGTGGTAGCCTTGTCGGCTTGCGTATCGTGTTATTGTTATGCCTTGGATATCCTCATGTATAGTGGCAGCCTTGTCGGCTTGCATATTGTGTTATTGTTATGCTGTGACTCCTCAGGAGACAGGTTTATGATATGTTGTGTTGCGAACCCTTCGTTTGTTTTTGCAAGTTTCCATATTGTCCTTAGTTCCAGTTTGACTATATGTAATAGGTTCGTATACGGGTGTCTAGTTCGGGCACTAGTCATGGCCCACGGGGTTGGGTCGTGACATGAGAGAAGTGGAGAAGTTGGAAAAATGAGAAATTAGAAGTGGGAACATATATTCATACTTGGAAAATACTGAGCCTGACGGGAGTTATACGGACCCTTATACGGTCAGTATAAGTGACCGTAGTTCTCCATCAGGGAAATTCCCTTTTCTGTAAGGTTATACGGACACTTATACGGACCGTATTAGGGGTTGTATAACTCCATTTTTCTGAAGTTAATCTCGTCATTTCGTTTGATCTCCAATCTGTCACGACCCGACTAGGGGCCACGACGAGTACCCGGGACTAACCACCGAGCACCACTCATTATACTACTTATCATAATCATTAAGCGTTCATTCATTAATATAATACTCAAATCAAAGGAAAACCATTTTTCATTTGGAAACATAATTACTCTTATATATATATATATATATATATATATATATATATATATATATATATATACATACATACACATAAGACCTTCGGCCATCAAAATAATAATATTGATACAAAAGTAACATCATGAGACCATACTACCCACACATGCATATCTACGAGCCTCTACTAGAGTACTAGACATATGGACGGGACAAGACCCCGTCGTGCCAAAAATACATATACATATATATACACAAAAGAATAAACCAAATAGCACCTCCGGAGTAAAGGAGTGCTTCTATAAATTTGCTGATAACTTCTACGAGTCCGGATCACCACCCTGTCCACCTGTGGGTATGAACACTGCGTCCAAAGAAAACGGACGTCAGTACGAACATTGTACTGAGTATGTAAGACATGAATGAAATGAACATAATAGAAGAATCATAAGACTTAGGATGAAGATATAACCTGCGTGAGTTTTATGGGTGAATACATTTCATACATATATCATATATATATATATATAATCATAGTACATGTATCAACATAGCGCATATATCATCGCATCATAATCATCATCGTTAACCCGGCCCTCTAGGCTCGGTGTAAACATAGCAGCCCGCGGTGAAATGCCCGACCATTTAGGCACGGTGTTATCGTATGCAACCCGCCTTAGCGGTGACATGCCCGGCCAATTAGGCACGGTGGAATCGTATCGTCATACAATCAATCATATACTCATCATTATAACTCATCTCATAGGCATATCATAATCTTATCATGACTTAAAATCATCATACATTCATCGTTAATCCTATATTAGAACATGGAGGTAACCATGGCTATGTCGAGGTGACATAAGGTCGTGAACCCCGACTACGTTATGGAGTGATCATAATCGTCATGACTCACCTTGGAGGGACTAGCATTTTAAGGTGAGTGTACACAAGGAAAAATCATCCATGGAACTATACTTAGCATCATTAGCTTCATGGACATATTATATTACTCTAGGATTCTCTATACTTGAACTCATCATCGTCATTATCTTGCTGGTCGTCATATCTCCTTTCTTCATCATATGCGTATGTAGCTCTTTATAGTCAGGGACTCATAATTTCCGGTATTTAGAAAGATCATGGAAAGATAGGAAGATTATGCCATAGGACTCATGCCATAGAAAGAAGGAACTAGCCTTACATACCTCTTTCGTTTAACAGTTTTATCGCTTGATCATTCCCCTTCGATGCTCGCGTTTCTACCTTCAAGAGGATTCGCATCACCATTAGTTAATCGATTATATGAACGTGTTACTATTTCTAGAGAAAATTGGGCAGCATTTCCTTTGTTTATACAACTTTCCTCATTTTACATATCAACTCCCAACACCCATCACAACATTCACAATATCATACACAAAAATCACCATTCATCTACGTTATCCACATTTCACAATTTCACTTCGATTCCTCCATAATAGTGGTCATGGTTCGCTATCATGTTTTCTCACATATAATACTTATCCCATGTTCTAAATGTCACTGATATAATACTCATAATCACAACATATCAATATTCACAATTCACTCCAAACTACCACTCAACAATGACACTATTCCCAGATTCATGACCCAATTCCTACATCCTTCTACAATCCAAGTGTTTTAATTTTGCAATTCCTTAAACAACATGGAATGATCATAAAACTCACCTTAGATAATGGAAGAATAAGCCTTGAGTGGAAATTCTCTTCTTGTACCAAAACCCTAGCTCACTTCCCTTGGGATTTCTTGGCTTAGATGAACTTTGATATGTTTCATACACTTCATTTTGTTGGTTTGATGAAGTTGATCATAGATTTATCTTGGGTTCTTGTGGGTGAAGGGTGGAGAGGATTCTAGAGTGTTTTTGAGGTGTGGAGAGTGGAAATGAAATGAATTAAATGAGAGAGAGGGTCCTTATATCATTTTATAATGACCGTATGTTTGGTCCAGTGAAGGCCCTCATTCTGGGCAGAACATAATGTCCGTATGTTTTATACGACCAGTATGTTTGGCCGTATATTGCCCAGCTCTTCGAAGTTCGTTCTCGTCGACTCGTTTGATCTCCAATCCTTATGGAACCTTCTTGACACTTGTTTAATACTTCATTAGCAATCTAAACATCCCTATAACTCGTCCTCAAGGCCTTACCAAACAATCCTTAACGCAATAATTTACAAAACCTTTCCTAAACCCCACTTGTCCTTATCAATCCTTATTTCATCAATTCATATAAATTCAAAATCTTAACGTATGAATTCTAAGACCACTAAATATCCGTCTTATAGTCTTGAGAACTTCCTGTTACCCTTAAGCTCACATTGGTTTATTCACTACACGACGGCATGAAATTTCCAAGGTGTAACACTCTTCCCCCCTTTTAGAACATTCGTCCTTGAATGTTAAGCACTCGGGAATTCTAAAAATATTTTGCCAGAGTTTCCCCTGTATTATGGCATTACAATCCTGTCACAACAGCAGAAAATAATATTGCCTCACAGGGCCACAACACAATAGCAATATAAATTGGCCACACACGACCCATATGCATAAAAGAAAACATACATACCTTATACTTTTGGTGTTTCATCTTGGATCTCTTCTGGGGGTTGGAATAAGTGCGGGTACCTGGACTTCATACTCTCTTCTGCTTCCCAAGTCATTTCCTCTGGGTTTTCATTCCGCCATAACACTTTAACTGGGGCTACTTCCTTATTTCGAAGTCTTCATACTTGCCTGTCTAATATGGCAATGGGCACTTCTTCATAGACTAGCTTTTCTGTCACTTAATCATCATCTATTGGGACAATCCTCGTAGGATCTCCAACACACTTGTGGAGCATGGAGACATGAAAAACTAGATGGACCGATTCAAGTTCTGAAGGCAAGTCCAATTTGTAAGCTACTTGACCCACCTTGGGATAATTTTATAGGTTCCAATGTATCGAGGACTTAATTTACCTTTCTTGCCAAATCTCATCACACCTTTCATTGGCGACAACTTTAAGAATACCCAATCATCAACTTGAAATTCTAAGTCTCGCCGGCGGTTGTCCGCATAAGATTTTTGGCGACTTTGGGCTGTCAACAATCGATCTCGGATCACCTTGACTTTCTCTACTGCTTGTTGAATCAACTCAGGTCCTTTTAGCTGTACTTCCTCTATTTCAAACCATCCAATTGGGGATCTACACTTCCTTCCATATAAAGCTTCATACGGAGCCATTTGGATACTGGAATGGTAGTTATTGTTATATGCCAACTCAATAAGAGGTAAGTGGTCATCCCAACTACCACCGAAATCTAGTACACATGCTCGTACCATATCTTCCAAGGTCTGAATAGTACGTTCGGGTTACCCATCTGTTTGCAAATGGAATGCCGTGCTGAGCTTTACTTGAGTACCTAGACCTTTTTGGAAAGATTTCCAGAACTTGGCTGTAAATTGCGCTCCTCTATATGTGATAATGGATATCAGAATACCATGGAGTCGCACAATCTCCTTGAGATACAACCTTGCATAATATTGTACCGAGTATGTGGTTCTGACTGGAAGAAAATGAGCTGCTTTCGTCAATCTGTCCACAATCACCCATATGGAATCATACTTGCCTCGGGAATGAGGTAACCCCACAATAAAATCCATATTGATCACTTTCCATTTCCAAGTAGGGATTTCCATTGCCTGCAATAATCCTCCTGGCTTTTGATGTTCGATTTTCACTTGTTGGCAATTTGGACATTAGGCTACAAATTCTGCTATGTCTCGCTTCGTACCGTCCCACCAATATTGTCACGACCCAACCCCGTAGGCCGTGACTAGTGTCCGAATTGGACACTCATATCACCTGTTAACTATAATCGTTTATAACCAGCATATTATGAACTTATTTGTATAAAAAGACGGGGCGTTATTCTAAAGCTGTCACAATTCTGTATGTCGTAGGCACCTGTCTCCTGAGGAGTTACGATCTTCAACCACAACCTATATATATTTACGCAAGCCGACAATGCTGCCACTCCACGCAACATCCCAAACATATATATATATATATATGCAAGCCGACAAGGCTGCCATTACGAATGGGTACGCCCCAAACATAAGTCATATTCATACAACGCAACAACAACTATATATACAGACCCACACATGTGTCCACAGACCTCTAAGAGTACTGACAGTATCATATGACGGGACAGGGCCCCGTCGTACCCCAAATAAACACATACATATACAACAAAAGGGAGTTATACCACAAGCTAGGCTCCGGAACAAAGGAGCACTTCAAAGTAGCTGAATAGATATCCTAGGCTGGCGGATCTCCGAAACGAGCGTCCGTACCTGCGGGCATGAACGCAGCCCTCCGATGAAAACGGGGTCAGTACGGAATATGTACTGAGCATGTAAAGCATGAAATATAGTAATAGACTCATACTGAGACAAGGTGTGTAGGACCCAATGCAACAAACAGAATTTCATAAAACTTGCCTTTGAACATATTTCATCTGTATCGTTCTCATATCAATATCAATATAGAGTTTTGTAACCAAGGCTGAATAATCATTCTGTATATAACATATATAACGTGTCCCGGCCCTTTAGTGAGGGACTCGGTAATTATAATCATAGCATCATAACATAAACATATACGTGTCCCGGCCCTCTAGTGAGGGACTCGGTAATAAGGAATATATGCCCTCCTGGCCGCCATCTCCATATCATCATGTCATCATCATATCATCATATATATATAATGTGTCCCGGGCCTCTAGTGAGGGGATCGGTGAGTAATATAGTAAATATGCGCATGAAAACGTGTCCTGGTCCGGGACTCAGTGAAGGATATAGCGGTAAGCACGAGCAGAATAATAAGCAACCACATATATGCAATTCATCTTTTGAGACTCAATAGATAAGTAACTAACCAGCTCTAAAGTGTCAGGATAATAATCATATTCAGTTCTTCTTAAATCTCATTACAAGTTATAGCAAGGAACGTTTCAGGTTTCATGTACATGTATCAATTTGACATGGTGTAACTTTTGATAGTCAAGTATGCCTTTAATTATGCAATTCTTTAAAAGTAGGAACTTCTATACATCATTCATTAGTCAATCATATAGTAGGCTCGTGACCATAACATTACGGAATGAATAGAATCATAAGTCATGCTTGGAACTAGAGAGTACAATTTACCCCAAGGTTCATATCATTTCTTACTTACGTCTAGGACATGCCAAAAGAAAGAAGGAATAGTCTTTACATACCTTTAGCGTTTAGTCGTATTATAACTTGTACTTGCTGCCCAATAGTACTTATCCTATATCAAGATATCAAGAGCTACAATTAGTCTACGAGGGAATTCAATATGTATTTTAACGTTAACAATCCCTTTCCAACATTTAGACGACGTTTCGTTCGCATTCAAACCAACTAGTACTACAAGCTAATATTGTTAGTCATTCTTTCATGTATCAATCCGAACTTGTTTAAACATGACTTAAGGGAACTTTGGACAGTCCGTACATCATTTAAAACAGGCCCTTATCCACGGCCAAACAGCACACACAACATTACCATTTTCGCTTCGCAATTTTCCAACTTCAACTACAACGACAACAACACGTTTACAACATTACTTATACGATTATTGGAACTGTTTTAGCATCATATTAACTCTTACAACAGCCCACAAACCATTTCAATTTCAACTTGAATCATTAAACTTCACTTTCACTATACATTCATAACAATAACCAACATTCAACATACACTAATTCACTACTAACATTAAAATAGTCCATGGTTTGGATTGTTTTCCCCTTTCAACATGATTCATTTCTTTAACACCTCAATTCACATATTCATAATGCATACAATACACCACAATGTCCATAACAACAACAATCAAACCATGACACAAAACAGTCCATAAATTCCTCTAAAATAGCCCCATACACGGCTTCAATACAACCACAACAACTTCATGATTTTCATCCATTTATCCACACTACAACACATTCAATTCTTTCCCAATACATGTACAAGAAGATTAAGCATGATTCCATTTAAGTCTACAACACACGGCCCACTTCAACTTCAAGAAAAATAGTCCAATACCAACATGCAACATCATAAACATACTTCTACAATCTTTGTTCATTTACATATGTTGACACACGTTCAACCCATCAACAATACATGCAAAATGAGACAAACATGGCTTCACCCAAGCTCACGGCTCACCTCAACTTCAATCACAACAACAAAACAACAACAACATGTACGAATTATACCTTCAAATCATCATACAACACAAGAAAAATGATCATTCTTACCTTGTAACTAAACACTTCAATCGGCTAGCCCTTCACTTTCACTTCTTGAATTTTAACACTTGCTCTTGCTATTCCAATGAATTCTACACGTTAATACACCTTTAGGGGAGTTAAATTGTCCAAGAAATTGATTTTTTTGGAGCAATTTGGAGGAGGGTGTTCTCGGCCAGCTTGTAGCCGAGAGCCCCTCTCTCTATCACTATATTTTCTACACTTTGAAATGTTGAAATGATGTAGTTAGTTGATAGTGAATCAGCATTTTGCCTTATATATGAGTTGCAAGGGTTGGACAAGTGTCCCACTCAATATTTGGGTCAAATATTCTTTGACCATCCTACTAAATTACACGACCAACTATGGCTATTTTTAATGGACTGGTTTAGTTTTCCAATCCCACTTAATAATCTAATCATGGTTAATTTAATCCCAATTATCCATTAATGCTTCTATACCAAACGAAATTTGTAGGTAACTTATGACTTGAAACGAAACCGGAAGTTAAAGTCTCTACTTCGTATCTTAAAATAGTCTTGTCTTTAACTTGTCGCGTTTAGTTTAAAACGTCCCAATGTATGAAAATATGGGGTATAACAAATATATCAACTTGAGATCATGATACATCTTTGTTGCACCTGGGTGAATAGAATACCGAGAATACTGAGCTTCTTCTAGAATTCGACGGCGCAATTCTGCAACATTCGGAACACATAGCCTGCCTCAGTATCTAAGAATCCCATCCATCGATGTTTCAAATGGAGACTTCTCTTTTTCATGAAATGTGTATCTGTAATGACACAAATGAGGATCTTCATACTGACGCTCTTTCACTTCCATATTCAGGGGCGAAACGGTGGGATCATTAATACCGATTCCTGTACTACCTGAATCAATTAAACGTACTCCAAGATTAGCTAGTTGGTGGAGCTCATGAATTAATTCTTTCTTTTCCGGGGGAACTTCACATAAGCTGCCCATCGATCGGCGGCTAACGCATCAACTACTACATTTGCCTTTCCGGGGTGGTATAAAATGCTTACATCATAATCTTTCAATAATTCTAACCACCGCCTCTGCCACAGATTTAACTCCTTCTGTTTGAAAATGTATTGAAGACTCTTGTGATCTGTATAGATATCAACATGCACGCCATACAAGTAATGTCTCCACATCTTTAATGCATGAATAACTGTAGCCAATTCGAGATCATGAGTTGGGTAGTTCTTTTCATGTTTCCCCAGCTGTCTCGAAGCATAAGAAATGACTTTACTGTGCTGCATTAACACACATCCTAACCCAACACCGGAAGCATCACAATATACAACGTAACCATCTAGCCCTTCTGGGAGTGTCAAGACTGGGGTTGAAGTTAGTCTGTCCTTCAACTCTTGGAAACTGCGTTCACAAGCATCATTCCATTGAAATTTAACTGACTTTTGGGATAGCTTCGTCAATGGGGCTGAAATAGAGGAAAATCCCTCTACGAACCTCCTATAGTACCCTGCCAATCCCAGAAAACTATGGACTTCTGTAAGCGTCGTAGGCCTTGGCCAAGTCTTCACAACTTCAATTTTCTAAGTATCAACTCGAATGCCATCATCTGAAATAACATGACCCAGAAATGTCACCGAATTCAGCCAAAACTCGCACTTTGAAAATTTTGCATACAATTCTCGGGTTCGAAGCATGCCAAGAACAATACATAAATGATCGGCATGTTCTGATTCTGTGCGAGAGTACACCAGAATATCGTCAGTGAATACTATTACAAATAAATCCAAGAGAGGCCTGAATACATTATTCATCAAATTCATGAACACTGCCGGAGCATTGGTTAACCCAAACGACATCACTCGGAATTCGTATTGGCCATATCTCGTTCTGAAAGCTGTTTTGGGAATATCTTCTTCTTTAACTCTCACTTGGTGATAACCTGACCTCAAGTTTATTTTGAAAAACCACTTGGCACCTTGTAGTTGATCAAACAAATCATCAATCCTTGGGAGAGGATATTTGTTCTTTATCGTCACCTTGTTCAACTGCCTATAATCGATACACATTCGTAGGGAACCATCTTTCTTTCTCACGAATAGGACTGGTGCTCCCTACGGTGATGAACTGGGTCTAATAAACCCTTTCTCAAGTAAATGTTTCAATTGTGCCTTTAATTCTTTAAATTCTGCTGGAGCCATTTGGTAAGAAGGAATAGAAATAGGCTTGGTGTCCAGCAACACATCAATAGCAAAATCAATATCTCTTTCCGGAGGAAGGCATGGAAATACATTCAGAAATTCATTCACTACCGGAACGGATTGGAAAGTTGGCGACTTGGCTTCGGTGTCATGAACTCAGACTAAGTGATAAATATAGCCCTTAGCTAACATCTTCCTTGCCTTAAGGTAGGAAATAAACCTACCTTTTGGAGAGGATGTATTACCTTCCCATTCAAACACGGGCTCTCCCGGAAATTGAAATCGAACCACTTTCATTCAGCAGTCAACATTAGCATAACATGAGCCAACCAATCCATACCCATAATTACATCGAAATCTAACATTTCCAGCTCAACTAAATCAGCTTTAGTCTGGCGGTCGCATATCACAATTACACAATTTCTATACACTTGGCTAGCTATCATGGGATCACCAACCGGAGTAGATACCTCAAAAGGTTTTATTGGCTCAGGTCTCACCCCAATACGACCAGCAACATACAGAGTAATATAAGATAGGGTAGAACCCGGATCTATCAATGCATATACATCGTGGGAAAATATGGATAATGTACCTGTAACCACATCCGGAGAGGACTCAAGATCCTGTCGTCCAACTAATGCATACATACGTGGCTGAGTGGCACCAGAAGTAGATGCTCCCCCTCTGCCTCTACCTCGACCTGCTGGAATCTGGGAAGTCTGCCCTACCGGGCACACTGAAGAGGAACCAGCTGCTGATCCTGTGGGCTGAACCCCACCTCTTCCATACCTCGAGGGACACTCTCGCATCAAGTGTATTACACCCTAGAAAATTTCGTGTTACTAAGGTTACAGACGGCTTAACGTGAGCTCGAGGAGGAGCAAATATCACAAGTATATAGAATGAAATTCTATTGTAGTAGCATGAGTATGATATTCGGAATTCGTATAATATGATTGGAATAATATGTTAAAAGATATATAGCCTCGTAACCGTAAGCTGAGGTGGGGCCCACATGATGAGATTTTTATAAAGGAAATATGATAAGTTATATGGACAATATATGTGAAGTTAAACACTACTCAAGAAGGACCCTTGAGCCCAATCAAAGTGTAAGCCCTCCAAAAAGATGTTTTTAAGTTACGTTTTCGGGTGATCTGACTTCGGGAGGACATAACCCCATCATTATTTTGGAATTTGGGAAAACTCCTAAAATGAAAGTTGTATATAATTGAATTATCTTTCCAACCATAGGTCGTGGGCCTATATGTGACATCGGGATAAAGCGTTATGGACGTTTTAAGGCTCAAGCTAGGCAGTGAAATGGGCCCAACCCGATTCCAAGTCGGGTCAGGCCCATTTCCCTTGCTATTTAAGGGAAATTTTCAGCCTTTAGCGTCATTTTTACACTAGAAAAATCCAGAATATTTTAGAGGGGGAGAGAGATAGAGATAGAGAGAGAGAGAGAGAGAGAGAGGAGAGTTAGAGAGAGAAAGTGGAGAATCGATCAAGTTCGAGGCCCCGAATCCCGAGGCTCGTGAAGGATAAAGTGTAGTACGAGTTATCATCGTCGTTTTAAGCTTAATATTGATCCTGGGGGAGGATATTTCCGTGGTTGATCTGCTGCTAAGGTATGTATAAGATTCCTTTTATGTTATTAAAGTGTTTATTTAGAGTTTTAACGGATTAGAACAGAGAAAATAGCGTTATAAACCCGTTTGTTGTTTTGTTGAGATTTATGGATAGGGGGCTATTTTAGTTGGATTAAATGGATGGAATTTGCTGAGGTATGATGTATAATAATTGTTGATGTTGTTGACAAGTTGCTGTTCTTGAATTTGGGAGAATAAAGTGTATGAAGATATCATATACAAAGCGTATACCGGGCTGTTTTTATATGATTTTCGGGGCTGTTTTGTGACAATATTTTGGGGCTGTTTGGTGGTTGTTATGAATTGTTTTGTGGGCTGGAATATCGTGGGATTGGCTGTAGTTGTTGTTGTTGTTGTGTTTGTTGTTATACTATAGATATACGAAAATAAAGAAGTGTATACAAGCATTGGTATACGAATGTATATTGGGCTATTTTGGAAGTGATTTAAGAATGGATTTAATTCTAGTTTGATATGAAATTGTTGGTGTTGTTGTTATTGGTATTTTGATTGATGTTTGGCTAAATTGGAATCTCGAGGATTGTTAGGTTTTCAGGGGAAATGCTGCCCGAATTTCATTAAGTTTCATTCGTACTTGGATTGGTTAGTAAGTGATGTGGATGATCTAACTGTGGCTTATGTTATCTTAATTTTAGACCTGCGAGCTCGAGAAGTAGACGTTGGACATTTAAATAAGCGTTAAAGGTATGTGAAGCTAACCCTTCCTTCTTTTTGGCATGATCTTTATGAACCAAACAAACGACGTATATATTATTCCAAAGAAGCTCCTATTCTTAGAGCCACTAGGATAGCTAACGTTCTTGATTCCCAGAACTTACTTTATTATGGCTTGGCACGTGTCTATGACTTCTGAAGTTCTATTTGATATAATCCATTATGACATTCGAAGGATACTTGATATGATTATTGTCTTGATTTTCAAATGATAGTTCATCTTGATTATTCTATCGAGTCTCAGATATGATTTAGTTTGCATATGGTTGCTCACTACTTTACTCGTGCATGCCTCAATATGTCTTTCACTGAGTCCCAGGCCAGGATACGTTTTCGTGCACAGTTTCACTACATTGTTCACCGCGTCCCTCACTAGAGGGCCGGGATATGATATATATATATATATATATGATGGTGTTATGATGTGATGGCGTTATGATGTGATGGTGTTATGATGTGATGGTGTTATGATGTGACGGTGTTATGATGTGTTTATGGCGCCAAGGATGGTATGTGGCAACCTTATTCACCGAGTCCCATAATGGGCCGGATATGATATATGATATTGATATGCATGATTTTCATTTCATAAGGCAAGTGTATTGATATTTTAAAAGTCATACTTGTTTCTGGTAATCTTTATTTAAGTTATGATCCTCTTTATTGTATTTTATGCTTTATATACTCAGTACATATTCCATACTAACCCCCCTTTCTTCAGGAGGCTGCGTTTCATGCCCGCAGGTACAGATAGTCGGTTTGGTGACCCTTCAGCATAGGACTTCTACTCAGCTGTCTTGGAGAGCTCCGTTGTTCTGGAGCCTATACTTTTGGTACAGATCTTATGATGTATATATATATGTTTACCCAAGGGTACGGCGGGGCCCTGTCCCGTCATATTTCGCTATCGATATTCTTAGAGGTCTGTAGACATATGTGTGGGTTGTGTATAGGTTCTGTTCAGCTGTGTATATACGATGTGCTACGGTTATGTTCGTCTGTAGTGGCAGCCTTGTCGGCTTGCGTATCATTTTATGATTTGATTAGTTGTGACTCCTTAGGGGACAGTGTATCTGGATATATATATATACTTGACGACGTTATGAACCTTGGAGTTCTTTTGCGAGTTTCCATATTGTTCTTAGATTCAGTTTGACTACATCCAACAGGTACGTATACGAGTGTCCAGGTCGAGCACTAGTCATGGCCCATGGGGTTGGGTCGTGACAAAGTGCCCAGTCTGTCCACAACCATAGCAAGCATCTATGCCCTGACGACATAGCCCTGAATGTAATTTACCGCACTGACTACATCGCGACACTGGTGGTCTCCTCT
Organism: Lycium barbarum; assembly: GCF_019175385.1. NCBI lineage: Eukaryota > Viridiplantae > Streptophyta > Magnoliopsida > Solanales > Solanaceae > Lycium > Lycium barbarum. The sequence goes on along the minus strand of NC_083344.1, from coordinate 61,666,346 downwards.
GGCTATGATCACCCCCAAACTGAGAACCCGAAGCTCTCGAACTTTGTCCCTGTCCTGAAAGAAAGGAGCGATCGAAGCTCTTATCTGCAAATCGTGAAGGAGCACTAGTCGCCGACTGGCCTGAATGTCTGGGATATGTCTACCTCGATCCCCCTCTATAATCACTACTTGCCCCCATAGATCTGGCCCTCTTGCTTTGCCCCTTATCAATATCACGCTCACCCTTTTACGGATGTTGTTGCTCTTCTAAATTCTGGGCATGCGCTTGAATTCGGGAAATATCCAGCCCATCATGCAACGAAGCCGTCAAGCAATCCTTAAATAAATGTGTCCCTAAGCCACTCACAAACCTGTGCACCCTATCTCTCATGTCGGCCACCATAGTGGGGCATATTGTTACATCCGACATTTTTCGCTTATTCGAAAAATTCAAGATAAATTGACTTGTGATGAATAAGGCCATAATTGGACCTTACTTGGTATGAATGTGTAGGTCATGAATTCAATGGTGTGGAATTACGAAAGGTGGCCAAGGGCAAAATTGGAATTTTGGAAACTTGCCTTATGAATTACAAGATGTAACCACCAATTTGGGCTCAACAAAATTAATAAAACAAGGCCCAAAAGGGAAGGCCCAACCAGCCATGCTATGTAAAAAAAAAGGGGCCCAAGTCCATGATTTTAATTAGGTAATATTATATATGGTTATACATATCCATAGAAGGTTCAAGAAAGCAAGAAAAATCAAGAAATAGAGAACAAGACCATTTCGGGTTTGAGAGGAGAAAAAGAAAGAAAAGAAAGAAAATTCTTGGAGCCTAATCCTTGAGTTTAAAATTCAATTCTTGTGGGAATACTACTAAGTGCAAATCCTCTACAACTTGGTACAATTAGTTTGGCAAGAGGACAAGTTTAGTGCAAAGTGAAGAACTTGAAGAAAGGTAAGGATTTTTTTTGCTTTTGTTATGTTATGGAAGGTATATGTATGTTGTAGTATGTGTGAATGAATGAAAAACATGGAAATTTTGTGTGTTGAAAAGTATGCTTGTTGGCCGAATACATGTACATGTATTACATGTCTTGGATGATTTGAATTCATGTTGTAATTTAGTTGTAGTGTGGTGGAAATTGTATTAGAAATGAAAGTGGAATGAATTAGTGAAAATTGAAGAATGTAGGAGGTGGCCGTGTGGTATGGTTATGTGTTGATGGAGTATGAATTTGATCTTGTTTGTATGTTAAGTGTGTTATGGTGAAGTGAATGGAACGATAACAATCCTTGTTGTCTTGGAAAAATGGTTATCAAGTTGTTGTAGGAAAGTATGCAACTTTGTTATGGTTTATGTAAAAATGGAAATGAAAGTATCAAGAGGCAAATTATGATTATTGTTGATGAATTTGGAAGATGGAAATGTATAATTAACTTGTAAGTTGAAAGTTAGGAAAAATTGGATAAGTAGTGGCTTAATGGAAAGTTGGTATGTTTTGCATATCTTGTGTATATTGTGTGGAAATGGTATGATATGCCTCCGACGTATGTTGTGATGATTTTGATTGTTGATGAATATGAAAATGATAAGTTTGGTTTGGAAATGTAAGTTTGAAACGAAAGATGTTTCTTTATGTCGAAAGATGGCTAGTGATGCCATAGTGTATGTTTTAATGTTTATTGTTGTTTTGATGTCATTCTGGGTTGTTGTGTTGATGAATTGAGCCGAGCTAAGTCTCGGGGATGTCTTATATACAGAGGAAATGCTGCCGAAATTTTGGTAGGCAAGTATGTGTTAAGTTGGATTATTGAAAAGTTTGAAACTAACAAATGGTAAACTTGACCATTTCTAGATTTTCGACGAAATTGGGATTGACGCCAAGCGAGCGTAAGGCGCTATCGAGGTATGTGAAGCATTCCCCTATGTTCCTAGGCATGTTCTGGATGTGGTAGGCTCGGCCGCGAGCCTTAGGCAAGACTCCGTTCCCCGGAATTCGAGACGGAAAACCGCTCCAATTCCTTCAATTCAATTGAAGCTATTTTCTTACAAATTGCCTTTAAAGTGAATTTTTGTACAAAACTTCCTTAAACGGAGTCGGAACACTTCCAAACGACTATGGATGACCTCATAAGGTCTATTAGCAATAATTTACCTATGTAGCCTCGAGTTGGTCCGAGGCGGGCCCACAAGGCCCGATATCTTCTGTAAAATTTTAAATACTTCCGTTTTGGTCCGATTTTCTCTAAAAACTTCTGGACTATTATTTTGTGTATGATATGGCCATTTTTGTGTAATTTATACAACATGATTTCTGAACATCTGAGAATCCAATTCTGATAATAATCTGTCGTGCCTTCCCAACTAGGATATAGGCGCGTACTATGCATACTATCCGGATATTCTGATTTTGGCTCGCCGTTTGGCACCCTTCAGTTTGATTGAGTCTGTATGTTGAGTCTGTATGTAAGTAGTTTCTCATTTATCAATTCGTGTCTGTCTCAATGCATTCTTTCACTGCGACCCGGGCCAGGTTCTGTTATCGTGCATATTTCTCTGCATTGTTCACCGCGTCCCTCGGCGTGCGGGCCGGGATCTGTATGTCTGTATGATATTATGATCTGTGTATGGGGATGGCGGCCAGGATGGCATATGATCTGATCTGATTCTGTCTGTCCACCGCGTCCCGTACTAAGAGGGCCGGGTTCTGTTACCGCGCCCCCAGACAGGGCCGGGATCTGTATGAATGTATGCGTGTGCCATCTGTATTTATATAAGCACATGCCTCTGTATGATTCTGTATGACTCTGTACTACTCTGCATGCATAATTCTGTCCGACATACTTCTGTCTGTCCGTCTGAATTACGACTATGTCTGTATGTCTGTATGGCTTCTGATTCTGTATGTCCGTATGGCTTCTGATTCTGTATGTCCGTATGGATTCTGATTCTGCTCGTCTGTCCGTATTATGATTCCGTCTGTCTGTCCGAACCATAATTCTGTTTATTTGTATGGAACACTATTCTGTATGTCTGTCTGGATCATGACTCTGTCCGTCAGTCTGATTTATGGTTCTGTCCGTTATATTTCTGTGATTCCGGTTCGGACTATGCTTATATCTGTTATATTTCTGCTTTACATACTCGGTACATTTTTCGTACTGACCCCCGTTCTTCGGGGGCTGCGTTACATGCCCGCAGGTATAGACGCGCCAGGTGATACGCCGCCAGTATAGGTTTCTGATCCAGCTATTTTGAGGAGCTCCTTTGATCCGGAGCGTATATTTTTGGTATATATCTTCTGTTTTCTGTACACTCTGTATGTATGGATATTCTGGGTACGGCGGGGCCCTGTCCCGTCATATGATTCTGTATGTCTGTAGAGGCCTGTAGATAGATGTGTGGGTTACGGGTTTCGTCTGTATGTTAGCCTTATCGGCTTATCTGTAAATGTCTGTATGTTCAGGTATATATATATATGGTCGCGCGCGTGCCGTATTTGTACCGGCCTACTTCTGTAATACCCGTTTGAAAAAAAAAAATCTGTACGATACGAAATTCGATCAGGTAGGTATGTACGGGTACCCAGCTAGGGTGCCAGTCGCGGCCCACGGGGTTGGGTCGTGACAAAAGTGGTATCAGAGCGGTTAGTCCTCGGAATGTCTACAGGCCGTGTCTAGTAGAGTCTTGTTTATCGATGTGTTGTGCACCACATCTATAAACAGGAGGCTACAGGGCATTTAGGATGTTACCCTTCTTTGAATCTTAGATCATGCGATAGAGCCAGCTGTAGGAAATGAACTCCTATCGACTAACTTTTAATTTCAGCTAAAGGATGGCATCGACAGAAGACTATGGCTGATGATATTGGAGGCCGCACAGTACTCAGGTAAGCAATAATATGAAAACTGTGTGTCGGAGAAGTTGTTTGAAGTCTGGCAGAAATATAAAGGTAAAGATCGAACAGAAAAGTGAACAGGAAAGTGCCTCCGACGCCGTTTGAGTTGGGCACGTGTGGTAAGTGTCGACGACGTAATAATTCTTATTTGAAGTTATCAGCCCCGTGTGGCTGCGATACGATATGATATGATATGTATGTGTGTATATATGTGTTGGCCCTGTGCGGCATGGTTGGTATTTCTGGTGTACAGGTTTCGGATAGTAAGAAATACAGAGGAAACTCTGCCCAAATATTTCCAGGAATATGGAGGTAAATATGTAGATTGAGTACAAAAAGGTTCAGTGATACTCGTCGGAATTTAGTTTTCTTCTGTTGGTGGTTGGAGAGCATCTTACGGTAATATTTTATCAGATTTCGCCGACTATTTGGAGACGGAATTTGTGGGATGAAGACTTAAATCTGTGGGCTGTCTGTAATCATATGTATATGTGTATGAAAGTGAATATTGAAGATTCAGAAAGGCAACAGGGTAATGGTACGACTTAGCCGGGAGTGGGACCCGCTACGAGAATTTTCCGAAAATTTGCTAAGACCCCAATTTGCCCAAAAATTAAGTGACAAAGGTCCTGCAGGGCAATTGACGAAATTATATTAGCCCTAACGCGTCAAAATGCATGAAAGTTTCGGAGTTAAGCGTGCTCAAGCCAGAGCAATTCTGGGATGGGTGACCCCCTGGGAAGTGACACAAAATTTTTCACAAGTGTAAGTATGATAAGTATAAATTGAAATTTGGGGTAATCTAAAGGAAAAGAGAATGTGTGGAGTAATTAGTGCCCTTACATAAGTCGCGCAGACTGATGCGGACTAAATGGGCGAAAATGAAAAGGTGCAATACCGCTCGGGAAATTGAGCGGATTCGAGTAACCGCCAGAGTCGTTCGCCAGTAAGATATTAGTAAAGATATATGTATGTGTGTATGTGTGTGTGTATGATATTTGTCTGGTACCCATATGGATCACGAGCCGAGTCCCGGCAACTAAAATTGTGATAGACGAAAGGTTTTACTAAGCCGAATACATGAAGCGAAGCAGGGACGACGACCTGAATGTTGTCAAGGGGTAGAAAAGCCCCGATTACATTACAATTTAGTCTGGTATGACGATGTCTGAACAAGAAAATGAGTATGGATGGTAGAAAAGATGAAAGATAAGAAGTGTGAATAAGCGGAATCTCTGAAAGAGTCGATAAGCGACACGTAAGACGATTTGTACGACAACTTGGCAAACAAGTTTCCAGTGAAGGAAAATTTTTATAAATCACTGGAGCCTTAATAGGAGTGATCTGACTCTAATTCAGATTCTATCTGTTATACTTCTACACTTCCGATTCTGACAAGGCTCCGCCTATTACGCTTCTGTACTTCTGAACTCGATTATGTTCCCATCTGATAAATCTTTGCACATCCGATTCTGAATCTGTTTCTGGTTGACATACCTCTGTATGATTAACTCTGATTGCGAATCTGCCTAACACACCTCTGTATGTCTGACTCTGGATATGAATCCGTCTGATATGCCTCTGTACGTCTGATCTTGATCACGCGTTTGTCTGATACATCTCCGTATGTCTGATTTTAATTACGACTCTGTATGATACATTTCTGTACGTCTGATTCTGATTTTGAATCTGTCTGATACCTCTCTGTACGTCTAACTCCGATCTCAGATTTGTCTGACATACTTCTGTACATCTGACTTCGACTACGAATCTGTCCGCCATGGTTTAGTACGTCTGCCTCCGATTACGAATATGTCTGATATTCTTCTACGCGTCCGGTCCTAGTTCTGAATCTACTGGTATGAAGTGTCTGGTATGAAGAGGGATTACGATAATGTGGTAGGGAACTCAGCAGTGTAACAAGAAATGATATTGACTATGATGTCTGGAAAGCGTTCGTCTATTACAAGAATATAGCTTATAGTTCGATGATTATGTGGGGTATGAGAAAATATATTATGAAGGCATTTGAATCAGTGATGTGAAAAATTACCCCATAATGTTGGTGAAGAAGCCATGTCGGAAGGTCAACAAAGGACAACTATAAAGAGAATCCTCCCGAAGTAGTATGACGCCCCATAAGGTCGATTTAACATTCGAGGACGAATGTTTTTAAAGGGAGGGAGGATGTTACATCCGACATTTTTCGCTTATTCGAAAAATTCAAGATAAATTGACTTGTGATGAATAAGGCCACAATTGGACCTTACTTGGTATGAATGTGTAGGTCATGAATTCAATGGTGTGGAATTACGAAAGGTGGCCAAGGGCAAAATTGGAATTTTGGAAACTTGCCTTATGAATTACAAGATGTAACCACCAATTTGGGCTCAACAAAATTAATAAAACAAGGCCCAAAAGGGAAGGCCCAACCAGCCATGCTATGTAAAAAAAAAGGGGCCCAAGTCCATGATTTTAATTAGGTAATATTATATATGGTTATACATATCCATAGAAGGTTCAAGAAAGCAAGAAAAATCAAGAAATAGAGAACAAGACCATTTCGGGTTTGAGAGGAGAAAAAGAAAGAAAAGAAAGAAAATTCTTGGAGCCTAATCCTTGAGTTTAAAATTCAATTCTTGTGGGAATACTACTAAGTGTAAAGTCCTCTACAACTTGGTACAATTAGTTTGGCAAGAGGACAAGTTTAGTGCAAAGTGAAGAACTTGAAGAAAGGTAAGGATTTTTTTTGCTTTTGTTATGTTATGGAAGGTATATGTATGTTGTAGTATGTGTGAATGAATGAAAAACATGGAAATTTTGTGTGTTGAAAAGTATGCTTGTTGGCCGAATACATGTACATGTATTACATGTCTTGGATGATTTGAATTCATGTTGTAATTTAGTTGTAGTGTGGTGGAAATTGTATTAGAAATGAAAGTGGAATGAATTAGTGAAAATTGAAGAATGTAGGAGGTGGCCGTGTGGTATGGTTATGTGTTGATGGAGTATGAATTTGATCTTGTTTGTATGTTAAGTGTGTTATGGTGAAGTGAATGGAACGATAACAATCCTTGTTGTCTTGGAAAAATGGTTATCAAGTTGTTGTAGGAAAGTATGCAACTTTGTTATGGTTTATGTAAAAATGGAAATGAAAGTATCAAGAGGCAAATTATGATTATTGTTGATGAATTTGGAAGATGGAAATGTATAATTAACTTGTATGTTGAAAGTTAGGAAAAATTGGATAAGTAGTGGCTTAATGGAAAGTTGGTATGTTTTGCATATCTTGTGTATATTGTGTGGAAATGGTATGATATGCCTCCGACGTATGTTGTGATGATTTTGATGGTTGATGAATATGAAAATGATAAGTTTGGTTTGGAAATGTAAGTTTGAAACGAAAGATGTTTCTTTATGTCGAAAGATGGCTAGTGATGCCATAGTGTATGTTTTAATGTTTATTGTTGTTTTGATGTCATTCTGGGTTGTTGTGTTGATGAATTGAGCCGAGCTAAGTCTCGGGGATGTCTTATATACAGAGGAAATGCTGCCGAAATTTCGGTAGGCAAGTATGTGTTAAGTTGGATTATTGAAAAGTTTGAAACTAACAAATGGTAAACTTGACCATTTCTAGATTTTTGACGAAATTGGGATTGACGCCAAGCGAGCGTAAGGCGCTATCGAGGTATGTGAAGCATTCCCCTATGTTCCTAGGCATGTTCTGGATGTGGTAGGCTCGGCCGCGAGCCTTAGGTACGACTCCGTTCCCCGGAATTCGAGACGGAAAACCGCTCCAATTCCTTCAATTCAATTGAAGCTATTTTCTTACAAATTGCCTTTAAAGTGAATTTTTGTACAAAACTTCCTTAAACGGAGTCGGAACACTTCCAAACGACTATGGATGACCTCATAAGGTCTATTAGCAATAATTTACCTATGTAGCCTCGAGTTGGTCCGAGGCAAGCCCACAAGGCCCGATATCTTCTGTAAAATTTTAAATACTTCCGTTTTGGTCCGATTTTCTCTAAAAACTTCTGGACTATTATTTTGTGTATGATATGGCTATTTTTGTGTAATTTATACAACATGATTTCTGAACATCTGAGAATCCAATTCTGATAATAATCTGTCGTGCCTTCCCAACTAGGATATAGGCGCGTACTATGCATACTATCCGGATATTCTGATTTTGGCTCGCCGTTTGGCACCCTTCAGTTTGATTGAGTCTGTATGTTGAGTCTGTATGTAAGTAGTTTCTCATTTATCGGTTCGTGTTTGTCTCAATGCATTCTTTCACTGCGACCCGGGCCAGGTTCTGTTATCGTGCATATTTCTCTGCATTGTTCACCGCGTCCCTCGGCGTGCGGGCCGGGATCTGTATGTCTGTATGATATTATGATCTGTGTACGGGGATGGCGGCCAGGATGGCATATGATCTGATCTGATTCTGTCTGTCCATCGCGTCCCGTACTAAGAGGGCCGGGTTCTGTTACCGCGCCCCCAGACAGGGCCGGGATCTGTATGAATGTATGCGTGTGCCATCTGTATTTATATAAGCACATGCCTCTGTATGATTCTGTATGACTCTGTACTACTCTGCATGCATAATTCTGTCCGACATACTTCTGTCTGTCCGTCTGAATTACGACTATGTCTGTATGTCTGTATGGCTTCTGATTCTGTATGTCCGTATGGCTTCTGATTCTGTATGTCCGTATGGATTCTGATTCTGCTCGTCTGTCCGTATTATGATTCCGTCTGTCTGTCCGAACCATAATTCTGTTTATTTGTATGGAACACTATTCTGTATGTCTGTCTGGATCATGACTCTGTCCGTTAGTCTGATTTATGGTTCTGTCCGTTATATTTCTGTGATTCCGGTTCGGACTATGCTTATATCTGTTATATTTCTGCTTTACATACTCGGTACATTTTTCGTACTGACCCCCATTCTTCGGGGGCTGCGTTACATGCCCGCAGGTATAGACGCGCCGGTGATACGCCGCCAGTATAGGTTTCTGATCCAGCTATTTTGAGGAGCTTCTTTGATCCGGAGCGTATATTTTTGGTATATATCTTCTGTTTTCTGTACACTCTGTATGTATGGATATTCTGGGTACGACGGGGCCCTGTCCCGTCATATGATTTTGTATGTCTGTAGAGGCCTATAGATAGATGTGTGGGTTACGGGTTTCGTCTGTATGTTAGCCTTATCGGCTTATCTGTAAATGTCTGTATGTTCAGGTATATATATATATGGTCGCGCGCGTGCCGTATTTGTACCGGCCTACTTCTGTAATACCCGTTTGAAAAAAAAAAATCTGTACGATACGAAATTCGATCAGGTAGGTATGTACGGGTACCCAGCTAGGGTGCCAGTCGCGGCCCACGGGGTTGGGTCGTGACACATATCGAGCCAAAGAATTAAACTGAAGGCTTTACTCCCGGTCACTCATATTTCCTTGTTTCAAATTTAAGAATTTATCCGCTCTAGCTCGGCGGACATCAGGTGGCAAATAATGGCTGATGAAGGCATCTACAAATTCTTGCCAAACGGGAGGAGGCGCATCCTCTTTTCTTGACGATATCCAATTATTATACCATAATACCACCACATCTCAGAGTCTATAAGATGTCAACTCCACAGATTCAGTTTCGGAGGCATGAATAATCTTCAACGTCCTCAACATTTCATCAATAAAACTTTGCGGGTCTTCATTCGGCTTTGACCCCAAAAAAACTCCGGAGGATTCAGACTCATGAAATCACGGGCTCTGGTACTAGTTGCCCTATCATTTAGACCCGCATTCTGCCACTGTGCTTGGGCAGCAACTAACTGTGTCAATAGGTGGATAGCCTCGGTCACTTGATGACCCGAAGCAACCGGTGGAGGAACTGGAGCTGAAGCTCCTCCTTGTTCTTCTACATTGGGCGGGGTGGAGGAAGTATTAGATGGGGCCTCATTATGTGACTCGCCCTCTTCTACATTCATTGGCGGCTCTCTTTCTACCCGCCTTTTCATCGTAGTCTTGCCCTTCTGGGCGGCTGTAGCTTTTCCCTTTGGCAGCATTTCTGAAATCATAGCACACCATTAAGAGGAAAACATCTTATAACACAGCTCTATCGCACGATCTCTTAAGATGAAAGATGGTCATTTTTCCTAAATGCCCTGTAGCCTTTTGTTTATTAATGTGGCGCGCAACACACCATAAACAAGACTCTACTAGACACGGCTCGTAGACACTTCCTAGGACTGAACTGCTTTGATACCACTTTAGTCACGACCCAACTAGGGGCCATGACGGGTACCCGGGACTAACCACTGAGCACCACTAATTCTATTACTTATCATACTGATTAAGCGTTCATTCATTAATATAACACTCAAATCATAGGAAAACCACTTTTCATTTGAAAACATAATTACTCTTATATATATATATATATATGTATACATAAGCCCTTCGGCCATCAAAATAATAATATATATACAAAAGTAACATCGTGTGACCATACTACCCACACATGTGTATCTACTAGCCTCTACTAGAGTACTAGACATATGGACGGGACAAGACCCCGTCGTGCCCAAAATACATATATATATATATATATATATATATATACAGAAAAGAATAAACCAAATAGCACCTCCGGAGTAAAGGAGTGCTCCTGTAAATCTGCTGATAACTTCTACGAGTCCGGATCACCTCCCTGTCTACCTGTGGGCATGAACACAACGTCCAAAGAAAACGGACGTCAATACAAACATTGTACTGAATATGTAAGATATGAATGAAATGAACATAATAGAAGAATCTTAAGACTTAGGATGAAGATATAACCTGCGTGAGTTTTATGGGTGAATACATTTCATAAATATATCATATATATATATATATATATATATATATATAATCATAGTACATGTATCATCATAGCGCATATATCATCGCATCATAATCATCATCGTGAACCCCGTTCGGGTAACCATCGTACGCTGCCCACTAGTGGTGATCATGCCCGGCCCTCTAGGCTCGGTGTAAACATAGCAGCCCGTCTTAGAGGTGACATGCCCGACCATTTAGGCACGGTGGAATCGTATGCAGCCCGCCTTAGCGGTGACATGCCCGGCCAATTAGGCACGGTGGAATCGTATCATCATACAATCAATCATATACTCATCATTATTACTCATCTCATAAGCATATCATAATCTTATCATGACTTAACATCATCATACATTCATCGTTAATCCTATTAGAACCTGGAGGTAACCATGGCTATGTCGAGGTGACATAAGGTCGTGAACCCCCGACTACGTTATGGAGTGATCATAATCGTCATGTCTCACCTTGGAGGGACTAGCATTTTAAGGTGAGTGTACATAAGGAAAAATCATCAATGGAACTATACTTAGCATCATTAGCTTCATGGACATCTTATATTACTTTATGATTCTCTATACTTAAACTCATCATCGTCATTATCTTGCTCGTCGTCATATCTCCTTTCTTCATCATATGCGTATGTATCTCTTTATAGTCATGGACTCATAATTTCTGGTATTTAGAAAGATCATGGAAAGATAGGAAGATTATGCCATAGGACTCATGCCATAGAAAGAAGGGACTAGCCTTACAGACCTCTTTCGTTTAACAGTTTTATTGTTTGATCGTTCCCCTTCGATGCTCGCGTTTCTACCTTCAAGAGGATTCGCATCAACATTAGTTAATCGATTATATGAACGTGTTACTATTGCTAGAGTAAATTGGGCAGAATTTCCTTTGTTTATACAACTTTCCTCATTTTACATATCAACTCCCAACACCCATCACCACATTCACAATATCATACACAAAAATCATCATTCATCTACGTTATCCAAATTTCACAATTTCACTTCGATTCCTCCATAATAGTGGTCAGAGTTCGCTATCATGTTTTCTCGCATATAATACTTATCCCATGTTCTAAATGTCACTAATAGAATACTTATAATCACAACATATCAATATTCACAATTCACTCCAAACTACCACTCAACAATGACACTATTCCCAGATTCATGACCCAATTCCTACATCCTTCTACAATCCAAGTGTTTTAATTTTGCAATTCCTTAAACAACATGGAATGATCATAAAATTCACCTTAGATAATGGAAGAATAAGCCTTGAGTGAAAATTCTCTTCTTGCACCAAAACCCTAGCTCACTTTCCTTGGGATTTCTCGGCTTAGATGAACTTTGATATGTTTCATACACATGATTTTGTGGGTTTGATGAAGTTGATCATAGATTTCTCTTGGGTTCTTGTGGGCAAAGTGTAGAGAGGATTATAGAGTGTTCTTGAGGTGTGGGGAGTGGAAATGAAATGAATTAAATGAGAGAGATGGTCCTTATACTGACCATATGTCTGGACCTTATGTTTGGTCCAGTGAAGGCCCTCATTCTGGGCAGAACATATGGTTGGACATATAGTCCGTATGTTTTATACGGTCAATATGTTTGGCCCTATAATGCCCAGCTCTCCGAAGTTCGTTCTCGTCGACTCATTTGATCTCCAATCCTTATGGAACCTTCTTGACACTTGTTTAATACTTCATTAGCAATCTAAACATCCCTATAACTGTTATATCCCGCATTTTATGCAATCGGATAATTCAAGACAATCGCGGGAAAACAACAAGCAAGGCAATATTTTATTTTGTTTGGCACATGAGTTGCTTATGAAAAGTCTAGAAGTGGAAATATGGAGAACGACGAAGGGTAAACTTGGAAGTTGGAAAAATTGCTTCCCTAAATTGCAAGAACTAGCTAAGAATATAAAGTGGGCTTGACATTTTTTTTAAGGAGAAAGAGAGGCCCAACCGGCCATGTTGATGGGTTTGGCCCATGATTCATTAATTGATGGTATTAAATAAGATGACTAAGTCATCTTTATCCCATAAGTGTTCTAGAAAATTCAAGAAAATTGAAGAACAAAAGAAGAGGGCAAAGCTTAAGGCCATTCGGCCATAGTGAAAAACCCAAGAAAAAAAATTGCAAAATTCTTCCAAAAATCATTTTCCACCAAGTAGAGGGTGCACAACAAGGTGGAGTTGTTGTTGGAGCAAGAAAGGTTCAAAATCATACAAGTTGCCAAGAGTTAGGCAAGTGAGAAGTTGAAGAAGAAAGGTAAATTCTAATCTTGTTTTATGTGTTATATATGGTGTATATGCGTTGTAGTATCCTAAAATAGATGAAATTCATGAAAGAGAGAAATATAGTGTATGGCCGTGTATGTATATATATGTGTAGGAGCCATGCTTCAATTATTTAATTAGTGTTTGGTTGTTATTGTTGTGAATGATGTGTGGAAAATGGAAGTTGAATGAATTTGGAGAGATTGTGGTGTGCATGGTTGATGTTAGCCGAGTGTGTGTGCATGACATAGGTGGCCGTGAACATGGCTTATGTAACCATGATTGTGTGTTGAATTGTTGAGGAACAATGAGCAAGTTGTAATTAATATTCGAGTTGTCGTGTTGTTGATCATGGTGGCCGAATATGGTGATGTTGTGTGGGACAATCGGATTGATTTTATGTAGTGTTTTGATTGTTGTTGTTATGCGTTCCATAATGACAACGAAGTTGTAATCGTTGTGGAAGCGTCGAAGAAGTTAATTTGACGTTAGCGTAAATTCTTATTTTTGCATGAATGATGTTGTGAATGTGTAGAATGATAGTGAAGTCCATAAATGTGGAAGAAAGTAATGTATGGATCGCTAGTGTGATTGTTGAATTCATGTTGATAGTTTGGCCGGGTTTGAATTCCCGAATTGTGTTTGACGAGAATTTGACTAAATTGAATGTCGAGGATGGTACATTTACAGAGGAAATGCTACCAAAATTTCGGTAGCCAAGTATTACCTTAAGATTTCAACTCTAAGTATACTAATGAGAGTTTTGGGTAAAAATGACCAATTTACAGATTTTGACGAAATTGTGACGTGAATTTGGAATAGCTAAAGGCGCGGAAAGAGGTATGTAAGGCTTCACCCTTCTTTCTATGGCATGTCTTAGATGTACTAAGTCGGTTACGAGCCTCGGGGACAACCCTATTCCCCGGAATCCGCACCTAAAGTTTTCCACTTTTTGTTCAATAGAATTGAACTAGAAAGTGTGCCAATTGGGGGAAAAACCTCCTAAACCCTTAGAATTTGTATAAATGGGACCCGATTACCCTAAGACCCTCACAAGTAACGCTATGACACGTAACATACGTAAATCGTATACGCTACCTCATCCGGCCCGAGGTGGGCCCGTTACTCTCGGATTTTCCTATAGTCGTGGTTGACTTACTTGAAGTAAATCCAAAGGGGACTTTTGATCCCAATCTCGTTACCGAATGATAAGTACTATGACTACTCTAACGAGAATGTTTCCACGAGGATAATGATAATGGCAATGTTAGACAAGAGAATGTACCTTTGATAAGTACGACCGGAACGACTCTATGACTAGGATGACTAAGCTAAGTATCTTATGTAAATATGAAAGTGATACACTAATTTTTGAATGGTATTTATATTTCCTAGCTATATCTTTATTTTCTCTGGCTCCAAAGCCTATGACGGTCACCTATGATGCCCACGATTTAATTTTTCGGTCACTGTAATACTATTCTCCGTTGATAGTCTAGCCTTAAAATACTTGCTCCTTCAAGGTGAGACAAAGCTATAACTAGCATTCCATAACGTAATCGGAGGTCACCGACCTTACGTCGCTCCGATGGATACATGATTTTTCCTTGGCTCTTGTGTGCTTATATGATATATGTATATAAAACAGGTATATGTGTATGGATATGTATATATAAATAAGATAAGTAATTGTATATGAGACGTGTATATGTATAAAAGATAAGCAAATGTATATGTATATGTGTATGGGGAAAGGGGAAGGGCCACTATTATATCACCACCTGATTCAGCTGGATTCCATACTGGACGCGGGATGCCCGGACACGGGATATGGGAGAGTCGTACGCGGCGTCTGTATATATATATATATATATATATATATATATATATATATATATATATATAATGTATGCTACCTATATATGATGTAATGTGTTGGGACACCGTTGGGGAGGGGGCTTGGGAGAGCCGATTGTATTCGGCGTCTGTAAATGTGAATAAAAGATACTGTTTACTGAATTGTACTATTTTCTGTATACGAGAATAAGGGACACCGTGTGGGTGGAGCCGATTGTATTCGGCGTCTGTAAATGTGAGCAAAAAGGTACCGTTACTGAAATGTACTGTTTTCTGTACTCGAGAATAAGTAATATATAAATGTTAATTCCTATGCTTATGAAAAGAAACGTTTCAAAGACGAAATGACAAGCCTACATGACAGCCAGCCTGAAAAGGGGCCTTCCTATGCCCAGGTTACTTTCTCGCCTCGTTATATGCCCCGTGACTCCATGATATTATTAATCGTACTCTATGTCACTGCTTGTATTATTTTCTATGCCTTACATACTCGGTACACTATTCGTACTGACGTCCCTTCTTGTGGACGCTGCGTTTCATGCCGCGCAGGTCAGCAGATAGGAGGACTTGATTCGTAGGAGATCTGCCAGCAGTACTCTACAGCGCTCCGGTCATTCCGGAGCCTTATTTCAGTGGTACTATTTTGTGTATATATAATCTCGGGCACGATAGTACTCGGCCCTTTCTATGTATCAGTGTACTATGTCTAGAGGCTCGTAGGCAGATATGTACATTCAGTCAGGTACAGGTATATGTATGGTGTCTCGGCATGATTGTTGTATAAAGTAATGACGAAGTTTACTAGTTCATGTTCGGAATGACGCTGCTAATGTTAATGTTCAAAAAAAAAAAAAGGTGGCTCTGTTTACTCGGCTTGCTAAGAGGTAAAGGTAATATGATAGACAAGGGTTGCTCGGTACAAGTATCGGGTACTCGTCACGGCCCCTAGTCGGGTCGTGACAAGAGTGGTATCAGAGCAGTTCGGTCCTAGGGGTTTGTCTACGAGCCGTGTCCAGTAGAGTCTTGTTTATGAGTGTGTAGCGCGCCACGCTTATAAACAGGAGGCTACAGGGCATTTAGGAAATGTGACCTTCTTTGAATTCTGAAATCGTGCGATAGAGCTAAGTTGCCAGGCTTCCATATTCCTTTTCCTAAACCTATGTTATGGTCTCAGTAATGCCGCCGAAGCGAAACGCTACGATGGCCGAGAAAGCCAAGAGGGTGGCGGCCAGCAGAGTTGAACAGGAGCTAGAAGAAGAAGAATCTGATAATGAGGCTCCCCCTCAGACTGTTCCTGCTCACCCTGCACCGGCAGAGTAGGGAAGAGTTCCAGCTCCAGCCCCCGCACCTCCAGTTCCACCGCCAGCAGCTCCGGCCCAGCAGATGGCAGAGGCCATCCAGTTATTGACCCAGTTAGTTGCCGCACAGGCTCAGCAGCAAGATGTAGACTTGGGAGACAAGGCGGTAATTGCAAGAGCCCGTGACTTTATTACCCTGAAGCCGCCAGAGTTTTATAGGTCAAAACCAGAGGAAGACCCGCAGAGCTTTATAGATGAGATGCTGAGGACTCTGAGGATTATACATGCTTCAGATACGGAGTCCTTAGTGTTGGCTTCATACAGGCTGCGGGATGTCACAGTTCTATGGTACAGTAGCTGGATATCATCGAGGGGAGCAAATGCACCCCCTCCGGTTTGGCAGGAATTCACTGAGGCTTTCCTACGACATTTCCTACCGTCAGAGGTTCGACGGGCTCGAGCCGATATGTTCTTGAACCTGAGACAGGGAAATATGAGTGTCCGAGAATACAACCTTCGTTTCAACTCGCTAGCCAGGTATGCCCCTGCCCTGATAGCTGATAGGGGAGACCATGTGCACCGGTTTGTAAGTGGGCTAGGGCCACATTTGGTTAAAGAGTGCTTGACGGCTTCACTCCAGGACGGGATGACTATTACCCGCATCCAGGCCCACGCCCAAAATCTGGAAGAACAGTACCAGTCACGGAGAGAGGAGCGTTATCCTGATAGGGGTCTCAGAAAAAGGGGCAGATCTTCTGGGGCTAGAAACGCGTATAGAGGGGGGCATGCACAAGAGCAGTCTAGGTATTCAGGCCAATCAGTGGCCAGTGCACCACATCGATTTTTGGATAGAAGATTTGACCGCTCCGCCTATTCGGGATCGGATCAGGGTACTAGAGCTTCAGGATCCCGGTACAGAGCTGATTTTAGCGGGACGGGGCTTCCCCCGCCACGATGTGCTCGGTGTGGCAAGCCACACTCGGGGCAGTGTTACCTAGACACCGGTGGTTGTTTTGCCTGTGGTCGAACTGACCATTTTGTACATGATTGCCCACTAAAGGATGAAGGAGGCCGAACTCAGCCAGCCGGATCAGCAATCGGTTCATCGACGACCGTGCGCCCTCGTGGACAGACTTCCCAGGCTCCAGCGGGCCGCGGCCGAGGTAGAGGAGGGGCATCTAGTTTAGCCGGTCCTCCGCACCGCTTATATGCACTAACGGGACGACATGACCCTGAACCTTCCGCCGACGCGGCCACAGGTACACTTCCGGCATCTTTTCTATAATATATGGATGTTAAATTGAACTGGATTTTACTTTATCTTGCACCGTCCCGTGTGTTGCGGAACATATAAGAAATTCGGGAAAATTTAGGATAAGGGTAGCCGTGCACACAAGAAAAAAGGTGAATAGTAGTGACCGCGAAGGCTAAAATAGTCATTAAAAGAGAAATATGTGCTATGAGCGAGTTCGAACATTGCCGAGACCCCAACTTGCCCCATATTATGTGATATAGGTAGTACGGGGAAGCGGAGGTAAAAATACTAACACCGAGACACTGAAATGTATTAAAGTTTCAAGGTTAAGCGTGCTCAGGTGGGAGTAATTCCATGATGAGTGACCCCTTGGGAAATATACTGAAAATTTCATAAATGCGGAAATAAGGGACGAGTGTAAGCGTAGACAACCCAAAGTAAATTGGGGTGTGGAAAGTGGTTATAAACCCCATATGAGTCATGTAGGCCGAGATGGACTAAACTAACAGAAAAAGGGAAGTCATAACAACAGAAAGCTTTGGCAACGAAGGAGAAAAGTATAGATGTCACAGGGTGAGACCGGTGTTGAGTCCCCACTAGCTAATACAAGAGATCCATGATATGGCGATATACGGGAACGTGTCTAGTGAGGGGGTAGACGCGGCGGGTGCCACGAAAAAGGGATTATAACCGTGAAGATCGCAAAAGGCAACCTAAGCTCCTAAGATGAATATGCGAGGCGACATGACGCATCTGCAAGGGAGACCTCCCCGAAATAATATACTACGCTATGAGGCAAGTTTAACATTCGAGGACGAATGTTCTAAAGGGGGGGAAGATGTTATATCCCGCATTTTATGCAATCGGATAATTCAAGACAATCGCGGGAAAATAACAAGCAAGGCAATATTTTATTTTGTTTGGCACATGAGTTGCTTATGAAAAGTCTAGAAGTGGAAATATGTAGAACGACGAAGGGCAAACTTGGAAGTTGGAAAAATTGCTTCCCTAAATTGCAAGAACTAGCTAAGAATATAAAGTGGACTTGACATTTTTTTTAAGGAGAAAGAGAGGCCCAACCGGCCATGTTGATGGGTTTGGCCCATGATTCATTAATTCATGGTATTAAATAAGATGACTAAGTCATCTTTATCCCATAAGTGTTCTAGAAAATTCAAGAAAATTGAAGAACAAAAGAAGAGGGCAAAGCTTAAGGCCATTCGGCCATAGTGAAAAACCCAAGAAAAAAAATTGCAAAATTCTTCCAAAAATCATTTTCCACCAAGTAGAGGGTGCACAACAAGGTGGAGTTGTTGTTGGAGCAAGAAAGGTTCAAAATCATACAAGTTGCCAAGAGTTAGGCAAGTGAGAAGTTGAAGAAGAAAGGTAAATTCTAATCTTGTTTTATGTGTTATATATGGTGTATATGCGTTGTAGTATCCTAAAATAGATGAAATTCATGAAAGAGAGAAATATAGTGTATGGCCGTGTATGTATATATATGTGTAGGAGCCATGCTTCAATTATTTAATTAGTGTTTGGTTGTTATTGTTGTGAATGATGTGTGGAAAATGGAAGTTGAATGAATTTGGAGAGATTGTGGTGTGCATGGTTGATGTTAGCCGAGTGTGTGTGCATGACATAGGTGGCCGTGAACATGGCTTATGTAACCATGATTGTGTGTTGAATTGTTGAGGAACAATGAGCAAGTTGTAATTAATATTCGAGTTGTTGTGTTGTTGATCATGGTGGCCGAATATGGTGATGTTGTGTGGGACAATCAGATTGATTTTATGTAGTGTTTTGATTGTTGTTGTTATGCGTTCCATAATGAAAACGAAGTTGTAATCGTTGTGGAAGCGTCGAAGAAGTTAATTTGACGTTAGCGTAAATTCTTATTTTTGCATGAATGATGTTGTGAATGTGTAGAATGATAGTGAAGTCCATAAATGTGGAAGAAAGTAATGTATGGATCGCTAGTGTGATTGTTGAATTCATGTTGATAGTTTGGCCGGGTTTGAATTCCCGGATTGTGTTTGACGAGAATTTGACTAAATTGAATGTCGAGGATGGTACATTTACAGAGGAAATGCTGCCGAAATTTCGGTAGCCAAGTATTACCTTAAGATTTCAACTCTAAGTATACTAATGAGAGTTTTGGGTAAAAATGACCAATTTACAGATTTTGACGAAATTGTGACGTGAATTTGGAATAGCTAAAGGCGCGGAAAGAGGTATGTAAGGCTTCACCCTTCTTTCTATGGCATGTCTTAGATGTACTAAGTCGGTTACGAGCCTCGGGGACAACCCTATTCCCCGGAATCCGCACCTAAAGTTTTCCACTTTTTGTTCAATAGAATTGAACTAGAAAGTGTGCCAATTGGGGGAAAAACCTCCTAAACCCTTAGAATTTGTATAAATGGGACCCGATTACCCTAAGACCCTCACAAGTAACGCTATGACACGTAACATATGTAAATCGTATACGCTACCTCATCCGGCCCGATGTGGGCCCGTTACTCTCGGATCTTCCTATAGTCGTGGTTGACTTACTTAAAGTAAATCCAAAGGGGACTTTTGATCCCAATCTCGTTACCGAATGATAAGTACTATGACTACTCTAACGAGAATGTTTCCACGAGGATAATGATAATAGCAATGTTAGACAAGAGAATGTACCTTTGATAAGTACGACCGGAACGACTCTATGACTAGGATGACTAAGCTAAGTATCTTATGTAAATATGAAAGTGATACACTAATTTTTGAATGGTATTTATATTTCCTAGCTATATCTTTATTTTCTCTGGCTCCAAAGCCTATGACGGTCATCTATGATGCCCACGATTTAATTTTTCGGTTACTGTAATACTATTCTCCGTTGATAGTCTCGCCTTAAAATACTTGTTCCTTCAAGGTGAGACAAAGCTATAACTAGCATTCCATAACGTAATCG
Organism: Lycium barbarum; assembly: GCF_019175385.1. Taxonomy (NCBI): domain Eukaryota; kingdom Viridiplantae; phylum Streptophyta; class Magnoliopsida; order Solanales; family Solanaceae; genus Lycium; species Lycium barbarum. The sequence continues at coordinate 61,645,906 of NC_083344.1, read as the reverse complement.
GAGGTCACTGACCTTACGTCGCTCCGATGGATACATGATTTTTCCTTGGCGCTTGTGTGCTTATATGATATATGTATATAAAACAGGTATATGTGTATGGATATGTATATATAAATAAGATAAGTAATTGTATATGAGACGTGTATATGTATAAAAGATAAGCAAATGTATATGTATATGTGTATGGGGAAAGGGGAAGGGCCACTGTTATATCACCACCTGATTCAGCTGGATTCCATCCTGGACGCGGGATGCCCGGACGCGGGATATGGGAGAGTCGTACGCGGCGTCTGTATATATATATATATATATATATATATATATATATATATATATATAATGTATGCTACCTATATATGATGTAATGTGTTGGGACACCGTTGGGGAGGGGCTTGGGAGAGCCGATTGTATTCGGCGTCTATAAATGTGAATTAAAGATACTGTTTACTGAATTGTACTGTTTTCTGTATACGAGAATAAGGGACACCGTGGGGGTGGAGCCGATTGTATTCGGCGTCTGTAAATGTGAGCAAAAAGCTAACGTTACTGAAATGTACTGTTTTCTGTACTCGAGAATAAGTAATATATAAATGTTAATTCCTATACTTATGAAAAGAAACGTTTCAAAGACGAAATGACAAGCTTACATGACAGCCGGCCTGAAAAAGGGGCCATCCTATGCACAGGTTACTTTCTCGCCTCGTTATATGCCCTGTGACTCCATGATATTATTAATCGTACTCTATGTCACTGCTTGTATTATTTTCTATGCCTTACATACTCGGTACACTATTCGTACTGACGTCCCTTCTTGTGGACGCTGCGTTTCATGCCGCGCAGGTCAGTAGACAGGAGGACTTGATCCTTAGGAGCTCTGCCAGCAGTACTCTACAGCGCTCCAGTCGTTCCGGAGACTTATTTCAGTGGTACTATTTTGTGTATATATAATCTCGGGCACGATAGTACTCGGCCCTTTCTATGTATCAGTGTACTATGTCTAGAGGCTCGTAGGCAGATATGTACAGTCAGTCAGGTACAGGTATATGTATGGTGTCTCGGCATGATTGTTGTATAAATTAATAACGAAGTTTACTAGTTCATGTTCGGAATGACGCTGCTAATGTTAATGTTCAAAAAAAAAAAAGGTGGCTCTGTTTACTCGGCTTGCTAAGAGGTAAAGGTAATATGATAGACAAGGGGTGCTCGGTACAAGTATCGGGTACTCGTCACGGCCCCTAGTCGGGTCGTGACAGGAGTGGTATCAGAGCAGTTCGGTCCTAGGGGTGTGTCTACGAGCCGTGTCCAGTAGAGTCTTGTTTATGAGTGTGTAGCGCGCCATGCTTATAAACAGGAGGCTACAGGGCATTTAGGAAATGTGACCTTCTTTGCATTCTGAAATCGTGCGATAGAGCTAAGTTGCCAGGCTTCCATATTCCTTTTCCTAAACCTATGTTATGGTCTCAGTAATGCCGCCGAAGCGAAAGGCTACGATGGCCGAGAAAGCCAAGAGGCTGGCGGCCAGCAGAGTTGAACAGGAGCTAGATGAAGAAGAATCTCATAATGAGGCTCCCCCTCAGACTGTTCCTGCCCCCCTGCACCGGCAGAGCAGGGAAGAGTTCCAGCTCCAGCCCCCGCACCTCCAGTTCCACCGCCAGCAGCTCCGGGCCAGCAGATGGCAGAGGCCATCCAGTTATTGACCCAGTTAGTTGCCGCACAGGCTCAGCGGCAAGATGTAGACTTGGGAGACAAGGCGTTAAGTGCAAGAGCCCGTGACTTTATTACCCTGAAGCCGCCAGAGTTTTGTGGGTCAAAACCAGAGGAAGACCCGCAGAGCTTTATAGATGAGATGCTGAGGACTCTGAGGATTATACATGCTTCAGATACGGAGTCCGTAGACTTGGCTTCATACAGGCTGCGGGATGTGGCAGTTCTGTGGTACAGTAGCTGGATATTATCGAGGGGAGCAAACGCACCCCCTCCGGTTTGGCAGGAATTCACTGAGGCTTTCCTACGACATTTCCTACCGCCAGAGGTTCGACGGGCTCAAGCCGATATGTTCTTGAACCTGAGACAGGGAAATATGAGTGTCCGAGAATACAGCCTTCGTTTCAACTCGCTAGCCAGGTATGCCCCTGCCCTGATAGCTGATAGGGGAGACCATGTGCACCGGTTTGTAAGTGGGCTAGGGCCACATTTGGTTAAAGAGTGCTTGACGGCTTCACTCCAGGACGGGATGACTATTACCCGCATCCAGGCCCACGCCCAAAATCTGGAAGAACAGTACCAGTCACGGAGAGAGGAGCGTTATCCAGATAGGGGTCTCAGAAAAAGGGGCAGATCTTCTAGGGCTAGAAGCGAGTATAGAGGGGGGCATGCACAAGAGCAGTCTAGGTATTCAGGCCAATCAGTGGCCAGTGCACCACCTCGATTTTCGGATAGAAGATTTGACCGCTCCGCCTATTCGGGATCGGAGCAGGGTACTAGAGCTTCAGGATCCTGGTACAGAGCTGATTTTAGCGGGACGGGGCTTCCCCCGCCACGATGTGCTCGGTGTGGCAAGCCACACTCTGGGCAGTGTTACCTAGACACCGGTGGTTGTTTTGCCTGTGGTCGAACTGACCATTTTGTACATGATTTCCCACTAAAGGATGAAGGAGGCCGAACTCAGCCAGCCGGATCAGCAATCGGTTCATCGACGACCGTGCGCCCTCGTGGACAGACTTCCCAGGCTCCAGCGGGCCGCGGCCGAGGTAGAGGAGGGGCATCTAGTTTAGCCGGTCCTCCGCACCGCTTATATGCACTGACGGGACGACAGGACCCTGAACCTTCCGCGCGACGCGGCCACAGGTACACTTCCGGCATCTTTTCTATAATATATGGATGTTAAATTGAACTGGATTTTACTTTATCTTGCACCGTCCCGTGTGTTGCGGAACATATAAGAAATTCGGGAAAATTTAGGATAAGGGTAGCCGTGCACACAAGAAAAAAGGTGAATAGTAGTGACCGCGAAGGCTAAAATAGTCATTAAAAGAGAAATATGTGCTATGAGCGCGTTCGAACATTGCCGAGACCCCAACTTGCCCCATATTATGTGATATAGGTAGTACGGGGAAGCGGAGGTAAAAATACTAACACCGAGACACTGAAATGTATTAAAGTTTCAAGGTTAAGCGTGCTCAGGTGGGAGTAATTCCATGATGAGTGACCCCTTGGGAAATATACTAAAAATTTCATAAATGCGGAAATAAGGGACGAGTGTAAGCGTAGACAGCCCAAAGTAAATTGGGGTGTGGAAAGTGGTTATAAACCCCATATGAGTCATGTAGGCCGAGATGGACTAAACTAACAGAAAAAGGGAAGTCATAACAACAGAAAGCTTTGGCAACGAAGGAGAAAAGTATAGATGTCACAGGGTGAGACCGGTGTTGAGTCCCCACTAGCTAATACAAGAGATCCATGATATGGCGATATACGGGAACGTGTCTTGTGAGGGGGTAGACGCGGCGGGTGCCACGAAAAAGGGATTATAACCGTGAAGATCGCAAAAGGCAACCTAAGCTCCTAAGATGAATATGCGAGGCGACATGACGCATCTGCAAGGGAGACCTCCCCGAAATAATATACTACGCTATGAGGCAAGTTTAACATTCGAGGACGAATGTTCTAAAGGGGGGGAAGATGTTATATCCCGCATTTTATGCAATCGGATAATTCAAGACAATCGCGGGAAAACAACAAGCAAGGCAATATTTTATTTTGTTTGGCACATGAGTTGCTTATGAAAAGTCTAGAAGTGGAAATATGGAGAACGACGAAGGGCAAACTTGGAAGTTGGAAAAATTGCTTCCCTAAATTGCAAGAACTAGCTAAGAATATAGAGTGGGCTTGACATTTTTTTTAAGGAGAAAGAGAGGCCCAACCGGCCATGTTGATGGGTTTGGCCCATGATTCATTAATTCATGGTATTAAATAAGATGACTAAGTCATCTTTATCCCATAAGTGTTCTAGAAAATTCAAGAAAATTGAAGAACAAAAGAAGAGGGCAAAGCTTAAGGCCATTCGGCCATAGTGAAAAACCCAAGAAAAATTTTTGCAAAATTCTTCCAAAAATCATTTTCCACCAAGTAGAGGGTTCACAACAAGGTGGAGTTGTTGTTGGAGCAAGAAAGGTTCAAAATCATACAAGTTGCCAAGAGTTAGGCAAGTGAGAAGTTGAAGAAGAAAGGTAAATTCTAATCTTGTTTTATGTGTTATATATGGTGTATATGCGTTGTAGTATCCTAAAATAGATGAAATTCATGAAAGAGAGAACTATAGTGTATGGTCGTGTATCTATATATATGTGTAGGAGCCATGCTTCAATTATTTAATTAGTGTTTGGTTGTTATTGTTGTGAATGATGTGTGGAAAATGGAAGTTGAATGAATTTGGAGAGATTGTGGTGTGCATGGTTGATGTTAGCCGAGTATGTGTGCATGACATAGGTGGCCGTGAACATGGCTTATGTAACCATGATTGTGTGTTGAATTGTTGAGGAACAATGAGCAAGTTGTAATTAATATTCGAGTTGTTGTGTTGTTGATCATGGTGGCCGAATATGGTGATGTTGTGTGGGACAATCAGATTGATTTTATGTAGTGTTTTGATTGTTGTTGTTATGCGTTCCATAATGAAAACGAAGTTGTAATCGTTGTGGAAGCGTCGAAGAAGTTAATTTGATGTTAGCGTAAATTCTTATTTTTGCATGAATGATGTTGTGAATGTGTAGAACGATAGTGAAGTCCATAAATGTGGAAGAAAGTAATGTATGGATCGCTAGTGTGATTGTTGAATTCATGTTGATAGTTTGGCCGGGTTTGAATTCCCGAATTGTGTTTGACGAGAATTTGACTAAATTGAATGTCGAGGATGGTACATTTACAGAGGAAATGCTGCCGAAATTTCGGTAGCCAAGTATTACCTAAAGATTTCAACTCTAAGTATACTAATGAGAGTTTTGGGTAAAAATGACCAATTTACAGATTTTGACGAAATTGTGACGTGAATTTGGAATAGCTAAAGGCGCGGAAAGAGGTATGTAAGGCTTCACTCTTCTTTCTATGGCATGTCTTAGATGTACTAAGTCGGTTACGAGCCTCGGGGACAACCCTATTCCCCGGAATCCGCACCTAAAGTTTTCCACTTTTTGTTCAATAGAATTGAACTAGAAAGTGTGCCAATTGGGGGAAAAACCTCCTAAACGACTCTATTCCCCGAATGATAAGTACTATGACTACTCTAACGAGAATGTTTCCACGAGGATAATGATAATGGCAATGTTAGACAAGAGAATGTACCTTTGATAAGTACGACCGGAACGACTCTATGACTAGGATGACTAAGCTAAGTATCTTATGTAAATATGAAAGTGATACACTAATTTTTGAATCGTATTTATATTTCCTAGCTATATCTTTATTTTCTCTGGCTCCAAAGCCTATGACGGTCATCTATGATGCCCACGATTTAATTTTTCGGTTACTGTAATACTATTCTCCGTTGATAGTCTCGCCTTAAAATACTTGTTCCTTCAAGGTGAGACAAAGCTATAACTAGCATTCCATAACGTAATCGGAGGTCACCGACCTTACGTCGCTCCGATGGATACATGATTTTTCCTTGGCTCTTGTGTGCTTATATGATATATGTATATAAAACAGGTATATGTGTATGGATATGTATATATAAATAAGATAAGTAATTGTATATGAGACGTGTATATGTATAAAAGATAAGCAAATGTATATGTATATGTGTATGGGGAAAGGGGAAGGGCCACTGTTATATCACCACCTGATTCAGCTGGATTCCATCCTGGACGCGGGATGCCCGGACGCGGGATATGGGAGAGTCGTACGTGGCGTCTGTATATATATATATATATATATATATATATATATATATATATATATATATATATATATATATATATATAATGTATGCTACCTATATATGATGTAATGTGTTGGGACACCGTTGGGGAGGGAGCTTGGGAGAGCCGATTGTATTCGGCGTCTGTAAATGTGAATTAAAGATACTGTTTACTAAATTGTACTGTTTTCTGTATACGAGAATAAGGGACACCGTGGGGGTGGAGCCGATTGTATTCGGCGTCTGTAAATGTGAGCAAAAAGGTAACGTTACTGAAATGTACTGTTTTCTGTACTCGAGAATAAGTAATATATAAATGTTAATTCCTATGCTTATGAAAAGAAACGTTTCAAAGACGAAATGACAAGCCTACATGACAGCCGGCCTGAAAAGGGGCCATCCTATGTACAGGTTACTTTCTCGCCTCGTTATATGCCCCGTGACTCCATGATATTATTAATCGTACTCTATGTCACTGCTTGTATTATTTTCTATGCCTTACATACTCGGTACACTATTCGTACTGACGTCCCTTCTTGTGGACGCTGCGTTTCATGCCGCGCGGGTCAGTAGACAGGAGGACTTGATCCTTAGGAGCTCTGCCAGCAGTACTCTACAGCGCTCCAGTCGTTCCGGAGCCTTATTTCAGTGGTACTATTTTGTGTATATATAATCTCGGGCACGATAGTACTCGGCCCTTTCTATGTATCAGTGTACTATGTCTAGAGGCTCGTAGGCAGATATGTACAGTCAGTCAGGTACAGGTATATGTATGGTGTCTCGGCATGATTGTTGTATAAAGTAATAACGAAGTTTACTAGTTCATGTTCGGAATGACGCTGCTAATGTTAATGTTCAAAAAAAAAAAAAGGTGGCTCTGTTTACTCGGCTTGCTAAGAGGTAAAGGTAATATGATAGACAAGGGGTGCTCGGTACAAGTATCGGGTACTCGTCACGGCCCCTAGTCGGGTCGTGACAATAACTTATCCTCAAGGCCTTACCAAACAATCCTTAACGCAATAATTTACAAAACCTTTCCTAAACCCCACTTATACTCCACTTGTCCTTATCAATCCTTATTTCATTAATTCATATAACTTCAAAATCTTAACGTATGCATTCTAAGACCACTAAATATCCGTCTTATAGTCTTAAGAACTTCCTATTACCCTTAACCTCACATTGGTTCATTCACTACACGATGACATGAAATTTCAAAGGTGTAACACAATCCTTATGCAACCTTCTTAGCACTTGTTTAACACTTCATTAAAAATCTAAGAAGTGTTATAACGTTTCCTCAAGATATTATTAAATCAACATTAGCTCGATACTTTGCAACCCTTTTCAAAGCACGACTTATACTTTACCTTCTTCAACGAACTTTCAACTCTTGCCTCGAATGTCATTGGAATCTTAATTAGAATTGTTAAATACGCCTTCTTACTTGTAGGGACATCATATACATCTTGCCCTACGTTAGTCTATTTACCGTGCAACGACATGAAATTTTTCGAGGTGAAACGGGAAGAGTTGCAAAGTAGCTATGCGTTGCAAAGTGGCTAGATGTGCAAAATGTCTAATAGTGCAACTATGGGGGTAAGATTGCAATTGGAAGTCATACTTGCAAGTTATGAGGTTAGAATGGCAATTGGAGGGCATAATTGCAAGTTATGAGACTTTGGATGCAATTGAAGACCCATGTGGGTATTTTTGCAAAAGAACCACTTTAGGGCATTTTGATGTAACAAGCATTAGCAGAAATAGTTGTTTTCATCCATTTAGAAGACTTAACTTGTATATTGATGATAAACTCAATTTGAGAGAATTTTAGTATAGTTTGTTTGGTTATCGTTCAAGTGTGATTTCCAAGTTGTGAATTGAATTGCTTATCCATTGAATTCATCGAGATTACTCATTTGTGGATTCAAATTGAGTCTCTGCTTTGAATTAAAATTACTTAGGTTCTTTGGTTGAAATCCAATTAGGAGGGTTTAGGTTTCATATACCTAAGTTTGCCTATAGATTTCATTACCAGTTGGGTCTAGTATCTATCCTTCTATTTTCTCATCCCCAATTTCCCATATCCCTTTTATTTCCTTTTGTTTTTGTTTAATTCTTAGAGTTTCCCTAGGTTGATTGTTATCATTTGGTATCAGAGCATAGGCTAAAGATTGTTCCTATAACTTCTAATCTAGGCTCCAAATTCAAAAATCCCAAAACAAAAAAAAAATTGGAAAATAAAAAAAAATCGAAAATCATTTTTTTTGTTTTATTTGAGTGTTTTTGAAGATAGATTTGAGTTTTTTATGGTGGAAAACATCTAGAAACGAAATTTGAAGACATTTAGGTAAGAATTGAAGTTCCTACCATTAGAGGTTCATCAAAGCTTGAAGAACTCAAAGTGGGTTTAGTTGGTTTTGGTGAAATTGAGCTTTGTTCTCTAGGTGGAAAGGAGCTTAGATCTGAAACTTTGGGACAAAAACGAGTTGATTTGGACCACATTGGGTTTTAGGAGTTCTTCATTGTTCATCGTTGTTCTTGGTGAAGAAGAAGATAAAAAGGAAAGTTAGATCCAAAGAATCAAAGTCAAAAGTTGAAATGTTGTTTGTCTAGCCAAAAAGGGTAAATACAAGGTTGAGTGGGTCCCAAGAAGTCAGCAAATTTAGAAAATCTAGCACAATTCCCGAGCCAAACGAGGTATAATCGAATTTCACTAAAGTTGCTTCATCATGTTATACGAACCATATAATATTATACGGCCCGTGAAACTTGGTCGTGGGAGTGAGCTGACTTGGAGAGTTTCTGTTTCAATTTGGTCCTTCGAATACGAACGTATTATACGGACCGTATATTTTTATACAGCCCGTGTAAGTTGGTCGTGAAAGGTGATATTAGTCGTGAAAGTGATCGTATAACAACATCTTCCACAACAATTCTAAGGTGATCGTTTGTTGATTCAACTTCGATTTCTTTCACTTCTAATTCATTTCAATTTCAAAATTTTCCTCGGAGTGCCTGTTGGATTGTATCCTTAATCCTTTGGTAGGGAGAAAAAAAAAGTATAGAATTTTAAATATTTTAGTTGTTTTAAATTGATATCTTAGATCAATTGGGGCTTCACGACCGCGTTATCAAGTTATCACCTACCTGGGCCCAAAATTTCATTTATTTTTCGATTTTAGCAGTCCAATTTCTTGTGTCTCTCAACTAGTAGCCATTTAGTAGTTGTTCCTACTTGTGTTTACTAGTTCTTGTGTCCGCATTTCATTCGTGCTAATTTCATTCAAGCTTTTCTTCGTTTTATTTTGTTGAAACTTTATTGGCTCTCGTCCGTTTTGCTTTGATTCGTCTGTCATTCATCTAATCAAGAATCCATTCTACCACAAAGGATAAGCAACGTGTGTATTTGATTGGACGAGCGATTCATCAACAACTTCGGAAGAGCACGGAGTGTGGTAAGGTTGAGAGTTCAATATGAGTGACCCGAGGCTTTTACCATTAACGTCGTTTGCTATTTTTGCTGGTTATATTGTCTAATCAAGGAGAATGTACTCAAGAAGCGGAGGAACCATCATACATGGTGAGTTCTTTGAACATGATCATTAGTCAATTGGCGACCTTGACTTCAAATGTGGGAGGTTTGATAGGACGGATGGATAGTTTGGAGGTGAAGGTGGTGCAAGTTGAGACCTCAAATAGAGTGGGCACCACCACTCCAACTCTTACACCCGGACAAGCACACGCCTTGTGCCATCCCCCTACTACTTCTTCGCCTACCCAAAGAGCTCCACAAAACCAACCATCCACCTTCCAAAACACCAACCGACAAACCTATCCCCAAATGTACCATATAACCCAAAAGGAGCCAATACCACAAAGAACCACCCAAAACATTCCCCAAGCACCTCAACAAAACTAACAACAAGATCCCTTCCAAAACCAATTCCTAAACCCGTTGTTTGATGAGGAGGTTGAGGAGATTCAACAAGAAAGGTGGTGGGATGAACCCCGTAATGGAGGAAGGCGAGGTCCAATGGCTAACCGGGGTAGAAGGAGATATGGTGGCTTTGGGAGATTTCTGTTACACCTCGAAAATTCTGGATGTGTTGCCTTGTGGATAGGCTAGTATGATCTTAGTATGATTATGAAATCCTTATGAGATTAAGAGAAGTATTGGATAGCTTAAGGTGCATACTATAAGATTTCGAGTCATACGAATATGTGAAGTTTAGTTTGTTGAAGGAAGTGAAGCGTAAGTCGTGTTCGGAAGGTCTCCGCTATATTTGAGCTAATATTTATTTAGGATTATCCTGAGGGGATGCTATAGGGCCTATTGTATGGTTAATGAAGTGTTACATAAGTGCCAAGAAGGTTCCACGAGGATTGGAAGTCAAACGAGGCGACGAGAATAAAAATCGGAATTTTTCCAGTTGTACGGACCGTATAAATTATACAACCCATATAATGGTCTGTAGGTTTGCTCCAGAGAAGGGTGTGGACAGGTGGTATTCTACGGCCTGATTATATGGACCATATAAATTATATGGACCGTATAAATTATACGGCTCGTATAATAGGCCGTATAACTCGGGTCAGGTCAAAAAAATTATTTTATAACATGGACGACCCTTGCTCATTTTCATTTCCCACATTCTTCCAAGCTCTCCAAAAACTCAAAAACCCTTCTCTAAGCATATTACACCCAAACCCAAGAGTTTACAAAGATCTAATAGCAAGAATCAAGTATTTATGTGTTAGAAGGTTTCATAGGGTTGGTAGATTTCAAGAAAAACATAGACATTGTGGCTAGGGTTTTTGCACAAGTTGATAGCTGCTCCAAAGATTTTTTCTATGGGATAAAAAGGTTAGTTTCCATGATTATTTCATGTTAATGAGAATGTTTGGTTGTGGCAAAACTTGGGTGGAAGAATAAAGTAGAAAATAAAGTCTAAATGTAGCTTTTATGATGTTTATGAGTAGTAATCTATATTGAGTCATGATTCATAGTATGATATGGATATAATCATGTTATGGAAGGTAATAATGGTGATGAAGAAGCATTATATGAAAATATGCTAAAATGGGTGTGGAGTTGTTGGTATAAGTTGAGCATACAAATAGATTTTAAAGGTTTAATGGAAATGTGATTGCTTGATTGTGATATTGTGGATGTTGGGAGTTGTATTGTAGTATAGTGGAAGTCGACGGAATAGGGGAAATGCTGCCCAATTTTCGTTAGATCATGAATTGTTCTGGTTTGGGTTTAAGAGTATCATTAAGGCCTAAACTTGGTATGAATCCTTCTAAATGTAGATTGCTCAACTTCAACGGTGAATGTTAAATAGTTAAGAAGACGAAGAGGTAGGTAAGGCTAACCCTTCTTTCATTAAGGCATGGTTCCTTTAATATATATTCTTTCATGAGTCCCATAATGTCTTCCAAGTGACACTATCTCTAAGATTACTAAATCTCACGAGTCTCGATACTTTTGCGATCTTATTGCTTCCTTTTTTATGATAGTTGATCTGCTTCCTTTTATATGATAGTTGATCCTCTTATAAATGTAACGAAAATGATGATGGTAATGATGTTGACGACTCTTATGGACTCTTATGTATATATTTTTAAGTATGTATGACTATTATGTAACACTGAGCTTATATGGCTGGGTATGATACTTATCGCGCGCACACCACTGCAGTTGGGTACGGATAACACTGAGCCTTAGTAGGTCAGGTAGTATAATCACCGAGCCTTGTCATGGCCGGGTATGTGAAACACCGAACCCTCATGGTCGGGTATGATATGGATACGAGTATGAATAAATACGAATACGAATATGTATATGTATGTATATATGCATGAGTAAGTATTAGAAATGGAAGGTCCCTAAGAAAGACGAGTAAGTAGATATGATGAAGGCCACTAGAGGTACAAATGAACCTATTACCTCTTGATTCTCCCATCTTATGTTATTTCTTGTGCTGTTTATTATGCTTCTACTATGATGTTGATTATGTTTTACATAATCAGTACATTATTCGTACTGACGTCCTTTTGTTTGTGAACGCTGCGTCATGCCCGCAGGTGGACTAGAAGACAGGCTTGATCCATAGATTTCTTATTCAGTGACTACATAGAGGAGCTCCATTTCATCCGAAGCTACATCTTTTGGGTATTATTCTTTTCTGTACATACATATAGGCATGGCGGGGTCCTGTCCCACCTATATGATGTTACCTACTCTTCTTAGAGGCTCGTAGACAGTTGTGTATGGTTAGATGTCTTGCAGCCTTGTCGGCTCATATCTTTGTATATTATTTTGATAGCCTCGTCGGCTTATATATATGGATATGGGCATTGTTAGTAATGATGATAGAAATGCGTTGTTGCCCAATGAGCTTAGCATAATTGATTGTTATATCCCACATTTTTCGCATTCGGATAATTTAAGGTAATTGCGGGAGATTAAGGGCAAGATTATAATTTTGATCTTGTTTGGTGTACAAGTTGTTTATAAAAATTTAGAAGTGGAAAAAAATGGAGAAAGACGAAGGACAAATTTGGAAATTGGAAAAATGTTTCATGAACAACAAGAACTAGCCCAAAATGTAATTGGGCTTGAATTTTTTTTAAAAAAAATAAGGCCCAACCGGCCATGCTATGGGTTGAGCCCATATGGGATTAAATGATGAGCTTATAAGATGACTTAATAGTCATCTTTATCCCATAGATTTCTAGAGAATTCAAGACTTCAAAAAAAAAAAAAAAAAGAGGAAGCTCCTTCAAAGGCCATTCGGCCAAGAGCAAGAATTGCCAAAAACATTTGCAAAAATTCTCCAAAAATCATTTCCTACCAAGTGAAGGGTGCATAACAAGGTGGAGTTGTTGTTGGAGCAAGAAAAACTCACAATCATACAAGTTGCCAAGTTGTAGCCAAGTGAGAAGTTGAAGAAGAAAGGTGAGTTTTAATCTTGTTTTATGTGTTATATATGGTTTATATGTGTTGTAGTATGCTAAAATGGATGAAATTCATGAAGGAAAGGAAGATAGTATATGGCCGTGTATATATATATATATGTGTAGGAGTCATGCTTCAATTATTTTAATTAATGTTTGGTTGTTATTGTTGTGAATGATATGTGGAAAATGGAAATTGAATGAGTTCGGAGAGATTGTAGTGGTGTATACATGTTGGAGCCGTGTATATGGCATGCGTAGTCGTGTATATGTGTTGAATTGTTGAAGAATAATGACCAAGTTATATCTAGTGTTTTAGTTGTTGTGTTGTAGATTGCATATTGCAAGTAAAGACTTGATAAGTTTGGTAAAGTATTGGTAATTGGAAGATTATGTATGTTAATGAATAATGTTCTTGCGTGGATAGTATGTAATGATATTGGTATGATGTCGTTGGAACATATACTATAAGGTTGTTATCGTGTTCATTGGAGTCGGAAGGTTTTGAAGAAAGTAATAAATTGAAATCATGCATCTTGGATGAAATATGTGAATTGCTAGTGCGATTGTTGATTATGTTAATAGTTTGGCCGGGTTTGAATTCCCGGATTGTGTTGGTTGAGAATTTGGCTATGTTGAATGTTGAGGATGGTGTATGTACAGCGGAGATGCTGCCGAAATTTCGGTAGCCAAGTGTTTCCTTAAGATTCTAACTCTAAGTATGCTAATGAGAGTTTTGGGTAAAAATGACCAATTTGCAGATTTCGACGAGATTGCAACGTGAATTTGGAATAGCTAAAGGAGCGGAAAGAGGTATGTAAGGCTTCACCCTTCTTTCTATGGCATGTCTTAGTTGTAATAAGTTGGGTACGAGCCTCGGGGACAACTCGGTTCCCCGGAATCCGCACCTAAAGTTTTCCACTTTTTGTTCAATAGAATTGAACTAGAAAGTGTGCCAATTGTTGGAAAAACCTCCTACACCCTTAGAACTTGTACAAATGGGACCCGATTACCCTCGAACCCTCACAAGTAACGCTACGACATGTATCATATACAAATAGTATACGCTACCTCATCCGGCCCGAGGTGGGCCCACTACCCTCGGATTTTCCTTATAGGCTTGTTGTACTTACTAGAAGTTGAATCCAAGGGAATCCTTTGATCCCGATTTCGTTATCAAATGATAAGTACTATAAGTACTCCAACGAAGAGACTTCCATGATGATAATGATAACAATGATGTTAGACAAGAGGATATTCCAATGATAAGTACTACCGGAACGATCCTATGACTAAGATTTATAAGCTAAGTATTCTATGTGAATATGAAAGTGATAAACTAATTCTTGAATCTTATTTATATCCCCTAGCTATGACTTTAATTTCTAAAGGCTCTCAAACCTATGAACTGTCATCTATGACGCCCACGCTTTCATTCTACGTTTACTTTATTACTATTCTCCGTTGACCATCTCACCTTAAATTATTCGTCCCTTCAAGGTGAGACAAGAGCGATCACGAGTATTCCATAATGTAATCGGAGGTCACCGACCTTACGTCACTCCGATGGCTACATGAATTTTCCTAGGGCTCCCTTGTGTGCTTACATGATATATATGTATAAAACATATATATGTATATAAGATATGTATAAGTATATAAAATATGTATATGTATATAAGATAAGTAAATGTATATAAGACATGTATATGTGTACAAGCTATGTATATGAATACAAAAATAGGTGTACATATAAAAGATGTGTATATGCATACAGAGTACATATATGCAAGTTATGTATATGAACCTGGGCTGGGGGGAAGGAATACATGGGGGAATGGGAAGGGAAGTATGTTTCACTGCCACCTGATCAGCTGGCTTATCATCCCGGATGCGGGGTGCCCGGACGCGGGATATATGGGTGAGCCGGTGCGTATCTACATCGGCGCTATGTGGGTGAGCCGACATTGTTCGGCGCTATGATATGACCTACCATGTCATGACCAGACATGCTATGCTATGATATGACACGATACGCTATGAAACGCTACGCTATGATAAGAAATGCTATGACAAGCTATGCTATGACATGATATGCCATGATATGCCATGACATGACATGCTATGATAGGATAAGCTATGCTATGATATGACAGACCATGCTATGATATGATAAGCTATGCTATAATATGACAAGCTATGCTGTGACATGATACGCTAGGATATAATACTTCCATGACATGATATGCTACGATATGATGTGATACAACACGCTATGATAGTGCAGAATGTAATATGATAAATACATAACATGATTTAAACCCTATTTTCCATGTTTATGAAAGAGAAATGTTTCAAAAAAAAAAGGAGAAAAGAAAAGACAAGCCTACATGACAGCCAGCCTAAAAAGGGGCCTCCCTAAGTGCAGGTTACTTCCTTACCTCATTATACGTCCTACGACTCCATGACACTATTAATTGTACTCTATGTTACTACTTGTATCATCTTCCATGCCTTACATACTCGGTACATTATTCGTACTGACGTCCCTTCTTGTGGACGCTGCGTTTCATGCCGCGCAGGTCAGCAGACAGGTGGACGTGATCCTTAGAAGCTCTACCAGCCGCACTCGATAGCGCTCCAGTTGTTTCGGAGCCTCACTCCAGCGGTACTATTTTGTGTATGTATATTCGGGCCCGACAGTACTCGGCCCTCTCTATGTATAAGTATACTATGTCTAGAGGCTCGTAGACAGATATGTATAGTCAATCAGGTACGGTTAGAGATATGGTGTTTTGGCATGGTTGTTGTATAAAGTGATAACGAAGTTTATTAGTTTATGTTCATAATAACGCTGCTAATGTTAACGTTCGTTGATGTTCAAAAAAAAAAAAAGAAAAAAAAAACATGGCACTGTTTATACGGCTTGCTAAGAGCTAAGGGTAACAAGATGAATAAGGGGTGCTCGGTACAAGTATCGGGTACTCGTCACGGCCCCTAGTCGGGTCGTGACAGAAGTGGTATCAGAGCAGTTCGGTCCTAGGGTTTGTCTATGAGCCGTGTCCAGTAGAGTCTTGTTTATGGGTGTGTAGCGCGCCACACTTATAAACAGGAGGCTACAGGGCATTTAGGAAATGTGACCTTCTTTGCATTCTGAAATCGTGCGATAGAGCTAAGTTGCCAGGCTTCCATATTCCTTTTCCTAAACCTATGTTATGGTTTCAGTAATGCCGCCGAAGAGAAAGGCTACGATGGCCGAGAAAGCCAAGAGGGTGGTGGCCAGCAGAGTTGAACGGGAGCTAGAAGAAGAAGAATCTCATAATGAGGCTCCCCCTCAGATTGTTCCTGCTCCCCCTGCACCGGCAGAGCAGGGAAGAGTTCCAGCTCCAGCCCCCGCACCTCCAGTTCCACCGCCAGCAGCTCCGGGCCATCAGATGGCAGAGGCCATCCAATTATTGACCCAGTTAGTCGCCGCACAAGCTCAGCAGCAAGATGTAGACACGGGAGACAGGGCGGTAAGCGCAAGGGCCCGAGACTTTGTTACCCTGAAGCCGCCAAAGTTCTATGGATCAAAACCAGAGGAGGACCCGCAGAGTTTCATAGACGAGATGCTGAGGACTCTGAGAATTATACATGCTTCGGATACGGAGTCCGTAGAGTTGGCTTCATACAGGCTGCGGGATGTGGCAGTTCTGTGGTACGGTAAATGGATATCATCGAGGGGAGCAAATGCACCCCCTCCGGTTTGGCAGGAGTTTACAGAGGCATTTCTACGACATTTCTTACCGCCAGAGGTTCGACGGGCTCGAGCCGATATGTTCTTGAACCTGAGACAGGGAAATATGAGTGTCCGAGAATACAGCCTTCGTTTCAACTGGCTAGCCAAGTATGCCCCTGCGCTGATAGCTGATAGGGGAGACCATGTGCACCGGTTTGTAAGTGGGCTAGGGCCACATTTGGTAAGGAATGCTTGACGGCTTCACTCCAGGATGGGATGACTATTACCCGCATCCAGGCCCACGCCCAAAATCTAGAGGAACAATATCAGCCACGAAGAGAGGAGCGTTATCCGGATAGGGGTTCCAGAAAAAGGGGCAGGTTTTCTAGGACTAGAAGCGAGTACAGAGGGGGACAGGCACAAGAGCAATTTGGGTATTCAGACCAACCGGCGGCCAGTGCACCTCCTCGAATTGCGGATAGGAGATTTGACCGTTCTACTTATTCGGGAGCGGGTCAGGGCACTAGAGCTTCAGGATCCCAGTATAGGGATGATTCTAGCAGGATGATGCCACCCCCGCCACGGTGTACTCGGTGTGGCAGGACACACTCGGGACAGTGTTACCGGGACACAGGTGCATGTTATGCTTGCGGACGGACCGACCATTTGATGCGAGATTGTCCGCTAAGGAATGAGGGAAGCATAGTTCAGCCTGCCGGATCAGCTGTGGATTCGTCACCGTCTGCGCGCCCTCCGGGACAGGCCTTCCAGGCTCCTGCAAGTCGTGGCCGAGGCAGAGGAGGGACGCCTAGCTCAGCCGGTCCTTCACGCCGCATATATGCATTGACAGGGCGGCAGGATACTGGACCTTCCACCGATGCGGCCACAGGTACTTTTTCAGTATTCTCTATGATAGCCGTGTGTTAATCAATTCGGATTTTATTTTACTCTATATTGTCCTCTGTATTACTGAACATATTAAGAGTTTGGAAATTTGGACGAAAAGTGGCCATACGCATAGGTAGAAGGCGGATACTGGAGATTGCGGAGGGGTAGAACTGTAAATAAAAGAAAAGATGTGTTACGCGGACGTTTCGAACCCTACTAAGACCCCAACGCGTCCCATATTATGCGATATAGGTAGTACGGAAAAGCGGAAGTAAAAATACTAACACCGAGACCCTGAAATGCATTAAAGTTTCCAGGTTAAGCGTGCTGAGGTGGGAGTAATTCCATGATGGGTGACCCCCCTGGGAAATATGCTGAGAATTTCATAAATGCGGAAACAAGAGACGAGCGTAAAAGTAGGTAGCCCAGAGTAAATTGGGGCGTGGAGAGTGGTTAGAAACCCCGTACGAGTCATATAGGCCGAGACAGGCTAAACTAACGGAAAAGGGGAAGCCATGACAACAGAAAGATTTGAGGATGAAGGAAATGGGTATAGATGTCACAGGGTGAGACCGATATTGAGCCCACACTAATTAAGGCAAGAAATCCCCGGTGTGGCGATGTATGGGAACATGTCTAGTGAGGGGATAGACGCGACGGACGCCACGAAGAAGGGATTACGTCCATAAAGATCGCAAAAGGCAACCTAAGGTCCTAAGATGGATCTGCTAAGTGACACGAGGTATCTACAGAGGAGACCTCCCCGAAGTGTTAAAATACACTATGAGGCTAGTTTAACATTCGAGGACGAATGTTCTAAAGGGGGGAAGGATGTTATATCCCGCATTTTTCGCATTCGGATAATTTAAGGTAATTGCGGGAGATTAAAGGCAAGATTATAATTTTGATCTTGTTTGGTGTACAAGTTGTTTATAAAAATTTAGAAGTGGAAAAAAATGGAGAAAGACGAAGGACAAATTTGGAAATTGGAAAAATGTTTCATGAACAACAAGAACTAGCCCAAAATGTAATTGGGCTTGAATTTTTTTTTAAAACAAATAAGGCCCAACAGGCCATGCTATGGGTTGAGCCCATATAGGATTAAATGATGAGCTTATAAGATGACTTAACAGTCATCTTTATCCCATAGATTTCTAGAGAATTCAAGACTTCAAAAAAAAAAAAAAAAAGGAACCTCCTTCAAAGGCCATTCGGCCAAGAGCAAGAATTGCCAAAAACAATTGCAAAAATTCTCCAAAAATCATTTCCTACCAAGTGAAGGGTGCTTAACAAGGTGGAGTTGTTGTTGGAGCAAGAAAAACTTACAATCATACAAGTTGCCAAGTTGTAGCCAAGTGAGAAGTTGAAGAAGAAAGGTGAGTTTTAATCTTGTTTTATGTGTTATATATGGTTTATATGTGTTGTAGTATGCTAAAATGGATGAAATTCATGAAGGAAAGGAAGATAGTATATGGCCGTGTATATATATATATATATATATATATATATGTGTAGGAGTCATGCTTCAATTATTTTAATTAATGTTTGGTTGTTATTGTTGTGAATGATATGTGGAAAATGGAAATTGAATGAGTTTGGAGAAATTGTAGTGGTGTATGCATGTTGGAGCCGTGTATATGGCATGTGTAGTCGTGTATATGTGTTGAATTGTTGAAGAATAATTTCCAAGTTTTATCTAGTGTTTTAGTTGTTGTGTTGTAGATTGCATATTGCAAGTAAAGACTTGATAAGTTTGGTAAAGTATTGGTAATTGGAAGATTATGCATGTTGAAGAATAATGTTCTTGCGTGGATAGTATGTAATGATATTGGTATGATGTCGTTGGAACATATACTATAAGGTTGTTATCGTGTTCATTGGAGTCGGAAGGTTTTGAAGAAAGTAAAAAATTGAAATCATGCATCTTGGATGAAATATGTGAATTGCTAGTGCGATTGTTGATTATGTTAATAGTTTGGCCGGGTTTGAATTCCCGGATTGTGTTGGTTGAGAATTTGGCTATGTTGAATGTTGAGGATGGTGTATGTACAGAGGAGATGCTGCCGAAATTTCGGTAGCCAAGTGTTTCCTTAAGATTCTAACTCTAAGTATGCTAATGAGAGTTTTGGGTAAAAATGACCAATTTGCAGATTTCGACGAGATTGCAACGTGAATTTGGAATAGCTAAAGGAGCGGAAAGAGGTATGTAAGGATTCACCCTTCTTTCTATGGCATGTCTTAGTTGTAATAAGTTGGGTACGAGCCTCGGGGACAACTCGGTTCCCCGGAATCCGCACCTAAAGTTTTCCACTTTTTGTTCAATAGAATTGAACTAGAAAGTGTGTCAATTGTTGGAAAAACCTCCTACACCCTTAGAACTTGTACAAATGGGACCCGATTACCCTCGAACCCTCACAAGTAACGCTACGACATGTATCATATACAAATTGTATACGCTACCTCATCCGGCCCGAGGTGGGCTCACTACTCTCGGATTTTCCTTATAGTCTTGTTGTACTTACTAGAAGTTGAATCCAAGGGAATCCTTTGATCCCGATTTCGTTACCAATTGATAAGTACTATAAGTACTACAACGAGGAGACTTTCATGATGATAATGATAACAATGATGTTAGACAAGAGGATATGCCAATGATAAGTACTACCGGAACGATCCTATGACTAAGATTTATAAGCTAAGTATTCTATGTGAATATGAAAGTGATAAACTAATTCTTGAATCTTATTTATATCCCCTAGCTATGACTTTAATTTCTAAAGACTCTCAAACCTATGAACTGTCATCTATGACGCCCACGCTTTCATTCTACGTTTACTTTATTACTATTCTCTGTTGACCATCTCACCTTAAATTATTCGTCCCTTCGAGGTGAGACAAGAGCGATCACGAGTATTCCATAATGTAATCGGAGGTCACCGACCTTACGTCACTCCGATGGCTACATGATTTTTCCTTGGGCTCCCTTGTGTGCTTACATGATATATATGTATAAAACATATATATGTATATAAGATATGTATAAGTATATAAAATATGTATATGTATATAAGATAAGTAAATGTATATAAGACATGTATATGTATACAAGCTATGTATATGAATACAAAAATAGGTGTACATATAAAAGATGTGTATATGCATACAGAGTACATATATGCAAACTATGTATATGAACCTGGGCTGAGGGGAAGGGATACATGGGGGAATGGGAAGGGAAATATGTTTCACTGCCACCTGATCAGCTGGCTTATCATCCCGGATGCGGGGTACCCGGACGCGGGATATATGGGTGAGCCGGTGCGTATCTACATCGGCGCTATGTGGGTGAGCCGACATTGTTCGGCGCTATGATATGACCAACCATGTCATGACCAGACATGCTATGCTATGATATGACACGATACACTATGAAACGCTACGCTATGATAAAAAATGCTATGACAAGCTATGCTATGACATGATATGCCATGATATGCCATGACATGACATGCTATGATACGATAAGCTATGCTATGATATGACAGACCATGCTATGATATGATAAGCTATGCTATGATATGACAAGCTATGCTGTGACATGATACGCTAGGATATAATACTTTCATGACATGATATGCTACGATATGATATGATACGACACGCTATGATAGTGCAGAATGTAATATGATAAAAACATAACATGATTTAAACCCTATTTTCCATGTTTATGAAAAAGAAATGTTTCAAAAAAAAAAAGATAAAAGAAAAGACAAGCCTACATGACAGCCAGCCTAAAAAGGGGCCTCCCTAAGTGCAGGTTACTTCCTTACCTCATTATACGTCCTACGACTCCATGATACTATTAATTGTACTCTATGTTACTACTTGTATCATCTTCCATGCCTTACATACTCGGTACATTATTCGTACTGACGTCCCTTCTTGTGGACGCTGCGTTTCATGCCGCACAGGTCAGTAGACAGGTGGACGTGATCCTTAGAAGCTCTACCAGCCGCACTCGACAGCGCTCCAGTTGTTTCGGAGCCTCACTCCAGCGGTACTATTTTGTGTATGTATATTCGGGCCCGACAGTACTCGGCCCTCTCTATGTATAAGTATACTATGTCTAGAGGCTCGTAGACAGATATGTACAGTCAGTCAGGTACGGTTAGATATATGGTGTTTTGGCATGGTTGTTGTATAAAGTGATAACGAAGTTTACTAGTTTATGTTCATAATAACGCTGCTAATGTTAACGTTCGTTGAAGAAAAAAAAAACATGGCACTGTTTATACGGCTTGCTAAGAGCTAAGGGTAACAAGATGAATAAGGGGTGCTCGGTACAAGTATCGGGTACTCGTCACGCCCCTAGTCGGGTCGTGACAGAAGTGGTATCAGAGCAGTTCGGTCCTAGGGTTTGTCTACGAGCCGTGTCCAGTAGAGTCTTGTTTATGGGTGTGTAGCGCGCCACACTTATAAACAGGAGGCTACAGGGCATTTAGGAAATGTGACCTTCTTTGCATTCTGAAATCGTGCGATAGAGCTAAGTTGCCAGGCTTCCATATTCCTTTTCCTAAACCTATGTTATGGTTTCAGTAATGCCACCGAAGAGAAAGGCTACGATGGCCGAGAAAGCCAAGAGGGTGGTGGCCAGCAGAGTTGAACGGGAGCTAGAAGAAGAAGAATCTCATAATGAGGCTCCCCCTCAGACTGTTCCTGCTTCCCCTGCACCGGCAGAGCAGGGAAGATTTCCAGCTCCAGCCCCCGCACCTCCAGTTCCACCGCCAGCAACTCCGGGCCATCAGATGGCAGAGGCCATCCAATTATTGACCCAGTTAGTTGCCGCACAAGCTCAGCGGCAAGATGTAGACACGGGAGACAGGGCGGTAAGCGCAAGGGCCCGAGACTTTAATACCCTGAAGCCGCCAGAGTTCTATGGATCAAAACCAGAGGAGGACCCGCAGAGTTTCATAGACGAGATGCTGAGGACTCTGAGAATTATACATGTTTCGGATACGGAGTCCGTAGAGTTGGCTTCATACAGGCTGCGGGATATGGCAGTTCTGTGGTACGGTAACTGGATATCATCGAGGGGAGCAAATGCACCCCCTCCGGTTTGGCAGGAGTTTACAGAGGCATTTCTACGACATTTCTTACCGCCAGAGGTTCGACGGGCTCGAGCCGATATGTTCTTAAACCTGAGACAGGGAAATATGAGTGTCCGAGAATACAGCCTTCGTTTCAACTGGCTAGCCAGGTATGCCCCTGCGCTGATAGCTGATAGGGGAGACCATGTGCACCGGTTTGTAAGTGGGCTAGGGCCACATTTGGTTAAGGAATGCATGACGGCTTCACTCCAGGATGGGATGACTATTACCCGCATCCAGGCCCACACCCAAAATCTGGATGAACAATATCAACCACGGAGAGAGGAGCGTTATCCAGATAGGGGTTCCAGAAAAAGGGGCAGGTTTTCCAGGACTAGAAGCGAGTACAGAGGGGGACAGGCACAGGAGCAATTCGGGTATTCAGACCAACCGGCGGCTAGTGCACCTCCTCGAATTACGGATAGGAGATTTGACCGTTCTACTTATTCGGGAGCGGGTCAGGGCACTAGAGCTTCAGGATCCCAGTATATGGATGATTCTAGCAGGATGATGCCACCCTCGCCACGGTGTTCTCGGTGTAGCAGGCCACACTCGGGACAGTGTTACCGGGACACAGGTGCATGTTATGTTTGCGGACGGACCGACCATTTGATGCGAGATTGTCCGCTAAGGAATGAGGGAAGCAGAGTTCATCCTGCCGGATCAGCTGTGGATTCGTCACCGTCCGTGCGCCCTCCGGGACAGGCCTTCCAGGCTCCTGCAAGTCGTGGTCGAGGCAGAGGAGGGATGCCTAACTCAGCCGGTCCTTCACGCCGCATATATGCATTGACAGGGCGGCAGGATACTGGACCTTCCACCGATGCGGCCACAGGTACTTTTTCAGTATTCTCTATGATAACCGTGTGTTAATCAATTCGGATTTTATTTTACTCTATATTGTCCTCTGTATTACAGAACATATTAAGAGTTTGGAAATTTGGTCGAAAAGTGGCCATACGCATAGGTAGAAGGCGGATACTGGAGATTGTGGAGGGTAGAAATGTAAATAAAAGAAAAGATGTGTTACGCGGACGTTTCGAAACCTG
Source organism: Lycium barbarum (assembly GCF_019175385.1). Classification (NCBI taxonomy): domain Eukaryota; kingdom Viridiplantae; phylum Streptophyta; class Magnoliopsida; order Solanales; family Solanaceae; genus Lycium; species Lycium barbarum. The sequence continues at coordinate 61,622,230 of NC_083344.1, read as the reverse complement.
CTAAGACCCCAACGCGTCCCATATTATACGATATAGGTAGTACGGAAAAGCGGAAGTAAAAATACTAACACCGAGACCCTGAAATGCATTAAAGTTTCCAGGTTAAGCGTGCTCAGGTGGGAGTAAATCCATGATGGGTGACCCCCCTGGGAAATATGCTAAGAATTTCGTAAATGCGGAAACAAGAGACGAGCGTAAAAGTAGGTAGCCCAGAGTAAATTGGGGCGTGGATAGTGGTTAGAAACCCCGTACGAGTCATATAGGCCGAGACGGGCTAAACTAACGGAAAAGGGGAAGCCATGACAACAGAAAGATTTGAGGATGAAGGAAAAGGGTATAGATGTCACAGGGTGAGACCGATATTGAGCCCAGACTAATTAAGGCTAGAAATCCCCGGTGTGGCGATGTATGGGAACATGTCTAGTGGAGGGATAGACGCGACGGACGCCACGAAGAAGGGATTACGTCCATAAAGATCGCAAAAGGCAACCTAAGCTCCTAAGATGGATCTGCTAAGTAACATGAGGTATCTACAGAGGAGACCTCCCCGAAGTGTTACAATACACTATGAGGCTAGTTTAACATTCGAGGACGAATGCTCTAAAGGGGGGGAGGATGTTATATCCTGCATTTTTCGCATTCGGATAATTTAAGGTAATTGCGGGAGATTAAGGGCAAGATTATAATTTTGATCTTGTTTCGTGTACAAGTTGTTTATAAAAATTTAGAAGTGGAAAAAAATGGAGAAAGACGAAGGACAAATTTGGAAATTGGAAAAATGTTTCATGAATAACAAGAAGTAGCCCAAAATGTAATTGGGCTTGAATTTTTTTAAAAACAAATAAGGCCCAACCGGCTATGCTATGGGTTGAGCCCATATGGGATTAAATGATGAGCTTATAAGATGACTTAATAGTCATCTTTATCCCATAGATTTGTAGAGAATTCAAGACTTCAAAAAAAAAAAAAAAAGAGGAAGCTCCTTCAAAGGCCATTCGGCCAAGAGCAAGAATTGCCAAAAACATTTGCAAAAATTCTCCAAAAATCATTTCCTACCAAGTGAAGGGTGATTAACAAGGTGGAGTTGTTGTTGGAGCAAGAAAAACTCACAATCATACAAGTTGCCAAGTTGTAGCCAAGTGAGAAGTTGAAGAAGAAAGGTGAATTTTAATCTTGTTTTATGTGTTATATATGGTTTATATGTGTTGTAGTATGCTAAAATGGATGAAATTCATGAAGGAAAGGAAGATAGTATATGGCCGTGTATATATATATATATATGTGTAGGAGTCATGCTTCAATTATTTTAATTAATGTTTGGTTGTTATTGTTGTGAATGATATGTGGAAAATGGAAATTGAATGAGTTTGGAGAGATTGTAGTGGTGTATGCATGTTGGAGCCGTGTATATGGCATGTGTAGTCGTGTATATGTTATGAATTGTTGAAGAATAATGACCAAGTTATATCTAGTGTTTTAGTTGTTGTGTTGTAGATTGCATATTGCAAGTAAAGACTTGATAAGTTTGGTAAAGTATTGGTAATTGGAAGATTATGTATGTTGAAGAATAATGTTCTTGCGTGGATAGTATGTAATGATATTGGTATGATGTCGTTGGAACATATACTATAAGGTTGTTATCGTGTTCATTGGAGTCGGAAGGTTTTGAAGAAAGTAAAAAATTGAAATCATGCATCTTGGATGAAATATGTGAATTGCTAGTGCGATTGTTGATTATGTTAATAGTTTGGCCGGGTTTGAATTCCCGGATTGTGTTGGATGAGAATTTGGCTATGTTGAATGTTGAGGATGGTGTATGTACAGAGGAGATGCTGCCGAAATTTCGGTAGCCAAGTGTTTCCTTAAGATTCTAACTCTAAGTATGCTAATGAGAGTTTTGGGTAAAAATGACCAATTTGTAGATTTCGACGAGATTGCAACGTGAATTTGGAATAGCTAAAGGAGCGGAAAGAGGTATGTAAGGCTTCACCCTTCTTTCTATGGCATGTCTTAGTTGTAATATGTTGGGTACGAGCCTCGGGGACAACTCGGTTCCCCGGAATCCGCACCTAGAAAGTGTGCCAATTGTTGGAAAAACCTCCTACACCCTTAGAACTTGTACAAATGGGACCCGATTACCCTCGAACCCTCACAAGTAACGCTACGACATGTATCATATACAAATAGTATACGCTACCTCATCCGGCCCGAGGTGGGCCCACTACTCTCGGATTTTCCTTATAGTCTTGTTGTACTTACTAGAAGTTGAATCCAAGGGAATCATTTGATCCCGATTTCGTTACCAAATGATAAGTACTATAAGTACTCCAACGAGGAGACTTCCATGATGATAATGATAACAATGATGTTAGACAAGAGGATATGCCAATGATAAGTTCTACCGGAACGATCCTATGACTAAGATTTATAAGCTAAGTATTCTATGTGAATATGAAAGTGATAAACTAATTCTTGAATCTTATTTATATCCCCTAGCTATGACTTTATTTTCTAAAGACTCTCAAACCTATGAACTGTCATCTATGACGCCCACGCTTTCATTCTACGTTTACTTTATTACTATTCGCCGTTGACCATCTCACCTTAAATTATTCGTCCCTTCGAGGTGAGACAAGAGCGATCACGAGTATTCCATAATGTAATCGGAGGTCACCGACCTTACGTCACTCCGATGGCTACATGATTTTTCCTTGGGCTCCCTTGTGTGCTTACATGATATATATGTATAAAACATATATATGTATATAAGATATGTATAAGTATATAAAATATGTATATATATATAAGATAAGTAAATGTATATAAGACATGTATATGTATACAAGCTATGTATATGAATACAAAAATAGGTGTACATATAAAAGATGTGTATATGCATACAGAGTACATATATGCAAGCTGTGTATATGAACCTGGGCTGGGGGGGAAGGGATACATGGGGGAATGGGAAGGGAAATATGTTTCACTGCCACCTGATTAGCTGGCTTATCATCCCGGACGCGGGGTGCCCGGACGCGGGATATATGGGTGAGCCGGTGCGTATCTACATCGGCGCTATGTGGGTGAGCCGACATTGTTCGGCGCTATGATATGACCTACCATGTCATGACCAGACATGCTATGCTATGATATGACACGATACGCTATGAAACGCTACGCTATGATAAGAAATGCTATGACAAGCTATGCTATGACAATATATGCCATGATATGCCATGACATGACATGCTATGATACGATAAGCTATGCTATGATATGACAGACCATGCTATGATATGATAAGCTATGCTATGATTTGACAAGCTATGCTGTGACATGATACGCTAGGATATAATACTTCCATGACATGATATGCTATGATATGATATGATACGACACGCTATGATAGTGCAGAATATAATATGATAAAAACATAACATGATTTAAACCCTATTTTCCATGTTTATGAAAAAGAAATGTTTCAAAAAAAAAAAAGGAGAAAAGAAAAGACAAGCCTACATGACAGCCAGCCTAAAAAGGGGCCTCCCTAAGTGCAGGTTACTTCCTTACCTCATTATACGTCCTACGACTCCATGATACTATTAATTGTACCTTATGTTACTACTTGTATCATCTTCCATGCCTTACATACTCGGTACATTATTCGTACTGACGTCCCTTCTTGTGGACGCTGCGTTTCATGCCGCGCAGGTCAGCAGACAGGTGGACGTGATCCTTAGAAGCTCTACCAGCCGCACTCGACAGCGCTCCAGTTGTTTCGGAGCCTCACTCCAGCGGTACTATTTTGTGTATGTATATTCGGGCCCGACAGTAGTCGGCCCTCTCTATGTATAAGTATACTATGTCTAGAGGCTCGTAGACAGATATGTACAGTCAGTCAGGTACGGTTAGATATATGGTGTTTTGGCATGGTTGTTGTATAAAGTGATAACGAAGTTTACTAGTTTATGTTAATAATAACGCTGCTAATGTTAACGTTCGTTGATGTTCAAAAATAAAAAAATAAAAAAAAAACATGGCACTGTTTATATGGGTTGCTAAAAGCTAAGGGTAACAAGATGAATAAGGGGTGCTCGGTACAAGTATCGGGTACTCGTCACGGGCCCTAGTCAGGTCGTGACATTGATGTATAGAAATCATGCATAGGTCGTGAGGCCCACCTAGATGTGAATGAAAATGTACGATAAGAGGCGCCCGGGTGGGTTAGCACCGTGCCCGTCATGGCCCTCCGATTGGGTCGTGACTGTTACACCTCGGAAAAGTCCCCGTACAAGTACAATGAATATACCAATGAAGGGCAAGAGTGTGCGACGTTTTACTAAGTAGCGAATGACGATTCATGAAGTTTTTGGAAATAAGAATGTTGTAGAATTTCAATTCAGCCAGTGGTCGTAAAACAGAATATGGCCCGTAAAGTGATTTACGGACCGTATACTGCCATCGTCCTCCAACGTTCCAAAAATTTCAACTTTCTGTCCCAAGCTTAACTGGTAAAATACGACCCAGTTTACGGACCATAAACTGAAATACGACCCGTAAACTGTGGTCGTAAACCATCATGACCTTTAGCAAACCTTTCTGTTTTTGATATGCTTAAATACGACCACGTTATACGGCCCGTAAACTAGTATACGGTCCGTAAACAGTGGTTTATGACCACTGTACACCCCGACTGCTGTTCATTAAAAATCAGATTTTGAGTTATTAAAAAGGGACCCTAAGCTCATTTTATTTCATTTCTCATCTCCACAATTCAAGAACACTCTAGAATATTCTCCAAACACTTCATCCAAGAGAATCAAAGGAACATCAAGATCAATAACATTTATGTTATAGCCCGCATTTTGTACATTCAAATAATTCAAGATAATTGCGGGGAGTTAAGGGCAAGGCTATATTTTGATCTTGTGTAACACACAAGTTGCTTATGAAAATTTTGATGTGGAAATATTAAGAAAGGCTAGGGGTAAAAAGAGAAATTCACAAGATGGCCCATGGAAATATTGAGGAAGGCGAAGGGCAAATTTGGAATTTGGAGAATAATTTTTCATGAATTACAAAACAAAAAAAAAGTAGTGGGCTTGAATTCATGAGCCAAGTGGCCAGCCAAGTTGGGAGTGGGCCTTGGCCCAAACAACTGAATTATATATGTGTGTATTATATGACTAATTGATCAAAAATTATTTTCTTCTAGTATTCCTACTAATTTGAAGGTCCTCTTTAACGTGGTATAATTGTTGGAGCAAGAAGACCTCTCTTTGTTGCAAGTCCATAATTCTAGCCAAGAGGGAAATTAAGGGAGAAAGGTAAGAATTAATCTTCTTTTTATGTTATGGATGGTTGTGTGTGTTGTATTATGTAGAAATGGATGAAATTCATGAAGTACGTGTGTAGTGGTGGTGGCCGAATAGGGCTATGTTGATAGGATGTGATGAATTGATTTTCTTTAGTATTTGGATTGTTGTTGTTGTGGATTCCATGAAGAAAATGAAGGTTTGATGGCTTGAAATGAAATTTTAATTGTTTGTGGATTGTTGAAGAAGTTAATGCGACACTAGCATGAATTCTTATATTGTATGAATGATGCTGTTAATATGTAGATTGTTGATGTAGTTCATGAATTTAAAAGAAAGAAATGTATTGTTGTTGCATTTGGAAGGAAAGAAAATATGTTGTTATTGTTCTTATTGAATTTGGAAGGTTTCGGGTGGAGTGGAGTATTGATTAGACTATCTTGAATATTATGCGGATTGTTTGAAGTATTCTTGAATATTGTTTGAATAGTTTCGGATTAGTACTTGAATATGTGAGCAATTATGAATTGAACATAAATGAAACGCCGTCGAAGTTTATAGAAAGAAGTTGCTAACGTTGGGATGCGTTTTGAAATGGTTGTTGAAGTTGGAGATATGATTGTTGGTATTGTTGTTGATAATTTGGCCGAGTTGAATTCTCGGATTGTTGTTGACAAATTGGCCGAGTTAGATTCTCGGGGATGGTATATCTACAGGGGAAATGCTGCCGAAATTTCGACAGAATATAAATGAATTCATTTGATGGACTGAGACAAGCATATGTCGATGAGTCTAATGATTATGTCAATTCTCTTGAATGTAGACTAGCAAGTCTGGACGCATGAGCGTAGCTAATTGGACGTGGGACAGGTATGTAAAGCTTACCTTTTCTTCCTTTTGGCATGTCCTAGAGCTAAGTAAGCTGTGATACTTATCTTGGGGTAACTCTATTCTTGATTCCGAGCTTGTTAATGATTCTTATTCACTTCTTGATGTGAGTATACTTAGTATAGCCGAGCTTATTGTATGATTGAATAACAAGAAAAGTCTAAAGAGTTCTGTAAGTAGTAATGTCCCTAACTTTCGTAGACGGTCTCGGATTGCTTGAAAATGGTTGTAGAAGTTCCTATAATGAATAACGTTCATAGCTTTCATGTGTTAACTTGGATTGTTTGGGAAATGCTCGTAGAGGTTTCTATAACGAATAATGTTCATAAATTTCATAAGCGAACTCGGATTGTTTTGGAAACGAAGCGTAACGATACCCATAATGGATCAATTCCTAGATGTAGGATATCCTGAGTTCTTCGACCTCTTAAGCCCGAAGGGGCATTCTCAAGTTGTGTGATTTCATAATGTTGTCTAAATCCCGAAGGGGACGTTCATAAGATCTTTCTCTTAACTATGCATTTTACATTTAAATTTGTGAGTCTCGAAGGAGACAAATGAAAAGGGTTTGATTGCATACATGACGCCCATAATAGTTTTTTTTTTCTAGATGATTTCATGACGCGACTGAGCGTGCTATATAACGTATGGCCTCGGCTTAAGTCTTAGTGTGCTATGGCCTCAGCTGATCACTGAGTGCGCTATGGCCTCAGCTTATGTCTGAGCGTGCTGTATAACATATGGCTTCAGTTTACGTTATGCCAATTGAGTTGTGCATATGGTTTACTAATGATTTCAAGAAAATTTGTTTTTTTACTAAAGGAAACATAAAGTTAGATTTGAATAATGTCCATAACTTTCTTATGCTAAGTCGGATTGACTTGAAACGTGTTTATGATTTTACAAATGATTTCGAGAAAACTAGTTTTATACTAAAGGAAATATAAAGTTTGATTTTCAAAACCACTCCGAAGGGGGTGCGAGATTTTACTATTTGGACTTTCAAAATCACTCTGAAGGGGGTGCGAGATTTTACTAATTAATTTTTCAAAACCACTCCGAACGGGGTGCGAGGTTTTACTATTTCATTCAATTTACGACTTATGTTGACATTTCATGCCATCATTATTATTATTATGCCCGAAGGGGCCAGGATCATTATTATTATTATGTCGGGACCGGCATACCCGAAGGGGCCAGGGTAGTATTATGTCGGAACCGGCATGCCCAAAGGGGCCATCATTATTATTATGCCGGAAGCGGCATGCCCGAAGGGGCCATCATTATTATTATGCCGGAAGGGGCCATCCTTATTATTATGCCGGCAGCGGCTGCCCGAAGGGGCTATCATCATTATTATGCCGGAAGCGGCTGCCCGAAGGGGCCATCATTATTATTGAGCCGGAAATGGCCGTCCGAAGGGACTATTGTGATATTATATTTATACTATGGGTTCTAGAATTTGTGTATGCTATGTTTATATTGTGTATGCTAGAGACTATGCAAAGTACTATATGGCATGGTTCAAAATGTTGTCCCAGGTACTCCCGGGTTGCTTCTAAACTTGTTTACTAATATGCTTCTCCTTGTTTATGATTCAGTAATGCTTTACATATTTAGTACATATTCTGTACCGACCCCCTTTCTTCGAGGCTGCGTTTCGTGCCGCGCAGGTGCATACAGATGAGTAGAGGATATTGCCAGAAGATGTTCCAGTTGAATTGGTGAGCTCCATTTCCTTCCGGAGTGTCACCGAGTCAGAGTACTTACGCTATGGTATTTCGTCTCTATTAGAGACTTTGCAGACAGCGCCCTGTGGTACGTTTGTCGAGATGTCGACAGAGTAATGTCAGCTGAACCGTTTGTGTATGTTAAAAGAGCATGTATTTTAGATGATTTCAATTGGGTTAAAGTACTTATTTGATTGAAAGTTTTCATAATCTGTATAAAGATAATGACCTCTATTTGGAAAAGTTTCATGTTTTTAAAAGTTTTTGAAATAACAGGTTTTGGTAAAGCGAATGTTTAAGGGTTCTTGACTCTGAAGAGAGTCGGGTGCCCATCATGTCCTATCAAGATGAGTGTGTGACAATTAAATTCATGAAGCCAAGTGTATGAAACTCAAGTGAAGTTCATCAAAGCCAAGAAATCTCAAAGGAGGTGAAGTAGGGTTTGGTGAAAGAGGAAGGAATTTCACTCTAGACTTATTCCACCATCATCTAAGGTAAGTTTCATGACTTTATCATGTTGTTTAAAGTATTGGAAAGCTAAGACACTTCAATTGTAGCAAGACATAGAAAATGGACCATTACTGAGTGAATAGTGCCATAATTGGGTGATAGCTAGGCTGGATCATGAATGTTGGTGTGCTATGATTATGAATACGTTATAAATGACGTATAGACCATGGAGTAGGTGTGAAGTATGTGAAATTACGATGATGAGCTAAAACCACTAAAGGTGGAGAAATTGGAGAAAATGGTGGATTTTGCTTAAGGTATATATATGACGATTGTTGATACGATATTGTAAGTGATGTTGTAAGTGTTTGGGAGTTGAAACGAGACATAAGAAAAGTAGTAGAAACAAAGGAAACGCTGCCCAATTGTCCTTAGAAATAACGACACGTTTTTATAGTCGATTAACTAATACTAATTCGAATTCTCTCGTGAAGGTAGCGACGTCATATCGAAGGAGATCAAGTGGACGATATCCTAGCTAAACGACAAAGGTATGTGAGGTTAGTCCTTTCCTTCTAATGGCATGAATCCTATAACATAAATTCCTTTCCTCTTCATGAGTTCATGTATTCCGAAGAAATCTAAAAATCCTATATCTATAAATGTCTATATAAGATAAGAGACATAATACTATGATGCCATAATGATAGAGATGTTATTTATTGCTTACACTCACCTTATGCGCTACTTCATTCAAGGTGAGGCAGAATGTTGATAATTGCTCCATAATACAATCGGGGGATAACGACCTTACGTCACCCTGATAAAGTATAGTTGATCTTGAGCCTTATGCATGCATGATTATATTACCATTACACCGCGCCTATTTGGCTGGGCAGTCACCGCCACGGCGGGCAGCTACACGTATACAGCATGGCCAAATGGCATGGGCAGACACCACTAGTGGGCGGCATGAGATGATACACCGGACGCGGGAGGCCTGGACGCGGGCTATTGTTATTGATTACCACACTGTTCCGATATGGACGGTGTTATACCCCGTATGTTTATACGTCAAATTATTCGCAAGCAAGTCGACTCAAGTTAAAGGCGAAGTCATTTTTGGACACGAAATAGAAACCTTTAAATTTAAATTTTAAATTAGAATATAAATTAATCATAAATTTTATTTAGTGTAAAAATATTATTGGGGATTAGGAACTAATTAATTATGATTAATTTATTAAGTAGGAATTAGTGATTAATTAATTTAATTATTGAAAGTGGGCCCCACCCGAAAATATAAAAACAAATACAACTCAACAAATGATTTGGTGAGTCATTTAGTGGGGGGGGGGGGGGGGGGGGAACGTGTAGGGCTATAGGGGATCATATAAGTGATCAAGATAATGACTAGTTAGGATTCATTTCATTTTTTTGCAAAATTGGAGCTTAAAAAAAAAAGAGAAAGCAAGAACAATTTCCATGGCTGCTCACGGCCAGCCATGGATGGAGGTGAAAAATTAATTTTGGTGCTTAGTTAATCAAGTTCCAAGTGTTATACAAGTTCAAGGAGTTGATAGCAACGTTGGATATTGAATCGAGGAAGAAGAAATTGCGAAATTGGAGCAATTAAGTGTAGAAATTCCTCCGAGAAAATTAAGGTAAGATTTTCTTGTTTTGTGGTATAATTGTGTTAATAGTGCTGTAATGGAATTATTAAAATTGGATTGGACGAAATTGGAAGTAAGAAAATGCATGAAATCGTTGTTATATGAAATTGTGGGTTGAAAAGGGTTCAGAAGAATTGTTGAATTGTTAGAATTGTTATGGGATGAATTGTAAGAATTTTATATGTATATCTTTGTTGTTGGTATTTTTGTGTCAATAGGAGAATAATTGGAAATTCAGGTTAGGCGAATATATAGGGGAAATGCTGCCCGATTTTCGTTAAGCCCTTAACTAATGGAAAACCCTAAACAAGAATGTATAGGTTAAAGAACAAGTTCTATAAAGCGATGGGCTACGGATTTACGAACTAGAAAGTATAGTTACTGATAATAACGTTACTTTTATATTAAATAGGCTAAAGGGGCGACGAAGCGAACAGTTTTGCGATTAGTCGTCAACAGGTATGTAAAGTTGTCCCGTCTTTCTTTTGGCATGTCTTAGATTTAAGTGATGATTGATATGAGCTTTGGGGTAATCCTATTCATAGGTCTCGAGTGTGATTTATGATTCTTATTCACTTTTTGATGTTAGAACTCTTAAGTGATTGAGCTTCCCTCTTCAGTCTTTTTGTACGTTAGATAATAGTCGATATATACCAGCTTCTATTCTTAGGAACTCTATGATGACTCATGTCTTGACTTCTATAAAATGTTTCACACTATATTGACAAGTAACGCTTTGTAACTTCATTACATATTCATACTGTATATCATATGTATTGTTATTGCTACATATGATCAGCTGGATTATGATATTCTTAAGCCGGAAGTGGCTGCCCGAAGGGGCCATTATTATTAAGCCGGAAGCGGATGCCTGAAGGGGCCATCATTATTATGCCGGAAGCGGCCGTCCGAAGGAACTATTGTGTTATTAGCCGGAAGCGGCCGTCCGAAGGGACTATTGTGTTATTAGCCGGAAGCGGCCATCCGAAGGGACTATTGTGTTATTAGCCGGAAGCGGCTATGAGTAGGATATTCTATATTTATATTGTGTATGCTAGAATTTGTGTAAGGGACCACATGACATGGTTCAAAATGCTGTTCCAGGTTACCCCCGGGTTGCTTTCTAAACTTATTTACTGTTGCATTTTTCCTTGTTTTATGATTCAGTACTGCCTTACATATTCAGTACATATTCCGTACTGACCCCCTTTCTTCGGGGGGCTGCGTTTCATGCCCGCAGGTACAGATTAATCGGCTTGGTGATCCTTCAGCATAGGACTTCTACTCAGCTGTCTTGGAGAGCTCCGTTGTTCCGGAGTCTAGACTCTTGGTACAGATCTTATGATGTATATGCATATGTGATCCAGGGGTACGACGGGGCCCTGTCCCGTCATATTTCGCTATTCGTACTCTTAGAGGTCTGTAGACATATGTGTGGGTTGTGTATGGGTTCTGTTCAGCTGTGTCTATACGATGTGCTGTGGTATGATGTTCATCTCTAGTAGCAGCCTTGTCGGCTTGCATACGATATTAATATGTGATGGCAGCCTTGTCGGCTTGCGTATTATTTCATGATATGATTAGTTGTGACTCCTCAGGAGACCGTTGATCTGAAAGTATATATATATGATGATGTTACGATCCTTGGAGTTCCTTTATAAGTTTCCGTATTGTCGTAGTTTCAGTTTGATGTTATATGTAACAGGTTGGATACGGGTGCCCAGTTCGGGCACCAGTCATGGCCTACGGGGTTGGGTCGTGACAAAAGTGTTATCAGAGCAGTTCATCCTCAGAGTGTCTACAGACCGTGTCTAGTAGAGTCTTGTTTATCGGTGTGTGTGCACCACATCTATAAACAGGAAGCTACAAGACATTTAGGATGTTACCTTTCTTTCATATCTAAGATCGTGCGATAGAGCCCAGCCATAGGAAATGAAATTCCTTATACTAACCTTTGATTTCAACTAAAGAACGACATCGACAGAAGAAAGCGACCGATGATATTAGCAGTTACAAAGTACAGAGGTAAGTAACAGTGCGGAAGAGGCATGTTGGATAAGGTAAGAATATTGAAATATGATTGAAATGTAAAGTGGGAGGATGAAAGAGAAGGTGGGTAGGAAAGTATAACAGAACAGATCGTTGAAGGATCAGGTACGTCTCGAGGTGCGATATGTGAGGTAAGTCCCGACACCTTTATACTTTTTCTGGAAATTAGGATCCCTGTGTGGCTATGATACGATACGATATACGCATATATAAGTTGGCCCTGTGAGGCATTGTTGGTATTTTCTGCGTGCAGGTTTTGGGATAGTAAGAAGTACAGAGGAAACTCTACCAAAATTTTCCCAGAAATAGAAAAAAGAAGTAGTAGTATGATTGAGATAAAAGTACAGAGAAGGAAGAATTATGACAAGTTATGAAGGTATTAGTAAGACAGCTTGTGAGATACTAAGGGTAAGATCGATCAAAAAGGGTGAAGGGTTAAGTACGCCTAGTTCACGGAGTGTAATTAAAACATGTTGAGAATTGTGAATAAGATTAAGAAGTGTTACGTTATCGGATGGATTACGAACAGGCTGTAATGTGAACACCATAAGGATTGCCATAGAAATGAGTAAAGCCAGCAATAAACGGATAGAAACCAAGATGGTATTTGAGACAGTGCTGAGAATTATTGGCAAAGACCTTAGATAATATGACATCAGAAGGTGGATACTTATAAAAAGGAAAGAATACGACAAGAGAATGGTAACGAATAACTTAAGAGATGTTCTAAAGGATAGCAGCTATACTGGATTAGAAGTTAAGATGTTGACAACGGAGTTATTGGCTAATGATATTGTGACATATAGGTAGTAAAAGAGAAGGGATAGGGAATCCCTCCTATAGTAGGATATGAGAAAACCAAATGGCGAATAGAGGAAGGGGAAAGAGTATGGCAAAATAGATAGCAAGTGAATTTTAGTACAATAAGATATGTAGAGCAGAATATACCAGGAGAAGGAATGACTATGACTAAGATTGGGTGCACTTTGTACGAATGGTACAGGAATAGTTATGCAACCTACGAATACTTGTATACTAGGAACGAGGTCAAGTGAGTACTTGATAAGAAGAGTAAGAATCCAGTAACAACAACGTGGTTGCGATATTTTTGATACATCAACGAAAGGTATAAGATGGTTTGAGGCAAAACTACAGAGATATAATTAGTACCGAGGGCAAAATCCATAATTGAGCCTTGACATCAATTGAAAGGTACGAGAGAAGAATGCAAGGTAAAACATAAAGACTAGTGAAACGAATCTAAGGTATTTTTTGGGCTGATTTGAGCACCTACGCATACTCTTATAAAAGATTGCAATAGGATGCGTGATAGGAGAACTAAGAGCAAATTTGAGTAAAGGGGTAATAGAAGAGTTTGAATCAGAAATAGAGAAACGACACGAGATAATATGCCTAAAGCATTTCCAGTTAGGGTAAAGGAAATTACGAAATGATTTGACCGAGACAATCCGAACAAGCGGGTTACTGGTTACTGGATGACAGTAAAAGTTGTAATATGAAGGAACCCTAGTGCTACTTGATAGCCAACCCTAAAGGTCGAGATCAAGAAATAAAAGCAAGTGATTGTTGGAGACCTTTAAAATAAAGTCAGAAAGTGACACATAATGCTGAGGATTCTAGAATACGGACTGTCACAGCGGAGTAAAGCAAGGATATTGGAGTACAAAAATGTTACCCTCTGGGAAATTTCGTTTTACCCGTAGAACCTGCGAAGGGTCCACAGGTTTCCAGAGTCATACGATACTCCAGGGATATTAAAGTCAAATGAACCGACGAGGGACGTCTGCGCGTTATTAAAATCACATTTAAAGATTGAGAGGTAAGATAAAGGAAACGATACCTTAAGGGAATAAGTATAGGAGAAGAAGGAGTCAAGTTAAGACTAAGCACACAAGGAATAAAATAAGATTTCAACGAAAGAGCTCGCAATACAACCGACAACCAACTGCGAAGTAAAGAACCGAGCAAAGACAACGCGTGGAATAATCACCTCGAAAAGCAACAAAAAGAGAGAGTATTGGGAATTCAGAATCAGTTCAACATTCGAGGACGAATGTTCTAAAGGGGGGAAGGATGTTATACCCCGTATGTTTATACGTCAAATTATTCGCAAGCAAGTCGACTCAAGTTAAAGGCGGAGTCATTTTCGGACACGAAATAGAAACCTTTAAATTTAAATTTTAAATTAGAATATAAATTAATCATAAATTTTATTTAGTGTAAAAATATTATTGGGGATTAGGAACTAATTAATTATGATTAATTTATTAAGTAGGAATTAGTGATTAATTAATTTAATTATTGAAAGTGGGCCCCACCCGAAATTTAAAAAAAAAACAATACAACTCAACAAATGATTTGGTGAGTCATTTAGTGGGGGGGGGGGGGCACGTGTAGGGCTATAGGGGATCATATAAGTGATCAAGATAATGACTAGTTAGGATTCATTACATTTTTTTGCAAAATTGGAGCTTAAAAAAAAAAAAAAAAAGCAAGAACAATTTCCAAGGCTGCTCACGGCCAGCCATGGATGGAGGTGAAAAATTAATTTTTTTGCTTAGTTAATCAAGTTCCAAGTGTTATACAAGTTCAAGGAGTTAATAGCAACGTTGGATATTGAATCGAGGAACAAGAAATTGCAAAATTGGAGCAATTAAGAGTAGAAATTCTTCTGAGAAAATTAAGGTAAGATTTTCTTGTTTTGTGGTGTAATTTTGTTAATAGTGCTGTAATGGAATTATTAAAATTGGATTGGACGAAATTGGAAGTAAGAAAATGCATGAAATCGTTGTTATATGAAATTGTGGGTTGAAAAGGGTTAAGAAGAATTGTTGGACTGTTAGAATTGTTATGGGCTGAATTGTAAGAATTTTATATGTATATCTCTGTTGTTGGTATTTTTGTGTCAACAGGATAATAATTGCAAATTCGGGTTAGGCGAATATATAGGGGAAATGCTGCCTGATTTTCGTTAAGCCCTTAACTAATGGAAAACCCTAAACAAGAATGTATAGGTTAAAGAACAAGTTCTATAAAGCGATGGGCTACGGATTTACGAACTATAAAGTATAGTTACTGATAATAACGTTACTTTTATATTAAATAGGCTAAAGGGGCGACAAAGCGAACGGTTTTGCGATTAGTCGTCAACAGGTATGTAAAGCTGTCCCTTCTTTCTTTTGGCATGTCTTAGATTTAAGTGATGAAATATATGAGCTTTGGGGTAATCCTATTCATAGGTATCGAGTGTGATTTATGATTCTTATTCACTTTTTGATGTTAGAACTCTTAAGTGATTGAGCTTCCCTCTTCAGTCTTTTTGTACGTTGGATAATAGTCGATATATACCAGCTTCTATTCTTAGGAACTCTACGATGACTCATGTCTTGTCTTCTATAAATTTTTTCACACTATATTGACAAGTAACGTTTTGTAACTTCATTACATATTCATACTGTATATCATATGTATTGTTATTGCTCCACCTGATCAGCTGGATTATGATATTCTTAAGCCGGAAGCGGCTGCCCGAAGGGGCCATTATTATTAAGCCGGAAGTGGCTGCCCGAACGGCCATCATTATTATGCCGGAAGCGGCCGTCCGAAGTGACTATTGTGTCATTAGCCGGAAGCGGCCGTCCGAAGGGACTATTGTGTTATTAGCCGGAAGCGGCCGTCCGAAGGGACTATTGTGTTATTAGCCGGAAGCGGCTACGAGTAGGATATTCTATATTTATATTGTGTATGCTAGAATTTGTGTAAGGGACCATATGACATGGTTCAAAATTCTGTTCCAGGTTACCCCCGGGTTGCTTTCTAAACTTGCTTACTATTGCACTTTTCCTTGTTTTATGATTCAGTACTGCCTTACATATTCAGTACATATTCCGTACTGACCCCCTTTCTTCGGGGGGCTGCGTTTCATGCCCGCAGGTACAGATAGTCGGCTTGGTGATCCTTCAGCATAGGACTTCTACTCAGCTGTCTTGGAGAGCTCCGTTGTTTCGGAGTCTAGACTATTGGTACAGATCTTATGATGTATATGCATATGTGATCCAGGGGTATGACGGGGCCCTGTCCCGTCATATTTCGCTATTCGTACTCTTAGAGGTCTGTAGACATATGTGTGGGTTGTGTATGGGTTCTGTTCAGTTGTGTCTATACGATGTGTTGTGGTATGATGTTCGTCTCTAGTAGCAGCCTTGTCGCCTTGCATACGATATTAATATGTGATGGCAGCCTTATCGGCTTGCGTATTATTTCATGATATGATTAGTTGTGACTCATCAGGAGACCGTTGATCTCAAATTATATATATATGATGACGTTACGAACCTTGGAGTTCCTTTATAAGTTTCCGTATTGTCGTAGTTTCAGTTTGATGTTATATGTAATGGGTTGGTATACGGGTGCCCAGTTGGGGCACCAGTCACAGCCTACAGGGTTGGGTCGTGACAGACGGGCAGCTTACATATTATGCATATATGATATGATGATGAGTATGAGTAAGACAGCATGCATTACTTCTCTTATGATTGTCATTCAGATCCAGATGTTTCATATTAATGTTCTCGTTATATATTGTTGTCTTCCTTTATTGTTTATGCCTCTCATACTCAGTACAATATTCGTACTGACGTCCGTTTTCTTTGGTCGTTGTGTTTATGCCCACAGGTAGACAGGGAGGTGAGCTTGATCCAGATCCATAGTAGCTGTCAGCTGATTGAGAGCACTCCATTTTTCGGAGGTGCTTGTGATTCTCCTTTTGGTATATATGCATATTTTGGGCACGACGGAGTCTTGTTCCGTCTTTATATACAGTCTGTCAGTAGAGGCTCGTAGATACGCAGTGTGGGTTAGATGGTCTCACAAGATGTTATTATATGTATATATTATTTTGATGGCCGAGAGGCAAATGTATATAAAGAATTTATATTTCTATCTAAAATATGTTTTTCCTATAATTCGTGTATGAAGTTGATAAAAGGGCTTTAAGTGAGTAAGATGAGTGGTAGAGTAAGTGGTGCTCGGTGGCTAGCCCCGGGTACCCGTCGCGGCCCCTAGCTGGGTCGTGACAAAAGTGATATCAGAGCAGTTCGTCCTAGGAAGTGTCTACGAGCCGTGTCTAGTAGAGTCTTGTTTATGGTGTGTTGCCCGCCACACTAATAAACAAGAGGCTACAGGGCATTTAGGAAAATGACCATCTTTCTCCTATGAGATCGTGCGATAGAGCCATGTATAAGATTCCATTCTTTCTAAAAGTGTGTTATGATTTTAGAATGCCGCCAAAGGGAAAAGCTACAGCTGCCCAGAAGGGCAAAGCTACAATAAAAAGACGGGCGGAAAGAGAGCCTCTGATGAATGTAGAAGAGGGCGAATCACAAAATGAGGCCCCGCCCAATGTAGAAGAGCAAGGAGGAGGCTCGGCTCTGATTCCTCAGCGGGTGCTTCGGGTCAACAAGTGACTGAGGCCATACATTTATTGACCCAATTGGTTGCCGCCCAGGAACAACGACAGAATGCGGGCCCGAGTGATCGTTCAGTTAGCACGAGAGCTCGTGATTTTATGACCTTAAATCCTCCGGAGTTCTTTGGGTCGAAACCGGATGAAGATCCACAAAACTTCATTGATGAAATGCTGAGGACCTTAAAGATTATTCATGCCTCTGAGACCGAATCTGTGGAGTTGTCTTCTTATAGACTCCGCGATGTGGCGGTATTATGGTACAACAACTGGGTAGCATCAAGGGGAGAGAACGCGCCTCCTCCGGTTTGGCAAGAATTTTTGGATGCTTTTATTCGTCATTATTTGCCACCCGAGGTCCGCCGAGCTAGAGCGGACAGGTTCTTGAATCTAAAGCAAGGAAACATGAGTGCTCCGGAATATAGCTTGCAATTTAATTCATTGGCCAGGTATGCCCCGACTATGGTGGCCGACATGGGGGATCGAGTGCACAGGTTTGCGAGTGGTCTGGGACCACATTTATTCAAAGATTGCTTGACAGCCTCATTGCAGGACGGGATGGACATTTCCCGTATACAAGCCCATGCTCAGAATTTAGAGGGACGACACCCACCGCAAAGAAGTGATCGTGATACTGATAGGAGACAAGGCAAGAGGGCTAGATCTATAGGAGCTAGCAGTGAGTATAGAGGGGGACCGAGACAGACGTATTCTAGGCATTCAGGCCAGTCAGCGACTAGTGCACCTTCCAAATTTCCAGATAGGAGGTTTGACCATTCTTTCCGGTCAGGACAGGGCCAGAGTTCGAGGGCCTCGGATTTTCAATCCAGAGGGGATTTTAGTCAGAGGGAACCCCCAGTACCGCGGTGCAGCCAGTGCGGTAGACTACATTCCAGATAGTGTCTTCGAGGTTCGGATGCCTACTATGCCTGCGGTCAAGTTGGCCATATGATGAGAGATTGTCCCTCGATAAGAGATAGAGCCGGGACTCAGCCCACAGGTTCAGCAGCGGGTTCTTCTTCGGTATGCCCAACAACACAGATTCCTCAGACTTCAGCCGGTAGAGGTAAAGGCAGAGGGGGAGTATCTACTTCAGGTGCCGTTCAGCCCCGCGTATATTCTTTAGCCGGGCGACAGGATCTTGAGTCTTCCCCAGATGTCGTCACAGGTACATTAACTATATTTTCCCGTGTTGTATATGCTTTGATCGATCTGGATTCTACCTTATCTTATGTTACTCCGTATGTTGCTGACTGTATCGGGGTGAAACCCGAGACAATTAGACCTTTTAAGGTATTCACTCCGATTGGTGATCCGGTAATAGCGAGGAAAGTGTACAAAAATTGTGTAGTTGTCATATGTGATCGCCGAACAAAAGCTGATTTGATTGAGCTGGAAATGCTTGATTTTGACGTAATTATGGGTATGGATTGGTTGGCCTCGTGCTATGATAATGCCGATTGTCGGACGAAGATGGTTCGATTTCAATTCCCGGGAGAGCCCGTGCTTGAGTGGAAGGGTAATACAGCTTCTCCAAAAGGTAGGTTTATTTCCTAACTTAAGGCAAGGAAGATAATAGCCAAGGGATACATTTACCATCTAGTTCGAGTTCATGATACCGAGGCAGAGCCACCATCTTTTCAAT
This sequence comes from Lycium barbarum, assembly GCF_019175385.1. NCBI lineage: Eukaryota > Viridiplantae > Streptophyta > Magnoliopsida > Solanales > Solanaceae > Lycium > Lycium barbarum. Next base: position 61,602,995 of record NC_083344.1, on the reverse strand, counting down.
CAGTTCCGGTAGTGAATGAATTCCCAGATGTGTTTCCAGACGAACTTCCAGGTCTTCCTCCAGAAAGAGAGATTGATTTTGCCATCGATGTGTTGCCGGACACCCAGCCTATTTCTGTTCCTCCTTATCGAATGGCTCCGGTAGAATTGAAAGAGCTAAAGGCGCAGTTGAAAGACTTACTCGAGAAGGGTTTCATTAGGCCTAGTTCATCACCGTGGGGAGCACCGGTATTGTTCGTAAGGAAGAAAGATAGTTCTCTACGAATGTATATCGATTACGGGCAGTTGAACAAGGTGACGGTGAAGAACAAATATCCTCTTCCAAGGATTGATGACTTATTCGATCAATTGCAAGGTGCCAAATGGTTTTCTAAAATAGATTTGCGATCGGGTTATCATCCGGTGAGAGTTAGAGAAGCTGACATTCCCAAAACAGCTTTCAGGACGAGATATGGCCACTATGAATTCCGAGTGATGACGTTTGGGTTGACTAACGCTCTGGCAGTATTCATGAATCTAATGAACAATGTGTTCAGGCAACTCTTGGACTTGTTTGTGATAGTGTTTATTGATGATATTCTGGTATATTCTCACACAGAATCGGAACATGCAGATCATTTGAGAATTGTTCTTGGCATTCTTCGGGCTCGGGAATTATATGCGAAATTTTCAAAGTGCGAGTTTTGGCTGAATTCTGTGACATTTCTAGGCCATGTTATATCAGGTGATGGCATCTGAGTCGACACTCAGAAAATTGAAGCTGTGAAGACTTGGCCAAGGCCTACAACGCCTACGGAAGTTTGTAGTTTTCTGGGTTTAGCAGGCTATTATAGAAGATTCGTAGAGGGCTTTTCATCTATTTCAGCTCCATTGACGAAGCTAACCCAGAAGTCAGCGAAATTTCAGTGGAATGACGCTTGCGAGCGTAGTTTTCAAGATTTGAAAGACAGATTGACTTCAGCTCCAGTGTTAACACTTCCCGAAGGGCCGGATGGCTATGTCGTGTATTGTGATGCCTCCGGTGTGGGACTAGGATGTGTATTAGTGCAACATGGGAAGGTTATTGCATATGCTTCGAGACAGTTGCGGAGACATGAACGGAATTATCCAACTCATGATCTCGAATTGGCCGCGGTTATTCATGCGTTGAAGATATGGAGACATTATTTGTATGGCGTGCCCGTTGATATCTATACGGATCACAAAAGCCTCCAACATATTTTTAAGCAGAAGGAGTTGAACCTGCGGCAGAGGCGGTGGTTAGAATTGTTGAAAGACTATGACGTGAATATTTTGTACCATTCCGGAAAAGCAAACGTAGTAGCCGACGCGCTCAGCCGCCGATCAATGGGCAGTCTATGTGAAATCCCTCCTGAAAAGAAAGAGATAGTTCATGAGCTCCACCAACTAGCTAATCTTGGAGTACATGTAACGGATTCGGGTGATGCAGGAATTAGCATCAATGATCCCACAGTTTCATCTTTGAATATAGAAGTGAAAGAACGGCAATATGAAGATCCACAAATGTGTCATTACAGTAATGTCTCTCGTGAAAAAGGGAAGTCTCCATTCGAAGCCTCCGTAGATGGAGTCCTTAGATATCGAGGCAGGCTATGTGTGCCGGATGTAGCAGAATTACGCCAACGGATTCTAAAGGAAGCACACGATTCTCGGTACTCAATTCATCCAGGTGCAACCAAGATGTATCATGATCTCAAATTGCTATATTGGTGGGATGGCATGAAACGAGACATAGCAGAATTTGTAGCCCAATGCTCAAATTGCCAGCAAGTGAAAGCAGAACTTCAGAAGCCAGGGGGCTTATTGTAAGCAATGGAAATTCCTACGTGGAAGTGGAAAATCATTAATATGGATTTTATTGTGGGATTACCCCGTTCACGGGGGAAATATGATTCTATATGGGTGATCGTGGACAGACTCACAAAAGCAGCTCATTTCCTCCCAGTTAGAACCACGTATTCGGCAGAAGATTATGCCAGGTTGTATTTAAAAGAAATTGTGCGACTCCATGGAATTCCACTAGCCATTATTATAGACAGAGGGGCATAGTTTACAGCCAAGTTTTGGAAATCTTTTCAAGAAGGTCTAGGTACTCAATTTAAGCTTAGCACGGCATTTCATCCACAAACAGATGGATAAGCCGAACGCACTACTCAGACTTTGGAGGATATGCTACGAGCATGTGTGTTGGATTTTGGCGGTAGTTGGGATGAACATTTACCTTTTATTGAATTTGCCTACAACAATAGCTACCATTCCGGTATTCAAATGGCTCCATATGAAGCTTTGTATGGAAGGAAATGCAGATCCCCGATTGGATGGTTTGAAACGGGAGAGGCACAATTAATAGGCCTCGACTTGATTCAACAAACGGTCAAAAAAGTCAAAATCATTTGAGACCGACTGTTAACAGCCCAGAGTCGTCAAAAGTCCTATGTGGACAACCGCCGACGAGACTTGGAATTTCAGGTCAATGATTGGGTATTCTTGAAAGTATTACCAATGAAAGGGGTAATGAGATTCGGCAAAATGGGGAAGTTGAGCCCACGATATATTGGACCTTATAAAATTATCCGTAAGGTGGGTCGTGTAGCCTACGAATTGGACTTGCCTTCAGAGCTTGAGTCAGTGCACCCAGTTTTTCATGTATCGATGCTCCGCAAGTGTATTGGAGACCCTACAAGAATAGTTTTGGTTGATGATGTCCATGTGACAGAACAACTAGCATATGAAGAAGTTCCTGTTGCCATTTTAGATAGGCAGGTGCGAAGACTTCGAAATAAAGAAGTCGTTTCAGTCAAGGTTCTATGGAAAAATAACAACAGGGAAGAAATGACTTGGGAAACGGAGGAGAATATGAAAGCCAAATATCCGCATTTATTCCTGTCACGACCCGACTCGGGACAGCGACGAGCACTCGGTGCTAACCCACCCGAGCACCCTCTTAGCTTACTCTTATACTTACATCTAGGTGAGCCACATAATTATACATGCATTTCCATTCATTCGTCAACTAGTCCCATATGGACAACCACACATTTACCCACAAACACACATGTCTACGAGCCTCTAAGAGTATAACATATCACATTAGCGGGACAGGACCCCGCTATGCCCATAATTATATACATAAAAGATTGAGTACCCTAAAGATATGGCTCCGAAGGAAATGGAGCTCTCTATGAAATCTCCGAATAAGAAGCTAAGGATCAAATATGTCTCCCTGCGCACCTGCGGGCATGACGCAGCGTTCACAAACAAAAGGACGTCAGTACGAAGAATGTACTGAGTATGTAAAGCATGATCAACATCAATATAGAAGCATAATAGATATCATATGAAGATAGCATAGGAGGGGAGACAGTAATATCATCATCATGTCGCTTACTTGCATAAACCATCGTTCGTATCCCATAATAATACTCGTACCATACTTGTGCTCATATTCGTTGTTATATCCCGTGTTTTCGCATAATTGGAAATCGTGAAAATAATTAAGACTTGTATGTTATAAGGAAATAATTTGATTTTAGTTAACATGACTTTGTTGATTGCGAAATTATTGGTGTAAATACATTGGGGAAGGCCGAGGGTAAGTTTGGAACTTCGGAAATTAGTTTCGGGAATTAGAAAACGAGCCTTCAACGAATTGGGCCAAAAAAAAAATTGGAACAAAATTTGAGCCCAAGTGTAAGGGGTGGCCGGCCAAGGCTTGGCCCAAGCCCCATTTTAAGTGGTCATGTGATTACCACATGACCCTTAATCAAGTATATAACATCCTTAGCTACTAGAATGTTCAAGAACAAAAATTAAAACCATTGAGCTCCAAAAAAAAAAGGCTCTCGGTCGACACCCCATAGAAGAGAAAAGAAAATTTTCTAGCCTTGATCTTAGTCTCAAAAATCTTGTTCTTCTCATATTTGTAGAGTACTCAAGACGCTCTTCAACGGGATACAATTAGTTTGGCGAAAGGAGCGCGTTTGCGGCAAGTCGGAAATTCAAGTAAAGGTATGAATTTTGCTATTCTAATGTTATGGAATTGGTATGAATGTGTTAAGGATGGAGAATAGACGAGAATCTCGTAGTTTTGATGTGTGTGCAAAGCCGTGTGTGTGTGTGTGTTTGGTGTTGTAGCCGTGACCTATGGGAAGTGCAAAGCCATGTGAATTTAATCTTGTGTAGTTGTTTGTTGCGTTGTTGTGACCTTTATAACGTAAACGAATGTTTAATGAATTGAATTGGTGTTGGAAAATGATTTCGGAACATTATGGGAAAGTATATACCTTTGGTATATTTGTGTATATCATTGTATATCTATGATATTAAGGCTTTAAATGTGACTTATGGTTGTTGTTAATGAATTTGGAATGAAACAATGTAAGTTGGAATGTTCGTCGGAATTTTTGATGTTTCGGGCTAAATATGGAAAGTAAGGAACTTCTTGAAATTATGTATAGTGTTTGGAACATAATTGGGATGTGATTGAATAATCTTGAATGATTGAATGAATACAATAATGTGGACATAAGTTTGGAATTGTGAAGTTTGAATGAAAGTTGCCAACTTTTATAGTAAAGACGAATATTGAAGTTAGAATGATTTAGTGTGGTTTATGTTGTTTGTGACGTTTGGGTTGTTGTTGTTGATGTTTATTGAGCCGAGCTAAGTCTCGGGGGTGTTAGATATATAGGGGAAGTGCTGCCGAAATTTCAGTAGGCAAAAAATGAATTTAAGGGCATTTTTAAGCTTAAGAATCTCTAATTGGTAACTTTGACCATTTGTAGATTTTGGACGAAACGGGATTTGATTTTGGGGTGAGCATAAGAAGTTTCTAAGGTATGTAAAGCTTCCCACTTCTTCTTTTGGCATGTCTTAGTATGTTAGGTTGATATCGGAACCCCGGGAGCAATTCTGCTCCTCGAAATCCGATCTAGAAAATGGCTACTATTCATTCAATTCAATTGAAGCCTAATGTTCCTATTTTGGCTAGAAAGCAATCAAACGTCCGAAACTTATGCAAATGCAATCGGATTACTTTGAAATCTTTAGATATGATCTTATAGACCCGAAATGTTCATAAATTATGTTCGCCACCTCGACTTGACCCGGGGTGGGCCTGCTGACCCCGAGATGCCTTATTTGTCCTACTAGGCTCTCTTTTTGGATAAGCTTCGACAAAGAATCTTCGATTTTGAAATTGTCCTCTATGAAATAATGTTCGGAACACTATGATGTAACAAACTATGTTTTGAGCCATACGTACCACTTTGGAAACATTTTGTGAAATAAACTTTCGTACTAACTAATTATTTGACTATTTTGGTTAATGAACTGACTTATGAAGTAATCAAGTTTTGAAAGGCTATTTTAATATACAAAGTGCATTGTTTGTTCACGACTCCGCTCGTGCCCTACTATGACTTCGTTCACTGGTTCCCGGGCCGATTATAATTTGTGCGCTCTATGATGATTCGGCTGTATGCTGTGTTACGGTTCCCCGAGGCCTCGCCATAGGGCCGGGTTCCGTTTGGAGTTATGCTATGATATGGCTGTGATGTGATACGCTCATATGTGTGTGTTCGGGGATGTACGGAGATTTGAACCTTCTGGTGTTACGCTGTGTGTGGCACCAGCGTCGGAGTGGTGACCACGTTCCTGAGCTTTGCATGATTCTGTTTGCATTATGTATATATGTTTTTGATAAACATTTGATATACTGTTCGGCATTTCTCTCCTTTGTATTCTGTTTGCTTTCAGTTGTGGCCTATATTTTTGTACTCCATGCTTTACATACTCAGTACATCTTTCGTACTGACCCCCTTTCTTTGGGGGCTGCGTTTCATGCCCGCAGGTACAGACGCCGGTGATCCACCACTGTAGGCTCCACTTCTGCTATTTCGGAGTACTCCTTTGATTCGGAGTCCACTTTTGGTATATATATATATATCTTTCGCCATGTATATATTTCTGCATATCTGACTATTTGGGTACGGCGGGGCCCTGTCCCGTCATATGATTCTGTCGGTCAGTTTAGAGTTCTGTGGACATGTCTGTGGGTTATGGTCAGTCTGTATGCTTATGTGTATATGTTGTTTGGGCGATCCCATACTCCGAGGCGGGCGGTCCGCATATGTTTATACGTTGCTTTGTTAGCCCTGTGTGGCCTTTGTTGGTGTTTGCTGTGTACAGGGTTATTCTGGATAGTCTGAAAAACAATGGAGACTCTGCCGAATGTTTTCTGGAAATTATCTAAATTTGTAAATACAGCCTTGTCGGCTTCTACTACTTACTTGAACGTATTTGATAGATGGGTTTGGGTGCCCAGATCGGGCACTAGTCACGGCCTACGGGGTTGGGTCGTGACAAAAGTGGTATCAGAGCAGTTTGTCCTCGGAATGTCTACAGGCCGTGTCTCGTAGAGTCTTGTTTATCGATGTGTTGTGCACCACATCTATAAACAGGAGGCTACAGGGCATTTAGGATGTTACTTTCTTTGGAATCTTAGATCGTACGATAGAGTTGTGCTATTAGGATGATTCTGATCTGACCCGTTCTTGTGTTTGCAGTGATGCCTCGGAAGAAGGCAACGGCGGCCCAGAAGGGCAAGGCGAGGATGGGAGAGACTAGTCAGGCACAACGAGCTACCCGGGCTCGTGTCTATGATTTGCCTGAGGTTGTGCCTCGTTCTGAGGGGTTCGCTACACCACCATTGGTACAGCCTGGAGGAGGTCCTTCAGTAGCTCCAGAGGCCCGAGTACCCACTCCCGAGACTCCAGCTCCTCAGCCAGGGGCGGAGGACAGGACTCTGAGGGAGGCTGTACAGTTGCTGACCACATTGGTAGCAGGGCAGGCTCGCAGACGCGAGCGGAGGGACGATGACGATGATGACAGGCGTGACAGCCTGCGGGTTCGAGAGTTCTTATTGTGTGGCCCTCCAGAGTTTTTCGGGTCTAAGCCCGATGAGGACCCCCATGATTTCATTCGGGGGATGCGGCGCTCACTAGACTTGGTCTGGGCTTCAGAGACCGAGTCAGTCGAGTTGGCCTCGCATAGACTTCGGGATGTTGCTGCTCACTGGTATGAGACCTGGGAGTTATCTAGGGGCGAGGGTGCTTCCCCAGCTACTTGGGACGAGTTTGCGACTGCTTTCACCCGCTATTTTCTGCACCCAGAGTTGCGACGTGCGCGGGCTGATCGATTTTTACATCTGCAGCAGAGGGGTCGGAGCGTTCGTGAGTATAATCTGGAGTTTGATTCCCTGGCCCGGTATGCACCTGCCGTAGTAGCAGATATGTCCGATCGGATGCACAGATATGTTATGGGATTGGATCGTTATTTGATCGACGGCTGTATGGCAGTGTCATTGCAGACGGATATGGATATTGCCCGACTTCAGGCTTATGCGATGGGTATGGAGGACCGTCATAGGTCTGATTATTCTAGCAGAGATCGGGACAGGAGGCCGCCCAAGAGGGCTAGGTCCGCGGGATATTCTGGAGATTCTCGAGGTGGACAGCCTCAGCAGCAGCATACAGGCAGACAGCTTCCTCCGTCCGGCCGGAGTAGTCAGTTTGGCGGCAGGAGGGTTGATAGTGCAGGACCGTCTGGGGCCGGTCAGGGCTCCAGGGCGGCAGGTTCATAGGTGTCTAGAGGCCCCAGCCAGGCCAGACCACCCAGACCCCGTTGTTCTCATTGCGGGAAGTCTCATCCTGGGGAGTGCTATCGAGCCACTGGAGCTTGTTTTTCGTGCGGTGGTCAGGGCCATTTTATGCGAGATTGCCCATTGGCTAGCGGTTCTGGTAGTGTGGCTCAGCCGACAGGGTCAGCCGCCGGTTCATCATCTGCTCCATCTGTTGCACGCCCTACAGGGCGAGGTATGCCAGCACCGGCAGGACGCGGTCGAGGCCGCGGTGGCGTTTCAGGTTGTAGCGGTCCCTCGAACCGCATATATGCTTTGGCCAGCCGCCAGGATCAGGAGGCTTCGCCAAACGTCGTCACAGGTACATTACTGGTTTTCTCCAGATCTGTATATGCATTGATTGACCCTGGTTCTACTTTATCGTATATTTCCCCGCTTGTTGCTAGTAAAATTGGGATAGTGTCTAAGCCTATAGAGCCATTTGAGGTAGCTACGCCGGTTGGGGATTTTGTTATAGCAAGGCAGATCTATAGGGATTGTTCTGTGACTATTTATGATCGTTGTACTAAAGCGGATTTGATAGAGTTAGACATGCTCGAGTTTGATGTTATTATGGGCATGGACTGGTTGTCTTCCTGTTATGCTAATGTTGACTGCCAGAAAAAGGTAGTCCGTTTTCAGTTTCCAGGGGAACCAGTTATAGAGTGGTTCGGGTCTACAGCATCACCGAGGGGTAAGTTTATTTCATACCTCAAGGCTAAGAAGATGATCCAGAAGGGTTATATCTATCATTTGGTTCGTGTGCACGGTACTGCAGCTGAGACACCTACCCTTCAGTATGTTCCGGTCGTTAATGAATTCCCAGATGTATTTCCTGACGAGCTTCCTGGCCTTCCGCCTGAGCGGGAGATTGATTTTACTATAGAGTTGATGCCGGATACGCAGCCTATATCTATTCCTCCGTACAGAATGGCACCGGCCGAGTTGAAGGAGTTGAAGGAGCAGCTGAAAGATTTGTTGGATAAGGGCTTTATTAGACCCAGCACATCACCCTGGGGAGCGCCGGTATTATTTGTGAGAAAGAAAGATGGGTCACTGCGGATGTGTATTGATTATCGGCAACTGAATAAGGTGACTATAAAGAATAAATATCCCCTCCCCCGGATTGATGATTTGTTTGATCAGTTGCAGGGTGCTAAATATTTTTCGAAGGTAGATCTGCGCTCATGTTATCATCAGGTGCGAGTGCGAGAATCAGATATCCCGAAGACTGCTTTCAGGACCCGGTACGGGCATTATGAATTTAGAGTTATGTCTTTCGGGTTGACTAATGCTCCAGTGGTATTTATGGATCTCATGAATCGGGTATTTCGGCCTTTCTTCGATATGTTTGTTATTGTGTTCATTGACGATATTCTAATTTACTCGCGATCAGCCGAGGAGCATTCGGATCATTTGAGGATGGTACTTGGTATTCTCCGTCAGCGGAACTTATATGCTAAATTCTCCAAATGTGAATTCTGGTTAACTTCTGTGGCATTCTTGGGCCATATTGTCGGCGTAGACGGTATTCGGGTCGATACGCAGAAGATTGAGGCTGTACAGAATTGGCCCAGGCCTACTACACCGATAGAGGTGCGCAGTTTTCTGGGATTAGCCGGATATTATCGCAGGTTCGTGGAAAATTTTTCTTCTATTGCAGCACCACTGACGAAGCTTACTCTGAAGGCACCGAAATTTCTGTGGACCGATGCCTGCGAGCGCAGCTTCCAGATGTTGAAAGAAAAGTTAGTTTCAGCGCCAGTTTTGACTCTTCCAGAGGGACCAGATGGGTATGTTGTCTATTGTGATGCCTCTGGTATTGGGATAGGTTGTGTGTTGATGCAGCACGGTCGAGTCATAGCCTATGCTTCCCGGCAGCTCAGACCGCACGAGAAGAATTATCCCACTCATGATCTTGAGTTGGCCGCAGTGATTCATGCTTTGAAGATTTGGCGGCATTATTTATATGGGGTCCATGTCGAAATTTATACGGACCATAAGAGTCTCCAGTATATTTTTAAGCAGAAAGAATTGAATTTGCGGCAGAGAAGATGGCTTGAGTTACTGAAGGATTATGACGTTGATATTCTGTACCATCCGGGGAAAGCCAATGTGGTAGCGGATGCACTTAGCCGCAAATCTATGGGCAGCTTGGCTGATGTGCCATCTGGTAAGAAAGATTTGGTTCGTGATATTCATCAGCTGGCCAGCCTTGGAGTTCGTCTGGCAGATTCTGGAGATTCTGGGATTTCTGTTCGTGCAGTTGCTGAATCATCTATTATAGCAGAGGTAAAGCAGCGTCAGTTCGAAGATCCTATTCTGGTTCAGTACAGAGATGTGGCCCTTAATAAAGACAAGACTCCGTTTGAAATTTCACCTGAGGGGGTATTATTATATGAAGGCAGATTCTGTGTTCCGGATGTTGCAGGCTTACGACGACAAATCATGGGCGAGGCGCATAATGCACAGTATTCTGTTCATCCTGGTTCCACTAAAATGTATCATGATCTCAGGTGTTTGTATTGGTGGGACGGTGTGAAGAAAGATATTGCCGAGTTCGTTAGTCAGTGCCCGAATTGTCAGCAAGTTAAAATTGAACACCAGAAGCCCGGTGGGTTATTACAGGAGATGGAAATTCCAGCCTGGAAATGGGATATGATTAATATGGATTTCGTTGTTGGGTGACCGCGCACTCCACGCAGGTATGATTCTATTTGGGTTATTGTTGACAGATTGACGAAATCAGCCCACTTTCTCCCAGTCCGGACTACGTATTCGGCTGAGGACTATGCTAGATTGTATATCAGAGAGATAGTCAGACTTCACGGAGTCCCTATATCCATTATTACTGATCGAGGTGCCCAGTTTACGGCAAATTTCTGGAGGTCATTTCAGGAGGGATTGGGGACTCAGGTGAGCCTCAGTACAACTTTTCATCCTCAGTCCGACGGGCAGGCCGAGGCACTATTCAGACGCTGGAAGATATGTTACGGGCCTGCGTTATTGATTTCAGGGGCAGCTGGGATGATCATTTGCCGCTTATTGAGTTTGCCTATAATAACAGTTATCACTCCAGCATTCAGATGGCACCGTATGAAGCCCTTTGTGGCAGAAAATGCAGATCTCCTATTGGTTGGTTCGACGTGGGCAAGACTAAGTTAATCGGGCCAGATGTGATCCAGGAAGCAGTAGATAAGGTAAAGCTTATTCGGGAGCGATTATTGGCTGCTCAGAGTCGACAGAAAGCTTATGCAGACAGACGACGTCGGCCGTTATAGTTCCAGATTAGCGACTGGGTGTTTCTGAAGGTGTCGCCCATGAAGGGTGTCATGAGATTCGGTAGAAAGGGTAAGTTGAGCCCGCGGTATATCGGGCCGTATCAGATCATTCGGAAGATAGGCGAGGTCGCCTATGAGCTAGACTTACCATCCGATTTGGAGGCCGTACACCCGGTATTTCATGTGTCTATGCTGCGAAAATGTATTGGGGATCCTTCCAGGATATTCCCAGTGGAGGATATTCAGGTAGCGGAGCATTTGTCTTATGAAGAGCAGCCTGTAACTATTCTTGATCGGCAGGTCAGGAGACTACGCACTAAGGAAGTGCCTTCTGTTAAAGTCCTGTGGCGCAACAACAATCGGGAAGAGATGACTTGGGAGGCGGAGGACGAGATGAAGAAGAAATACCCCCACTTGTTTCCTGCACCCACAGGTAATTTAAACCTTCAAATTTGTTGTATTGATTGGCGAATGAATTGTGTGTGCTATAAAGGGAGACTCCCCCGTTATATTATAAGACTAATTTAACATTCGGGGACGAATGTTCTTAAGGGGGGGAGAATGTTATATCCCGTGTTTTCGCATAATTGGAAATCGTGAAAATAATTAAGACTTGTATGTTATAAGGAAATAATTTGATTTTAGTTAACATGACTTTGTTGATTGCGAAATTATTGGTGTAAATACATTGGGGAAGGCCGAGGGTAAGTTTGGAACTTCGGAAATTAGTTTCGGGAATTACAAAACGAGCCTTCAACGAATTGGGCCAAAAAAAAATTGGAACAAAATTTGAGCCCAAGTGTAAGGGGTGCCGGCCAAGGCTTGGCCCAAGCCCCATTTTAAGTGGTCATGTGATTACCACATGACCCTTAATCAAGTATATAGCATCCTTAGCTATTAGAATGTTCAAGAAACAAAAATTAAAACCATTGAGCTCCAAAAAAAAAGGCTCTCGGCCGAAACCCCATAGAAGAGAAAAGAAAATTTTCTAGCCTTGATCTTAGTCTCAAAAATCTTGTTCTTCCCATATTTGTAGAGTACTCAAGACGCTCTTCAACGGGATACAATTAGTTTGGCGAAAGGAGCGCGTTTGCGGCAAGTCGGAAATTCAAGTAAAGGTATGAATTTTGCTATTCTAATGTTATGGAATTGGTATGAATGTGTTAAGGATGGAGAATAGACGAGAATCTCATAGTTTTGATGTGTGTGCAAAGCCGTGTGTGTGTGTGTGTTTGGTGTTGTAGCCGTGACCTATGGGAAGTGCAAAGCCATGTGAATTTAATCTTGTGTAGTTGTTTGTTGCGTTGTTGTGACCTTTATAACGTAAACGAATGTTTAATGAATTGAATTGGTGTTGGAAAATGATTTCGGAACATTATGGGAAAGTATATACCTTTGGTATATTTGTGTATATCATTGTATATCTATGATATTAAGGCTTTAAATGTGACTTATGGTTGTTGTTAATGAATTTGGAATGAAACAATGTAAGTTGGAATGTTCGTCGGAATTTTTGATGTTTCGGGCGAAATATGGAAAGTAAGGAACTTCTTGAAATTATGTATAGTGTTTGGAACATAATTGGGATGTGATTGAATAATCTTGAATGATTGAATGAATACAATAATGTGGACATAAGTTTGGAATTGTGAAGTTTGAATGAAAGTTGCCAACTTTTATAGTAAAGACGAATATTGAAGTTAGAATGATTTAGTGTGGTTTATGTTGTTTGTGACGTTTGGGTTGTTGTTGTTGATGTTTATTGAGCCGAGCTAAGTCTCGGGGGTGTTAGATATATAGGGGAAGTGCTCCCGAAATTTCAGTAGGCAAAAAATGAATTTAAGGGCATTTTTAAGCTTAAGAATCTCTAATTGGTAACTTTGACCATTTGTAGATTTTGGACGAAACGGGATTTGATTTTGGGGTGAGCATAAGACGTTTCTAAGGTATGTAAAGCTTCCCACTTCTTCTTTTGGCATGTCTTAGTATGTTAGGTTGATATCGGAACCCCGGGAGCAATTCTGCTCCTCGAAATCCGATTTAGAAAATGGCTACTATTCATTCAATTCAATTGAAGCCTAATGTTCCTATTTTGGCTAGAAAGCAATCAAACGTCCGAAACTTATGCAAATGCAATCGTATTACTTTGAAATCTTTAGATATGATCTTATAGACCCGAAATGTTCATAAATTATGTTCGCCACCTCGACTTGACCCGGGGTGGGCCCGCTGACCCCGAGATGCCTTATTTGTCCTACTAGGCTCTCTTTTTGGATAAGCTTCGACAAAGAATCTTCGATTTTGAAATTGTCCTCTATGAAATAATGTTCGGAACACTATGATGTAACAAACTATGTTTTGAGCCATACGTACCACTTTGGAAACATTTTGTGAAATAAACTTTCGTACTAACTAATTATTTGACTATTTTGGTTAATGAACTGACTTATGAAGTAATCAAGTTTTGAAAGGCTATTTTAATATACAAAGTGCATTGTTTGCTCACGACTCCGCTCGTGCCTTACTATGACTTCGTTCACTGGTTCCCGGGCCGGTTATGATTCGTGCGCTCTATGATGATTCGGCCGTATGCTGTGTTACGGTTCCCCGAGGCCTCGCCATAGGGCCGGGTTCCGTTTGAAGTTATGCTGTGATATGGCTGTGATGTGATACGCTCATATGTGTGTGTTCGGGGATGTACGGAGATTTGAACCTTCTGGTGTTATGCTGTGTGTGGCACCAGCGTCGGAGTGGTGACCACGTTCCTGAGCTTTGCATGATTCTGTTTGCATTATGTATATATGTTTTTGATAAACATTTGATATATTGTTCGGCATTTCTCTCCTTTGTATTCTGTTTGCTTTTAGTTGTGGCCTATATTTTTGTACTCCATGCTTTACATACTCAGTACATCTTTCGTACTGACCCCCTTTCTTCGGGGGCTGCGTTTCATGCCCGCAGGTACAGACGCCGGTGATCCACCACTGTAGGCTCCACTTCTGCTATTTCGGAGTACTCATTTGATTCGGAGTCCACCTTTGGTATATATATATATCTTTCGCCATGTATATATTTCTGCATATCTGACTATTTGGGTACGGCGGGGCCCTGTCCCGTCATATGATTCTGTCGGTCAGTTTAGAGGTCTGTGGACATGTCTGTGGGTTATGGTCAGTCTGTATGCGTATGTGTATATGTTGTTTGGGCGATCCCATACGCCGAGGCGGCCGGTCCGCATATGTTTATACGTTGCTTTGTTAGCCCTGTGTGGCCTTTGTTGGTGTTTGCTGTGTACAGGGTTATTCTGGATAGTCTGAAAAACAAAGGAGACTCTGCCGAATATTTTCTGGAAATTATCTAAATTTGTAAATACAGCCTTGTCGGCTTCTGCTACTTACTTGAACGTATTTGATAGATGGGTTTGGGTGCCCAGATCGGGCACTAGTCACGGCCTACGGGGTTGGGTCGTGACATTCGTATACATGTCCTTATTCGTATTCCTATACATAGTCTTTTCACATTCATATTCATATTATATACATAGTCATTTCATATACATAGCATTTACATAGCATAACCGACCTCATGGGATCGGTGTCTTATACATACTTGGCCAACCAAGGCTCAAGGTCATACATACCTAGCCCTACCAAGGCATCAGGGTTATCCGTACCCTCTGCAGAGGTGTGCGCGCGTTACGTAATCGTATACATACTTTATACATAATCATATACATATATATCCTACCCGGCGTTATAAGCTCGGGGTATCACTATAGCCATTCATAGGCACATATACATATATCATAGCTCGTAAGCATCTTTAATCTCATTTTACTCTCATCATCATTTCTATCCTCATCACTATCGTTACATCTACATGTTGGACTTACTCGTCAAGCGAGGAACATAGTATAATCATAGTACATATCAAGCGTCGTGAGCTTATGAGCTCGGAATGCCAACCATGTGGAGACAATATACTCATATAGAGGAATTTAGGAATTTGGCCAAGAACCATGCCTTATGAAAGAAGGGTTAGCCTTACATACCTTTCCGTCGAACTATTCTACACTTGCACGTTCCCTTCCAATGCTAGCGTTTATACCTTCATTAATGTCATAACAATGGCCATTAGTCATTCACATTAACCACATTATCTTGATTCCTCAATTTGCCTCTAATTCACCCACATTCATGATTATAACACCCATCTTCGTCCATTCGTCTAAAGTGTTTAGTTCATGATCTTAATACCATTTATAACACATTCATATCACAACACAACAACATTCATAACTCAATTCAAACTATTTCTCAAAATGTCACTATTCATCATTCATGACCTAGATGACCACATTTTCTACAATCCATGTATTTTAATTCTTCAATACCTTAAACATCTTGTAAAAATCATGAATCTTACCTTAGAAGTTGTAGGAACAAGCTTTGGTTGATAATACTCTTCTTTGAGCAAAACCCTAGTTTTTCTCCATTTGGATTTCTTGACTTGGATGATCCTTGATGACTCCCTTATCCTTGATTCACTTGTCTTAATGTTATGGATGACTTATAATCCTTTGAAACTCATATAATAAATGTAGAGAGATGTTCTAAAGAGAAATGGTGTAATGTTGTAAATGAAATAAGACAAGTCTTGATCCTCATATTTAATAAATTAAAAAATCTGTGCTGGGTGAACAGTGGTCGTCCATGGAGGTTTACGGTCCGTATTTCAGTTTACGGACCGTCCCTCGTGGTCGTTTTTAAGCTTAAGCAGAACCAGTAACTTTGGCCTGCATGCATGGTGATTTACGACCATGGTTTACGGGCCGTAAATCACTTTACGGTCCGTCCACCAGGTCGTATTTTAGCCATTTCCTCAGCGGGCAGAAAGTTGAAGTTGGACATGCCAGTTTATGACGTCAAGTTTACGGACCGTATTGCACTTTACGGTCCATATTTTGCACAATACGACCGCTGGACAGTTTTGCCAACTTTCAATTTTTCTCATTTCTCGACTTTTCATTCTAATCATCCACATCCCTTTACATACATTTCCCATGAAACATTATACACCCGCACTCCTCGCACACATCATTAGTTCATTCACTTGCGTACCAACGAGAAATTTTCTGAGGTGTAACATTCTACCCCCCTTAGGAACATTCGTCCTCGAATGTTAAAGGCTTGTGGAATTCTATAAAAATTTTGCCAGAGTTGCCTCTGTAATGTGGCACTACCACCCTGTCACAAAAACCCACAATAACAATGCCTCACAGGGCAATAATACAACAGCACTAGAAATTTGGCCACACACGACCTGAACGTATAAAAGGGAAAACATGCATACCTTATGATTTTGACGTCTCATCTTGGACCTCTTCCAAGGGCCGAAATAAATGTGGTTATTTGGATCGCATATTCTCTTCTGCTTCCCATTTCATTTCCTCTCGATTGTTATTTCTCCACAGCACTTTAATTGAGGCCACTTCTTTGTTTTTAAGCCTCCGTACTTGCCTGTCTAATATGGCAATGGGCATTTCATCATATGTTAACTTTTCTGTCACTTGAATATCATTCACTGGGACGATCCTCGTAGGATCGCAAACACACTTCCGAAGCATCGAGACATGAAATATTGGATGGACTGACTCCAAATCTGGAGGTAGATCTAGCTCATCGGCCACTTTGCCTATTTTGCGTATAATCTCATAGGGTCCGATATACCGGGGACTGAGCTTCCCCTTTTTGCCAAATCTCATAACGCCTTTCATTGGCGATACTTTCAAGAATACCCAATCCTTAACTTGGAACTCTAAGTCCCTTCGACGATTATCTGCATAGGACTTCTGGCGACTTTGAGCCGCTAACAATCGATCTTGTATAAGCTTGACTTTCTCTATTGCTTGCTGGACCAAATCTGGCCCTATCAACTTGGCTTCTCCGATTTCAACCCACCCAATTGGGGATCTACACTTTCTCCCATATAGAGCTTCATACGGTGCCATTTGAATGCTAGAATGGTAACTGTTATTGTAAGCAAACTCAATGAGTGGAAAATGGTCATCCCAATTTCCTCCAAAATCTATCATACATGCCCGTAACATATCTTCAAGAGTCTGAATAGTACGTTCAGCATGCCAATCGGTCTGTGGGTGAAATGTCGTGCTTAGGCGCACTTGGGTCCCTAAAACTTCTTGGAAAGACCCCTAAAACTTGGCTGTAAACTGAGTTCCTCTATCGGAGATAATAGATACCGGAACGCCATGGAGTCTCACTATCTCTTTAAGATAAAGCTTGGCATAATCTTCTGCCATATAGGTCGTTCTGACCGATAATAAATGCGCTGACTTTGTGAGCTTATCCACGATCACCCATATAGAATCATATTTACGTCGAGAACGGGGTAACCCTGTAATGAAATCCATATTAATCACTTCCCACTTCCAAGTTGGGATTTCTATAGCTTGCAATAAGCCACCCGGCTTTTGGTGTTCTATCTTCACTTGTTGGCAATTAGGACACTGAGCTACAAATTCTGCTACGTCTTTCTTCATCCCATTCCACCAATATATAGTCTTCAGATCATGATACATTTTCGTCGCTCCGGGGTGAATGGAGTAACGGGAACAATGAGATTCTCTCAAAATCTGATGGTGTAGACCTGCCACATCGGGAACACATAACCTGCCTCGACATCGGAGAACTCCGTCTTCCGAAATGTCAAATGATGACCCCTCCTTCTGAGGGAGTGTATCTCTGTACTGCATTAGCATGAGATCCTCATATTGTCGCTCTTTTACTTCCGCTACTAATAATGAAACTGCTGAATTCTGAATAGTAGCTCCGCTGCTACCTGAGTCCACCACTCGGACTCCTAGGCTAGCTAACTGCTGAAGATCACGAGCCATCTCTTTCTTTTCTGGTCGTACCTCACTTAGACTTCCCATCGACCTACGGCTAAGAGCATCAGCCACAACATTTGCCTTTCCGGGGTGGTATAGGATTTCAACATCATAGTCTTTTAGCAACTCTAGCCATTGTCGTTGCCGCAAATTCAACTCTTTCTGCTTGAAGATGTACTGGAGACTCTTATGATCTGTATAAATATCCACGTGGACACCATATAAGTAATGTCTCCATATCTTTGAAGCATGGACCACCGCAGCCAATTCTAAGTAATGGGTAGGATAATTCTGCTCATGTTTCCGTAATTGTGTAGAAGCATACGCAATCACCTTACCACTTTGCATCAATACACAGCCTAGCCCGACGTCTGAAGCATCACAATAAATAACATATCCTTCCAATCCCTCTGGAAGTGTCAAGACTGGGGCTGAAGTCAGTCGGTTTGCCAACTCTTGGAAACTACGCTCGCAAGCATCTGTCCATTGAAACTTAGCTGACTTCTGAGTCAACTTGGTGAGCGGTGCAGAAATAGAAGAGAAACCCTCAACAAATCTTCTGTAATAACCGGCTAAGCCCAAAAAGCTACGAACCTCCGTAGGGGTCGTGGGCCTTGGCCAGGTCTTCACGGCCTCAATATTTTGGCTATCCACTCGAATACCTTCAGCTGCAACAATGTGGCCCATAAATGCCACTGAGTTCAACCAAAACTCGCATTTGGAAAACTTCGCGAATAACTCTCGAGTTAGAAGAACTCCAAGGACAACACGCAAGTGATCCGCATGTTCTGCCTCGGATCTAGAATACACTAGGATATCATCGATGAATACAATCACGAATAAATCCAGAAAAGGCCTGAATACATTGTTCATTAAGTCCATAAACACTGCCGATGCATTAGTTAGCCCAAACGACATTACTCGAAACTCGAAATGGCCATATCTTGTTATGAAAGCTGTCTTAGGGATATCCTTCTCCCTAACTCTTACTTGGTGATACCCGGACCTCAAATCAATCTTTGAAAACCATTTGGCACCTTGCAATTGATCAAATAAATCATCAATCCTCGGGAGGGGATACTTGTTCTTAATTGTCACTTTATTCAATTGCCGATAATCAATGCACATTCTCAAAGAGCCATCCTTCTTCCGGACGAACAATACGGGTGCTCCCCACGGGGATGAACTAGGCCTAATGAAGCCTTTTTCAAGCAGGTTTTTTAATTGCTCCTTCAACTCTTTCAACTCTGCGGGTGCCATCCTATAGGGAGGAATAGATATAGGTTTAGTGTCTGGCAACACATCAATCGCAAAATCTATCTCTCGTTCAGGAGGAAGGCCTGGAAGCTCTTCCGGGAACACATCCGAAAATTCGTTCACTACCGGAACTGACTGAAGAGTCGGCGACTCAGCTTCTACATCTTGAACTCACACTAGGTGATAAATACACCCTTTCGTTATCATCTTCCTTGCCTTTAGATAGGAAATAAACCTACCTTTCGGTGATGCCGCATTCCCTTTCCATTCTAAGACTGGTTCTCCCAGAAACTGGAAACGAACCATCTTCATTCGGCAATCAACATTGGCGTAACAAGAAGCCAACCAATCCATGCCCATAATAACGTCAAAATCTACCATTTCTAGCTCATGAAAATCAATCATGGTACGACGATCACAAATCACAATCACACATTTCCTATATACTCGGCTAGCTATTACCGATTCACCCACGGGTGTAGACACCTCAAAAGGTTTGGTAGACTCCGGCTCAATTATAAATCGGCCCGCAATATATGGAGTAACATATGATAATGTGAAGCCCGGATCAATCAAAGCATATACATCATGAGAAAATACCGATAATATACCTGTGACCACATCAGGAGAAGACTCAAGATCTTGGCGTCCAGCCAAAGCATAAATACGGTGCTGAGGACCGCTAGTACTGGGAGCTCTGCCCCTACCCCTACCATGGCCGACTGGCGCATGTGAACCTGGCCCCGTAGGGCATACAGATGCCGAAGATCCGACTACCGACCCTGATGGCTGGGTCCTACCTCTACCCTGTACTGAGGGGCAATTACGTATAATATGGCCTGGCCGACCACATGAATACCAAGCGTCTGAACCTAATCGGCACTGACCCCAATGCAACTTTCCACACTGAGAACATCGTGGTATGGGTGGCCTTGGCAGGCCTGAATCACCTCTAAACTGAGACCCCGAATAACCCTGACTCGGCTCGGAACGAGTAGATCTGTCAAATCTCTGCCCCGTGAACTATGGAGGTGTACTGGTCATAGAATAGCCTGAATGGCTGGGAAACTGCTGTTGTGTCCGCCCCTGGACTCGCTCCTCGAACCCGAAGGTCTGGCCTTCTTGTTATGGCTCCTATCCTACTCACGTTCATTTCTTCGCTGCTGTAGGTGTTCCTCTAATTCCTGAGCATGTGCCTGAATGCGTGCAATGTCCATGCCATCCTGAAGGGACGCAGTTAAGCATTTATCCATCAAGTGTGGCCCTAGGCCTTTCACAAACCGGTGCACCCGATCGCCCATATCTGCTACCATGGCCGAAGCATACCTAGCCAAGGAATTGAAGCGGAGACTATACTCTGTAGCACTCATGCTACCTTGCCTTAGATTCAAGAATTTATCGGCCCTAGCTCGCCGAACTTCTGGAGGCATGTAGTGACGGAGAAAAGCATCGACAAACTCTTGCCATACTGGCGGAGGTGCATTGACTCCCCGCGAAGCCATCCAAACCGTATACCACTGGATTGAGACATCCCTCAATCTGTATGACGCTAGCACCACCGATTCGGTGTCTGAAGCATGTATCAACCGGAGCGTCCTTAGCATACCATCAATAAAGTCCTGGGGATCCTCCTCCAGTTTCGACCCAAAGAATTCCGGGGGTTTCAAAGCAATGAAGTCACGGGCCCTTGCACTAACAGTCCTGTCACCTTGCCCTGCGTTTGGCCTCTGAGTCTGGGCCGCAACCAACTGAGTCAACAAATTAATGGCCTCTCTTACGTCTTGGCCCAAAGCATTCGGTGGAGGAGCTGGAGCTGGGGCTGAGGCTCCCACGTGCTCCTCAGTAATAGGCACTGTCTGGGAGGACTGAGATTGAGCCGCACTCTGGGACTCATCTTCCTCTACTACCGGTGGCGGTGCTCTTTCAGCCCGTTTTTCTGCCACCGTCTTGCCCTTTTGGGCTGCTGTAGCCTTTTTCTTTTTAGGCATCTCTGAAATACACAACACACGATTTAGCAACAAGAATTTCTTACATCATAGCTCTATCGCACGATTCTTATGAAGAAAGAAGGTCATATATTCCTAAGATATCCGTAGCTTCTCGTTTATAAGTGTGGCGCGCAACACATCCATAACCAAGATTCTACTAGACACGGCTCGTAGACACATCCTAGGACTGAACAACTCTGATACCACTTTTGTCACGACCCGACTTGGGGCCGCTACGAGCACCCGGTGCTAACCCACCCGAGCACCCTCTTAGCTTACTCTTATACTTACATCTAGGTGAGCCACATAATTATACATGCATTTCCATTCATTCGTCAACTAGTCCCATATGGACAACCGCACATTTATATCATCATAGGCATTCATGCCACATCAATATACATGGGCCAACGTGGCCGACAAAATCATATACTAAACATAGGCCGACAAGGCCAAACACATCTACCGACACACACACATGTCTACGAGCCTCTAAGAGTATAACATATCACATTAGCGGGACAGGACCCCGCTATGCCCATAATTATATACACAAAAGATTGAGTACCCTAAAGATATGGCACCGAAGGAAATGGAGCTCTCTATGAAATCTCCGAATAAGCAGCTAAGGATCAAATCTATCTCCCTGCGCACCTGCGGGCATGACGCAGCGTCCACAAACAAAAGGACGTCAGTATGAAGAATGTACTGAGTACGTAAAGCATGATCAACATCAATATAGAAGCATAATAGATATCATATGAAGATAGCATAGGAGGGGAGACAGTAATATCATCATCATGTCGCTTACTTGCATACACCGTCGTTCGTATCCCATAATAATTCTTGTACCATACTTGTGCTCATATTCGTATACATGTCCTTATTTGTATTCCTATACATAGTCTTTTCACATTCATATTCATATTATATACATAGTCATTTCATATACACAGCATTTACATAGCATACCCGACCTCATGGGATCGGTGTCTTATACATACTTGGCCAACCAAGGCTCAAGGTCATACATACCTGGCCCTACCAAGGCATCAGGGTTTTTTGTACCCTCTGCAGAGGTGTGCGCGCGTTACGTAATCGTATACATACTTTATAAATAATCATATACATATATATCCTACCCGGCGTTATAAGCTCGGGGTATCACTATAGCCCTTCATAGACACATATACATATATCATAGCTCGTAAGCATCTTTAATCTCATTTTACTCTTATCATCATTTCTATCCTCATCACTATCGTTACATCTACATTATGGACTTACTCGTCAAGCGAGGAACATAGTATAATCATAGTACATATCAAGGGTCGTGAGCTTATGAGCTCGAAATGCCAACCATGTGGAGACAACATACTCATATAGAGGAATTTAGGAATTTGGCCAAGAACCATGACTTATGAAAGAAGGGTTAGCCTTACATACCTTTCCGTCGAACTATTCTACACTTGCACGTTCCCTTCCAATGCTAGCGTTTATACCTTCATTAATGTCATAACAATGGCCATTAGTCATTCACATTAACCACATTATCTAGATTCCTCAATTTGCCTCTAATTCACCCACATTCATGATTATAACAACCATCTTCGTCCATTCGTCTAAAGTGTTTAGTTCATGATCTTAATACCATTTATAACACATTCATATCACAACACAACAACATTCATAACTCAATTCAAACTATTTCTCAAAATGTCACTCTTCATCATTCATGACCTAGTTGACCACATTTTCTACAATCCATGTATTTTAATTCTTCAATACCTTAAACATCTTGTAAAAATCATGAATCTTACCTTAGAAGTTGTAGGAACAAGTTTTGGTTGATAATACTCTTCTTTGAGCAAAACCCTAGTTTTTCTCCATTTGGATTTCTTGACTTGGATGATCCTTGATGACTCCCTTATCCTTGATTCACTTGTCTTAATGTTATGGATGACTTATAATCCTTAGAAACTCATATAATAAATGTAGAGAGAAGTTCTAATGAGAAATGGTGTAATGTTGTAAATGAAATAAGACAAGTCTTGATCCTCATATTTAATGAATTGAAAAATCTGTGCTGGGTGAACAGTGGTCGTCCATGGAGGTTTACGGTCCGTATTTCAGTTTACGGACCATCCCTCGTGGTCGTTTTTAAGCTTAAGCAGAACCAATAACTTTGGCTTGCATGCATGGTGATTTACGACCATGGTTTACGGGCCGTAAATCACTTTACGGTCCGTCCACCAGGTCGTATTTTAGCCATTTCCTCAGCTAGCAGAAAGTTGAAGTTGGACATGCCAGTTTACGACGTCAAGTTTACGGACCGTATTGCACTTTACGGTCTGTATTTTGCACTATACGACCACTGGGCAGTTTTGCCAACTTTCAATTTTTCTCATTTCTCGACTTTTCATTCTAATCATCCACATCCCTTTACATACATTTCCCATGAAACATTATACACCCGCACTCCTCGCACACATCATTAGTTCATTCACTTGCGTACCAACGGGAAATTTTCCGAGGTGTAACAATTCCAATCTCCAGAAGAGGTTCATGATGATACGCCGAGATTATAAGGTATGTATGCTTACTTTTTATGTTCTTGGTCATGTGTGGCCATAGATGTGTTGATATTGTGATGTAGCCCTGTGAGGCGATGATATTGTGGGCTGCTGTGAAAGGTTGGTAGTGCCAGATTACAGAGGAAACTCTGGCGAAATTTTCCTAGAATCTCCGCTGACTTAACATTCGAGGACGAATGTTCCAAAAGGGGGGGGGGGGGGGGAAGAATGTTACACCTCGGAAAAGTCCCCGTACATGTACAATGAATAGACCAACGAAGGACATGAGTGTGTGACATTTTACTAAGTAGGGAATGATGATTCATGAAGTTTTTGGAAATAAGAAAGTTGTAGAATTTCAATTCAGCCAGTGGTCGTAAAACAGAATACGGCCCGAAAAGTGATTTACGGACCGTATACTGCCATCGTCCTCCAACGTTCCAAAAATTTCAACTTTCTGTCCAATGCTTAAATGGTAAAATACGACCCAGTTTACGGACCGTAAACTGAAATACGGCCCGTAAACTGTGGCCGTAAACCATCATGACCTTCAGCAAACCTTTCTGTTTTTGATATGCTTAAATAAGACCACGTTATACGGCCTGTAAACTAGTATACGTTCCGTAAACTGTGGTTTACGACCACTGTACACCCCGACTGCTGTTCATTAAAAATTAGATTTTGAGTTATTAAAAAGGGACCCTAAGCTCATTTTATTTCATTTCTCATCTCCACAATTCAAGAACACTCTAGAATATTCTCCAAACACTTCATCCAAGAGAATCAAAGGAACATCAAGATCAACAACATTAAATCCATGAAGCCAAGTGTATGAAACTCAAGTGAAGTTCATCCAAACCAAGAAATCTCAAAGGAGGTGAAGTAGGGTTTTGTGAAAGACGAAGGAATTCCACTCTAGATTTATTCCACCATCATCTAAGGTAAGTTTCATGACTTTATCATGTTGTTTAAAGTATTGGAAAGCTAAGACACTTGAATTGTAGCAAGACATAGCAAATGGACCATTATTGAGTAAATAGTGCCATAATTGGGTGATAGCTAGGCTGGATCGTGAATGTTGGTGTGCTATGATTATGAATACGTTATAAATGACGTATAGACCATGGAGTAGGTGTGAAGTATGCGAAATTACGATGATGAGCTAAAACCAATGAAGGTGGACAAATTGGAGAAAATGGTGGATTTTGCTTAAGGTATAAATATGACGATTGTTGATACGATATTGTAAGTGTTGTTGTAAGTGTTTTGGAGTTGAAACGAGACATGAGAAAAGTGGTAGAAACAAAGGAAACGCTGCCCAATTGTCCTTAGAAATAACGACACGTTTTTATAGTCGATTAACTAATACTAATTTGAATTCTCTCGTGAAGGTAGCGACGTGATATCGAAGGAGATCAAGTGGACGATAGCCTAGCTGAATGACAAAGGTATGTGAGGCTAGTCCTTTCCTTCTTATGGCATGAATCCTATAACATAAATTCTTTTCCTCTTCATGAGTTCATGTATTCCGAAGAAAGCTAAAAAGCCTATATCTATAAATGTCTATATAAGATAAGAGATATAATACTATGATGCCATAATGATAGAGATGTTACTTATTGCTTACACTCACCTTATGTGCTACTTCCTTCAAGGTGAGGTAGAATGTCGATAATTGCTCCATAATATAATTGGGGGATCACGACCTTACATCACCCCGATAAAGTATAGTTGCTCTTGAACCTTATGCATGCATGATTATATTACTATTACACCGTGCCTATTTGGCCGAACAGTCACCGCCACGGCAGGCAGCTACACGTATACACCAAGGCCATATGGCATGGGCAGACACCACTAGTGGGCGGCATGAGATGATACCCCGGACGCGGGAGGCCTGGACGCGGGCTATTGTTATTGATTACCACACCGTTCCGATATGGACGGGCAGCTTACATACTATGCATATATGATATGATGATGAGTATGAGTAAGACAGCATGCATTACTTCTCTTATGATTTTCATTCAGATCCAGATGTTTCATATTGATGTTCTCATTATATTAATGTTGTCTTCCTTCATTGTTTATGCCTCTCATACTTAGTACAATATTCGTACTGACGTCCGTTTTCTTTGGACGATGTGTTCATGACCACAGGTAGACAGGGAGGTAAGCTTGATCCAGATCCATAGTAGCTGTCAGCTGATTGAGAGCACTCCATTGTTCGGAGGTGCTTGTGATTCTCCTTTTGGTATATATGCATATTTTGGGCACGACGGAGTCTTGGTCCGTCTATATATATACAGTCTGTTAGTAGAGGCTCGTAGATACGCAGTGTGGGATAGATGGTCTCACAAGATGTTATTATATGTATATATTATTTTGATGGCCGAGAGGCAAATGTATATAAAGCATTTATATTTCTATCTAAAATATGTTTTTCCTATAATTCGTGTATGAAGTTGATAAAAGGGCCTTAAGTAAGTAAGATGAGTGGTAGAGCGAGTGGTGCTCGGTGGCTAGCCCTGGGTACCCGTCGCGGCCCCTAGCTGGGTCGTGACAGTGACAAAAGTGGTCCCAGGAGTAACAAAAATGTATCATGATCTTAAATCTATATATTGGTGGAATGGGATGAAGAAATATATAGAGAAATTTGTAGCTCAATGTCCCAACTATCAGCAGGTGAAAATTGAGCACCAAAAGCAGGGCGGATTGTTGCAAGCTATTGATATTCCAACTTGAAAATGGGAAGTAATTAACATGGACTTCATTATAGGCTTATCCCGTTCTCGACGTAAGTATCATTCTATATGGGTAATTCTGGATAGACTCACGAAGTCAGCTCATTTCTTATCGGTCAGAACAACATATGTGGCAGAAGATTATGCAAAGCTTTATGTTAAAGGGATAGTGTGACTTCACGGTGTTCCCGTGTCTATTATCTCAGAGAGAGGGACTCAGTTTACTGCTAATTTTTGAAAATCTTTCCAAGAAGGTGTGGGGACTCAGGTGAGTCTTAGCACGGCGTTTCACCCGCAGACTGATGTTCAAGCTGAACGTACCATTCATACCCTTGAGGATATGTTACGACATGTATATTGGATTTTGTAGGTGGTTGGGATGATCACTTACCATATATTGAATTTCCTTATAACAATAGCTATCATTCTAGCATCTAGATGGCCCCGTATGAGGCTTTATATGGGCGAAAGTGTAGATCTCCAATTGGGTTGTTTGACATAGGAGAGACCAAATTGATAGGGCCAAACTTGGTCCAACAAGCTATAGAGAAAGTCAATCTTATACAGGATCGGTTATTAACAGCTCACAGTCGCCAAAAGTCCTATGCGGATAATCGTTGAAGGGACTTAGAGTTCCAAGTGAAAGATTGGGTATTCTTAAAGGTGTCGCCAATGAAGGGCGTTATGAGATTTGGTAAAAAGGGGAAGCTTAGTCCCCGGTACATTGGACCTTATGAGATTGTACACAAGGTAGGCAAAGTGGCTTACAAATTAGATCTACCTCCTAATTTGGAGTTAGTTCACCCAGTTTTCCATGTATCGATGCTTCGTAAGTGCATCGGAGATCCTTCTAGAATTGTACCAATATATGATGTGCAAGTTACCCAACAATTGTATTATGAAGAAGTCCCCATTGCCATTTTAGATAGGCAAGTACGGAAGCTCTGAACCAAAGAGGTAGCCTCAGTAAAAGTTTTATGGAGAAATAATAATAAAGAGGAAATGACTTGGGAAGCCGAAGAAGATATGAAGTTCAGGTACCCGCATTTATTTTCACCTTCAGATGAGACTCAAGTAGAGACGCCATCATCCTCAGGTATGTATTGTTTTTCTTGATGTTTTTCCTAGTCGTGTATGGCCATGGTTATTGATGTTATTGTGTAGCCCTGTGTGGCGATGTATTTTGGGTTGCTGTTGCAGGATGGTAGGGTCATATTATAGGGGAAACTCTGGAAATTTTTTTATAGAATTCCCAAGCACCTAACATTCGAGGACGAATGTTCCTAGGGGGGGGGGAGAGAATGTTACACCTCGGAAATTCCGGATGTGTTGCCTTGTGGATAGGCTAGTATGAGCTTAGGATTATTATGAAATCCTCATGAGATTAAGGGAAGTATTGGAGAGCTTAAGGTGCATACTATAAGATTTCGAGTCATACGAATATGTGAAGTTTAGTTTGTTGAAGGAAGTTAAGCGTAAGTCGTGTTCGGAAGGTCTCCACTATATTTGAGCTAATATTTATTTAGGATTATCCTGAGGGGATGATATAGGGCCTATTGTATGTTTAATGAAGTGTTACATAAGTGCCAAGAAGGTTCCACGATGATTGGAAGTCAAACGAGAATAAAAATCATAAACTTTCTAGTTGTACGGACCGTATAAATTATACGGCCTGTATAATGGTCCGTAGGTTTGCTCCAGAGAAGGGTGTGGCCTAGTGGTATTCTACGGCCTGATTATATGGACCGTATAAATTATACGGCCCGTATAATAGGCCATATAAATCGGGTCGGGTCAAATATTTTATTTTATAACATGGACGACCCTTGCTCATTTTCATTTCCCACATTCTTCCAAGCTCTCCAAAAACTCCAAAACCCTTCTCTAAGCATATTACACCCAAACCCAAGAGATTACAAAGATCAAATAGCAAGAATCAAGTGTTCATGTGTTAGAAGGTTTCCTAGTGGAAGTCGATGGAATAGGGAAAATGCTGCCCAATTTTCGTTAGATCATAAATTGTTCTAGTTTGGGTTTAAGAGTACCATTAAGGCTTAACCTTGGTATGAATCCTTCTAAATGAAGATTTCTCAAGCTTCAACGGTGAACATTAAATATTTAAGAAGATGAAGAGGTATGTAAGGCTAACCCTTCTTTCATTAAGGCATGGTTCCTTTGATATATATTCTTTCATGAGTCCCATAATGTCTTCCAAGTGACTCTATATGTATGTATGTATGCATGAGTGAGTATTAGAAATGGAAGGTCCCTACGAAAGACGAGTAAGTAGATATGATGAAGGCCACTAGAGGTACAAATGACTTTATTACCTCCTGATTCTCCCATCTTATGTTATTTCTTGTGCAGTGTGTTATGCTACTACGATGATCTTGACTCTACTTTACATACTCGGTACATTATATGTACTGACATTCTTTTATTTGTGGACGCTGTGGCATGCCCGCAGGTGGACAGAGAGACAGGCTTGATCCATAGATTTCTTATTCAGTGACTGCATAGAGGAGCTCCAGTTCATCTGGAGCTACAGCTTTTGGGTATTATTCTTTTGTTTACATACATATGGGCATGGAGGGGTCCTGTCCTGCCTATATGATGTTACCTACTCTTCTTAGAGGCTCGTAGACGGTTGTGTATGGTTAGATGTCTTGCAGCCTTGTCGGCTCATATCTTTGTATATCATTTTGATGGCGTTGTCGGCTTGTATATATAGATATGGGCATTGTTATTGATGATGATATAAATGCGCTGTTTTCTAATGAGATTAGCATAATTGATGTATAGAAATCATACATAGGCCTTGAGGCCCACCTAGATGTGAATGAAAATGTACGATAAGAGGTGCTCGGGTGGGTTAGCACCGGGTGCCCGTCATGGCCCTCCGGTTGGGTCGTGACAATTTCAAGGCCATGATGCAAGATTTCAAGGCCATGATGCAATATTCCAAGGTCATTAAGACCGAGGAAAATGGCACGGACATGAGGAGCGTGGAGATAATGATCGAAACTTGAATACCATCAAGGTGACCCTTCCCAAGTTCAAAGGAAGTAGTGATCCCGAAGAGTATCTTGAATGGAAGTTGCAAAGTGAGAGGATATTCCTCACCAACAATGTGTCGGAAGCTTTGAAGGCAAGGTATGCCCTCACCCAATTTGAGGGATATGCATCAACTTGGTAGGAATCTAAGAAGCGGGATGGAGCTCAACGCCAAATGTTTGACATTCCTACTTGGGATGAGTTGATTGAGCTTATGGAAGCAAGGTATCTACCTCTTACATACTATCAAGAGGTGCTCAAGAAGGTATACATGTTTAAGCAAGGCTCCAAGAGTGTTGAGGAGTATTTTGATGAGTTCAAAAACTTGAGGATGAAGTCCAAGATTGAGGATCATTTTACTACACTCTCATAAGATTTGTAGCCAACTTAAATAGCGAGATTTCCAAACCCATTAGGCTACAAACTTATACTAGCTTAGATGAAGCTTTTCATGATACTTCCAAGGTTGAACTGGATTTGAAATATGAAAAGGATTACAAGGCAAAGAGCACTCCATCTTCAACTTGGAACCAAGGGAAAGAGAAGTGGAAGAGGTCCACTTGGGAGAAGCCTAAGATCACTACTCCCACCCCTCAAGCTAAGTTTTACTACAAAGCTAGAGAAGACGACCAAGCCAAAGGAGGTAACAATGCTAAACCCAACTTCCCTCGTCCATCTACCATTTAATGTGTCAAATGCCGAGGTAGAGGACATATTGCAAGTGAATGTCCCAATAGGAGAGCAATTATGGTCTTACGGGACGGGTACTAAACCGATAAAGAAGATGAGGGCGGGGTTGGTGTTGACCATGAGGGAGAAAAATGTGAGAATAAGGGAAGCACCGAAAGTGATGAAGGGGAAAATATGGAGGAAACATTGAATTTTGCTATTGTAGTTAGAAGAGCCATGGGGGCACTAGCTAGAGAAGAGGTTAACCAAAGGGAGAATTTTTCTCATGCTAGGTGTAAGATAATGGACAAGGTGTGTTCATTCATCATTGATG
This sequence comes from Lycium barbarum, assembly GCF_019175385.1. Lineage (NCBI taxonomy): Eukaryota > Viridiplantae > Streptophyta > Magnoliopsida > Solanales > Solanaceae > Lycium > Lycium barbarum. The sequence continues at coordinate 61,572,490 of NC_083344.1, read as the reverse complement.
GTAGGAGTTGTACAAATGCCGTAAGCCAATTTTTGGTTGAGACCATGAAATTCCCTACAAGAAAACACCCTAACCCCTACAAGCTCCAATGGTTCAATGAATGTGGTGAAATGAGGGTAACCAAGCAAGCCGTTATCAAATTTAGCATTGGTAGGTTGATGAACTCTTATGTGATATGGTGCCAATGCAATCATGTCATCTCTTGCTTGGTAGGCCTTGGCAATTTGAAAGGGATGCTCAACATAGTGGAAGATCCAACAAGTATTCATTTGTGTTGGATGGCAAGAAATTCACCCGTGCTCCTTTGACTCCCTATGAGGTTAGTGAAGACAATAAAATCATGAAGGAGCTCCGTGAGAGGGTTCAAAAGGAGGATACGGAGGGTAGTGAAAAGGAAACCTTGGTTGCTCAAGGAGAACAAGGTTCAGCTCAAGAGAAAGGAAAAAGGTGTATGGTTGCCAAACCAAACTTTTGTTTGAAGGGCATGATGGCTGGAGAGGTGATATGTGGAGATGTGAGGCGGTTATCACCCAATCCTACTAACCCTTCTAACCATTCCACTTCTTCTAGTTGTCTTGTTTCCTTTGTAGGTACTCATGAAGATGATCATCCCAGGGAGACAATACCTGAAGATCACCAAGTCCCTTTGGAAAGAGAAGTACTTCCAAACTCCTCTGAAGAGGAAATTCAATGCAAGGAACATGACCAAGGTAACAAAAGACATGTGCTTGGACTCCAAGGTAACAATGCTTTTCCTTATACTCTAACGAACGTGGAAGTACATCTTGTGCTTAATCGATAATTAAGTGAGCATAGAGTTTTGTATTGTTTGAAGCACCTTGGATCATTGATAATTAATGAGGATGTCCTTGTTGAGAGTGCCCTCACACTAGTTGATCCTTATGATGACTGAAATGAGTCTTTTTGCAAAACCAATTTGTGTCCACCTAGTGTTTGCACTTGTGCTTCTATTGTTCCTTTTGAGAGTGGATTTGTTTGCTTTCATTTCCAAATTTTAATTCCACATTCTCTATTTAAGGATAATCTACATAATGGATTTGTGCAAAGTGACTGAGGCATGTCTATGTCTATGACCCCGGTGTTTCATGTTATTTTCATGATTTGACATTGAGAACACTTTTGGATAGGATTAGTGCAATGAATATAATTCTAGGTTTGGATAATTTTGCTCTAAATATTGCACTTAGTCCTATAGGAGGTTACCCTTACTTCATGTCTACTAGACCCTTTGTCTCTTATCATGGATCCATGAGTGTCTGAGTTTTCTCATTGCTTATGATGGTTATTGATGTGTGGGTGTACTACAAGTTTGTCCATCCTTGGAATGAAAGTATGATTATTGCTTTGTGTGCTAACCATCATGCCTTGAGGACTATGTTTTCGTCTATCTTCCCTTTGTTTTTGCAAGGTTCGGAATTGAGGACGAATCTTTTTCAAGAAAGGGAGGATGATATGATCCTAAAAGGCATGATCGATGCTAATGGATCAAGGGCATGGAAGAGGATGTTGGAGACACTTGTGGACCTACGTAAGAGAGAAAATGATGTTTGGAAGATAGCTTGGCATTGGAAGAGTTGCAAAGTGGCTAGATGTCCAAAAAGGCTAAAAGTGCAACTATGGGGCTAAGATTACAATTGGATGTCATACTTGCAAGTTATGACGTTAGAATAGCAATTGAAGGTCATAATTGCAAGTTATGAGACTTTGGATGCAGTTGAAGACCCATGTGGGTATTTTTGCAAAAGAGCCACTTTAGGGCCTTTTGATATAATAGGCATTAGTATAAATAGTTGTTTTCATCCATTTGGAAGACTTAGCTTGGATATTGATGATAAACTCAATTTGTGAGAATTTTAGTATAGTTTGTTTGGTTATTGTTCAAGTGTGATTTCCAAGTTGTGAATTGAATTGTTTATCCATTGAATTCATCTAGATTGCTCATTTGTGGATTCAAATTGAGTCTCTTCTTTGAATTAAAATTACTTAGGTTCTTTGGTTGAAATCCAATTAGGAGGGTTTAGGTTTCATATACCTAAGTTTGCCTATAGATTTCATTACCAATTGGGTCTAGTATTTATCCTTCTATCTTCTCATCCCCAATTTCACATATCCCTTTTATTTCCTTTTGTTTTTGTTTAATTCTTAGAGTTTCCCTAGGTTGATTGTTATCAAATGAGGATTCAAAGCATGCCATTTCACTCTCAAAAGAACCAATGTCATCTTTTAATGCATTTTCATTCACATGACTATCTACATGACACATATCACCACTATAAATTTGTCTTATCACATGACACTAAAACAAGATCAAGAGACTCATTTTGACATGAAACAATCAAAGGTGAGATGTCACATTCTTTCAATTGACCGACTACATCAACATCATCACTAACTAGAGGTACATTAAGCACATCACAAGGATCCTCAAGTAGTGAATTATCACGACAAACAAGTTGATCAAAACAAATTTCAACAATATTTGGTAGCATGTCAAGCTCAAAAGATTTACTAACATAATACCACATAACAATGTACTACCATTCATTTCACAAGTGTCAACACTAGGTGGGCACAAATCGATCTTGCAAGAAGAATCGATTTGGTCATCAAAAGGATCAATTAGTGTATGAGCACTTTCAATTGACAATGCACTATCATTCAAATCACAAGTGTCAACACTAGGTGGACACAAACCGACCTTGCAAGAAAGATCAATTTGGTCGTCAATAGGATCAACTAGTGTAAGAGCACTCTGGATAATGACATTATCAACACATGACAAAGGATCATGATACCCAAAACAATGCAAGAAATTACCATGGTCACAAAAAGATAACCCTTCATTTACACTCAAGTTTTCATTATGCATGAAAATGATACTCCAAGGATCACATCACTTGGAGTGTTAAGATTAGGCATTTTACCTTGTAGTCCATTTGAAAGGTTCTTTTCACCTTGATTGATCTCAACTAGTTCTTTCACGCATGGTAGCTCTTCACATGAAGACTTCTTTAGCAATTTATTTCTTTAAGTACCTACAAAAGAGTCATTAAGACAAGATGAAGGAGTGGAAAGTTAGAATGATTTTGTTGCAACTCTCTCACATCACTCCGCACATCCCCTTCTTTTCCCATTCGTGAGTTGCCACTTGGTACTCCTTTACTCCTGTTATATCCCGTATTTTTATACATTGGGATATTTTAAGCTAAACGCGACAAGTTAAAGACAAGACCATTTTAAGGTACGAAGTAGAGACTTTAACTTCCGATTTCGTTTCAAGTCACAAGTTGCCCATAAAATTTCATTTGGTATAGAAGTATTAATGGAAAGTTGGGATTAAATTAACCATGATTAGATTATTAAGTGGGATTAAAAACTAAATCAGTCCATTAAAATAGCCATAAGTGGCCGTGTAAGTTATGTTGAGTTGGTCAATGAAAATTGACTCAAGCTTGGGTGGGACACATGTCCAACTTGTGGACTGCATATATAAGTGAAAATTATGATTCATGGTTCAACTAGCTAACCATTTCACCTTCACAAGATGAGAGAAATCAAGAGATAGAGAGAGAAGCTCTCGGCCATGGCTGGCCGAGAATGAACTCCAAGGTTTGATCAAAATAAATAAATTTCTCCATCAATTCAACTCCTTACCAAGTGCATAAGAACGTGTAGTAGTTGTTGGAAAGAAACAAGGAGGTGTGGCATGGCAATAATGTTGAAATTCGGCCAAGGTTGAAGAGTAAATTGTAAGGTAAGAATGATCATATTTCATGTATTGTATGATGATTTGAATGTAGAGTTTGTGCATGTTGTTGTTGGATTGTTGTTGGATTGTTGTTGTGGTTGAAGTTGAGATGAGCCGTGAGCTTAGGTGAAGCCATGCTTGGTTTTATCTTGCATATATTGTAGATGAGTTGAATGTGTAGCAACCTATGAAAAGGAACAAAGATTTTAAGAAGTTTTTGTGTGGTTATGTTGAAGCCGTGTAGGGGCTGGTTTAGAGGGAGTAATGGACTGTTTTATGTGATGCTTTAATTGTTGTTGTTATGGACATTGTGGTGTATTGTATGCCTTATGAATATGGGAGTTGAGGTGTAAAAGAAATGATTTATGTTGAAGTAGAAAAACAGTCCAAACCGTGGACTGTTTTAATGAAAGGGGTAGATTAGTGTATTTTGAATGTTGATTGTTGTTATGGACGTTTAGTGAAGAAGGAGTTAATGATTCAAGTTGAAATTGAAATGGTTTGTGGGCTGTTGTATGAATTAAAATGATGCTAAAACAGTTCTAATAATCATATAAGTAATGTTGTGTTGTTGTCGTTGTAATTGAAGTTTGAAAATTTCGAATTGAAAATGGTAATGTTGTGTGGGCTGTTTGGCCGTGAATAGGGGACTGTTTTAAATAATCCCGGGTTGGTACTTGAAAGTATGATTAACAATATTAGCTTGGAATACTAGTTGGGTTGAATGCGAACGAAACGTCGTCAAAATGTTAGAAAGGGATTATTATCGTTAAAATACACGTATTGAATTCCCTCGTGGACTAATCGTAACTCTTGATATCTTGATATAGGATAAGGTACTATTGGGCAGCGAGTACGAGTTATAATACGACTAAACGCTAAAGGTATGTAAATCCTAATCCTTCCTTCTTTTGGCATGTCCTAGACGTAAGTAAGAAATGATATAAGCCTTGGGGTAAACTCTACTCTCTAGTTCCAAGCATGACTTATGATTCTATTCATTCCTTAATGTTATTGTCACGAGCCTACTATATGATTGACTAACAAATGATGTATGGAAATTGCAACTCTTAAAGAATTGCATAATTTGAGTCATATTTGACTTTGAAAAGCCATATCATGTTAGATTGATACATGTATATGAATCCTGAAACGTTCCTTGCTATGGTTTGTAATAAAATTTAGAAAGAAATGAATATGATTATTATCCTGACACTTGAAAGATGATTAGTTACTTATCTATTGAGTCTCCAAAGATGATTTGCATGTATGTGGTTGCTTATTATTCTGCTCGTGCTTACCGTTACATCCTTCACTGAATCCCGGGCCAGGACACGTTTTCGTGCGCATATTTACTATATTATTCACCGAGTCCCTCACTAGAGGGCCGGGACACGTTATATATATATATATATGATGATATGATGGTATGATGATATGATGACATGATGATACGGGGATGGCGGCCAGGATGGCATATGATCATTATTTCACCGAGTCCCTCACTAGAGGGCTGGGACACGTATATGTACATGTTTATAATACTATGATTTTAATTACCGAGCCCCTCACTAGAGGGCCGGGACACATTATATATGTTATGTACAGAATGATTATTCAGCTTTAACTACTAAACTCTATATTGATATTGGTATGCGGTTGATAAATATGAATTATGTTCAAAGGTAAGTTTTATGGATTTCTGTTTGTTGCATTAGATTCTACACTCCTTGTCTCAGTATGATTTTATTTACTATATTTCATGCTTTACATGCTCAGTACATATTCCGTACTGACCCCCTTTCTTCGGGGGGCTGCGTTCATGCCCGCAGGTACAGACGTTCGTTTCGGAGATCCGCCAGCCTAGGATATCTATTCAGCTACTTGGGATTGCTCCTTTGTTCCGGAGCCTAGCGTGTGGTATAAATCCCTTTTGTTGTATATATATGTGTTTGTTCGGGGTACGGCGGGGCCCTGTCCCGTCATATGATTCTGTCATTACTCTTAGAGGTCTGTGGACATTTGTGTGGGTCTGTATATAGTTCTTGTTTCGTCGTATGGATATGACTTATGTTTGGGGCGTACCCATTCGTAGTGGCAGCCTTGTCGGCTTGCGTATATATATATATATATATATATATATATATATATATATATATATATGTTTGGGATGTTGCGTGTAGTGGCAGCCTTGTTAGCTTGCGTAGATATATATATGTTTGTTGTTGGAAATTGTAACTCCTCAGGAGACAGGTGGCTATGACATGCATATATGTGACGGCTTAAAAATAACGTCTTGCTTTTTTATACAAATAAGTTCTCGATATGCTAGCTGTAAATGGTTATAGTTAACAAGTGATATGAGTGTCCAACTCGGGCACTAGTCACGGCCTACGGGGTTGGGTCGTGACAACTCCTCTCTGTCTTTCCCATCGTCTCATTTAGATTATCCACTAGGTTTTTCAATTTGATTACCATAGCCATCAAATCACCAAGTTTAGATCCCCCAGCGGGAACTTGAGTTTCCTTCACCGTCGTCATCGTACCTGCTTAAGAACACTTAAAAACAAGCAAACAACGTTAGTAGTATAGGAATCTCACCACACTCGTGTTTACACTCTTTTGTGCTTGGCTAGCACCACTCAAATGAACTCACACTCTCTTGCCTTTTACCACTCAATTGGATTGGCCGATGTTGATTCTTGTTTAGATCCGGTGGTTCGCAAGGTGCACAATTGCTACTCAAGGTCGGAAAGTATTCTTGTTAAATCATAGAAAGTATGACTTAATTTAATTCTAACGGACTTGAGCCAAGAAGTTAACAACGAAACAAAATCGAGAAAAGCACGAAAAGAATTTGCACGAAAGAAAATATGGACAAAAGAACTAGTTAACACTCAATTAAGGACAATTACTAGTTCTTAATTAGCTTGGAGGATCAAAGAAAGGTAGATAAGAAGTAGACAAACCTTAGCCAACACTTAGGAAAAAGTTGGAGAAGTTTTGGACACTTAGAAAAAAAAAATTGGGGCTCCTTGCAGCTTTTTATTAAAACTCCTGTAACTCATTGTTCGGAGCTCTGATTGACGAGCAGTTTGTTGCATTGGAAAGTAGACTCGCCGAACAAGAATTTGTATAGGTTATGCGCGTCCCATAACTCCTTATACACACAAAGATATAAACCCCTAAAGTTGAGCCAAAATTCAGGTCCAAGACTTAGAAAAATTTTCTAAGTGTTGGGAATGTTAACCCTCTGAAGTTGGGCCCATGCGCCTGCAGGTGTGACTGGGACTGACGCGCGTTGCTGATGTCAGCGATGATGTGGCTGTTGACATGGAATTTCCTCTTTTTTTTTTTTTTTAAATCTGAATTTTTTTTTGAAATCCGATTTTTTTTTTCTGGACCCATAAAAACACTTTTCACCCCTTTTACTTGAAGACTTTGGATCAAATACCCTCTTTGGTCTTCTTCTTCCTCTTGAAGATTTGAAGACCTTCAAGAACACCAACAACTTTCAAAATTCCAACTCCTTCAAATTAGCTCAAATTTTGAATCTATGTTTTCTTTGATGTAGAGAACAAAACCCAATAGGTTTCAACCTTCAATTTCACCTTCTTCAATAAGACCCACTTTCAAGTTCTTGAAGTTTTTCAAAGCTTCAAATTCCAAAAATGGTGGATTCTTCAAATTAACTCCAAATATTCTCAAATTTTGGATTCAAGTTCTCTTCCTGATATGAATCGAATTGGGGAAGAACCATTTCAATCTAAAATGCATAATTTAAAGATACGAAGAAAAGGAGATGGGGAATAGTGTTATACCCCGTACTTTTGGAGAAGCATTTATCAAGTTTGAACACGAGCATGTTGAATTATGGCTAGGTAAAATAATTTTTGACTATAAGGAGCGAAGCATTATTAAGTATATTTTATGAGTAAAGGAGGCATATAAGGAATTCCGGAAGGTCTTACAAGGAAACGAGTGGAAGAAGTTGAGTTAGTATGACTTTGGAAGAAGAGGAGTGCTACCTTGACCGACAAAAAGCCGACTTGGGGAAGGAATAACTTCTAGCATATGATGAGTTTTGAAGTGAAGTAAAATCTTAAATTGAAGTTCATGAAGTCTAGTTTCCAACGCAACAAACCGCTTGTCGATAGGGCATCGGAGTAGAAAGTTATGGATGTTACCAGTTGGGCTGGCAGGCTATGGATTTGGTCTGCGTGAACGCACCACCACTAGGTGAAAATGTGCAGAAGGATGGCAGCCAACCCTGCGCGAACACGCCACCTCCCAGCGCGAACGCGCAGGGATAATTCCTAGGTCGGTTCCACTGACCTTAGCAAGTATAAAAGGACCCCTTGGGTAAGAGTTTTGCCCATTTTTTCAGCTCTGGAACACTCCACCACATACATATATGTTCTAACGAGTCCATATATCAATTTTGATCATAAAGTATTGAAGCTAGCCATTAAATAGGCTCGGGAAGCATATAGAGTTTTGTGGTTCTCGCTCTAAACATCAAATCTGGACGGAACAAAGGAATCTATCAAAGTAAAATAAGATTTCAAGCTCTCAAAATCTTGATCGAGGTTAGAATACCCTTGATATGACCCTACTTGGCACACCTCATTTCAAGACTTACATCCAAGGCCAAGATATGGAACTTCAAGCTCTACAAGCGACATGGATGATAAGGATGGTGTTGAAGGACTCTGGAGGCCCATACAAGCCCCACAATGAGGCCTATGATGTGTGGGAGGTGGCGTGGGCGAGGATTGAAGATACGGCTACTAGAAAGAAGTCGACACTCAAAGTGGCTAGAAGCCCAAAAAGGATAGAAATACGAAAGTGGCCAAACATGTAAAGAAGGGACATACATGCAAATGGTCGCAATTGTAAGCTTTGAGGATGGGATGATGGCTATTTGTGCAAGAGAGAGACATTTCGGATTCCAAGCCAACATCCAACTAGCCAAATAAGGCCCTTGCCTCATTAATGGCATTTTTGTAGTAACTTAGTCTTCTTTAGTCTAGGAGTATACATACTAGACTTAGCCATTTTCTTCACTTAGATTTTGATGATTAATATTTGAGTGATGATAGGATTATCATAGTTTTTTTAGCTGGGGTTTAGCTTAGTTTAGTATATTTAATGGTGGATTCTATTGTTGGTCTTTGAACCATTTATTTTCAATGATTTCATGAAGATTGTTCGTTTGTGGATTTCATCCGAATAACTTGCCTTGAATTCATATTGCTTTGGTCCTTTTTGGGTTGTTGAATTCAAATTAGAAGGGTTTAGGTTTCATATACCTAGATTTGTCTATAGGATTTTCCCCATTCGGGTCAAGTATTTATCATCTTTTCTCATCCCCTTTTCTTTGTATCCTTTATTTTTTCCGCATATGAATTGACTTGGCTTCATCCCCAAATCGATTTGTATCATTTGGTATTAGAGCATAGGCTAAGAGATTGTTCCTACAATTTCTAATCTTTGGCTCAAAAATATGAAAATCCAAAAAAAAAATTGAAAATTACAAAAAAAAATCGAAAACTGTTTTTGTGGTTGATTTTGTTGTTTCTGAAGTTAGATTTGAGTTCATTGAGGTAGAAAACATCTAAATCCGAAGTTTGAAGTTGTTTGGGTGGGTTTTGAAGTTTTCACCATTGAAGCTTCATCAAAGCTTGAAGAACTCAATGTGTGTTTAGTTGATTTTGGTAAAATTGAGCTCCGAATGATATCGGGCTTTGTTGTCTAGGTGGAAAGGAGCTAAGATCTGAAAATTGGGACAAAATCGAGTCGATTTGGACTGCATTGGGTTTTCAGGTGTTCTTCAATGTTCATCCTTGTTCTTGGTGAAGAAGAAGATAAAAGAAGAGTTTGATCCAATTGGCCAAGTCAAAGTAGTGAAAGGTTGTTATTCTACCCCAAAAAAGTAAATACAAGGTTGAGTGGGTCCCAAGAGGTCAGCAAAATTTAGAAAATCTAGCACAAATCCCAAGGCACACGAGGTACAAGAATACTCACTGAAGTGTGATGAGCTCACGGTTTTTAGAAGACCTCACTAAATACGACCCGTATTTCACTTTACGGACCGTATAGTGGCTCGTAAATTGAAAAGTGTCCAAGTAGTCTTTAAGTTGAGCTCACTGTCTCAGAAAAAAAGATCTTTAAATATGGCCCGTATTTCACTTTACGGACCATATAGCAGCTCGTATATAGTGGGATCCAAAGTTGAGTATTCTGCCTCTGAGTTGATCCTTAAATACGGTTAAAGTACGTGAACCGTATTTCACAATACGGTGCATAAACTTCAAGGGTGTCAATCGTATAAATTGGAAGCCCAGTCGTATTTCACAAATACGGACCGTATTTCCAAAGACGGACCGTATTTGGTGAAGTTTCAGTCGTATTTCCCAAGGTACACATCTTGTTCTTAATTCATTTCAATTCCAAAAAAAAAATTCTTGGGATTGCTTGTTGGATTTGTGTCCCTAATCCTTTGGTAGGGAGCAATATATATATATATATATATATATACAGAAATTTAATAATTTCCGTTATTTCAAATTAATACCTTGGATCAATTGGGGCTTCACGGTCGTGGTTTCAAGTTATCACCTACCCGGGCCCGAATTTTATTTCGTTCCCGATTTAGCATTTCGTTTTCTTGTATTCTTCAACAAGTGTGCATTTAGTAATTGTTCAACTTGTGTATGCTAGTTATTGAGTCCGTCTTTCGTTCGTGCCAATTCTTTTCAAGCTTTTATCGTTTTGATATCGTTAAATCTTCTTGGGTCAAGTCCTTTTGCTTTATCGAGTCGTCCGTCTTTCGATTAACAAGAATCTATTCCTCCACAAAGGTTAGCAATCTTATGAATTGATTTGGATTAAAAGGGTTCTTGACTAACCTTGGAAGAAGCTTAGGTTGAGAGGTAAGTTTGAGTGAAAATACGAGTGACGTGAAGAGCTTTTGCTACTAACCTTGTTTGCTCGTTTTGTAGGTACACGAAGAGGAGACATGAGGAGAAGGAGAGATAAGGATGTCATCCATAGCTTCCGAGACTTATGGAGATGATTTTGAAGGTTATGCCTCTAGCAATGAAGGGTATGACTATAAGGGTGACGGAGGCTATGAGGGAGATGGCATGAGATATGAGCATCACTATTCTTAAAATTAATATGATGGTGATGGTGCTCATGAGTCGTATGAGGAACATGGTCGATATGATCATAACTTGTACGAGGGTGAATCTTCAAGGGAAATTGTGAGGCAACACCTCATGAGGCTTATGAAGAAGAAGAAGAAGTAGATGAGTATGAAGAAGGGTCCTATGGTGGATACGAGCATGAAGAGTCTCATTCTACACACCATGGACATGGAGGTGAGTTGAGGTATGCTCCTTCCTCACACTTTCGATATGAACCACTTGATAAGAACTTGCAAGAATGGGAAAAATGTGGTGATTATGAGCCTAATGGCTATGCGCTTTGTGGTGAATATACTTGTGAAGATAATGGGATTGAACAAAACACTTATGAGGGACCTTCGAGTAGATATTCACGTACATCGGCTTCTGATACTTCCTATTCCAAGTAAAAAGGTATAAGTGTGTGGATTGGGCCGAGTAGGAGTCTGCCTAGAAGGAGAACAGAGTATATATTTCCTCCTCTAAGAAACACGATGAATCATGCTTCATATCCTAAGCCGGAGTTACCATGTTCCCAATATGGTTATGATATGGAGGGTAGGAGGAGAGAAGTGTTGAGGGGAGATGACCAACTTGTTGGTTATTGAAGTTCTTGTGGCGACTACTCAAGTCCAACATCTTATCCTAGTCTAAAGGTTATAAAGACTAATCAAGTAAGTCGGATTCAAGAGATGGGAGATAAGCCATCAATATCAAGTTCATTGGCTATGGTCATGACTCAAATATCGGGCTTGACATCGAAAATGGAAGGTATAGGTTGAAAGATGAAAAGTGTGGATGGGAAGTTGAAAGGTATGGGCGAACGGATGGAACGCTTACGCAAGGAACAACGAATGAAGATGGAGAAGTCTAAGCCGTGTGAAACGAAAGCGGAGAGTTCCCTTAACCCTTCCAAAAATGTACTTGACACTTACCCTAACTCCGAAGAAACTGAGAGAGAAAAGATTGAGAGGAGTAAGGGAGTGAAAAGTGACAACTATAGAGAGGAAAAAGGAAAGGAAATGAGGAGTGATGTGAGAGAGTTGTCACAACCTCTTTCTAACCCTTGTAACTTTTCTTTTGTGTCTAGTGGTCTTAATGATAGTGCAGGTATTCTCGGAAGAAAACCTAATGATGAACCTCGACCTTTGAAGGTTCTTGAGGTGGTTGAGAGATTCTCGAAGGAGCAAACGAGCTCCAAAGTTGAAACCCAAGGCAAAGGAGATGAATGTGAACTTCAAGGTAAAATAGCTAATCTTAACACCACAAATGATGTGATTGATCATGTGGTTGAAGTGAGTATAAATGATAGCTTATCCTTAATTAATCTTAATGAGTCTTTGCCTTGTGATGAGCTTTGATAACAATCAACCTAGGGAAACTCTACGAATTAAACAAAAACAAAGGAAATAAAAAGGATATGGGAAGTTAGGGATGAGAAGATAGAAGGATAGATACTAGACCCAATTGGTAATGAAATATATAGGCAAACTTAGGTATATGAAACCTAAATCCTCCTAATTGGATTTCAACCAAAGAACCTAAGTGATTTGAATTCAAAGAAGAAGACTCAATTTGAATCCACAAATGAGCAATCTAGATGAATTCAATGGATAAGAAATCCACTTCACAACTTGGAAATCACACTTGAACAATAACCAAACAAACTATGTTAAAATCTCTCAATTTGAGTTTATCATCAATATGCAATCTAAGTCTTCCAAACGGATGAAAACAACTATTTATACTAATGCCTATTACATCAAAAGGCCCTAAATTGGCTCTTTTGGAAAAATACCCACATGGTTCTTCAATTTCATCCAAAGTCTCATCCTCACAACTTGCAATTATGACCTCCAATTGTCATTCTAACCTCATAACTTGCACGTATGACCTATAATTGCAATCTTAGCCCCATAGTTGCACTTTTAGCCATTTTGTGCCTCTAGCCACTTTGCAACGCATAGCCACTTTTTAACTCTTCCAATGCCAAGCTATCTTCCAAACATCATTTGCTCTCTTACGTGGGTCCACAAGTGTCTCCAACGTCTTCTTTCATGCTCTTGAGCCATTAGCGTCAATCATGCCCTTTAGGATCATATCATCCTCCCCTTCTTGAAAAGGATTCGTCCTCGAATCCGAACCTTGCAAAAACTAAGGGAAGATAGACGAAAACATAGTCATCAAGGCAAGAGGGTTAGTACACAAGCCAATAAGCATACTTTCATTCCAAGGATGGACAAACTTGTAGTACACCCACACATCAATAACCATGATAAACAATGAGAAAACTAAGACGCCCATGGATCTAAGATAAGAGACAAGGGATCTAGTAGACATGAAGTAAGGGTGACCTCCCTTAGGACTAAGCGCAATATTATCCAAATCTAGAATTCTATTCATTTCACAAATCCTATCCAGAAGTGTTCTCAATGTGAAAGCAAGAAAATATCATGAAACACCGGGGTCATAGATATAGACATGCCTCAAGTCACTATGCACAAATCCATTATGCAGATTCATCATCAATACAAGTGATAGCAAAACAAAAGCATCATTTTCAAAGAAATGGTAAGGAAAGGCATCACACAAGACATTGGTGACAAATTATAGATAAGTGTTACCCTTCCTTTCAATACAACCCTTTCCCAAAAACGCATTACGTCTCCTCAAGAAGAGGTTTCTATTAATAAGGAAAAGATCATCAATCCATAGTGGGTTCCCATGAAAAACCAAAACTTTCACAAGACAAGGCATATAGTCATGCACTTTATGACCAACAAACATGTTACTATCAAGCCAAACATTATCCTTAAAGAGAGAATGTGTGACTAACAGTTGGAAATGAAAGCTAGCAAATTCACTCTGAAAAGGATCAATAGCAGCATAAGTGCTCACACAAGGTGGACGCAAATTAATCTTGCAAGATGAATCAATAGGGTCATCATAAGAATCAACTAGTGTGAAGTCACTCTCAACAAGGACATCATCATTAATTATCAAAGAGTCAAGATGCTTCCGACAATACAAAACTCTATCCACACTCAATTGTTGATTGAGCATAAAATGTTCCTCCACATTCGTTAGAGTATAAGGAATAGCTTTATTACCTTTGAGTTCAAGAACATGTCTTTTGTTACCTTGTTCAAGTTCCTTGCACTGACTTTCCTCTTCGAAGGAGGTTTGAAGTACTTCTATTTCCAAAGGGACTTGGTGATCATCGAGTATTGTCTCATTGGGATGATCATCTTCATGAGTACCTACAAAGGAAACAATACAAATAGAAGAAGTAGAATGGTTAGAAGGGTTAGTAGGAGTTGGTGACAACTCCCTCACATCACCACATATAACCTCTCCACCCATCATGCCCTTCAAACAAAAGGTTGGTTTGGAAACCATACACTTTTTCCCGTTCTCTTGAATTGAACCTTGTTCTCCTTGAGCAACCAAGGTTGTATTTTCACTAACCTCCATTTCCCCCTTTTGAACCCTCTCACGGAGTTCCTTTATGATTCTATAGTCTTCACTAACCTCATAAGGAGTCAAAAGAGCAAGGGTGAATTTCTTTCCATCCAACACAAATGAATACTTGTTAGATCTTCCACTATGTTGAGCATCCCTTTCAAATTGCCAAGGCCTACCAAGCAAGAGGTGACATGCTTGCATTGGCACCGTATCACATAAGAGTTCATCTTGATACCTACCAATGCTAAATTTTATAACGGCTTGCTTGGTTACCCTCATTTCACCACATTCACTGAACCATTGGAACTTGTAGGGGCTAGGGTGTTTTCTTGTAGGGAATTTCATGGTCTCAACCAAATAATGGCTTACGGCATTGGTACAACTCCCACCATCAATGATCAATGAACACACCTTGTCCACTACCTTGTACCTAGCATGAAACAAATTCTTCCTTTGGTTAACCTTTTCTCTATCTAGTGCCCCCATGGCTCTTCTAACTACAATAGTAAAATTCAATCTTTCCTCCATCTTTTCCCTTTCATCACTTTCGGTGCCTCCCTCATTCTCATTTTTTTCTCCCTTATTATCAACACCAACCCTGCCCTCATCTTCTTCATCAGTTTGGTACCCATCCCGTAAGACCATAATTACTCTCCTATTGGGACATTCACTAGCAATATGTCCTCTACCTTGGCATTTGAAACATTGAATGGTAGATTGACGAGGGAAGTTGGGTTTAGCATTGTTACCTCATTTGGCTTGGTCGTCTCTTGATATGATCCTACTTGGCACACCTCATTTCAAGACTTACATCCAGGGCCAAGATATGGAACCTCAAGCTCTACAAGCGGAATGGATGATAAAGATGACGTTGAAGGCCTTTAGAGGCCTATAAGAGCCCCACAATAAGGCTTATGATGTGTGAGAGATGGCTTGGGTGAGGCTTGAAGATAAGGCTACAAGAAAGAAGGCCAACAATCAAAAGTGGCTAAAAGCGCAAAAGGGTAGAAACGTAAAAGTGGTCGACCATGCAAGTCAAGGGGCATAAATGCAAATGGTCACAATTGCAAGCTTTGTGGATTGGATGAGGGCTAGTTGTGCAAAGAAGAGACATTTGGAATTCCAAGCTAACATCCCAACTAGCCAAACAAGGCCCTTGCCTCATTAAGGGCAAATATGTAATAGCTAGTTGTCTTTTATTTCTAGGAGTATAAATATTAGACTTAACTCATTTTTACACTTAGTTTATGAATGATGATATAAGAGACTCTTGTAAGTTGATAGTTTATAGTTAGGGTTTAGCTTAGTTAACTATTGTGATGGTGGATTCCATTGAATGGTCTTAAACCTTTGTTTCCATTGATTTCATGAAGAGATTATATTTGTGGATTCATGTTACACCCCGTACTTTTATATGTAAAGTTTCGCCGTGAGTTGGTTGACGAAGACTTAAACGGCGAGGTTGTCGTCAAGGTCCTAAGGAATTATTCATGCTCATTCTTCATACATGAGACCTTGGTATCATGTTTTGTATGTATCGGGGAAGGTTGGATGTTAAGCGAATCGAAGAAATTAAGTTCGTTGAAACTTTGGGAAAATTCGGAAAACTTTCGGATAGAAATTTTGGGTCAACTTTGGGGAGGAATATCTCCTAGAATACAAGGAGTAACGGAACCCATAACTTATGCATTCATAAGTTCAGCGAGTCTACGTTCTAAAACAATTGACAGATCCGATTTTGCATATCGACGCTGGGTGTTATGGGCTGTCGAAGTGTCGACGATCCGTCGATGCACATCGACGACCCGTCAATTTTCAGGCAGTGCAGCTGATGTATAAATGCATCTATTTCGTGATTTTTTTTCATTTCAACTCCCACCAACAGACCCTAAACACTCCCTAATACTTATCAATCCTCTCCCAACCTTTCTTTATCATCCAAGTAAGATCCGAGCCCTAAAAACCCGAGCTAGTGAAAGGGAATTTGTTCCTAGGGTTTCTATTGAAGTTGTTGAGCTTAGGAGTTGGATTTGAAGTTTGGTTATTTGAATTCCATCCCCTTTAAAGTATGTATACTATTCTAATCTTTGCTATTAAGTTGATTACTAAGAGTTTTAGTGATTTAAAGTGAAGGAAATATAGCTATGGAAGTGGTGAGTTAATTGAGTCAAAGCAAGATTAGGGGTTGTTTTGGGAGATGTTTTGGCATGGATTTGATTATATTTTGATATGAAAGTATTGACATAAGTTGTTTGTGGAGGAATCCCTTAGTTTAAAGTGAAGGAAAACATGATATGAAAGACCTAAACTAGCTTGATGATGTGGTTGCCTTGAAGGCTGTTTCGATTGGATTTTTGGAGAGATTTCTACTTGTTTATGTTGTTGTATATTGTTACTGTTTTTGTTGATGATATTTTGTGTATTGTGGACCGTTTGGGAGTTGGATTGGAGTAAGAATTATAGGGGAAATGTCACGACTCAACCCGATAGGCCATGACTAGTGCCCGAGCTGGACACTCATATACGAACCTGCTAGATATAATCAGGCTGAAACTAAGGACAATATGGAAATTTGTAAAATCAAGCTATAGACTCATAAACGTCATATATCATAATGAACCTGTCTCCTGAGGAGTCACAGCTAACCAAAACATAACAAAATATGAAAGCCAACAAGGTTGCCACTATATACGGGAATATCCAAAATGAACCATGTCGATATAGCTGACCAAAACCTATATACTACCCACACATGTCTACAGACCTCTAAGAGTATAATAGTGAAATATGACGGGACAGGGCCCCGCCATAGCCCTGGATATGCATAAGTCTATATCAAAGGATCTGTACCAAAATGACTCAAGCTCCGGAACAATGGAGCTCTCTAAGTAGCAGTCCTAGGCAGGAGGATCACCAAACTGAGTGTATGTACCTGCGGGCATAAAACGCAGCCCCCGAAGAAAGGGGGTCAGTACGGAAAATGTATTGAATATGTAAAGCATGAAGTACAGTAATGAAGATCATGAGTAAGTGAAAAAATGACAGGAGATAAGTATGATAATCAAGGGATACCAATGCATTTGTACTTTATGCTGTGATTCATGCATATATATACTCTATATACCGTACCCGGCCCATTATGGGACTCGGTGACTGGAGTCATATACATACATATATACCGTACCCGGCCCTTTAGTAAGGGACTCGGTGACAAAAAGCCAGTTGATTCATGGTTATTTAAATATATACCGTACCCAGCCCTTTAGTAAGGGACTCGGTGAAATCTATATATATATACTGTACCCGGCCCTTTAGTAAGGGACTCGGTGAAATGATGCAATGAAAATGTATACGAATGCCAAGCCTTTCATTAGTAACTCATAATCCTGTATAAAGTCTCTTTTGTGAATGCACAATCTTGTTATCTCAGAATATCTTTTGAAAGTGTTATTATCGATGTGAGAAAACTTAGTACTAGGGGCAATCATGTACAAAATGAATCATCATTTGGGATTCGAGAGAATATATTGGATGAACTAACACTTGAGTGACCAAAGACAACTATCATGTCAAGTACTATTGAGAACTAGAGTTCATTGGAGTCACATGTGTTAGTCGTTTGTTCATTTTATGTAATTCATGCCAAAGAAGGAAGAAGGGATAACTTTACATACCTTTGTGCTTATCAACGACTCACTATATATATGTGTGTGTGTGTGTGTGTGTGTGTGTGTGTGTGTGTGTGTGTGTACTGCCTGTAATACTTCAACCTACTTCAAGACATTAAAACTATGGTTAAGCTATGAAAGGGCTTGAAACAGATTTCTAAGCTAGTAGCTCATTTCTAGAAAATCGGGCAGCACCTCCCATACATTTCTTTACTTCTGAATTCCAAAATAGCAACCAACAACAATATTAATAACATCAGCAACTAACACTATCAATATAGCTCCTTAATACCATAAGAACAATCCCAAAAATTCATAATTATAGCATAGCGAGCGGCAAGCTCAGTTTCCGATCCTACAACAACAGTTTTGAACTCCTCTTCTTTCCAGCATTTATTCACACGTTAACAACATACATCAACAATGAAAATAATAATCAACAACACGTCCATTCCTCCAACAATACAAGAATGACCTCCACAATCCATTAGGTCAACATTCAATAATAGACTAGGACTTGTTGTCGATGTTTCACAAATTCTTGACAAGCCAATATAAGTAGGGCTTAAGCTAGCTCATATACATAAATAATAATTGAAACCTTACCTTGATTAGAAGTCCTCAATCAACTCACAACAAAAACAGCTCCTACATATGTTCACTTCCGCACAAAACGATTATCATACTAGTGTTAATCGACCTGAAACGTAACGACGAACTATGAGCCTACTACACTTCGATTATATGGGTCTCTCCATGCCCTTTTACCTTCCAAAACTAACAGGAATAGTATTAAAATAGATAGCTCAACAACAACACAAAACAGTCCACAAAACAGCCCAATATACCTAGTAACATAAAGTTGATTTTTATGCGGTCTCTTTCTAATGTCTTACCTTTAAAGTGCTCCAATCAACTCAGTTTGCGGGGGAACAAAATAGAAGTTTAACCCTTACCTTTTATGTAGAAATATTGCTCTTGGTTCAGATTCTAACAAGCTTTAATCTTCCCTTAAACATCAACTTGAAATGGGATGTAAATCACCGAGAGTTTATGGTGTTTTAGGGGCTGTTTAGTAAGAAATGTTAGAAGAATACTTATAAACCCTAAGAGAAAGAGGGCTGCTGCCTTGAGAACGTGGGGAGAGATTTTTATGTTGTTTCTAAGTGTAAATGAGGTGATATATGAATATATATAGTCTCCTAAAAGGGCTTAGGCTGATAGGTATTGGGCTGCCCCCAGATCAGCCCATCTCTATCCTTTTCCTTTCTATTTTTAACTAGGTCCATACACTTTAAGTAGGTGCATCACCTACTTGTTGTTAACTTGTCACCTACTCAAGCAAGTAGGTAGGAAAGTAAGTAGGTTAAGCAAGCACGTCGGGTAAGCAAGCATCTCGTTTATATTTCCCAAATTTCTTCTCTCAACTTAGTCATGTATATGTTGAATGAAAATACAAGATTTAACAATAAGCATGTCTAATATCATATAACCTCGAAGATAATGTCGATGTGAAAGATTAGGACAACTAATCATACTGTTACGTCCCGTATTTTATACATTGGGACAATCCGGATTAACTATGATAAGTTACGGCCAAGATCATTCCGGGACTTGAAGTCGGGACTTTTGACCTTCGAATTTATTTTGAGACATAAGTTGTACATGAAATTGTTGGCATGAAACACTTAGGAAAAATTGGGACCAAAAGTCATATATTAGGAAGTTGAAAATCTTACAAAAAAAGGCCCTTTGGCCGTGTGGCTTTGAAAGTGATCCCACACACTTTGTGGCCAATTTTAAATGGTCCAACTCATGTGTGGGCCATGGACACTTGGAGGGTTCACTTAGGAGCTTAAAAGATGACTTCTAAGTCATCTTCTATCATTCTACACTTAGCAAAAAAAAAAATCAAGAAGTTGAAGAACAACACCAACAACCATTCGGCCAAGCCTAAGAAAAACCAAGTCCAATTTTAGCCATCCCAAAAATATTTATTTGGTGCAAATCCACTAATTGAAGGTCCCTAAGTAACATGGAAGTGTTGTTGGAGCGATCAAACCATCCGTCTAGTAGATCGCAAACCCTAGCCTATTGTGGAGTTGAAGAAGAAAGGTAAGATTTGATCTTGTTTTATGTGTTGTGAATGTTTTATTCATGTTGTAGTATGTTAATATGGATGAAATTTGTGAAATATAGTAAGTTGGAGGTGAGCCGTGTATGGTGAGTATGGTCGTGTAGATGTGTGTGTTGTGATTAGGTGGATGAATTGATTCTATGTGGCATATTTAGTTGTGTAGTGTGGAGAAAAGAATAAGAATCATCAATATAAGTATATGTGTAGTGTGGCCGAATGTAGGTCATATTGCATGACAAGAATGGGTTATGGTTGTGTTTTCGGGTTTGGGACTGTTTTCGGGAAAATTGGAGCAATTGTTGGATTGTTGGATATATTGTGTAAATTGTTTAAAATGTCCTTGAATATTGTTGGTATGGGTTCGGTTTGGTATTTGAATGTATGAGCGGTGATGTGGCTTGAATGTAAGCCGTCGAATTGAATATTGTGAATGTTGTTGAATGATGTAAAAGAGAGTTATTAATGTTATATTGCCTTTCAGATTGGTCATTGGGGTTGCTAGGTTGGTTATTGTTGTTGATTTGGCCGAGTTAAATTCTCGGGGTTGGCCTATTTACAGGGGAAATGCTGCCCAAATTTCTGCAGAATTGAGTGTTAGTTTGGAATAAATCGCCTAAGTGCCTATGTCTAATGTTTGATATTCGTTAACGTATTTGTAGACCTTGGGGAGCCCGAGGCGTAGGTTGGGATTAGTTTGAGTTGGGCTAGCTTGGAGTGCGTACGAGGTATGTAAAGCTCAAACCTTCCTTCTTTTGGCATGCCTTAGTTATAAATAGATTATGTCACGAGCCTCGAGGAAATTCTAAATTCGCAATCCGAGCACGTTATGACTCTTATATATATTTCTTAGCATTCGTATGTTTGATGTGATGAAATATGAACCCTTATGTCTTTGAAACAATTGATTTCCAAGTGTTGCACAAAAAGTTTTGTTTTAAAGAATTCCGTAACTATGGACGCTGTATCTTTCACATAAAGGCTCGGATTGCTCCGATATTTTCGTAAGAGTTTGCATGGCGTATGATGAGTATGTTTTCCATAGGCGGGCCCGGCTCGGGTCGATACCCGTCCGTGGGTCCCGCGACTTTCCTTTATGTAATTCGGAAGACTTTTGAAAGAATTTGGTATGACTATTATTTTGATTCTCAAGTATGGTCATTTTACTTATATTTGAGTCCATGATAATGATTTTATGCATATGGTTACTCACGACTCTGCTCGTGCGTTCTGTTATATCTTTCGCCGAGTCCCGGGCCGGTTCTGTTGTCGTGCGCACTTTGATATACTCCGGTGTTATGCTGTGTTTATGGTTCACCGAGCCACTCACTAGAGAGCCGGGTTCCACTTATATTGGGCGTTATGCTGTGTATGGCGTTATGTTGTGTTATGATGTGTGACGGGGACACGGAGATGTGAAACCTTCTGGTGTTATGCTGTGTTATGGCGCCATCGACGGGCGGGCGACCATATTTTCTGTGCCCTATGCATGACTTATATTTTGAGAGTAAACATTTTGATATTTTGGACTTGCACTTATTTTCTGTACTTCTATTTCGTTTATGCCTCAGATTTGTTTTCTGTACCTTCTGCTTTGCATACTCAGTACATATTTCATACTGACCCCCTTTCTTCGGGGGGCTGCGTTTCATGCCCACAGGTACAGACGCACAGTTAGGTGATCCACCAGTTTAGGACACCCTCTTCTGCTGTTTGTAGTGCTCCTCTTTATCCGGAGCCTATATTTTGGTATATATACTCGTTCGTTGCATATGTATATATTTGTTCAGGGGTACGGCGGGGCCCTGTCCCGCCATATGATTCGGTTGTTCTGTTTAGAGGTCTGTAGACGTATATGTGGGTTGTGCCTACTTCTGTACAGGTGTGTTTGTATGATCCCACTCGCCATGGCAGCCTTGTCGGCGTGCATTTGTATATGTTTTGGGCCGTTGTGCCATTTGATAGCCCTGTCGGCTTCTGATATATATATATATATATATATATATGGTTGTGTTGAAATGTGTCAGGGACAGTTTGATATAATTTGAGGCAGTGTGTGATATTTGTGCCTGTATATGCTATCTGTATGTGAGTCGGATTGGATGAGTGTGTTCGGGTGCCCAGTTCGGGCACTAGTCACGGCCTACGGGATTGGGTCGTGACACATATGATGAATCTCAAGGTAAAAAACTACGAGGTGTAACATCCTTTCCCCCGTATAAACATTTGTCCTCGAATGTTTATAATAGGTCTCATACTATAAAACTTTCGGCAGTCTCCTCTATAGCTATACCTATCAACTTGCATTCAGCAAACCCACAGATGCCTTACAGGGCCACAATATATCACATGGTCTTATTTACCAATCAATATAGTCAAGTAAGGAATTGAATTACCTGCAGGAATAGGGAACAAGTAAGGATACTTATTCTTCATTTCATCTTCTGCTTCCCAAGTCACCTCTTCCCTATTATTATTTCGGCACAATACTTTGACGGAAGACACATCCTTAGTACATAACCTTCTAACCTGGCTATCAAGTATAGCTATGCGCCTCTCCTCATAAGACAATTCTTCTGTTAACTGGACATCATCTACAGGAAATACTGTAGAAGGGTCACCAATACATTTACGAAGCATTGATACATGAAAGACTGGATTTACCGCTTCCAAATCATATGGTAGGTCTAACTCATAGGCAACCTTGCCTACCCTATGAATAATCTAATAAGGCCCAATGTACCTCGGGCCGAGCTTCCCCTTCTTGCCGAATCTCATCACACCCTTCATGGGTGATACCTTCAGGAATACCCAATCACCAATCTGAAACTCTAAGTCTCGACGTCGATTATCTGCATATGACTTCTATCGACTTTGGGCTGCCAATGATCTCTCCTGAATAAGCTTTACCTTATCAACAGCTTGCTGAATCATGTCTGGGCCTATCAACTTAGTCTCACCAACATCGAACCAACCGATAAGTGGCCTGCACTTCCTCCCATATAAGGCCTCATACGCTGCCATCTGAATACTAGAATGGTAGCTATTATTATAAGCAAACTCAATAAGTGGCAAATGATCATCCAGCTACCTCTGAAGTGAATAATATAGGCTCGCAACATATCTTCGAGCGTCTAAATAGTACGCTCAGCCTGTCCATCAGTCTGAGGGTGAAATGCTGTGCTAAAACCCACTTGTGTCCCCAATCCCTTCTGGAACGATCTCCAGAAGTTAGCTGTAAATTGAGCTCCTTTATCCGATATAATAGATGTGGGAACCCCATGTAGTCTCACTATCTCCTTGATGTATAACCTCGCATAGTCTTCAGCTAAATTAGTAGTCCTGACTGGAAGAAAATGGGCTGATTTTGTCAGCCTATCCACAATAACCCATATAGAGTCATACTTCCACTGTGTGCGAGGTAAACCTATAATGAAGTCCATATTAATCACTTCCCATTTCCAAGTTGGGATCTCTATCTCCTACTGTCACGACCCAACCCCGTAGGCCGTGACTAGTGCCCGATCTGGGCACTCAAACGCATTCTAGTATATCGCAGAAGCCGACAAGGCTTTATTTCAACTTTAGATAATTTCCAGAAAAATTTCGGCAGAGTTTCGTTTGTTTTACGGACTATCCCATATACCCTGCACGCAGAAAATACCAACAAAGGCCACACAGGGCCAACAAAGCAACATTTAAATATATGCGGACCGGCCGTCGCGGCGAATGGGATCGCCCAAACACAACATAAGCACACATCTGTATGGAAAGACCCCAACCCACAAACATGTCTACAGACCTCTAAACAGACCGACAGAATCATATGACGGGACAGGGCCCCGCCGTACCCATGAATGAGAATATACATATATAGAAATGACAGACTGTACCCAAAGATGGCTCTGAATAAAAGAGCGCTCCAAAATAGCAGAATAAGTTCCTAAGCGGGCGGATCAGCAAACCTGTCGTCGGTACCTGCGCGGCATGAAAACGCAGCCCCCGAAGAAAGGGGGTCAGTACGAAATATGTACTGAATATGTAAAGCCTGGATTACAGAAACAAACTCATAACTGGTACAGAACATACAGAAAGTAAACGGAAAATCCAAAGTATCAGATACATATTTTCAAAACATGCAGAGTGTGTACAGAAACATATGTCATATCAAACCCGGCCCCTGCCAAGGGACTCGGCAGACAGAACGTGGCCACCCTCCCGACACTGGTGCCACAACACAGAAGAATCAGAATAGGGGCATAACCCAGTAACATAATATGTCATATCAAATGGCCATAGCAAATCATATCAGAACAAGCGGACATGGCACATCATACTCCACAAACCCATGTACGCGAATACCTGCCCCCTCACATCGAGGCACGACGAACAATGCAGAGGATCACGCTTGACAACATATCCTGGCCCGGGCTCAGTGTGGGAAACATTGGGGCATTCACGAATGGAGTAGTGACAGACTAAATGCAACTAAAATAGTATAAATATCTTCAGAGACTCGATGAGGCATATTAATGACAACCCAATCCAATGAAGTCGGATGGGATTATAATAAGTGAGTTTCGGATGTCATAATAAATTACAGAAGTATAACCTTTCTGAAATCGTTCCGAGTGTCAAAACAATTTATCAGACTTAATGAAATATTTAAAACAATGTTTGTTAGGTAATTAGAATGGTAGTCATAACACTTCTTTCAGAAACCGCTCGAAAGCAAGACTTGAGTACGATAAGGGCAAAATCGGGAATAGTTGGCCCACCTCGGGACAAACAAGGTGGTGGGCTCGAATTACGCATTTTTAAGATTATGGGGTCATCTATGAAGGTTATACGGACATTCTATAACTTCCAAAGTAATTCGGGAAAAGTTTGCTAAATTTTCACGAAAGCGTACAAAAGGGTTCAATCTTACTGAAAGAAAAAGTGATATTTTCACTTGCGGATTCCGATGGGCAGAAAGTCTTTCGAGGCCCGAATCCGACCCTAATACATTTAGGGCATGCCAAGAGAAGAATCGGGGTAGCTTTACATACCTTTTGAGCTTTTTAAGCCTATCCAAGCTCACTCTCCGTTTCGTCGAAAATCTGCAAATGGTCACATTTACCAATTGTAAGTTATAGATGCTACGAATTCAATTCAACTCATATTTGTCTACCGAAATTTCGGCAGCACTTCCCCTATACATATAGCACCCCCGAGAATTCAACTCGGCTCAAAATCATCAACAACAACCCAAACAACAACATCAACAACAAACATTAGAACACAATATGGCACAACTAGTTCTACTTGCCGACATAATGCCACAACCTTCATTTCAACTACAATTTCCAAACCAATTTCAATGATTTCACATTCATTATCTAACTAGATCATCACAACATAGTTTAGAAGCGTTTCATATCGTTTCCTCAAATTATACACACGATATACATAATATACAAACTTTCCGCCAAAATCCTAACTCGTCTGAAACTTCTAATCTTTGGCATACATATTCATAACATGTTTCCATCTTCCAAATTCATCAACACCCATCATAATTTCCAACCTAATAACTTCATTTTCATAATGTCATAAAATCATACTTAAGCGACATAAGTTTCTACATTCCATTTCAAAGCAAACTCATATCGTTTTACTTTCATTTACATTGCAGGAATCACAATAACACAACTAACACATTACACAAACTTGATTCATTTCCATTCCAACTCTAACATACCACACGGCCATATGCTCTCTTTATCAACTTCAACTAAATTCATTCAACTTCCAATTCCAATATGCATTTCATCACAACTACAACTAGAATATAACATGAAATTCAACACATTATGGCTATACAACATATACATACACACGGCTACACATATACATCACACACCCACTTTGCAAACTTCCATTTCTCCATACAATCAACACATTTCTACATACTACAACACAAACAAGACTTCATAACACAAGGATAAGGGATAAATTCTCACCTTTTTCCTTAGTCTTCTTCACTTGAATTGTGATCACTTTGATGAACCAAGGCCTCATTTCTCCAAACCAACTACACCAAGTTAAAGAGGCTACTCAATTTAGTAGGAAAACCACAAAAGAAAATTTTTAGGAGCAAGATTTTTGGTGGTGATTTTTGCACCTCAAACCCGAAACCCCTCTCTCTTTCTCTCTTGTTTTTGCTTTGCCTTCTTATCACTCTATGTTCTTGAATTGTCTAATAAATATAATATGAACACTTGGTCACATGACCAAGCACATGACCAAGTAATTGGACTTGGATCATGGCCATGTTGGCCGGCCATGCTCCCAACTTTGGGCCTCAATTTCATTTCAATTTTTGAGCCCAATGACTTGTGAATCATATTTTGTAATTCCCGAAACTAATTTCCAAAGTTCCAAATTTTCCCTTAGCCTTATCCCACACTTCCACAACACTATTCTTTCATGCCCAACTACTATGTTAAATAAAAATTAATTATGACCTTATTTCTTACAAGTCAAGAATATTTCCAAATTTTTCCAACGTGTGAAAACACGGGATATAACATCCTCCCCCCCTTTAGAACATTCTTCCTCGAATGTTAAGTTAATCTTATAGGGTCTGAAAATACTTTGGGGGAGTTTATGTTTATAGACGACACATATGACACACCTTCATTATTGAAATAAAATTAAGCAAGGATTGAAGATTACCTGTGGGCATAGGGAACAAATGAGGATATTTCTTCTTCATTTCCTCTTCGGCCTCCCAGGTCATTTCCTCCCTATTATTGTTCCGCCACAGCACCTTAACAGAGGCTACATCCTTGTTCTGGAGCTTTCTTACCTGGCGGTCCAAAATGGCTACGGGCTGCTCCTCGTAAGATAACTGCTCCATCACCTGCATATCATCCGCAGGAAATATTCTGGAGGGATCACCAATGCATTTGCGGAACATAGATACATGGAATACCGGATGTACCGCTTCTAAATCTGATGGCAGATCTAACTCATAGGCGACATTTCCAATTTTTCTAATAATCTGATAAGGCCCAATATAACGCGGACTAAGCTTACCCTTCCGGCCGAACCGCATCACGCCTTTCATAGGCGATACCTTCAGGAATACCCAATCTCCTACCTGGAATTCCAACGGTCGATGTCGCTTATCTGCGTACGACTTCTGTCGACTCTGGGCTGCTAACAGTCGTTCCCGGATAAGTTTCACCTTATCAACGGCCTGCTGGATCACATCTGGGCCAATTAACTCTGTCTTGCCAATATCAAACCAGCCGATAGGTGACCTGCATTTCCTGCCATACAAAGCCTCGTACGGAGCCATCTGGATGCTGGAATGGTAATTGTTATTATAAGCAAATTCAATCAATGGCAAGTGATCATCCCAGCTACCTCTGAAATCAATAACATAGGCCCGTAACATATCTTCAAGTGTCTGGATGGTGCGCTCGGCCTGTCCGTCACTCTGAGGATGAAAAGCTGTACTCAGGCTCAGCTGAGTCCCTAATCCTTCCTGAAAAGATTTCCAGAAGTTCGCTGTGTACTGAGCACCTCTGTCAGTGATAATAGATATAGGAACTCCATGAAGTCGCACAATTTCTTTAATATAAAGCCTGGCATAATCCTCAGCGAAATAAGTAGTTCTGACGGGAAGAAAATGGGCTGATTTTGTCAGCCTATCAACAATAACCCAGATGGAATCATACTTCCGTGGAGTGCGAGGCAAACCTGTAATGAAGTCCATATTAATGCTCTCCCACTTCCACGTCGGAATTTCCATTTCCTGCAACAGTCCACCCGGTTTCTGATGTTCAATTTTGACCTGCTGACAATTTGGACACTGGGCGACGAACTCTGCGATATCCCATTTCATACCATCCCACCAGTATAGGCATCTAAGATCATGGTACATCTTCGTAGAACCAGGATGAACAGAATAGCGAGCATAGTGTGCCTCGCCCATAACCTGCTGCCGTAGCCCTGCAATATAAGGTACACACAACCTACCTCTGTATAGTAAGGTTCCGTCTAGTGTAAACTCGAACGGAGTCTTCTCCTTCTCATGGGCTGTGTCTCTGTATCGAGCTAAAACAGGATCTTCATATTGACGCCGCTTGATATCTTCCTTAATAGATGATTCAGAAACCCCTCGGACAGAAATCCGTGTACCTCCAGAATCGGCCAGACGAACCCCAAGATTAGCCAACTGATGAATGTCACGTACTATCTCTCTCCTGTCTGGCTGTAAATCTGCCAAGCTGCCCATAGATTTTCGGCTGAGTGCATCTGCAACAACATTAGCCTTGCCCGGATGATACAGAATATCCACATCATAATCTTTCAGGAGCTCCAGCCACCTCCGCTGCCGCAAATTTAGCTCTTTCTGCTTAAAAATATACTGGAGACTCTTATGATCTGTATAGATATCAACATGAACGCCATATAAATAGTGTCTCCATATCTTTAGAGCATGAATGACCGCAGCAAGCTCCAGATCGTGGGTAGGATAATTCCTTTCATGCTTTTTCAGCTGCCGAGAAGCATAAGCTATAACTCTGCCGTGCTGCATCAATACACAGCCCAATCCTACGCCAGAAGCGTCACAATAAATAACATATCCATTGGGTCCCTCTGGAAGGGTCAGAACTGGGGCCGTAGTCAGCTTCTCCTTCAGCAACTGGAAGCTTCGTTCACATGCATCGGTCCACTGGAACTTAGCTCCCTTCTGAGTTAGTCTTGTCAAAGGAGCTGAAATCGAAGCAAACTTTTCCACAAATCTTCTGTAATAGCCTACTAACCCCAGGAAACTACGTACCTCTGTGGGCATCGTGGGACTGGGCTAATTCTTCACGGCCTCAATCTTCTATGTATCCCCCCGGACACCATCAGCTGCAATAATATGCCCCAGGAATGCCACTGAAGCTAGCCAGAATTCACATTTAGAAAATTTTGCATATAATTTCTGATGTCGAAGCACCCCGAGTACCGCTCTCAGATGATCTGCGTGCTCTGCCTCAGACCGAGAATAAACCAGAATATCATCGATAAATACAATTACGAACATATCCAAGAATGGCCTGAATACCCGGTTCATTAGATCCATGAATACCGCAGGAGCATTAGTTAACCCAAACGACATAACTCCAAATTCATAGTGCCCATATATGGTCCGGAATGCTGTCTTAGGGATATCAGCCTCTCGTACCCGTACCTGATGATAGCCAGACCGAAGGTCTATCTTCGAAAAATATTTGGCGCCCTGCAACTGATCAAACAAATCGTCAATTCTGGGGAGGGGGTATTTATTCTTTATGGTTACCTTATTCAGCTGCCGATAATCAATACACATACGCAGCGACCCGTCTTTCTTAAGCACAAATAATACCGGAGCTCCCCAAGGCGAAGTACTGGGTCTGATGAAGCCTTTTTCTAACAGATCCTTCAACTGCTCTTTCAGTTCTTTCAACTCTGCCGGTGCCATTCTGTACGGGGGGATAGATATAGGCTGAGTATCTGGAAGCAAATCAATAGTAAAATCTATCTCCCGCTCTGGAGGAAGGCCTGGAAGCTCATCTGGGAACACATCTGGAAATTCATTAACCACGGGAACTGACTGAAGAGTCGGCATTTCTGCTGTCAAATCTTGTACCCGAACCAGATGATAGTGTTATATCCCGTGTTTTCACACGTTTGGAGAAACTTGAATTATATTGGATTCTTGAGATATAAGGTCAATTGGATATTTTGTTGAACATAGGAGTTATGCATGAAAGAATAGAATCATGAAAGTGTGGGACAAGGCAAAGGGTAATTTTGGAATTTTGGAAATTAGTTTCGGGAATTACAAAATGTGATTTATAAGTTATTGGGCTCAAAAATTTAATTGGAGTTGAGGCCCAAAATAGGGGTCATGGCCGGCCATACAAGGCCTTGATCCAAGCCCAATTTTAGTTGGTCATGTGCTTGGTCATGTGACCAAGCACTTCAATTACATATATCATAGAAGACTTACGGAATTAGAAGATAAGAACAACAAAGAAAAAAAAAAGAGAGAGCAAGAGGTTTCGGGTTTGCCTTGGAAATTTAAGTACCAAAAATATTGTTCTA
Organism: Lycium barbarum; assembly: GCF_019175385.1. Classification (NCBI taxonomy): domain Eukaryota; kingdom Viridiplantae; phylum Streptophyta; class Magnoliopsida; order Solanales; family Solanaceae; genus Lycium; species Lycium barbarum. Next base: position 61,542,133 of record NC_083344.1, on the reverse strand, counting down.
AAAATTCAATTCTTGTTGTTTTCCTATTAAGTCAAGGTTCCTTTGCATCTTGGTATAGTTGGTTTGGAGTGGGAAGCATTAGATTCCTCAAAGTGAACACAAGTTCAAGTGAAGAAGACTTGAAGAAAAGGTAAGAATTTCTACCTTTTTATTGTGTTATGAAGTTTTGATTGTGTTGTAGTATATAGAAATGTGTTGATTGTATGGAAAAATGGAAGTTTGCAATGTGGGTTTGGTATATGGCTTGTAGCCATGTGTATATATATGTTGTATAGCCAAGTTGTGTTGAATTTATGTTATATTCTAGTTGTAATTGTGATGAAATGTATATGGGAATTGAAAGTTGGATGAATTTAGTTGATATGGAAAAATAAGCATATGGCCGTGTGGTATATGTGGCTTGGGAATGAAATGGATCAAGTTTGTTTAGTGTATTGGAGTGTTGTTGTAATGCTTGGCATGGAAATGAAGTTAGAATGATATAAGTTTGTATTGAATTGGAATGTAAACACTTATGTCGTTTTAGTATGATTTTCCGACATTAAGGAAATGAAGTTGTTTGGTTGTGAATTAAGATGATCATTGATGAATTTGGAAGTTGGAAACTTGTTATGAAGTTGTATGCCAAAGATTTGGTGTTTTGCATAAGTTATGATTTTGGCGGAAAGTTGTATATTATGAATATCGAGTGTATATCTTAAGGAAAATGATATGAAATGTCTCTAAATCTATATTGTGATGATCTTGAGTGATAATGGATGTGAAATCATGATGTTAGTTCGAAAGTTTGGGTTGAATTGAAGATTATGTCAACTTGTGAGAAAAATGACTAGTTGAAGGATAATTGTGTTTTTAATGTTTGTTGTTGATATTGATGTTGTCGTTTGGCTTGTTGTTGATGAATTATAGCCGAGTTGAATTCTCGGGGTGCTATATGTATAGGGGAAGTGCTGCCGAAATTTCGGTAGCCAAATATGCATTAAGTTGGAACTTTGGTATTCATAGCTTACAATTGGTAAACTTGACCAATTGCAGTTTTTCGACGAAACGGGAAGTGAGTTTGGAAAGGCTTAAGGAGCGTGAAAGGTATGTAAAGCAAACCCAATTCTTCCCTTGGCATGCCCCTAGTGTATTAGGGTCGGATCCGAGCCTCGAAGGACCTCTTGGCCCTCGGAATCCGCAAGACAAAATTTCAGTTTTTCCTTCAGTAGAATTGAACCATTTTGATACGCTTTTTCTGAAATTATGCAATTTTGCTCTAAATTATTCGGAAAGCCATAGAATGTCTGTATAACCTTTTTAGGTGATACTATATGCTTAGAGGGCACAATTTGAGCCCGCCGCCTTGTTTGTCCCAAGGCGGGCCCGCTATTTACGGTTTTGTCCCTAATATGCTAAAGCTTCCTTTTTAAGCGATTTTTGAAAGAAATGTTTTAATTACCCTACTAATCACTTAACGAATATTATTTTAAATATTCTGTTAAATATTATAAATTACTTTGACACTCGGAATGACTTCGGGAAATTATACTTCTGTAATTTATTATGATATCCGGAATACATTTAATATGATTCCGTCCGACTCCATTTGATTTGTTTGTCTTTGCTACGCTTCATCGAGTCTTTGAAAACACTTATGATATTTTTAAATTGCATTAGTCTCTCACTACTCCATTCGTGGATGTCCCAATGTTTCCCACACTGAGCCCGGGCCAGGATATGTTGTCAAGCGTAATTCTCTGCATTGTTCGCCGCGTCCCGATGTGAGGGGGCAGGTATACGCGTACATGGGTCTGTGGAGTATGATGTGCCATGTCCGCCTATTCTGATCTGATCTGTTATGGCCATTTTGATATGACATTATATGATACGGGGCCACGCCCCTTTTTCTGATTCCTCTGTATAGTGGCACCAGCGTCGGGAGGGTGGCCACATTCTGTCTGCCGAGTCCCGTGGAAGGGACCGGATATGATATGATATGACATATGTTTCTGTACGCATTCTGTCTGTTTTGGAAATATACATTTGACACTCTGGATTCTGTACTCATTTTCTGTAACCATTATGATTTGACTTCTGTGATTCCGCTTTACATATTCAGTACATATTTCGTACTGACCCCCTTTCTTCGGGGGCTGCGTTTTCATGCCGCGCAGGTACAGACGACAGGTTTGCTGATCCACACGTTTAGGATCCCATTTCTGCTATTTTGGGGCGCTCCCTTCTTCAGAGCCCATCTTTTGGTACATTCTGTCACTGCTATCTGGATATGTACTTTGTTCTGGGTATGACGGGGCCCTGTCCCGTCTTATGATTATGATATGTTCTGTAGAGGTCTGTGGATACATCTGTGTGGGTTCTGTACATATATTTGGGATGTTTGGTTTTATGATAGCCTTATCGGCTTCTGTGTGCCAAGTCTGCTCTTCTGCTAAATTCTGTAGCATCCACTAATGTTATTATTATATTATTATTCTGATAATATGCTAATTTGGGTATCGGGTACGTATAGGTGCCCAGCTAAGGCACTGGTCGCGGCCCACGGGGTTGGGTCGTGACAGATAGATATAACCCTTTCTGATCATTTTCTTCGCCTTAAGGTATGAAATAAACTTACCTTTCGGTGTTGCTGTATTACCGGCCCATTCTATAACTGGCTCCCCGGGAAACTGGAAACGAACTACCTTATTTTGGCAGTCAACATTTGCATAACAGGAGGCTAGCCAGTCCATTCCCAAAATAACATCAAATTCAATCATATCTAATTCCACTAGATCTGCCTTAGTGTCTCGGCCACATACAGTTACAGAACAGTCTTTATATACCTGTTTCGCTACAATAAAGTCCCCAATCGGTGTGGCTACCTCAAACGGCTCTATAGGTTCAGACGTTATACCAATTTTACCGGCAACCAGAGGCGAAATATATGACAAAGTCAAACCTGGATCAATCAATGCATACACAGACCGAGAGAAGACCAATAATGTACCTGTAACGACATTAGGCGATGCCTCCTGGTCCTGGCGGCTAGCCAAAGCATAAATGCGGTTCGAAGGACCGCTAGTACCCGAAGCTCCACCACGACCTCTGTCGCGACCCGCCGGCGCTGATGTACCCGGCCCTGTAGGGCGCATAGCCACTGATGAAGATGATGACCCGGCGGATGATCCGGTAGGCTGCGCTGCACCACCCGAACTACCCTTATACGGGCAATCTCTCACAGAATGGCCCTGACAGCCACAAGAAAAACATGCACCGGTGGCTCTGTAGCACTCTCCCGGATGGTATCTGCCACAATAAGAACACTGAGGCCTAGGTGGCCTCGTCTGACCAGAACCCCTATCTGTCCGCGAACCTAAAGCCCTGGAGCTCTGGCCTGCTCCTGAATAACCTGGGCTATCAAATCTGCGACCTGTAGACTGTGGAGGTGCGCTATGTGCCGGCTGGGATGGATATCTGCTAGGCTGCTGCGGCTGCTGAGGCTGTCTGCCCCGGAAATCTCCAGAATACCCGGATTATCTGGCCCTCTTGGGCTGTCTCCGATCCTGACTCCTATCGGGCTGATGACCCCTGTGCCGGTCCTCCATACCCTGGGCGTGCGCCTGAATCCGGGCAATATCCATGTCGGGCTGAGCGGCCAATACCAAGCAACTGTCGACAAAATACCGGTCAAGCCCCATAATATACCTGTGCATCCTGTCAGCCATAGTAGCTACCACAGCAGGTGCATATCGGGCCAATGAGTCGAACTCCATACTGTACTCTCGAACACTGCGGCCCCTCTGTCTCAGCAATAACAATCTGTCAGCCCTGGCCCGCCGTAACTCCGGAGGCAGAAAATGGCTAAGAAAAGCCTGAGAAAAATCATCCCAAACTGCTGGGGGAGCACCGTCACCTCTGGATAACTCCCATGACTCGTACCAATTAGCCGCTACATCATACAACCGGTACGAAGCCAACGTGACTGACTCCGTCGCGGAAGCATTAAACAAATGTAGGGTGTGCCGCATCTTCCTAATAAACTCCTCAGGATCCTCTTCGGGCTTTGTCCCGAAGAACTCTTGAGGGCCACAAGTCAAAAACTCACGGGCTCTCGAACTGTCACGCCTGAAAGCCCGGTCACATCCCAGTCCGTGCCCCTGAACCTGTCCTGCCACAAGTCTGGTCAATAGCGGGACTGCCTCCCTCATAGACTGATCCTCAGTGCCTGGCCGTGGAGCTAGGGGCTCAGGTACTGGAACTGTGGGAGCTGGCGGTAGAGCCACCCCTCGACCTGCAGTTGTTGCTGCTCCAATCTCCTCTACGTGTGGCGGTGAGGAAGAGCCCTCTGTCGGGGGCAAAATATCAGGAGCAATATGGGCATGGGCCCTGGTAGTCCTCTGGGCCTGACTAGTCTCTCCCACAGCTGCTGCCTTGGCCTTTTGGGCCGCTGACGCCTTTTTTGGAGGCATAACTGCAAATGTAACAATTCGTTAGGGAGGAATCATCCTGATAACACAGCTCTATCGCACGATCTAAGACAGAAAGAAGGGTAGTACCCTAAATGCCCTGTAGCCTCCTGTTTAAAGGTGTGGTGCACAACACACCGATAAACAAGACTTTACTAGACACGGTCTATAGACATTCAGAGGACGAACCGCTCTGATACCACTTTTGTCACGACCCAACCCCGTAGGCCGTGACTAGTGCCCGATCTGGGCACTCAAACGCATTCTAGTATATGGCAGAAGCCGACAAGGCTTTATTTCAACTACAGATAATTTCCAAAAAAATTTTGGTAGAGTTTCCTTTGTTTTACGGACTATCCCATATACCCTGCACGCAGAAAATACCAACAAAGGCCACACAGGGCCAACAAAGCAACATTTAAATATATGCGGACCGGCCGCCGCGGCGAATGGGATCGCCCAAACACAACATAAGCACACATCTGTACGGAAAGACCCCAACCCACAAACATGTCTACAGACCTCTAAACAGATCGACAGAATCATATGACGGGACAGGGCCCCGCCGTACCCATGAACGAGAATATACATATATAGAAATGACAGACTGTACCCAAAGATGGCTCTGAATAAAAGAGCGCTCCAAAATAGCAGAATGAGATCCTAAGCGGGCGGATCAGCAAACCTGTCGTCGGTACCTGCGGGGCATGAAAACGCAGCCCCCGAAGAAAGGGGGTCAGTACGAAATATGTACTGAATATGTAAAGCCTGGATTACAGAAACAAACTCATAACTGGTACAGAACATACAGAAAGTAAACGGAAAATCCAAAGTATCAGATACATATTTTCAAAACATGCAGAGTGTGTACAGAAACATATGTCATATCAAACCCGGCCGCTGCCAAGGGACTCGGCAGACAGAACGTGGCCACGCTCCCGACGCTGGTGCCACAACACAGAAGAATCAGAATAGGGGCATAACCCAGTAACATAATATGTCATATCAAATGGCCATAGCAAATCATATCAGAACAAGCGGACATGGCACATCATACTCCACAAACCCATGTACGCGAATACCTGCCCCCTCACATCGAGGCACGACGAACAATGCAGAGGATCACGCTGGACAACATATCTTGGCCCGGGCTCAGTGTGGGAAACATTGGGGCATCCACGAATGGAGTAGTGAGAGACTAAATGCAACTAAAATAGTATAAATATATTCAGAGACTCGATGAGGCATATTAATGACAACCCAATCCAATGAAGTCGGATGGGATCATAATAAGTGAGTTTTGGATGTCATAATAAATTACTGTCACGACCCAACCCCGTAGGCCGTGACTAGTGCCCGATCTGGGCACCCGAACACATCTATCAAATGCTATCTCAAATCCTATCAAACGCATTCTAGTATATAGCAGAAGCGGACAAGGCTTTATTTCAAATTTAATTAATTTCCAGAAAATTTCGGCAGAGTTTCCTTTGTTTTACGGACTATCCAATATACCCTGGACGCAGAAAATACCAACAAAGGCCACACAGGGCCAACAAAGCAGCATTTCACATATGCGGACCGGCCGCCGCAGCGAATGGAATCGCCCAAACACGACATATACATACATCTGTACAGAAAGACCCCAACCCACAAACATGTCCACAGACCTCTAAACAGACCGACAGAAGCATATGACGGGACAAGGCCCCGCCGTACCCATGAACGAGAAGATACATATATAGAAGTGACAGACTATACCAAAAGATGGCTCTAGATAAAAGAGCGCTCCAAAATAGCAGAATAAGATCCTAAGCGGACGGATCAGCAAACCTGTCGTCGGTACCTGCGCGGCATGAAAACGCAGCCCCCGAAGAAAGGGGGTTAGTACGAAATATGTACTGAATATGTAAAGCCTGAATTACAGAAACAAGATCATAACTGGTACAGAACGTACAGAAAGTGAGTAGAAAATCCAAGGTATCAAACACATAATTTCAAAACATGCAGAGTGTGTACAGAACATATGTCATATCAAATCCGGCCCCTGCCAAGGGACTCGGCAGACAGAACGTGGCCACCCTCCCGACGCTGGTGCCACAACACAGAAGAATCAGAATAGGGGCATAACCCCGTAACATAATATATCATATCAGATGGCCATAACAAATCATATCAGAACATGTGTACATGGCACAGCATACTCCACAAACCCATGTACACGTATACCTGCCCCCTCACATCGAGGCACGGCGAACAATGCAGGGGATTACGCTTGACAATATATCCTGGCCCGGGCTCAGTGTGGGAAATATTGGGGCATCCACGAATGGAGTAGTGAGAGACTAATGCAGTTAAAATATCTTAATTGTTTCCATAGACTCGATGAGGCATATCAAAGACAAACCGATCCAATGAAGTCGGAAGGGATCATAGTAAATGAGTTTCGAGTGTCAAAACAATTTATCAGACTTAATGGAATATTTAAAACCATGTTTGTTAAGTAATGAGAATGGTAGTCAAAACATTTCTTTCAAAAACCATTCGAAAATAGAACTTAAGTACAATATGGGCAAAACCGGGAATAGTGGGCCTACCTCGGAACAAACAAGGCGGTGGCCTCATATTGTGCATTTTCAGCTTATGGGGTCACCTACGAAGGTTCTACGGACATTCTATAACTTTTCATAAAGTTTGGGGAAGGTTTGCATAATTTTCAAGAAAGCATACAAAAAGGGTTCAATTCTATTGAACGAAAATGTAACAATTTCAGACGCGGATTTCGATGAGCAGAATATCCTCCGAGGCGTAAATCTGATCCTAGTACTTCTAGGCCATGCCAAAAGAAGACTCGGGATAGCTTTACATACCTTTTGAGCTTTTTGAGTCTATCCAAGCTCACTTCCCGTTTCGTCAAAAATCTGCAAATGGTCACATTTACCAGTTGTGAGTTATGGATGCCATGATTTCAACTTAATGCATATTTGTCTACCAAAATTTCGGCAGCACTTCCCCTATACATATAGCACTCCCGAGAATTCAACTCGGTTAGAAACCATCACCCACAACCCAAACGACGACATCAACATCAACAACGAACATTAAAAACACAATTATCCTTCAACTAGTCATCCTTCTAACAAGTTGACATAACCTTCATTCTAACCCAAACTTTCAAACTAATACCAATGATTTCACATTCATTAACAATCAAGATCATCACAATATAGTTATAGAAACATTTCATATCGTTTTCCTTAAGTTATACACTCGATATACATAATATACAACTTTCCGTCAAAGTCATAACTTGTGCAAAACATCAAATCTTTGGCATACAACTTCATAACATGCTTCCAACTTCCAAACTCATCAATGATCATCACAATTAGCAAATAAACAACTTCATTCTCTTAATATCGGAAAAATCATACTAAAACGACATAGGTTCCTACATTCCCATTCAATACAAACTTATATCATTCTAACTTCATTTACATTGCAACCATCACAATAACACACTAACATACTAAACAACTTAATTCATTTCCATCCCAAATCCAACATACCACACGGCCAAAAGCCTTTTTTTTTTGTCAACTTCAACTAAATCATTCAACTTCCTATTCCAATATGCATTTCATCACAACCACAACTAGAACATAACATGAATTCAACATCTTATGGCTATACAACATATACATGCACACGGTCACACACTTATAACACACGCCCACTTTGCAAACTTCCATTTTTCCATACAATCAACACATTTCTATATGCTACAACACAAACAAGACTTTATAACACAAGAATAAGGAATAAATTCTCACCTTTTCCTCCAGTCTTCTTCACTTGAACTTGTGATCACTTTGATGAAATAAGTGCTTCTCTCTCCAACCAAACTACACCAAGGTGTAGAGAATACCCAATTTAGTAGGAAAACCACAAAAGAAAAATTTTAGGAGCCATATTCTTGGGAGTGATTTTTCCCAAGCAAACCCGAAACCCTTCTACCTTCTTGCTCTTATTTTTTTTGCTTTGGTTTTCCTGCTCTCTAATGGATATACTATGAAGACTTGGTCTTCTTATAATTAATAGTCACATGGTCAAGCACATGACCATGTAAATGGACTTGGGCCAAGGCCAAGGTGGCCGGCCATGGTCCATGGTTTGGACCTAAATTCATTAATTTTTTTTTAGCCCAATTTGTTACGAATTTTATTTTGTAATTCCCGGAACTAATTTCCGAAACTCCAATTTTACCCTTAGCCTCATCCCACACTTTCACAACCATACTCTTTCATGCACAACTCCTATGTCAAATAAAATCAAATTTGACCTCATTTCTCAAAAATCCAAGATATTTCAAATTTTCCAAACGTGTGAAAACACGGGATATAACATCCTCCCCCCCCCCCCTTTAGAACATTCGTCCGCGAATGTTAAATTAATCTTATAGGGTCTGAAAATACTTTGGGGGAGTTTATGTTTATAGACAGCACATATGACACACATTCATTATTGAAATAGAATTAAACAAAGATTACGAACATATCCAAGAATGGCCTGAATACCCGGTTCATTAGATCCATGAATACCGCAGGAGCATTAGTTAACCCAAACGACATAACTCCAATTTCATAGTGCCCATATCTGGTCCGGAATGCTGTCTTAGGGATATCGGCCTCTCGTACCCGTACCTGATGATAGCCAGACCGAAGATCTATCTTCGAAAAATATTTGGCGCCCTGCAACTGATCAAACAAATCATCAATTTTGGGGAGGGGGTATTTATTCTTTATGGTTACCTTATTCAGCTACCGATAATCAATACACATACACAGCGACCCGTCTTTCTTACGCACAAATAATACCGGTGCTCCCCAAGGCGAAGTACTGGGTCTGATGAAGCCTTTTTCTAACAGATCCTTCAACTGCTCTTTCAGTTCTTTCAATTCTGCCAGTGCCATTCTGTACGGGGGAATAGATATCAGCTGAGTATCTGGAAGCAAATCAATAGTAAAATCTATCTCCCGCTCTGGAGGAAGGCCTGGAAGCTCATCTGGGAATACATCTGGAAATTCATTAACCACGGGAACTGACCGAAGAGTCGGCGTTTCTGCTATCAAGTCTTGTACCCGAACCAGATGATAAATATAACCCTTTCTGATCATTTTCTTCGCCTTAAGGTATGAAATAAACTTACCTTTCGGCGATGCAGTATTACCTGCCCATTCTATAACTGGCTCCCCAGGAAACTGGAAACGAACTACCTTATTTTTGCAGTCAACATTAGCATAACAGGAGGCTAGCCAGTCCATTCCCATAATAACATCAAATTCAATCATATCTAATTCCACCAGATCTGCCTTAGTGTCTCGGCCACATACAGTTACAGAACAGTCTTTATATACCTGTTTCGCTAAAATAAAGTCCCCGATCAGTGTAGCTACCTCAAATGGCTCTATAGGCTCGGACGTTATACCAATTTTACTAGCAACAAGGGGCGAAATATATGACAAAGTCGAACCTGGATCAATCAATGCATACACAGACCGAGAGAAGACCAATAATGTACCTGTAACGACATTAGGCGATGCCTCCTGGTCCTAGCGGCTGGACAAAGCATAAATGCGGTTCGAAGGACCGCTAGTACCAGAAGCTCCACCACGGCCTCTGCCGCGACCCGCCGGTGCTGATGTACCCGGCCCTGTAGGGCGCATAGCCATTGACGAAGATGATGACCCGGCGGCTGATCCGGTAGGCTGCGCTGCACCACCCGAACTACCCTTATACGGGCAATCTCTCATAGAATGGCCCTGATGGCCACAAGAAACACATACACCGGTGGCTCGGTAGCACTCCCCAGGATGGTATCTTCCACAATAAGAACAGTGAGGCCTAGGTGGCCTCGTCTGACCAGAACCCCTATCTGTCCGCGAACCTAAAGCCCTGGAGCTCTGACCTGCTCCTGAATACCCTAGGCTATCAAATCTGCGACCTGTAGGCTGTGGAGGTGCGCTCTGTGCCGGCTGGGATAGATGTCTGCTAGGCTGCTGCGGCTACTGAGGTTGTCTGCCCCGAAAATCTCCAGAATACCCAGATGATCTAGCCCTCTTGGGCTGTCTCCGATCCTGACTCCTAACAGGCTGACGCTCCCTATGCCGGTCCTCCATGCCCTGGGCGTGCGCCTGAATCCGGGCAATATCCATGCCGGGCTGAGCAGCCAATACCAAACAGCTGTCGACAAAATACCGGTCCAGCCCCATAATATACCTGTGCATCCTGTCAGCCATAGTAGCTACCACAGCAGGTGCGTATCGGGCCAATGAGTCGAACTCCATACTATACTCTCGAACACTGCGGCCCCTCTGTCTCAGCAATAAGAATCTGTCAGCCCTGGCCCGCCGTAACTCCGGAGGCAGAAAATGGCTAAGAAAAGCCTGAGAAAAATCATCCCAAACTGTTGGGGGAGCGCCGTCACCTCTGGATAACTCCCATGACTCGTACCAATTAGCCGCTACATCATACAACCGGTACGAAGCCAACGTGACTGACTCTGTCGCGGAAGCATTAAACAAATGTAGGGTGTGCCGCATCTTCCTGATAAACTCCTCAGGATCCTCTTCGAGCTTTGTCCCGAAGAACTCTTGAGGGCCACAAGTCAAAAACTCACGGGCTCTCGAACTGTCACGCCTGAAAGCCCGGTCACCTTCTAGTCCGTGCCCCTGAACCTGTCCTGCCACAAGTCTGGTCAATAGCTGGACTGCCTCCCTCATAGACTGATCCTCAGTGCCTGGCCGTGGAGCTAGGGGCTCAGGTACTGGAACTGCAGGAGCTGGCGGTGGAGCCGCCCCTCGACCTGCAGTTGTTGCTGCTCCAATATCCTCTACGTGTGGCGGTGTGGAAGAGCCCTCTGCCGGGGGCAAAATATCAGGAGCAATATGGGCATGGGCCCTGGTAGTCCTCTGGGCCCGACTAGTCTCTCCCACAGCTGCTGCCTTGGCCTTTTGGGCCGCTGACGCCTTTTTTGGAGGCATAACTGCAAATGTAACAATTCGTTAGGGAGGAATCATCCTGATAACACAGCTCTATCGCACGATCTAAGACAGAAAGAAGGGTAGTACCCTAAATGCCCTGTAGCCTCCTGTTTATAGGTGTGGTGCACAACACACCGATAAACAAGACTCTACTAGACATGGTCTGTAGACATTCCGAGGACGAACCGCTCTGATACCACTTTTGTCACGACCCAACCCCGTAGGCCGTGACTAGTGCCCGATCTGGGCACTCAAACGCATTCTAGTATATGCCAGAAGCCGACAAGGCTTTATTTCAACTTTAGATAATTTCCAAAAAAATTTCGGTAGAGTTTCCTTTGTTTTACGGACTATCCCATATACCCTACACGCAGAAAATACCAACAAAGGCCACACAGGGCCAACAAAGCAACATTTAAATATATGCGGACCGGCCGCCGCGGCGAATGGGATCGCCCAAACACAACATAAGCACACATCTGTACGGAAAGACCCCAACCCACAAACATGTCTACAGACCTCTAAACAGACCGACAGAATCATATGACGGGACAGGGCCCCGCCGTACCCATGAACGAGAATATACATATATAGAAATGACAGACTGTACCCAAAGATGGCTCTGAATAAAAGAGCGCTCCAAAATAGCAGAATGAGATCCTAAGCGGGCGGATCAGCAAACCTGTCGTCGGTACCTGCGCGGCATGAAAATGCAGCCCCCGAATAAAGGGGGTCAGTACGAAATACGTACTGCATATGTAAAGCCTGGATTACAGAAACAAACTCATAACTGGTACAGAACATACAGAAAGTAAACAGAAAATCCAAAGTATCAGATACATATTTTCAAAACATGCAGAGTGTGTACAGAAACATATGTCATATCAAACCCGGCCCCTGCCAAGGGACTCGGCAGACAGAACGTGGCCACCCTCCCGACGCTGGTGCCACAACACAGAAGAATCAGAATAGGGGCATAACCCAGTAACATAATATGTCATATCAAATGGCCATAGCAAATCATATCAGAACAAGCGGACATGACACATCATACTCCACAAACCCATGTACGTGAATACCTGCCCCCTCACATCGAGGCACGATGAACAATGCAGAGGATCACGCTTGACAACATATCCTGGCCCGGGCTCAGTGTGGGAAACATTGGGGCATTCACGAATGGAGTAGTGAGAGACTAAATGCAACTAAAATAGTATAAATATCTTCAGAGACTCGATGAGGCATATTAATGACAACCCAATCCAATGAAGTCGGATGGGATCATAATAAGTGAGTTTCGGATGTCATAATAAATTACTGTCACGACCCAACCCCGTAGGCCATGACTAGTGCCCGATCTGGGCACCCGAACACATCTATCAAATGCTATCTCAAATCGTATCAAACGCATTCTAGTATATAGCAGAAGCCGACAAGGCTTTATTTCAAATTTAATTAATTTCCAGAAAAATTTCGGCAGAGTTTCCGTTGTTTTACAGACTATCCAATATACCCTGCACGCAGAAAAATCCAACAAAGGCCACACAGGGCCAACAAAGCAACATTTCACATATGCGGACCGGCCGCCGCGGCGAATGGAATCGCCCAAACACGACATATACATATATAAGCCGGCAAGGCTGCTACAGCGCTAGAACATCCATAATGACCATATAAGCACAACTGACCCCATTTGGACACAACCCACATACATGTCTACAGACCTCTAAGAGTTTCAATAGTGAAATATGACGGGACAGGGCCCCGTCGTACCCTTAGACAACATATACATATATACATCAAAAGGAAGTCTGTACCAAAATCTAGACTCCGGAACAACGGAGCTATCCAACATAGTAGGAAGGGGAGTCCTAAGCTGGCGGATCACCAAAACGAGTATCTGCACCTGCGGGCATGAAACGCAGCCCCCCGAAGAAAGGGGGTCAGTACGAAATATGTACTGAGCATGTAAAGCATGGAATACAGTAAACAGGATCATAACTGAAATAAGAAGTACGGAAAATGAGTACAATAATCAGGATACCAAAATACTTGCTTTTGAAACATAAATCATGCATGTCAAGTCATATATCATATCCGGCCCCATTATAGGACTCGGTGAACATGGTCGCCACCCCGTCTTTGGCGCCATAACACAGCATACTCCAGAATATAGTATAACTCCGTAACACAGCATAACTCTGTAACGCAGCATAACACCATAACATAGCATAACACCATAATATATATATATATATATCGTACCCGGCCCTCTAGTGAGGGACTCGGTGAACAATGCAGTGGAAATGCGCACGATAACAAATCCTGGCCCGGGACTCAGTGAAAGACATATTGAGGCATGCACGAGCAGAGTAGTGAGAAACCATATGCAGTTTAGATCATTATCAAGACTCAATGGAACAATCAATGCGAGTTATCATTTCGAAATCAGAACAATGGTCATGTCCAACACCTTTCGAATGTTATTCAGGGCATATCAGCTAGCTCTCGACTGTTATCACAACGTATATCAAAGGTCTTGGAAGCCATAGTCATATGTCAATAATTTATCGAACGTCTTATAGGAATTCAGCCACAAATTGTCATAAAGTTCCTAGAAATAGAAACGGATGTATATCGACTAGTATTCAACATACAGGGAACAGAAGAGGGAGGCACAATCTCTCGGGAGTTCTAACATCTCTAAGTAAATAAAAATCATAAAATACATCCAAAGTATAGGAATAGAGTTACCCCAAAGTTCATATCATTTCACTTAGATCTAGGACATGCCAAAAGAAAGAAAGGACAGCTTTACGTACCTGTTTGCGACTATTCGTAACCCGTTCGTCTCGTCACTCTTTTAGCCTATTTAATATAAGAGTAACGTTATCGTTAGTAACTATATTTTCTGTTCCACAAATCCATAGCCCATTCTTCTATAGAACTTACATTTTAGTTTATATATATACTCCCGTTTAGGGTTTTCTATTATCTAAAATTTAGCGAAAATTCAGCAGCACTTCCCCTATATGTTCACCAATCCCAAATTTCCATTTGCTCTCCTGTTGACACAGAAATATCAACAACAATATATGGATACAATTATATTTCCAATTCCTTCAATTCAACAAGAACAATAATATGTTCATATCAACATAACTTCAATTTTTAACTTTCTAATCCCTTCGCCATATAATCCATGATAATCACAACTATAACGCAACTTCAAATAAATTTCCCATGCCTAATTAGAACATCCCCTACACGGCTCAATTTATCTTTCAACACCAACATCTACAACTTCTTATATTCATCACATACCTACAATTTATACAAGCTTAAATTGCCTCCAAAATGGGTATAAAAAGAGATTAAATCTTACCTCAATCAACTTGGATCCTTAACCTTGCTAATCACTTGGATCAATTCAAAATTTTGAGGCATAAATTCTCCCCCTCAACCCTCCATTGCTCGGCAAATCTCTCCTTGGCCGAGAGGCCTTTCTTTCTTTTTCTTTTTCTTTGCTTTGTTTTGTTTCAATTTTTGTTTGATGAATGATATTTGATGAATGCCTAAGGGTATATGTGTGAGGTTTCTAAGCCCCACACATGCCCCTTATGTAGCATGAGTTGGTGGCCTAACATTTTCATTTCATTTCTTTTAAAAAAAAAAATTAAATTAAAAATATTGGGTGGGCCCACTTATTTAATTAGTTTTAATTAATTTAATTAATTACTAATTTCCACTTAATAATCTAAGCACAATTAATTAATCCCTAATCTCCAATAATATTTTTATACTAAGTAAAATTTATAAACAATTTATGTTCTAATTAAAACTGAAAATTAAAGATTCCCATTTCATGTCCGAAAATAATTCCGCCTCCAACTTGAGTCAATTTACTTGCGAATAATTCGACGTATAAATATACGGGGTATAACAATAAGAAAACCAAATGCTAAAATCGGGAACAAAATAAAATTTCGGGCTCGGGTAGGTGATAACTTGAAAACACGGGCGTGAAGCCCCAATTGATCTAAGGTATCAATTTGAAATAACTAATTTTTTTTTTCTTTGCTCCCTACCAAAGGTTTATGGACACAAAACCATAAAGCAATCCCAAGAAATTTTTTGGAATTGAAATGAGTTAAGAACAAGATTTGAGGTTTGAGAATGAGATGAAAGTGAAAGGAATCCAAGTTGAATCAAGATACAAATACCTTGAAATGTACTGTTGATACTTGGATTATACAGTGGGAACTTGATATATACGGTCTGTATAAATTTTGACGACCCGTAGAATGGTTCCGTCAAATGTTTTGGGACTATCGTATTTTCTACGGTGGAAATTTGACGCCCCGTATAAATTTTGACGCCACGTAGAACGTACCGTATAATTGTTCAAAGACTTGGGTATTTTATACAGTGGTAAAAGTGTGAAATTTGACAGACCGTAAAAAATTGTACCGTCCGTATAACCTACCGTATACAAGGAACAGTAAGCTACTTTTCTCGATCCAATTTGACGCCACAATTTTGACGGACCGTGGAATTTTATATGGTCCACACAATGGACCGTATACCTGTTCTGTTGATGACGGTTTGTACTCAAATTTCTTGGATCTTGGGTCGATTTTTCTAACCTTGATGACTTCCTTAGGCCCACTCAACCTAGTAATTACCCCTTTGGGTTGTTTTAACACCTTTTGCACTTGGACTACGAAAATTTTAGATCAAACCTTCCTTTTTGGTCTTCTTCCTCAAGATGAATGTATGAATGTCCTCAAAACATGAAGAACATTAAAAATTCCAAGTACCTTAATTCCAACTCGTTTTGGGTCCAACTTTCATATCTAAGCTCCTCTTTTCTAGGAGAACAAAGCCCAATGCCTATTGAAGTCAATTTCAATCCAAATCAACAAGACCCAATTGTGTTCTTCAAGCTTTGATGAACCTTCAATGGTGAATTTCTCAAAACACCTTCAAACTTCACCAAACTTCGGATTTAAATGTATTCCACCCCAACAAACTCAAATCCAACTTCGAAAACACTCAAATCAAACCATAATTTCAATTTTCGATTTTTTTTTTGTTGTGAATTTTTAGATTTTTTATTTTTTTATTTTTGGGGATTTTCAAATTTTGAGCCTCGGATTAGAAATTGTAGGAACAATCTCTTAGCCTATGCTCTGATACCAAATTATACGAATCGATTTGGGGATGAAGCCAAGTCAATTCAAATGCGGAAAAATTAAAGGATACGAAGAAAAAGGGATGAGAATTGAAGAAAATGGATGAGAAAAGAGGATAAAAGCAAGACCCAATTAGGGTGAATTTATGGGCAACATTTGATATATTAAATCCAACACCTCCCAATCTAATGCAATCCTAAAAGAACCTGTACTATTTGAAATCAACGAAAGAGTTATCCAAATGAATCCGCAAATAAACAAATCTTCATGAAATCAATGGAAATAAAGGTTCAAAGATCAACAATGGAATCCACCATTATAATAACTAACCCTAAAGCTACTAAGCTAAACAATCTATCTCCAAAGGTGTTTCTCAATTTATCATTCAACATAATCTAAGTAATGAAATGAAAGACACGTTATATATACAAGCTAAGTAAAGAAGACTAATAGGCAATTACAATTCTACCCTTAATGAAGTAAGGGCCTTGTTTGGCTAGTCTTGTTAGTGTAGTCTTCCATTCGAGAATTAGCCTTCAACGGCCAAACACGCCCCTCCTTGCATAGATGGCCCTCTAATCAACCTTGCATGCATGGCCTTCTTGCAAGCATAACCTTACTTGTACAAATAGCAAACTCCCGATCTTGTCCATGTTTTGCAAGTGTAGCCAATTTGCAAAAATGTCCCTGTTTGCATATTTGGCCACTTTGCGCATTTGGTCTCCCAATTTAAGTTGGCTACAAATCTTATGAGAGTGTAATTCAAGTGCTCCTCAATCTTGGACTTCATCCTCAAGTTTTCGAATTCATCAAATTACTCCCTGACACTCTTGGAGCCTTACTTCAACATGTATACCTTCTTGAGCACTTCTTGATAGTATGTAAGAGGTAGATAACTCGCGTCAATGAGCTCAATAAACTCATCCCAAGTAGGAATGTCAAAAATTTGACGTTGAGCCGTATCCCGCTTCTTGGATTCCCACCAAGTTGATGCGTATCCCTCAAATTGGGTGAGGGCATACCTTGCCTTCAAAGCTTCTGACACATTATTGGTGAGGAATATCCTCTCACTTTGCAGTTTCTACTCAAGGAAGTAGAAATCATTAAGTTCTTATAATTAGCATTTTTTGATCTTTCTCCTACCTCTCTTTTCTTTCTCCAATGCCTCTGGGTTGCAAGTGCATCTTTTCTTTCCAAAACTAATCTTTCCCAAACTAATTTTGCAATGTCAAATTCAGGTTCTTCCACAGTTTGAGAAAACGGGTTCTGGAAAGCTATGTTATTCCTCCTTTGGACAGGTGAGAAGCTAGAAAAAGAATATTCTTGCTGGGGAGGGGAATAACTTTGAGCTAAAAAGCACTTATGGGGGGAAGGATAGTGAGTTGAGAACTTTTGGGCTTTTAAGGCTCCAAGTGACCATTTTTCAACAGATTTATTTGGTCTTTTAGAGAAACCATTTCTTTTTGCTGTTGCTGGAAAAAATGGAAAATAGAAGTACATATATTCACTCATAACTTGTACATGTATTAGTTATGCGGGTTTCTAATTCCGCCAATTAAATATCGTATTAATTTTATACATGAATAACTTACCTCCTAACCCGCTACCAAACGTGGTATTACTTATGCAGAATTTGGTAGGGTGTATAAGAACAGTGCTGAATAGGGTGTATTAGTAATGGAAGGATTAGTTATGCTGAGATTATATCTTATCGACTGTTTGGTGTGGTGTATACGTTTACAAAA
Source organism: Lycium barbarum (assembly GCF_019175385.1). Classification (NCBI taxonomy): domain Eukaryota; kingdom Viridiplantae; phylum Streptophyta; class Magnoliopsida; order Solanales; family Solanaceae; genus Lycium; species Lycium barbarum. Next base: position 61,523,702 of record NC_083344.1, on the reverse strand, counting down.
ATATCCTCCACATTCTTTATCTTTGAGGGACTTCAAGGGCAATTTTGTCTTTAATCGTGCTTATGCATGTATTAATAATTTTGGTATTGCTATGACCATGGTTTGTTTTGTATTAGTTATACATTGGATAATACCAAATAGGGTGTATTAGTTATACATAGGTTGAAAAAGTGTACCAAACAAGGAATTAGTAATAGCAAAACTAATACATGTATTATTTACTCTAATACATCTTACCAACCGACTCCCAACTTAAATAGTACCAACAAGATCATATAATGCCGTCCAAAATGGCTAAAATCTAAACTAAAACTTAAAAAGGAATAACATATGTCTAAATTAACTCAGTGTTATGTAAGAAGAATACGAAAGAGGCATCAAGTGAAAATCCTATTTCATTAGTTTTAACATCATCATAAGCATCTCTCTTTTGCTCTTGCTTGTAATGGTTCGTGACACTTTCAACATCAACAATAAACTAGGTGGCCAACCTGAGAAAGTGGAGCAGCTAAAGTCCAGCAAGAGAAGACAAGAACCGTTGCAAAGCGGGGTAATGTCTTGTCGGTGTCAAACAGAATACAAAAGCATCCAAAGTGGTTTATACAAGCAGCTGACGTTCAAAATTAAAGGAGAAGAACCTGTTTAAGGTGGATTGTTGCGAGCAACTCATATAGGTTTCTCCCTTATATACATGTTGACATATTGTCACGCCTTAAATTCAGGGCTCACGTGACCGTCACCCGACAACATAACCCCCGCGGGGTCCCGTAGCATCAATATGGATAAACAATTTTCAAAGCTTAATTTGTAACTATCATATTCATGACATGTCCCAACAAGGGACGACATTCTAAGCATATCCCAAAATACACATTCTACTCCCACAGGATAATACTTCTAAAAAAAATAACATGACATCGAATGCAGCCTGGCTATCCAGAGAACAGAGAAGTCTATATCACCACTCTCGCATTGGGTTCATCAAGAGATAGGAAGAGGAAGAGCCTAGCTCGATACACCTTCACATTGAGTGCCTGCAACTGTGGGAAAAAAATAGCCAACAACAAAGACATGATGTGAGTACATAAAGTTACTCAGTAAGCCTCTTCGACTCCCTCCAAAAGGTGAGACAAGTCTTCGAAAAAACATGCATGCAATATCTCAAAATCATATAATAAGATATTTCTTTTATAATGAATGCATTATGTCATTTCAACATAGATTCAGATTTGGCATGTCATTATAAGTTCACTTGAAATCATCTTTTGAAAATCATAGCTTGGCTCACACACCTTCAACATAACCCTTTCCTTGTTCATACAACTACATATGGTTAAAAACAAACAACAATCATGTTCATAAATCATTTTTCCACAATCCCTTTTTGCGATTGCATGTACTTTCTTACGGTCGGGGAGGTTGGTAAAATAGTCGTAACGTTTTATAGGTAAGTCCAAATGACAGTCGATCTGAAGCATTGGAAACTATACTTTAAGGCTACAATATCAATTTAGAAACCACAACCAAATTCTTCCTACATTAAGTGATGTACATTTTTGAAGTGAGGTATGTTTAACTTAGGCATCATCACTGTTAGCATGTCTATATCACTCCAACTAGATTTTATACATCGCCAACACACATATCATAATCCCAATCGCATTTCCAACATCGTACTCAACCACCAACACATGATATCAATTAATTTGCATAAAACAAAGTAACAGCTACGTCCAAATATGTTCAAAATTTTTGGGGTACCACATATAACTCCTATTGACTGTCGATTCCTTTCTAATTCAGGTGAAAAAGGAAATTTTATTTTATGATTTTTGATATTTCGCCGATGCTCAACTTTGTTTCTTAGCCTCTCCCTTTTATGAAAGAGAGAAAAGAAGAAAAGAGAAGTAAAAATGAAGCGTCTCTTCCACGTCAATGTTGAACCCTTGATTTCGTGGCAAACATAACTTTAACTTTGTAGGACCATACCTTGTCAAAGATACTAAATCACCTATCTCGTGAAACACTCTTCTCAGGAATTATTTGATATGGCTATATCACGCTACATTGCAAAACCAGAAAAGAAGGAATTACTTATCCGGTTACTGAAGTGGATGCCTGGTCAAGGTTATGCTATTGATTCATCAACTAGAAATTTGATTCTGAAGAATTCTCACTTGTTTGGCCATCAACTTATTGCTGAGTCATTATCCAAGCATCTTGTGATGTCAAAAATTGTGAAACCTCACAAGGAAAATGCAAGATAACGGAAGCTGGATGGCTAAGTTGGACATTAATTTGTTGTAAAGAGAACTTTGATATGTTGCAGGTCTTAAGCTGATAATTTTGTTACTGAGGCAGCTATATTTGCGGAAACAATTTACGCTACACTCAGCTTAATGACAAATATGGCAATGCATGTGACAACTTGAATAACATATCTGAGGGTGTCACAAGTTTCTGATGAAGCATGCCAATGACCAACACCAGCTTCTAGAGTAGGGTGATATGAATCCAATCCTAGAGATTTCCAAAGTCTAAGGTTCTAGATGATTTCATGACGTGACTGAGCGTGCTAGATAATTCTGGGTTATATTAAGGATATGTGGCCTCAGCTTATGTCTGAGCGTGCTACACAATATGTGGCCTCAGCTTATGTCTAAGCGTGCTACATAACACACGGCCTCAGCTTATGTCTGAGCGTGCTAGATAATTCTGAATTACATTCAGAATATGTGGCCTCAGAATATATTATGGATTGGGTCGTACGTTCCTCGGCACTACTAGTATGTTATATATGAATCGGGTTGTACGTTCCATAACACTATCAGTTATAGTATGACCTTCATTGATAGGCATGAGCATGCATATTATGTGCCCATAGTGGCATTGTCAATTATACAGATTTATGTAGATACAGGAAGATACTAGTTCATACAACTTACATGCAGTTAGTCATTTCAGTTTATGAGTTCAGATCTTATCCATGATTCTTATGTATATATGTTGTTCTTATGCCTTACATACTCAGTATATTATCCGTGTTGACAACCCGTTGCTCGAGGGGCTGCGTTCATGCCCGCAGGTACAGGTAGACAGACAGATGGTCCAGCTCATTAGGACCTCCATTCAGCCATAGTCAGCGCACTCCACTTGATTCGGAGTTGCAGTTCATTTTGGTATGCCTTTTTGAGATGTGCATGTATATATGGGTATGACGGGGCCCTGTCCCGTCCTTTCTACAGCTTTCTGTTCCATTAGAGGTCTGTAGACAGTTGTATGTAGTTGGTACATGATGTAGTCTTGTTGGCCCTTATTCTTTTGCGTACAACATATATAGCAGCCTAGTCGCCTTGCACTGTTATTTCAGTATTTTGCATATATATACAGTCGGATATGAGTCAGATATTCGCCACCCTGTTCTTATTTGTAAGCAAGTGTAGGGTGTCTGGTCATTAGGGGTCAGGCACTCATCATGACTCATCAACTCGGTCATGACAAAAGTGGTATCAAAGCAGTTCCGTCCTAGGGTTGTCTACAGACCGTATCTAGTAGAGTCTTTTTTATGGGTGTGTTGTGCACCACACTTATAAGCAGGAGGCTACAGGACATTTAGGATGTTACCATTCTTTCTATTCTAGATCGTGCGATAGAGCGGTGAGATAAGAATTCCCTTTCTAATGATTTGTTCTAATTTAAGCGATGCCCCGAAAGGAAACTGCAGCCGCCTAGAAGGGCAAGGGAGTGGCTGGTGATACTACTAGCCATACTCAGCGGATAACTAGGGCTCGGGCCGAGTCCCAATGTGAGACCCCATCCTAGACTTTGCATACTCTACCCGCTTCAGAGGAGCGAGGAGGAGCCTCAGCTCCAGCTCCAGCACCCCCAGTTCCTCCACCAGATGCCTCAGACCAGGAGATGAGAGAGGCCATCCTTTTTCCGACCTAGTTAGTAGCCTCTCAGGCTTAGCGACAGGGTGCAGGTCATGGTAGTAGGGGTCAGAGAAAGTGGTCCAGGTTCTCAGGGTTTGACAATGAGTTCGGAGGTGGCCCAAGGCGGCAGTTCTCTGGACACTTAGCTTATTCAGCAGCTAGTGCGCCTCCATGGTATCCTGGACCCAGGTTTTATAGATCCGCTTATTTTGGCCCAACTTAGAGTTCCAGAGTTCCCAGTTCTCAGATTAGGAGTGTGTTATGTCCCGTGTTTTCGTATAGTTGGAAATCGGAAAATAATTACGATTTGTGTGTTATAAGGAAATATTTTGATTTTAGTGAATGTGACTATGTTGGTTATGGAATTATTAATGTTAAGACCTCGGGGAAGGCCGAGGATAAATTTGGAATTTCGGAAATTAGTTTCGGGAATTACAAAATGGGACTTTTCAAGAATTGGGCCAAGGAAAATATGACACAAAATTTAGGCCCAAGGGATTTGGGGTGGCCGGCCATATCCATGGCCCAAGCCCCTTTGTTAATAATCATGTGCTATGCACATGATCAATGTTATGGATATATACCATGTTATAGATGGAATTATCAAGAAACAAAGTAAAAAAATTCAAGAACACCACACAAATAGGGGTTTGGCCGAGAATAGGAGAAAGAAGAGAAAAAATTTCCCAAGCTTGGTTGTTGATCCAAAAATCTTAATTTCTACATAGTTGTGAAGTACTCAAGGCCCTCTTCAACGGGGTATAATTAGTTTGGCACAAGAACCTCATTTGCGACAAGTCGGAAATTCAAGAAAAGGTAAGAATTTTGCCCCTCTAATGCTATAGAATTGATATGAATGTGTTAAGGATTGGGAATAGACGAGAATCCCGTAACTTTGGTGTATATAGAAAGCCGTGGGTGTGTGTGTATATTGCATGTTGGCCGTGAGCCCTAGGAAGAAGAAAGTGATGTGAATTGATCTTGTTTAGTTTGTATAATGTGTTGTTGTGATCTTTATGTCGTAAATGATTGATTGATGAATTAAATTGGCGTTGGAAAATGATTTCGGACATTATCGGAAAGTGTATACCTTTGGTATAATTGCGTATATCATTGTATATTTAGGGTGCTAAAGACTTTAAATATGAGTTATAGTTGATATTAATGAATTCGGAATGAAACGACGCAAGTTAGAATGTTCGTCGTGAATTTTCGTTGTTTTGAAGAATTATGGAAAGTAATGGATTTTGGGGCAATTTCGTGTATGGCTTGGATTGTATTTGGGATGTGATTGTATAAGTTTGAATGAGGAAATGAATACAATTATGCAGATATAGAGTTGGAGTTTTGGAAGTTTGAATGAAAGTTGCCAACTTAGGTAACAAAGTAGAACTTTGAAGCTAGAGTGGGTTGATTATAACTTGTGTTGTTTGATGATGTGTGGGCTGTTGTTGTTGATATATTTTGGACCGAGCTAAGTCTCGGGGATGTTAGATTATAGGGGAAATGCTGCCGAAATTTCGGTAGGCAAAAATGAAGTTAAAGGCATTCTTAAGCCTAAGAATCTCAATTGGTAACTTTGACCATTTGCAGATTTCAGACGAAACGGGACTTGACTTTTGGGAGAGCGTAAGACGTCTGTAAGGTATGTAAAGCTCCCACTCCTTCGTTTGGCATATCTTAGTACGATAGGCGAATATGAGAACTTCCGGAGCATTCCTGCTCCTCGAAACCCAATCCACAGAAAAGTTACTATTCATTCAATTCAATTGAAGCCTAAGGGCTCTATTTTGGCTAGAATGCCACCACTCGTCCGAAACCTATCGAAATGTGGTCGCGTAACTTAGAAATGATTATGTATGACCCTTTGGCCTATAAATGTTCAGAAAATATGTTCGCCACCTCAATTTGACTCGAGGTGGGCCCGCTAACCCCGAGATGCTCTATTTATCTTATTGGGTTGTCCTTTTGAATAAAGTTTGAAATGATACTTTCGATTTTGGAATTTCCTCCTACGGGATATGTTTTGAATATTACGATACGCTAAGTTACGTTTTGAGCTATACGTACTACTTTGGAAATATTTTGTGAAATGAAACTTTATATCGACTAAGTCTGCGATTATTTTGTATTATGAAATGATTTATGAGATTATTATGTTTTGAAAGACTATTTTGAAATACGATTTGCATTTGTCTGCTCACGACTCCGCTCGTGCCTTGTTATGACTTCGTTCACCGATTCCCGGGCCGGTTTTGATTCGTGCGTCTTATGATAATTCGGCCGTATGCTGTGCTACGGTTCTCGAGGCTTCGCCATAGGGCCGGGTTCCATTTGGAGTTATGCTGTGATATGGCTCGTGATGCGATACGCTCACCTATGTTTGTGTTTGTGTTCGGAGATACGGAGAGTTGAAACCTTCTGGTGTGATGTTGTGTGTGGCGCCAGCGTCGGAGTGGCGACCACGTTCTTAAGCGTTTGCATGATTTCGTTTGCATTATGTATACGTATATGATTTTGATACGGATTTTGACATCCCGATTTGTACTCCACTTTGTTATCTGATTTGCTTTCAGTTTTGATCCATATTTTTGTACTCCGTGCTTTACATACTCAGTACATATTTCGTACTGACCCCCTTTCTTCGGGGGATGCGTTTCATGCCCGCAGGTGCAGATATTGGTGATCCTCCACAGTAGGCTTCCCTCTTTGCTATTCCGGAGTACTCCTCTTTGATCCGGAGTCCACTTTTGGTACAGACTCCTTTTGCTTTGTACGTATTCGGTATATTTGACTATTTGGGTACGGCGGGGCCCTGTCTCGCCATATGTCTTTGTTTTGAATTCGTAGAGGCCTGTAGTCATATATTGGGGGTGAGGGTCCTGTATATGTTGGTTTGATTTCGTTTTCTGGTGTTAAAGCGGTCTGTTTGCTATGATGGCCCCAAATGGCCCTTATGCTTATGTTTGCACTTTCGACCGGCGATGTCTATTCCGCCGCTCAGTTTGTATTTGATATGGCATTTTGATTTGGTGCGACCGCTTAGGACTTATTTTGATATAAATTATGTTTGATATGATTTCGTAAAAAATTCGGAAATAAGTTTGGATTTGATAATGAATGTGCGATTCGGTCTGGGTACCCAGGTAGGGTGCCAGTCGCGGCCCACGGGGCTGGGTCATGACAAAAGTGGTATCAGAGCAGTTTGTCCTCGGAATGTCTACAGGCCGTGTCTCGTAGAGTCTTGTTTATCGATGTGTTGTGCACCACATCTATAAACAGGAAGCTACAGGGCATTTAGGATGTTACTTTCTTTGGAATCTTAGATCGTGCGATAGAGCTGTGCTGTTAGGGTGATTTTGATCTGACTCGCTATTGTGTTTGCAGTGATGCCTCCGAAGAAGGCAACGGCGGCCCAGAAGGGCAAAGCGAGGATGGGAGAGACTAGTCAGGCACAGCGATCTACCTGAGCTCGTGTCTATGATTTGCCTGAGGTTGTGCCTCATTCTGAGGGGTCTGCTACACCCCCACTAGTACAGCCTGGAGCAGGACCTTCAGCAGCTCCAGAGGCCCGAGTACCCGCTCCTGAGACTCCAGCTCCTCAGCCAGGGGCGGAGGACAGGACCCTGAGAGAGGCGGTACAGTTGCTGACTACCCTGGTAGCAGGACAGGCTCGCAGACGCGGGCGGAGGGACGATGATGATGATGACAGGCGGGATAGCCTGAGAGTTCGGGAGTTCTTATTATGTGGCCCTCCAGAGCTTATCGGGTCTAAGCCCGACGAGGACCCCCACGACTTTATTCGGGGGATGCGGCGCACACTGGACTTGGTCAGGGCTTCAGAGACCGAGTCGGTCGAGCTGGCTTCGCACAGGCTTCGAGATGTTGCCGCTCACTGGTATGAGACTTGGGAGTTATCCAGGGGTGAGGGTGCTCCCCCAGCTACGTGGGACCAGTTTGTGATTGCTTTCACCCGCCACTTTCTACCCCCAGAGTTGCGGCGGGCACGGGCCGACCGATTCTTACATTTGCAGCAGAGGGGTCGGAGTGTGCGCGAGTATAATCTTGAGTTTGATTCTCTGGCCCGATATGCACCGGCCGTGGTAGCAGACATGTCCGATCGGATGCACAGATATGTCATGGGATTGGATCGGTATTTGATCGACGGCTGCATGGCAGTGTCATTGCAGACAGATATGGACATTGCCCGACTTCAGGCCTATGCGATGGGTATGGAGGATCGTCACAGGTCTGATCATTCTGGTAGAGATCGGGACAGGAGGCCGCCCAAGAGGGCTAGGTCCGCAGGTTATTCCGGGGATTCTCGAGGCGGACAGCCTCAGCAGCAGTAGTCAGGCAGACAGCTACCTCCGTCCGGCCGGAGTACTCAGTCAGGCAGCCGGAGATTTGACAGTGCGGGACCGTCTGGGGCCGGTCAGAGCTCCAGAGCGGCAGGTTCACAGATGGCTAGAGGTCCCAGCCAGACCAGACCACCCAGGCCCCGTTGTCCTCATTGCGGGAAGTCTCATATCGGGGAGTGTTACCGAGCGACTGGAGCTTGCTTTTCTTATGGTGGTCAGGGCCACTTTATGAGAGACTGTCCATTGGCTAGCGGTTCTGGTAGTGCTGCTCAGCAGACAGGGTCAGCCGCCGGTTCTTCATCTGTTCCATCTATTGCACGCCCTGGAGGGCGAGGTATGCCAGCACCGGCAGGACGCGGTCGAGGCCGCAGTGGCGTTTCAGGTTCTAGCGGTCCCTCGAACCGCATATATGCTTTGGCCAGCCGCCAGGATCAGGAGGCTTCGCCAAACGTCGTCACAGGTACAGTACTGGTTTCCTCCAGATCTGTATATGCATTGATTGACCCTGGCTCTACTTTATCATATATTTCCCCGCTCGTTGCTAGTAAGATTGGGATAGTGTCTGAGCCGATAGAGCCATTTGAGGTAGCTACGCCAGTTGGGGATTTTATTGTAGCGAGACAGATCTATAGGGGTTGTTCTGTGACCATTTATGATCGTAGCACTAAGGCTGATTTGATAGAGTTAGACATGCTTGAGTTTGACGTCATTATGGGCATGGACTGGTTGTCTTCCTGTTATGCTAATGTCGACTGCCAGAAGAAGGTAGTCCGTTTTCAGTTTCCAGGGGAACCAGTCATAGAGTGGTCCGGATCTACTGCATCGCCGAGGGGTAAGTTTATTTCATACCTCAAGGCTAAGAAGATGATCCAGAAGGGTTATATCTATCATTTGGTTCGTGTGCACGATACTGCAGTGGAGATACCTACCCTTCAGTCTGTTCCGGTCGTCAGTGAGTTCCCAGATGTATTTCCTGACGAGCTTCCTGGCCTTCCGCCTGAGCGGGAGATTGATTTCACTATAGAGTTGATGCCGGATACGCAGCCTATATCTATTCCTCCGTACAGGATGGCACCGGCTGAGTTGAAAGAGTTGAAGGAGCAGCTGAAAGATTTGTTGGATAAGGGTTTTATTAGACCCAGCACATCACCCTGGGGAGCGCCGGTATTGTTTGTCAGAAAGAAAGAAGGGTCGTTGCGGATGTGTATCGACTACCGGCAGCTGAATAAGGTGACTATTAAGAATAAATATCCCCTCCCCTGGATTGATGACTTGTTTGATCAGCTGCAGGGTGCTAAATATTTCTCGAAGATAGATCTGCGCTCAGGTTATCATCAGGTGCGAGTACGGGAGTCAGATATCCCGAAGACTGCTTTCAGGACCCGATACGGGCATTATGAGTTCAGAGTTATGTCTTTTGGGCTGACTAATGCTCCAGCAGTATTTATGGATCTGATGAACCGGGTATTTCGGCCTTTTCTGGATATGTTTGTTATTGTGTTTATCGATGATATTCTGATTTACTCGCGATCAGCCGAGGAGCATTCAGATCACTTGAGGACGATACTTGGCATTCTCCATCAGCAGAAGTTATATGCTAAATTCTCTAAATGTGAGTTCTGGTTGACTTCTGTGGCATTCTTGGGCCATATTGTCGGCGGAGACGGTATTCGGGTCAACACACAGAAGATTGAGGCTGTGCAGAATTGGCCCAGGCCTACTACACCGACAGAGGTGCGCAGTTTTCTGGGATTGGCCGGGTATTATCGCAGGTTCGTGGAGGATTTTTCTTCTATTGCAGCACCACTGACGAGACTTACCCAGAAAGCAGCAAAATTCCAGTGGACAGATGCCTGCAAGCGCAGCTTTCAGATGCTGAAGGAGAGATTGATTACAGCACCAGTTTTGGCTCTTCCAGAGGGATCTGACGAGTATGTTGTCTATTGTGACGCCTCTGGTATTGGGATAGGATGTGTATTGATGCAGCACGGTCGAGTCATAGCCTATGCTTCCCGGCAGCTCAGACCGCACGAGAAGAACTATCCCACTCATGATCTTGAGTTGGCCGCGGTGATTCATGCTTTGAAGATTTGGCGGCATTATTTATATGGGGTCCATGTTGATATCTATACGGACCATAAGAGTCTCCAGTATATTTTTAAGCAGAAGGAACTAAATTTGCGGCAGCGGAGATGGCTTGAGCTACTAAAGGATTACGACGTTGATATTCTGTACCATCCGGGGAAAGCCAATGTGGTAGCTGACGCGCTTAGCCGCAAGTCCGTGGGCAGTCTGGCTGATGTTCCATCTGATAAGAGAGATTTGGTTCGTGACATTCGTCAGCTGGCCAGCCTCGGAGTTCGTTTGATAGATTCTGGAGATTCTGGGATTTCTGTTCGTCCAGTTGCTGAGTCATCTATTATTCAGGAGGTAAAGCAGCGCCAGTTTGAGGATCCTCTTTTGATTCAGTACAGAGATGTGGCCCTTAATAAAGCAAAGACTCAGTTCGAAATCTCGCCTGAAGGAGTATTATTATATGACGGCAGATTCTGTGTACCGGACGTTGCGGGCTTACGGCGGCAGATTATAGGCGAGGCCCATAATGCACGGTATTCTGTTCATCCTGGTTCCACTAAAATATATCGGGATCTCAGGTGTTTGTATTGGTGGGACGGCATGAAGAAGGATATTGCTGAGTTTGTTAGTCAGTGCCCGAACTGCCAGCAAGTTAAAATCGAGCATCAGAAGCCCGGTGGATTATTACAGGAGATGGAAATTCTAGCCTGGAAATGGGAGATGATTAATATGGATTTCGTTGTTGGGTTACCGCGCACTCCACGCAGGTACGACTCTATCTGGGTTATCGTTGACAGGCTGACGAAATCAGCCCATTTCCTTCCGGTTCGGACTACTTATTCGGCTGAGGACTATGCCAGATTGTATATCAGAGAGATAGTCAGACTTCACGGAGTCCCTATATCTATTATTACTGACCGAGGTGCCCAGTTTACAGCTAATTTCTGGAGGTCATTTCAGGAGGGATTAGGGACTCAGGTGAGCCTTAGTACAGCGTTTCACCCTCAGTCCGACGGGCAGGCCGAGCGCACTATTCAGACGCTCGAAGATATGTTGCGGGCCTGCGTTGTTGATTTCAGGGGCAGTTGGGATGATCATTTGCCGCTTATTGAGTTTGCCTATAATAACAGTTATCACTCCAGCATTTAGATGGCTCCGTACGAGGCCCTTTATGGCAGGAAATGCAGATCTCCTATTGGTTGGTTTGACGTGGGCGAGACTAAGCTGATTGGGCCAGATGTGATCCAGGAAGCTGTAGATAAGGTGAAGCTTATTCGGGAGCGACTATTGGCTGCTCAGAGTCGACAGAAAGCTTATGCTGATAGACGACGTCGACCGTTAGAGTTCCAGATGGGTGACTGGGTATTCCTGAAGGTGTCGCCCATGAAGGGCATTATGAGGTTTAGCAAGAAGGGGAAGTTGAGTCCGCGGTACATCGGGCCATACCAGATTGTTCGGAGGATAGGCGCAGTCGCCTACGAGCTTGACTTGCCATCCGATATGGAGGCCGTGCACCCGGTGTTTCATGTGTCTATGCTGCGGAAGGGTATTGGTGACCCTTCCAGGATATTCCCAGTAGATGATCTTCAGGTGACGGAGCAGTTGTCTTATGACGAGCAGCCTGTGTCTATTCTGGATCGTCAGGTGAGGAGATTGCGCACTAAGGAGGTGCCTTCTGTCAAAGTTCTGTGGCGCAATAATAACCGGGAAGAGATGACTTGGGAGGCGGAGGATGAGATGAAGAAGAGATTCCCCCATTTATTCCCTACGCCTCTTGTAATCTAGACTTTTGTATTTGTTGTACCAATGAACGGATGGACCATGTGTGCTATATATAAAAAAATGGTTTTCCCGTCATGTTTGTGAGCCTTCATAAGTTTAATTTAACATTCGGGGACGAATGTTCTTAAGGGGGGGAGAATGTTATGTCCCGTGTTTTCATATAGTTGGAAATCGGGAAATAATTACGATTTGTGTGTTATAAGGAAATATTTTGATTTTAGTGAATGTGACTATGTTGGTTATGGAATTATTAATGTTAAGACCTCGGGGAAGGCCGAGGATAAATTTGGAATTTCGGAAATTAGTTTCGGGAATTACAAAATGGGACTTTTCAAGAATTGGGCCAAGGAAAATATGACACAAAATTTAGGCCCAAGGGATTTGGGGTGGCCGGCCATATCCATGGCCCAAGCCCCTTTGTTAATAATCATGTGCTATGCACATGATCAATGTTATGGATATATACCATGTTATAGATGGAATTATCAAGAAACAAAGTAAAAAAATTCAAGAACACCACACAAATAGGGGTTCGGCCGAGAATAGGAGAAAGAAGAGAAAAAATTTCCCAAGCTTGGTTGTTGATCCAAAAATCTTAATTTCTACATAGTTGTGAAGTACTCAAGGCCCTCTTCAACGGGGTATAATTAGTTTGGCACAAGAACCTCATTTGCGACAAGTCGGAAATTCAAGAAAAGGTAAGAATTTTGCCCCTCTAATGTTATAGAATTGATATGAATGTGTTAAGGATTGGGAATAGACGAGAATCCCGTAACTTTGGTGTATATAGAAAGCCGTGGGTGTGTGTGTATATTGCATGTTGGCCGTGAGCCCTAGGAAGAAGAAAGTGATGTGAATTGATCTTGTTTAGTTTGTATAATGTGTTGTTGTGATCTTTATGTCGTAAATGATTGATTGATGAATTAAATTGGCGTTGGAAAATGATTTCGGACATTATCGGAAAGTGTATACCTTTGGTATAATTGGGTATATCATTGTATATTTAGGGTGCTAAAGACTTTAAATATGAGTTATAGTTGATATTAATGAATTCGGAATGAAACGACGCAAGTTAGAATGTTCGTCGTGAATTTTCGTTGTTTTGAAGAATTATGGAAAGTAATGGATTTTGGGGCAATTTCGTGTATGGCTTGGATTGTATTTGGGATGTGATTGTATAAGTTTGAATGAGGAAATGAATACAATTATGTAGATATAGAGTTGGAGTTTTGGAAGTTTGAATGAAAGTTGCCAACTTAGGTAACAAAGTAGAACTTTGAAGCTAGAGTGGGTTGATTATAACTTGTGTTGTTTGATGATGTGTGGGCTGTTGTTGTTGATATATTTTGGACCGAGCTAAGTCTCGGGGATGTTAGATTATAGGGGAAATGCTGCCGAAATTTCGGTAGGCAAAAATGAAGTTAAAGGCATTCTTAAGCCTAAGAATCTCAATTGGTAACTTTGACCATTTGCAGATTTCAGACGAAACGGGACTTGACTTTTGGGAGAGCGTAAGACGTCTGTAAGGTATGTAAAGCTTCCCACTCCTTCGTTTGGCATATCTTAGTACGATAGGCGAATATGAGAACTTCCGGAGCATTCCTGCTCCTCGAAACCCGATCCACAGAAAAGTTACTATTCATTCAATTCAATTGAAGCCTAAGGGCTCTATTTTGGCTAGAATGCCACCACTCGTCCGAAACCTATCGAAATGTGGTCGGGTAACTTAGAAATGATTATGTATGACCCTTTGGCCTATAAATGTTCAGAAAATATGTTCGCCACCTCAATTTGACTCGAGGTGGGCCCGCTAACCCCGAGACGCCCTATTTGTCTTATTGGGCTGTCCTTTTGAATAAAGTTTGAAATGATACTTTCGATTTTGGAATTTCCTCCTACGGGATATGTTTTGAATATTACGATACGCTAAGTTACGTTTTGAGCTATACGTACTACTTTGGAAATATTTTGTGAAATGAAACTTTATATCGACTAAGTATGCGATTATTTTGTATTATGAAATGATTTATGAGATTATTATGTTTTGAAAGACTATTTTGAAATACGATTTGCATTTGTCTGCTCACGACTCCGCTCGTGCCTTGTTATGACTTCGTTCACCGGTTCCCGGGCCGGTTTTGATTCGTGCGCCTTATGATAATTCGGCCGTATGCTGTGTTACGGTTCCCGAGGCTTCGCCATAGGGCCGGGTTCCGTTTGGAGTTATGCTGTGATATGGCTCGTGATGCGATACGCTCACCTATGTTTGTGTTTGTGTTCGGAGATACGGAGAGTTGAAACCTTCTGGTGTTATGTTGTGTGTGGCGCCAGCGTCGGAGTGGCGACCACGTTCTTAAGCGTTTGCATGATTTCGTTTGCATTATGTATACGTATATGATTTTGATACGGATTTTGACATCCCGATTTGTACTCCACTTTGTTATCTGATTTGCTTTCAGTTTTGATCCATATTTTTGTACTCCGTGCTTTACATACTCAGTACATATTTCGTACTGACCCCCTTTCTTCGGGGGCTGCGTTTCATGCCCGCAGGTGCAGATATTGGTGATCCTCCACAGTAGGCTTCCCTCTTTGCTATTCCGGAGTACTCCTCTTTGATCCGGAGTCCACTTTTGGTACAGACTCTTTTTGCTTTGTACGTATTCGGTATATTTGACTATTTGGGTACGGCGGGACCCTGTCTCGCCATATGTCTTTGTTTTGAATTCGTAGAGGCCTGTAGTCATATATGTGGGGTGAGGGTCCTGTATATGTTGGTTTGATTTCGTTTTCTGGTCTTAAAGCGGTCTGTTTGCTATGATGGCCCCAAATGGCCCTTATGCTTATGTTTGCACTTTCGACCGGCGATGTCTATTCCGCCGCTCAGTTTGTATTTGATATGGCATTTTGATTTGGTGCGACCGCTTAGGACTTATTTTGATATAAATTATGTTTGATATGATTTCGTAAAAAATTCGGAAATAAGTTTGGATTTGATAATGAATGTGCGATTCGGTCTGGGTACCCAGGTAGGGTGCCAGTCGCGGCCCACGGGGCTGGGTCGTGACAAAAGTGGTTCTAGTCAGACGAGGCCACTTGTGCCACGATGTGCCCAGTTTGGTAGATTACACTTAAGATCGTGCCGATTGAGTTTAGGTGGTTGTTATGCCTGTGGTTGGCTAGGCCATATTAGGCGTGACTGTCCATTTGTACGTGGTAAAGGTAGGGCTCATCCCACAGGATTAGCAGCTGGTTTTTTGTTATCTGTACACCCTCGGGGCAAGTCTTACAGGCACCAGCAAGCAGTGGTAGGGGTCGAGGAGGAGCGACCGGTTCAAGTGGCCCTCAGCCTCACATCTATGCATTGACTGGGCGATAGGATCTCGAGTCTTCCCCTGATATTGTCACAGGTATAATACCAGGATTCTTTTATGATGTATATTTATTTTTATGGGTTTCATGGGTAGCCTGTAAGGCATAGGATGTATTTTGTGGGCTGTCTGCAGGATTGGGATAGTAAGAATTACAGAGGAAACTCTGTCAAAATTTCTCGAAATTTAAGCTATTTATGTATATGTGTGCTGCAAGGTTAAGACGTCATTATATATCAAAGGAGCTTAGTAATGGGTGATTAAAGGAGGACCCAAATGTTTAAAGAAGGTCAAGAAAGTCAAGTCATTTCAAAGCAGTTTTTCGACCCTCATATATATATAAGTCGCATTAGTCTCGATGTTATATCCCGTATTTTGTACATTCGGATATTTCAACATAATTGCGATAAGTTAAGGGCAAGGTTATATTTTTGATCTTGTCTAACACACAAGTTGTTTATAAAAATTTTGATGTGGAAATATTAAGAAAGGCTAGGGGTAAAAAGGGAAATTCACAAGATGGCTCATGGAAATATTAAGAAGAATTTGGGGTTGAAAGTGACTTATGGAAACTTATAATTCTTGAACAAATGGTCCAAGTGGCCGTGTGATGTGGTGTGGGCCTTGGCCCACATGGATGCTTAATATGTGTAAATAAAAGATGACTAAGTGATCATATTTATCATCTTATCACTTAGAAAATTCAAGAAACTTGGAGAAGAAAAAGAAGGAGACCTATTCGGCCATGGTAGAGAAAAATTGAGGTCCAAAAATCATGATCAAAAAAAATATTTTCTTCTAGCAATTCAACCAATTGGAAGGTCCTCTTTAACGTGGGGTAATTGTTGGGGCAAGTAAACCATTCATTCTTGCAAGGAGCAACCTTAGCCAAGCAAGAAGATAAGTGGAAAAGGTAAGGTTTAATCTTCTTTTTATATGTTATGGATGGTTTGTGTATGTTGTAGTATGTAGAAACGAGTGAAAATCATGAAATTTTGGGTGTTGGGGTTGAGCCGTGTAGGTGGGTGCTTGGCCGTGTATATGTTGTGTTGTGTAGGAATGATTGTTATATCCCGTGTTTTCACACGTTGAAAAAATTTGGAAATAATCTTGACTTGTAAGAAATAAGGTCATAATTGATTTTTATTTGACATAGGAGTTGTGTATGAAAGAATATTAATGTGGAAGTGTCGAATAAGGCCAAGGGCAAATTTGGAATTTTGGGAATTAGTTTCGGAAATTACAAAAGGTGACTTATAAGTCATTGGGCCAAAATAATTCAATGAAAAATTAAGGCCCAATGCTAAGAGGTGGCCGGCCAACATAGTGGCCAAGCCCATGATTTTATTAATTTTCCCATGTGTTAAATTAATAAGGGCACCATTTTATATATATATCATCTTATCCCTTAGATTGTTCAAGAAGCATAGAACAAACAAAAACAAAACAACAGAGAGCAAGAAGAAGAAGGGCTCGGGTTTGGCTTGCAAAAATCACCACCAAAAATATTGCTCCAAAAAATTTTCTCTTGTGATTTCCTTACTAAGTTGAGCACCCTTTGTAACTTGGTGTAGTTGGTTTGGAGAGAGAAGCATCAAATTCATCAAAGTGACCATACCTCCAAGTGAAGAAGACTAGAGGAAAAGGTGAGAATTTATTCCCTATCCTTATGTTATGAAGTCTTGTTTGTGTTGTAGTATGTAGAAATGAGTTGATTGTATGGAAAAATGGAAGTTTGCAAAGTGGGTATGGAATATAGAATGTGGTCGTGTGTGTGTGTTAATGTGTAAGTGAAATGAGTTGAAATTTATGTTGTATTCTAGTTGTGTGTATGATGGAATTCATATGGAGAATGAGAGTTGAATAAATTTGGTTGAAGTTGAAATATAGGGGTTTGGCCGTGTGGTATGGTGTTGGTAGGATGCTAATGAATTAATTTTGTTTAATGTGTTAGTTGCGTTATTGTGATGCTTGCAATGTAAATGAAGATAAAATGACATAAGTTTGTATTGAAATGGAATGTAGAAGCTTATGTCGTTTTAGTATGATCTTACGACATTGCGAAAATGAAGTTGTTAGGTTGCAAGTCATGATGATTATTGATGAATTTGGAAGATGAAAACATGTCATGAATATGTATGCCAAAGATTAGAAGCTTTGGATGAAATATGACTTTGGCGGAAAGTTTGTATATTATGTATATCGTGTGTATAATTTAAGGAAGCGATATGAAATGCTTCTAAACTATATTGTGATGATCTAGATTAATGACGAATGTGAAACCATTGAGATTTGTTTGGAAATTGAAGATGAAATAAAGGCTAAGGCATTATGTCGGCAAGTAGAACTAGTTATGTCATATTGTGTATTATATTGATTGTTGTTGTTGTGGGTGTTGTTGTTGGGTTGTTGATGATTTTTTTGGCCGAGTTGAATTCTCGGGGGTGCTATATGTATAGGGGAGGTGCTGCCGAAATTTCGGTAGACATATATGAGTTAAGTTGAATTCGTAGAATCTATAACTCACAATTGGTAAACTTGACCATTTGCAGATTTTTGACAAAACGGGAAGTGAGTTTGGAGAGGCGTAAGGAGTTAGAAAGGTATGTAAAGCTACCCCGATCCTTCTTTTGGCATGCCTAAGTGTATTAGAATCGGATTCGGGTCTCGAAAGACTTTCTGCCCATCGGAATCCGCAATTGAAAATCTCGCTTTTTCCTTCAGTAAGATTGAGCCCTTTTGGTTTGTATTCTTGGAAATTATGCAAACTTTCTCTAAACTCCTTGGAAAGCTATAGAATGTCCGTAGAACCTCTATAGGTGACCCCCTTAAGCTTAAAATATGTAATTTGAGCCCACCGCCTTGCTTGTCCCGAGGTGGGCCCACTATTCTCGGTTTTGCCCTTATTGTACTCAAGTCTTGCTTTCGAGCGGTTTTTGAAAGAAATGTTTTGACTACCATTCTAACTACCTAACAAACATTGTTTTAAATATTCCATTAAGTCTGATAAATTGTTTTGACACTCGAAACGACTTCGGAAAGGTTATACTCTGTAATTCATTATGATATCCGAAACTCATTTATTATGATCCCTTCCGACTTCATTGGATCGGTTTGTTTTTGATATGCCTCATCGAGTCTATGGAAACATTTATGATATTTTAATTGCATTAGTCTCTCACTACTCCACTCGTGGATGCCCCAATGTTTCCCACACTGAGCCCGGGCCAGGATATGTTGTCAAGCGTGATCCTCTGCATTGTTCGTCGTGCCTCGATGTGAGGGGGCAGGTATTCGCGTACATGGGTTTGTGGAGTATGATGTCCCACTTTGATTTGGCCTCAGGGCCCTTCACGAGTTGTGTTTAAATTTACATATACGATTCATATAACTTTTCACATGTCCCAAAAAAAAATCTTGGCGTGTGGGCCCCACCCCACCTTACAATTAATTTGATGTTCGAAAATGCAGAATATAACATTCTCCCCCCCTTTAGAACATTCGTCCTCGAATGTTCAATTGACCTTAGGGGGTCTCGTGACACTTTGGGGAGGTTCCTCAACATTACGATTGCCATTAACATCTTTCACCTCTTATCACACTTCTCGGTTCCTTACAACGTCATCATAATCCCACGTCACATCAAACAAATTCATAACCAGAGCCAGACGCACAGAAGCATATTAAACAGATCCGTAATCAGAGTCAGATGTACTGCACTATGTCGGACAGATTCGTAGTCGGAGTCAGACGTATAGAATTATATCAGACAGATCCATGATCAGGGTCGGACGTACAGAAATGTACCGGACAGCTTCGTATCAGAGTCAGACATATAGAGATGTGTCAGACAGATTCATAATCAGAGTTAATCGTACAGAGGTATATCAGACAGAAACGTATCCAGAGTCAGACGTACAGAGATATATCAGATGGAAACATAATCGGATTCAGAAGTACAGAGGCGTAATAGGCAGAACCTCATTCAAGTCAGAGGTGGAGAAGTATAACAGATAGAGTCTTGATTAGAATCAGACCACTCCTAGTAAGGCTCCAGTGGTTTATGAAAATTCCTCTTATCGGTATTTCATTATTAATCCTGACAATTATGCCACAGGTTTTTTTTTTTTTTTTGTATCCTTCCCAGGGGGGTCACCCATCCCAGAATTGCTCTAGCCTTAGCACGCTTAACCTCGAAACTTTCATACATTTTGATGCGTTATGGCTAGTATAATTTCATCGACCGCCCCGCACGACCTTTGTCACATAATTTAGGGCAGATCGGGATCTCGGTAAATTTTCGAAAAATTCTCGTAGTGGGTCCCACCCCGGGCTAAACCGTATTATTATCATATCGCCCTTACGAATTCTCGGTGTCTATCGAGTTGGACATTACCTTACCCTTACTAATACCCAGAGGAAGGAAATCACATGACGTAATAAAGTACAGACTTATTCATACACACATCCTTCAAAAGAGATCACTAGCATACCTGGGTGTGCACTGGAAGACGCTCCTGGGTCCTGCCGACCGGTCAAAGCAAATACGCGGTTCGAAGGACCGCTATAACCCGAAGCTGCACCGCGACCTCTGCCACGACTCGTTGGTGCTGGTGCTGGTGCTGGTACTCCTCGCCCCGCGGGGCGTATGGCTGCCGAAGGGGAAGACGAGCCTGCAACGGACCCAGCAGGCTGAACTGAACTTGAACCGCCCTTATGCGGGCACTCTCTGACACGATGGTCTGGGCTCCCACAAAAATAACAAGCGCCCGTAGCGTGATAACACTCCCCCGGATGGGGTCTCCCACAGTAAGAACATGGGGGTATGGGCGGCCTCGACTGACCGGGACCTCTGCTCACCTGTGAGCCTGGAACTCTGGAGCTCTGTCCCGAGAACTGTGGGGGTGTACTGTAGGCTGGCTGGGACAAATACCTGTTACCCTGCCGCTGAGAAGGCTCGCTCTGAAATCCCCCTGAATATCCAGCCGATCTGGCTCTCTTAGGCCGGCCCCTGTCGTAACCCCTATCAGGCCGACGCTCCCTATGTCGGTCCTCCATGCCCTGGGCGTATGCCTGTACCCGGGCAACATGCATCCCTGGCTGAGAAGCCATGGCTAAGCAACCGTCGATCAGATAAGGGTCTAGTCCCATCACATACCTGTGCACCCTGTCGGCCATCTCGGCTACTATAGCGGGTGCATACCTAGCCAGTGAGTCGAACTCTAAGCTGTACTCTCGTACGCTCCTACCGTTCTGTCTCAGATGCAAGAATCGATCGACCCTGGCTCTCCGTAGCTCTGGAGGTAGAAAATGGTCAAGAAAGGCCTTAGTAAACTCGGCCCATACCGCTGGGGGAGCATCGTCACCCCTGGATAGCTGCCAGGACTCATACCAATTTGCCGCCACCTCATACAATCGATACGAAGCCAATTCCACAGACTCAATCGGCGAAGCCTTAATCAATCGTATTGTGCTCTCCATCTTTCTAATGAACTCCTGGGGGTCCTCCTCAGGTTTTGTCCCGGAGAATTCTGGAGGATTACATGTCAAGAACTCACGAGCCCTGGAGCTCTCATACCTGTCCGTACGACCACCCCCAAATCCATGCCTGCGAACCTGTTCCGCCATCAGTGTGGTCAATAGCTGAACCGCATCTCGCATGGCCCTGCCCTCCGCCCCTGCCTGTGGAGCTGGAGGCTCGGGCACTGGAACCTCGGGAGCTCGCGGTGGAGCCGTCTCCTGATCAGCAGCTTCTGCTGCTCCGATATCCTCCGGCAAGGGGGGTGTAACAGATCCAGATGATGGGGGCACATCCTCAAGTGCAGGCTGCACACTGGCCCTGGTAACTCTCTGGGCCCGGCTGGTCTCCCTTTCCTCAACCCCCGCCTTTCCATTCTGGGCAGCTGTTGCCTTCTTCGGAGGCATCGCTGAAAACATAACAGATCATTAGGAGAGGATCATCCTAATCATACAGCTTTATCGCACGATCTAAGAATCCAAAGAAGGGTAATATCCTAGATGCCCTGTAGCCTCCTGTTTATAGAGGTGGTGCACAACACATCGATAAACAAGACTCTACTAGACACGACCTGTAGACATTCCGAGGACTAACCGCTCTGATACCACTTTTGTCACGACCCAACCCCGTGGGCCGCGACTGGCACCCTAGCTGGGTACCCGTACATACCTACCTGACCGAATTTCGCATCGTACAGATTTTTTTTCAAACGGATATTACAGAAGTAGGCCGATACAGATACGGCACGCGCGCAAGCATATATATATATACCTGAACATGCAGACTTTTACAGATAAGCCGATAAGGCTAACATACAGACGAAACCCGTAACCCACACATCTATCTACAGGCCTCTACAGACATACAGAATCATATGATGGGACAGGGCCCCGTCGTACCCAGAATTTCCATACATGCAGAACATACGGAAAACAGAAGATATATACCAAAAGTGTATGCTCCGGATCAAAGGAGCTCTTCAAAACAGCTGAATCAGAACCCTACGTTGGCGGCGTATCACCTGGTGCGTCTGTACCTGCGGGCATGTAGCGCAGCCCCCGAAGAACGGGGGTCAGTACGAAAAATGTACCGAGTATGTAAAGCAGAAACATAACAGATACAATCATAGTCCGAACCGGAGTCACAGAAATATAACGGACAGAACCATACATCAGACAGACGGACAGAGTCATGATGCAGACCGACATACAGAATCGTGGTCCATACGGATAAACAGAATCATGGTTCAGACAGACAGACGGAATCATAATCCGGACAGATGAGCAGAATCAGTATTCATACAGACGTACAGAATCGGAACCCATACAGATGTACAGAACCAGAATCCATACAGACATACAGACATAGTCGAAATTCAGGCGGACAGACAGAAGTATACCAGACAGAATTATGCATGCAGAGTCATACTAAATCATACAGAATCATATGGAGGCACGTGTTTATATAAACACTGATGGCACATGCATACAGACTTACAGATCCCGGCCCTGTCTGGGGGCGCGGTAAACAGAACCCGGCCCTCTTAGTACGGGACGCGGTGGACAGACAGAATCCGATCAGATCAGATCATATCAGATGCCATCCTGGCCGCCATCCCCATACACAGATCAATATATCATAATCATACAGATATAACAGATCCCGGCCCGCACACCGAGGGACGCGGTGAACAATGCAGAGGAATATGCACGATAACAGAACCTGGCCCTTTCTACATAAATAATCTTCTTTCCGCATAGTTTAATAACTTTCATTCAAACTTCACATTGTCAAACTAGTATCCACATTTTCCATATCCACTAACTAATTCAAGATTGTTCAAATGCATTCCAATAGCCTTCCAAACAATATTCATGAATTCAAGTATTCCCCCCAATTCCATATTCTACCCAAAGTTCCTACCAATTGCAACGAAACTTCCAAATCACATTGTTTCTTTCCAAATTCGTTACCAACAATCGTAATTCACATTTAGGATCTTACTTCCACACTTATATAAAAAATCATATAAAATTCACATAATTTCTCATAATTACATACAAGAAATCCCAACACCAATTCAAGTCATGAAGCCTTTATTTGCGACACAAAGGTCACAACGACACAACTAACAAACCAAATAAACTTGAATTCATTTCTCCCCCACACCCACATAGCTCACGGCCAAACACACCATTTACACACACACAAACTATGCACACACACACCATACTTCCATAATTCTCATCTAATTCTAATCATTATAACATATATACTTATTCCATAACATGAAACATAGAATTCATACCTTTCCTTCAAATTCCAACTTTCCGCAAACGTGGTTCTTCCGCCAAACTAGTTATACCACGTTGAAGAGCGTCTTGAACTTGTTACTAATTCAAGAAGAACAAGATTTTTGGATTGAAGGCTAAATTTTTTTTTTTGTTCTTGGTTTGGCCGAGAGGCCTCTTAGGCTTGAGCTCTCAAGTTTTCTTCTTGTTTCATGAATTTTCTAGAAAATGAACACTTGGCCCCTTTTATTATAATTCTTGATCACATGATAAATCACATGACCAATTTATGGGCTTGGGCCTTTAGTTGGCCGGCCACCCCAATTGGGCCTCTAATTTGTAAGATTTTTTTTTTTGGGCCAACCCGGTTGGTCACGAGTTGGGCCTAGCCCACTGACCTTTCGACCTTAAAACATCCATATCTCCTTGTACCGACGTCGCCTGGGAGCCCACGACCTACCGTTGGAAAGCTATTTCAATTATCTACAACTTTTATATCTGGGTATTTTCCCAAATTCCAGACTTATAATGCCGTTTCTGCCCCTCCAAGTCAGGTCATCCGAAAACATTTTCTTAAAAATGTTCGTTTGGAGGGCTTCCACTTTGATTTGGCCTCAGGGCCCTTCACGAGTTGTGTTTAAATTTACATATACGATTCATATAACTTTTCACATGTCCCAAAAAAAAATCTTGGCGTGTGGGCCCCACCCCACCTTACAATTAATTTGATGTTCGAAAATGCAGAATATAACAGACCCTTGGGCCAAATCAAAGTGGAAGTCCTCCAAACGGATATTTTAAGAAAACGTTTTCGGGTGATCTGACTTCAAGGGGCAAAACTGGTATTATAAGTTTGGAATTTGGAAAAGTACCAAGAACTAGAAGTTGTAGATAATTGAATTAGCTTTCCAACCATATGTCGTGGGTCCCCAGGTGACGTCGGTACAAGGAGATATGAACGTTTTAAGGTCGAAAGGTCAGTGGGCTAGGCCCAACTCGGGACCAAACCGTGTTGGCCCAAAAAAATCAAAAAAAATAATATGGCCCAAATTTTTGAGGCCCAACCGGCCATGGTTATGGCCCAAGCCCATATTACATAAAATTTGGTCAATAAATAAGATGATTAAGTCATCTTTATCACACAACCTCTAGAATATTCAAGAAGTTGAAGAACAAGAAAGAGAAGGAGAAAAGTTGAAGGCCATTTCGGCCAAGATCAAATTTCCAAGGAAAAATTGATAAAAATTCTTCAAAAATCATTTTCTACCAAGTAAAGGGTGATTAACAAGGTGGAGTTGTTGTTGGATCAAGAAAAATTCAAAATCATACAAATTGTCAAGTTGTAGTCAAGTGAGAAGTTGAAGAAGAAAGGTGAGTTTTGATCTTGTTTTATGTGTTATATATGGTTTATATGTGTTGTAGTATGCTAAAATGGATGAAATTCATGAAGGAGAGAAATATAGTACATGGCCGTGTGTATGTATATATGTGTAGGAGTCATGCTTCAATTATTTTAATTAGTGTTTGGTTGTTATTGTTGTGAATGATATGTGGAAAATGGAAGTTGAATGAATTTTGAGAAGTTGTAGTGTGTATGTTGGTGTTGGCCGTGTGGTTATGGTGAAAAAATGGAAGAAAATGAGTTAATTTTATTTAGTATGATGTTGTTGGAATATAGATTATGAGGTTGTTATTGTTTTCATTAAAGTTAGAAAGTTTTTGGAAGAAGTAGTAAGTTGATTGAATATGGAAGTTGTTAGTATTGTTGTTGTTGGAATTGTGGTTGATATTTTGGCCGGGTTTGAATTCCCGAGATTGTTGTTGATTGAAATTAGCCAAGTTGAACTTGGTGGGATGGAGTATTTATAGGGGAAGTGCTGCCGAAATTTCGGTAGCCAAATGTTTCCTTAAGAATTCAACTCTAAGTACCCTAATAAGAGTTTTGGTAAACATGACCAATTTGCAGATTTTGACGAGATTGCGACGTGAATTTGGAATAGCAAAAGGAGCGGAAAGAGGTATGTAAGGCTTCACTCTTCTTTATATGGCATGTCTTAGATGTAATAAGTCGGGTACGAGCCTCGGGGACAACCCTAGCCCCCGGAATCCGCACCTAAAGTTTTCCACTTTTTGTTCAATAGAATTGAACTAGAAAGTGTGCAAATGATGGAAAGACCTCTTAAACCCTTAGAACTTGCATAAGTGGGACCCGATTACCCTAGGACCCTCACAAGTAATGACATGACACGTAATATATGTAAATCATATACGTCACCCCATCCGGCCCGAGGTGGGCCCGCTACTCTCGGATTTTTCCTTACAGTCTTGCTTGACTTACTTGAAGTGAATCCAAAGGAAACCTTTGATCCCGATTTCGATACCAAATGATAAATACTATGACTCCTCTAACGAGGGCACTTCCATGACGATAATGATAACAATGATGTTAGATAAGAGAATATGCCTATGATACGTACTACCGGAACGACTCTATGACTAAGCTAAGTATCTTATGTAAACATGAAAATGATAAACTAATTTTTGAATCTTATTTATATTTCCTAGCTATGACTTTATTTTCTAAAAGATTTCAAAGTCTATGAACTGTCATCTATGATGCCCCGATTTCGTTCTACGTTTACTTTAATATTATTCCCCGTTGGTAGTCTCACCTTAAAATACTCGTTCCTTCAAGGTGAGACAAAGCGATCACGAGTATTCTATAATATAATTGGAGGTCACCGACCTTACGTCACTCCGATGACTACATGATTCTTCTTTGGGCTTTCCTGCGTGCCTGTGAGACATATGTATATAGGATACGTAAATGCATATAAGACATGTAAATGTATGTAAGATATGTGTATATATTTTTTTAAAACATGCACATGAAGAAAGAGCAAGAGCGCTATAGACGCTGATGTACCTACACGACACACGTATATGTATATGATAAAAGAGCTAGAGCGCTATAGACGCTGATATATGTACATGATATATGCATGTGTATACAGGGAAAATGGAGGTAAGGGCAGAGCGTTATGAACGCATATCCACCTGATCAGTTGGCATTACATGATATGATATCGTCCCGGACGCGGGATGCCCGGACGCGGGATGTGTATATTTATGGTTAAATGGATCGGCTGCCGACGCCTCGGCAATATGAGATGTCCTATTTTATATGTATATGTATATGAACAAGGAAAGATTCTTAAAGGAAAGCTAAGTACGCATAGCACCTGCCAAGGGTATATATATATACAGGTTATGTTTCTATCCCAGGACATGTGTTGTAACTCTCTTATGTCATTATACATGATTCATATTTTCTGTATATTACTATTCATGCCTTACATACTCGGTACACTATTCGTACTGACGTCCCTTCTTGTGGACGCTGCGTTTCATGCCGCGCAGGTCAGCAGACAGGCGGATTTGATCCTTAGAAGCTCTACCAGCAGTGTTGACAGTGCTCCAGTTATTCCGGAGCCTAACTTCCTTGGTACTATTTTGTGTATATATATTCGGGCATGGCAGTACTCAGCCCTTTCTATGTATAAGTGTACTACGTCTAGAGGCTCGTAGATAGTTATGTACAGTCAGTTAAGTACAGTTAGATATATGGTGTTTTGGCATGTTAATGTTGATGTATAAGTGATAACGAAGTTTATTAGTCTATGTTCAGAATGACGCCGCTAATGTTAATGTTCAAAAAATAAATGGCTCTGTTTACATGGCTTGCTAAGAGGTAAAGGTAAAATGATAGACAAGGGGTGCTCGGTACAAGTATCGGGTACTCGTCACGGCCCCTAGACGGGTCGTGAGACTCTGCATTGTTCGCCGTGCCTCGATATGAGGGGGCAGGTATTCGCGTACATGGGTTTGTGGAGTATGATGTGCCATGTCCACTTGTTCTGATATGATTTGCTATGGCCATTTGATATGACATATTATGATACGGGGTTATGCCCCTTTTCTGATTCTTCTGTGTTGTGGCACCAGCGTCGGGAGGGTGGCCACGTTCTGTCTGCCGAGTCCCTTGGCAGGGGCCGGATTTGATATGACATATGTTTCTGTACCCACTCTGCATGTTTTGAAAATATATATATCTGATACTTTGGATTTTCTGTTTACTTTCTGCACGTTCTGTACCAGTTATGAGTTTGTTTCTGTAATTCAGGCTTTACATATTCAGTACATATTTCGTACTGACCCCCTTTCTTCGGGGGCTGCGTTTTCATGCCGCGCAGGTACCGACGACAGGTTTGCAGATCCGCCCGCTTAGGATCTTATTCTGCTATTTTGGAGCGCTCTTTTCTTCAGAGCCCATCTTTTGGTACAGTCTGTCATCACTGTATATGTATATTCTCGTTCATGGGTACGGCGGGGCCCTGTCCCGTCATATGATTCTGTTGGTCTGTTTAGAGGTCTGTGGACATGTTTGTGGGTTGGGGTCTTTCTGTACAGATTTGTGTATATGTTGTGTTTGGGCGATCCCATTCGCCGCGGCGGACGGTCCGCATATATTTAAATGTTGCTTTGTTGGCCCCATGTGGCCTTTGTTGGTATTTTATGCGTGCAGGGTATATGGGATAGTCCGTAAAACAAAGGAGACTCTGCCAAAAATTTTCTGGAAATTATCTAAAATTCAAATAAAGCCTTGTCGGCTTCTGCTATATTCTAGAATGCGTTTGATAGAATTTGAGATAATATTTGATAGATGGGTTCGGGTGCCCAGACCGGGCACTAGTCACGGCCTACGGGGTTGGGTCGTGACAAAAGTGGTATCAGAGCGGTTCATCCTCGGAATGTCTACAGACCGTGGCTAGTAGAGTCTTGTTTATCGGTGTGTTGTGCACCACACCTATAAACAGGAGGCTACAAGGCATTTAGGATACTACCCTTCTTTCTGTCTTAGATCGTGCGATAGAACTATGTTATCAGGATGATTCCTCCCTAACGAATTGTTACATTTGCAGTTATGCCTCCAAAAAAGGCGACAGCGGCCCAAAAGGCCAAGGCAGCAGCTGTGGGAGAGACTAGTCGGGCCCAGAGGGTTACTAGGGCCCATGCACATATTGCTCCTGATATTTTGCCCCCGGCAGAGGGCTCTTCCACACCGCCACACGTAGAGGAGATTGGAGCAACAACAGCTGCAGGTCGAGGGGCGGCTCCACCACCAGCTCCCGAGATTCCAGTACCTGAGCCTCCAGCTCCACGGCCAGGGACTGAGGATCAGACTATGAGAGAGACAGTCCAGCTATTGACCAGACTTGTGGCGGGACAGGTTCAGGGGCACGGATTGGGAGGTGACCGAGCATATAGGCGTGACAGTTCGAGAGCTCGTGAGTTCTTGACTTGTGGCCCTCCATAGTTCTTCGGGACAAAGCCCGAGGAGGATCCTGAGGAGTTTATCAGGAAGATGCGGCACACCTTACATTTGATTAAGGCTTCTGCGACAGAGTCAGTCGAGTTGGCTTCGTACCGGTTGTATGATGTAGCAGCTAATTGGTACGAGTCTTGGGAGTTGGCCAGAGGCGACGGCGCTCCCCCAACAGTCTGGGATGAGTTTTTTGAGGCCTTTCTTAGCCATTTTCTGCCTCCGGAGTTACGGCGGGCCAGGGCTGACAGATTCTTATTGCTGAGACAGAGGGGCCGCAGTGTTCGAGAGTACAGTATGGAGTTCGACTCATTAGCCCGATACGCACCTGCTGTGGTAGCTATTATGGCTGACAGGATGCACAGGTATATTATGGGGCTGGACCGGTATTTTATCGACAGTTGCTTGGTATTGGCCGCTCAGCCCGATATGGATATTGCCCGGATTCAGGCGCACACCCAGGGAATGGAGGACCGGCACAGGGGTCATCAGCCCGATAGGAGTCAGGATCGGAGACAGCCCAAGAGGGCCAGATCATCCGGGTATTCTGGAGATTTCCGGGGCAGACAGCCTCAGCAGCCAAGCAGATATCCATCCCAGCCGGCACAGAGCGCACCTCCACAGCCTACAGGTCGTAGATTTGATGGCCCAGGTTATTCAGGAGCAGGCCAGAGCTCCAGGGCTTCAGGTTCGCGGACAGATAGGGGTTCTGGTCAGACGAGGCCACCTAGGCCTCAGTGTTCTTATTGTGGCAGATATCATCCGGGAGAGTGCTACAGAGCCACCGGTGCATGTTTTTCTTGTGGCCGTCAGGGCCATTCTGTGAGAGATTGCCCGTATAAGGGTAGTTCGGGTGGTGCAGCGCAGCCTACCGGATCAGCCGCCGGGTCATCATCTTCGTCAGTGGCTATGCGCCCTACAGGGCCGGGTACATCAGCACCGACGGGTCGCGGCAGAGGCCGTGGTGGAGCTTCTGGTACTAGCGGTCCTTCGAACCGCATTTATTCTTTGGCCAGCCGCCAGGATCAGGAGGCATCGCCTAATGTCGTTACAGGTACATTATTGGTTTTCTCTCGGTTTGTGTATGCATTAATTGATCCAGGTTCGACTTTGTCATATATTTCGCCTCTTGTTGCTGGAAACATTAGTATAACGTCTGAACATATAGAGCCATTTGAGGTAGCCACACCGATTGGGGACTTTATTGTAGCAAAACAGGTATATAAAGACTGTTCTGTAATTGTATGTGGCCGAGACACTAAGGCAGATCTGGTGGAGTTAGATATGATCGAGTTCGATGTTATTATGGGTATGGACTGGCTAGCTTCCTGTTATGCTAATGTTGACTGCCAAAATAAGGTAGTTCGTTTCCAGTTTCCTGGGGAGCCAGTTATAGAATGGGCAGGTAATACTGCATCGCCGAAAGGTAAGTTTATTTCATACCTTAAGGCGAAGAAAATGATCAGAAAGGGTTATATTTATCATCTGGTTCGGGTACAAGACTTGACAGCAGAAACGCCGACTCTTCAGTCAGTTCCCGTGGTTAATGAATTTCCAGATGTGTTCCCAGAAGAGCTTCCAGGCCTTCCTCCAGAGCGGGAGATAGATTTTACTATTGATTTGCTTCCAGATACTCAGCCGATATCTATTCCCCCGTACAGAATGGCACCGGCAGAATTGAAAGAACTGAAAGAGCAGTTGAAGGATCTGTTAGAAAAAGGCTTCATCAGGCCCAGTACTTCGCCTTGGGGAGCCCCGGTATTATTTGTGCGTAAGAAAGACGGGTCGCTGCGTATGTGTATTGATTATCGGCAGCTGAATAAGGTAACTATAAAGAATAAATACCCCCTCCACAGAATTGATGACTTGTTTGATCAGTTGCAGGGCGCCAAATATTTTTCGAAGATAGATCTTCGGTCGGGCTATCATCAGGTACGGGTACGAGAGGCTGATATTCCTAAGACAGCGTTCCGGACCAGATATGGGCATTATGAATTCAGAGTTTGTCTTTTGGGCTGACTAATGCTCCTGCGGTATTCATGGATTTAATGAACCGGGTATTCAGGCCGTTCTTAGACATGTTCGTAATTGTATTTATCGATGATATTCTGGTTTATTCTCGGTCCGAGGCAGAGCACGCAGATCATCTGAGAGCGGTACTTGGGGTACTTCGGCATCAGAAATTATATGCAAAATTTTCTAAATGTGAATTCTGGCTGGCTTCAGTGGCATTCTTGGGACATATTATTGCAGCTGATGGAGTCCGGGTAGACACGCAGAAGATTGAGGCCGTAAAGAATTGGCCCAGACCCACGACGCCCACGGAGGTACGGAGTTTTCTGGGGTTAGCAGGCTATTACAGGAGATTTGTGGAAAAGTGTGCTTCGATTTCAGCGCCTTTGACAAGGCTAACTCAGAAGGGAGCTAAGTTCCAGTGGACCGATGCATGTGAACGAAGTTTCCAGTTGCTGAAAGAGAAGTTGACTTCAGCTCCAGTTCTGACTCTTCCAGAGGGACCCGATGGGTATGTTATTTATTGTGACGCTTCTGGCGTGGGATTGGGCTATGTATTGATGCAGCACGGCAGAGTTATAGCTTATGCTTCTCGGCAATTGAAAAAGCATGAAAAGAATTATCCTACTCACGATCTGGAGCTTGCAGCGGTGATCCATGCCCTGAAGATATGGAGACAATATTTATATGGCGTTCATGTTGATATCTATACAGATCATAAGAGTCTCCAGTATATTTTCAAGCAGAAAGAGCTTAATTTGCGGCAGCGAAGGTGGCTGGAGCTCCTGAAAGACTATGATGTGGATATTTTGTATCATCCGGGCAAGGCTAATGTTGTTGCAGATGCACTCAGCCGGAAATCTATGGGCAGCTTGGCAGGTTTACAGCCAGACAGGAGAGAGATAGTACGTGACATTCATCAGTTGGCTAATCTTGGGGTTCGTCTGGCCGATTCTGGCGGTACACGGATTTCTGTCCGAGGGGTTTCTGAATCATCTATTAAGGAAGATATCAAATGGCATCAATATGAAGATCTTGTTTTAGCTCGATACAGAGATACAGCCCATGAAAAGGAGAAGACTCCGTTCGAGTTTACACCAGACGGAACCTTACTATACAGAGGCAGGTTGTGTGTACCTGATATTGCAGGGCTTCGGCAGCAGGTTATGGGCGAGGCACATTATTCTCGTTATTCTGTTCATCCTGGGTCTACGAAGATGTACCATGATCGTAGATGCCTATACTGGTGGGATGGCATGAAACGGGATATCGCAGAGTTCGTCGCCCAGTGTCCCAATTGTCAGCAGGTCAAGATTGAACATCAGAAACCAGGTGGACTGTTGCAAGAAATGGAAATTACGACGTGGAAGTGGGAGATCATTAATAAGGACTTCATTACAGGTTTGCCTCGCACTCCACGGAAGTATGATTCCATCTGGGTTATTGTTGATAGGCTGACGAAATCAGCCCATTTTCTCCCCGTCAGAACTACTTATTCCGCCGAGGATTATGCCAGGCTTTATATTAAAGAAATAGTGAAGCTTCATGGAGTTCCTATATCTATTATCACTGACAAAGGTGCCCAGTTCACAGCGAACTTCTGGAGATCTTTTCAGGAAGGATTAGGGACTCAGGTGAGCCTGAGCACAGCTTTCCATCCTCAGAGTGACGGACAGGCCGAGCGCACTATCGAGACGCTTGAAGATATGTTGCGGGCCTGTGTTATTGATTTCAGAGGTAGCTGGGAGGATCACTTGCCATTGATTGAATTTCCTTATAATAACAGCTACCATTCCAGCATCCAGATGGCTCCGTACGAGGCTCTGTATGGCAGGAAATGCAGGTCACCTATTGTCAAGACCCGGCTAGGGGCCGCGACGGGTACTCGAGGCTAACCACCGGCTCTGCCTCGATATCATGAACTCGAACTAGATGAGAAATGTAACCCTTTGCTATCATCTTCCTCACCTTAAGGTAGGAAATAAACCTACCCTTTGGGGATGCAGTGTTACCTTTCCATTCAAGTACGGGTTCTCCCAGAAATTAGAATCGGACCACTTTCGTCCGGCAATCAACATTAGCATAGGATGACGCCAACCAGTCCATACCCATAATTACATCGAAATCGACCATTTCTAACTCAGTCAAATCGGCTCTAGTCTGGCGGTCACACATAACAACGACACAATTTTTGTATACTTGTTTTGCTATCACGGGTTCACCAACCGGAGTAAGTACCTCAAAGGGCTTAATTGACTCAGGCCTCGCCCCAATGCAACCAGCAACATACGGAGTAATATAAGAGAAAGTAGAGCCTGGATCAATCAAGGCATACACGTCACGGGAAAATATAGTCAATGTACCTGTGACAACATTTGGGGAGGACTCAAGATCCTGTCGCCCGGCTAAAGCATATACGCGGGGCTGAACAGCACCTGAAGTGGATACTCCCCCTTTACCTCTGCCTCTACCTGCTGTAGTATGAGAAGTCTGTGCTGTCGGGCGTGCTGAAGAAGAACCCACTGCTGAACCTGTGGGCTGAGTCCCCGCTCTGCCTCTCGCGGAAGGACAATCTCTCATAAGGTGACCAACCTGCCCGCAGGCGTAACATGCATCTGAACCCTGACGACACTGCCCGGAATGCAATTTACCGTACTGACTGCACCGCGGTACTGGAGGTCTCCGCTGACTGAAATCTCCCCGGAACTGGGAATCTGAGGCTCTCGAACTCTAGCCCTGTCCTGGCTGAAAAGAACGATCAACCCTCCTATCTGGGAACCTAGAAGGGGCACTGGTCGCTGACTGACCTGAGTGCCTAGAATGTATCTGCCTCGACCCCCCTCTATATTCGCTACTTGCTCCCATCGATCTAGCCCTTTTTCCTTGTCTCCTGTCACTGTCATAATCACCTCTCTGTAATTGTCGTCGTTCCTCAAGATTCTGTGCATGGGCCTGTATTCGGGAAATATCCATCCCATCTTGCAAAGAGGCCGTCAAGAATTCTCTGAACAAATGTAGCCCCAAACCACTCACGAATCTGTGCACACGATCGCCCATATCGGCTACTATACTCGGAGCATACCTGGCCAGAGAATTGAATTGCATACTATACTCTCGGGCACTCATGTTCCCTTGTTTCAAATTCAGGAACCTGTCCGCTCTAGGTCGGCGAGTCTCGGGTGGCAAGTAATGACGAACAAAAGCATCCGCAAATTCTTGCCAAACCGGAGGGGGTGCATTTTCTCCCCTTGATGCCATCCAGTTGTTATACCATAGCACCGCCACATCGTGGAGTCTATAAGAAGCCAACTCTACGGATTCTGTCTCGGAAGCATGAATAATCTTTAGGGTTCTCATCATATCATCAATAAAGTTTTGCGGGTCTTCATCCGGCTTAGACCCAAAGAACTCCGGGGGATTTAGAGTCATGAAATCACGGGCTTTTGTACTAGCTGAACGATCACTCGTGCCCGCACTTTGTCGTTGTGCCTGGGCGGCAACCAACTGAGTCAATAAGTGTATGGCCTCGGTCACTTGTTGACCCGAAGCAACTGGTGGAGGAACCGGAGCCGAGGCTCCTCCTTGCCCTTCTACATTAGGCAATGCCTCATTTTGGGATTCACCCTCTTCCACATTCGCCGGAGGCTCTCTTTCTGCTCGTTTCTATGTCGTAGCTTTGCCCTTCTGGGCAGCTGTAGCTTTCCCCTTTGGCGGCATTCTGAAATCATAACGCACTTTTAGAAGAGAATAAAATCCTACACACGGCTCTATCGCACGATCTCTGAAAAGAAAGATGGTCATTTTCCTAAATGCCCTGTAGCCTCCTGTTTATTGATGCGGCGCGCTACACACCATAAATAAGACTCTACTGGACACGGCTCGTAGACACTTCCTAGGACTGAACTGCTCTGATACCACTTTTGTCACGACCCAGCTAGGGGCCGCGACGGGTACCCGGGGCTAACCACCGAGCACCGCTTTTCTTAATACTCAATTACTCATTAAATACTTCTTTCAGAATTTATAGACGAAACATGTGAAAATCATGCTTTACAAGAAACATACTTGCTTTACATACACTTGCCATACGGCTATCAAGATAGAATATACATATAGTAATATCTTGTGGAACCATCTAACCCACACAGCGCATGTACGAGCCTCTACTGACGTGCTATACAATGGACGGAACAAGACTCTGTCATGCCCCAAAATGGATATATATATATATATATGTACGTATACACAAAAGAAATCATAAGCACCTCCGAACAATGGAGTGCTCTCAACAGCTGACTGCCCCTATGGCTCTGGATCTAGCTCGTCTCCCTATCTACCTGTGGGCATGAACACAGCGTCCAAAGAAAAGGACGTCAGTACGAACATTGTACTGAGTATAAGAGGCATAAATAATGAAGAGAGAAACAATAACAACCTAATGAACATCAAAGTGAACATGTGAAGCTGAATCATAATCATAGGAAGGATGATGCATGCTGTCTTACTCATACTCTTTATCATATCATGTATACATATCAAGCAAGCTGCCCGTCCATGTCGGAATGGTGTGATCACCAATAATATAAGCCCGCGTCCAGGCCTCCCGCGTCCGGGGTACCATCTCATGCCGCCCACTAGTGGTGTCTGCCCATGCCCGAGAGGGTCATAGTGTATCCGTGTAGCCGCCCGCCGAAGCTGTGTCTGCCCGGCCAACTAGACGCGGTGTAAATGCAATCATGACATGCTTAACATAAAATACTTATCATCATATACTTTTAAAAACATTCTTATCTTATCATAATACATGCGTGAGCTCATGATCATTTGTACTCTACCGGGGTGACGTAAGGTCGTGATCCCCCGATCTCTTTATGGAGCAATTTCTGACATTCTGCCTCACCTCGAAGGAATTAGTACATGAGGTGAGTGTAGATAATGAGGACATAATCATCGCTTTAGCATTATCATATCATATCTATTAGCTCATGGAAAGAAGGGGATTTTATGCTATGGGATTCATGCCATTTGAATAAAGGGACTAGCCTCACATACCTTGGTCGCTTAGCTAGAATACCGTTCACTTGCTCTTCTGAAATATCGCGTCGTTACCTTCATAAGGGAATTCGAATTATCGTTAGTTAGTGGGCTATGAGAACGCGTCGCTATTTTCTAAAGAAAATTAGGCAGCACTTCCCTTGTTTATTCTACTTTTCCCATCGTCTATATCAATTCCCAACATTCACAATAATACCCACAACATTACCACCAACAACCATCATTCATATCGACTCATCACATTTCACCATTTTCCTCCAATTTTTCCATAGTTTCCTACCTAGCTTATCATCGTGTTTTCACACCTTTAATACTTATTTCATGGTAAAATCATCATTTCTAGCATATTCATAACCTTAACACTTCAACTTATATGATTCAATTCCATCATCACTCAATGGTGGCACTATTCACCCATTTTTCTATGTCCTCCTACAATCCAAGCTTTTCCTATGTTTCTAACACTTAAATAACTTAATAAGGTCATGAAACATACCTTGGATGGTGATTGAACAACCCTTTAGTTGAAATGCTTCGCTCCAACAAAACCCTAGGTCCTCCTTCTAGGAATTTCTTGATTCAAATAATCCCTTTTGATGTGTTCTTGCACTAGGTTATGGTGAATTGATGAATTTGATCTTAGATTTCTACTTGTATTCTTGGTTTAGGAAAGTGTAGAATATTCTAGAGAGAGAGAGAGAGGATCGTGTAGTAGAAAGTGGGAATGAAGAAAATGAGACTTGGATCATATTTTATAAAATTCAACTTCAGTCCCGATGTCATTATACGGTTCGTTATACGGTCCGTATAAATTTATACGGTCCGTATAACTGGCCGTAAAATGGACCCAGAGATCACCCCTTTCTGTAACCATTTGACGATCCATTTGACGGGCCATATAATCGTTATACGGTCCGTATAATTCACCGTAAAATCGACCTTCTTTCAACCTCATTCTGTGACACTTTGACGATTCATTTTACGGACCGTCAAACCGTTATACGGTCCGTATAGTACACCGTAAAACTCACCCTTCAGCCAGCCTCTTGTGTGACACTTCTACGGTCCGTATAATGGACCGTAAAACACTTTTACGGTCCGTATAATGGACCGTATACTCCCAGTTCACTGAAGCTTATTTTCTTGACTTGGTCTCATTTCCGATCCTTATGGAACCTTCGTAAAAGTTGTTCAACTCCTCGATACCAATCTACGGGACCTTATTACTTGCCTTCAAAATGCCACACATATATTTTATCCTTATTAGCCTATTTTGCACATGCTAACGGAAAATTTCCGGGGTGTAACACCTATTGGCTGGTTTGATATTGGCGAGACAGAGTTAATCGGCCCAGACATGATCCAGCAGGCCGTTGGTAAGGTGAAACTTATCCGGGAGCGACTATTGGCAGCCCAGAGTCGACATAAATCATACGCCGATAAACGGCGTCGTCCTTTGGAATTCCAGGTTGGTGATTGGGTATTTCTAAAGGTATCGCCTATGAAAGGCGTAATGCGGTTCGGCAGAAAGGGTAAGCAGTCCGCGTTATATTGGGTCTTATCAGATTGTTAGAAAAATCGGAAATGTCGCCTATGAATTAGATCTTCCATCTGATTTGGAAGCGGTACATCCGGTATTCCATGTATCTATGCTCCGCAAATGCATTGGTGACCCCTCCAGAATATTTCCTGCGGATGATATTCAGGTGACGGAGCGGTTATCTTATGAGGAGCAGCCCGTAGCTATCTTGGACCGCCAGGTAAGAAAGCTCCGGAGCAAAGATGTAGCCTCTGTCAAGGTGCTGTGGCGGAATGATAATAGGGAGGAAATGACCTGGGAGACCGAAGAGGAGATGAAGAAGAAATATCCTCATTTGTTCCCTATTCCCACAGGTAATCTCAAACCTTTACCTAATTATATTCGATAATGAATGTATGCCATATGTACTGACTATAAACAGAAACTCCCCCGAAGCCTTTTCAGACCCTATAAGATTAATTTAACATTCGAGGACGAATGTTCTAAAGGGGGGGAGGATGTTATATCCCGTGTTTTCACACGTTGGAAAAATTTGGAAATAATCTTGACTTGTAAGAAATAAGGTCATAATTGATTTTTATTTGACATAGGAGTTGTGTATGAAAGAATATTAATGTGGAAGTGTCGAATAAGGCCAAGGGCAAATTTGGAATTTTGGGAATTAGTTTCGGAAATTACAAAAGGTGACTTATAAGTCATTGGGCCAAAATAATTCAATGAAAAATTAAGGCCCAATGCTAACGGGTGGCCGGCCAACATAGTGGCCAAGCCCATGATTTTATTAATTTTCCCATGTGTTAAATTAATAAGGGGACCATTTTATATATATATCATCTTATCCCTTAGATTGTTCAAGAAGCATAGAACAAACAAAAACAAAACAAGAGAGAGCAAGAAGAAGAAGGGCTCGGGTTTGGCTTGCAAAAATCACCACCAAAAATATTCCTCCAAAAAATTTTCTCTTGTGATTTCCTTACTAAGTTGAGCACCCTTTGTAACTTGGTGTAGTTGGTTTAGAGAGAGAAGCATCAAATTCATCAAAGTGACCATACCTCCAAGTGAAGAAGACTAGAGGAAAAGGTGAGAATTTATTCCCTATCCTTATGTTATGAAGTCTTGTTTGTGTTGTAGTATGTAGAAATGAGTTGATTGTATGGAAAAATGGAAGTTTGCAAAGTGGGTATGGAATATAGAATGTGGCCGTGTGTGTGTGTTAATGTGTAAGTGAAATGAGTTGAAATTTATGTTGTATTCTAGTTGTGTGTATGATGGAATTCATATGGAGAATGAGAGTTGAATAAATTTGGTTGAAGTTGAAATATAGGGGTTTGGCCGTGTGGTATTGTGTTGGTAGGATGCTAATGAATTAATTTTGTTTAATGTGTTAGTTGCGTTATTGTGATGCTTGCAATGTAAATGAAGATAAAATGACATAAGTTTGTATTGAAATGGAATGTAGAAGCTTATGTCGTTTTAGTACGATCTTACGACATTGCGAAAATGAAGTTGTTAGGTTGCAAGTCATGATGATTATTGATGAATTTGGAAGATGAAAACATGTCATGAATATGTATGCCAAAGATTAGAAGCTTTGGATGAAATATGACTTTGGCGGAAAGTTTGTATATTATGTATATCGTGTGTATAATTTAAGGAAGCGATATGAAATGCTTCTAAACTATATTGTGATGATCTAGATTAATGACGAATGTGAAACCATTGAGATTTGTTTGGAAATTGAAGATGAAATAAAGGCTAAGGCATTATGTCGGCAAGTAGAACTAGTTATGTCATATTGTGTATTATATTGATTGTTGTTGTTGTGGGTGTTGTTGTTGGGTTGTTGATGATTTTTTTGGCCGAGTTGAATTCTCGGGGGTGCTATATGTATAGGGGAGGTGCTGCCGAAATTTCGGTAGACATATATGAGTTAAGTTGAATTCGTAGAATCTATAACTCACAATTGGTAAACTTGACCATTTGCAGATTTTTGACAAAACGGAAAGTGAGTTTGGAGAGGCGTAAGGAGTTAGAAAGGTATGTAAAGCTACCCCAATCCTTCTTTTGGCATGCCTAAGTGTATTAGAATCGGATTCGGGCCTCGAAAGACTTTCTGCCTATCGGAATCCGCAATTGAAAATCTCGCTTTTTCCTTCAGTAAGATTGAGCCCTTTTGGTTTGTATTCTTGGAAATTATGCAAACTTTCTCTAAACTCCTTGGAAAGCTATAGAATGTCCGTAGAACCTCTATAGGTGACCCCCTTAAGCTTAAAATATGTAATTTGAGCCCACCGTCTTGCTTGTCCCGAGGTGGGCCCACTATTCCCGGTTTTGCCCTTATTGTACTCAAGTCTTGCTTTCGAGCGGTTTTTGAAAGAAATGTTTTGACTACCATTCTAACTACCTAACAAACATTGTTTTAAATATTCCATTAAGTCTGATAAATTGTTTTGACACTCGAAACGACTTCGGAAAGGTTATACTCTGTAATTCATTATGATATCCGAAACTCGTTTATTATGATCCCTTCCGACTTCATTGGATCGGTTTGTTTTTGATATGCCTCATCGAGTCTATGGAAACATTTATGATATTTTAATTGCATTAGTCTCTCACTACTCCACTCGTGGATGCCCCAATGTTTCCCACACTGAGCCCGGGCCAGGATATGTTGTCAAGCGTGATCCTCTGCATTGTTCGTCGTGCCTCGATGTGAGGGGGCAGGTATTCGCGTACATGGGTTTGTGGAGTATGATGTCCCATGTCCGCTTGTTCTGATATGATTTGCTATGGCCATTTGATATGACATATTATGACACGGGGTTATGCCCCTTTTCTGATTCTTCTGTGTTGTGGCACCAGCGTCGGGAGGGTGGCCACGTTCTGTCTGCCGAGTCCCTTGGCAGGGGCTGGATTTGATATGACATATGTTTCTGTACCCACTCTGCATGTTTTGAAAATATATATATCTGATACTTTGGATTTTCTGTTTACTTTCTGCACGTTCTGTACCAGTTATGAGTTTGTTTCTGTAATTCAGGCTTTACATATTCAGTACATATTTCGTACTGACCCCCTTTCTTCGGGGGCTGCGTTTTCATGCCGCGCAGGTACCGACGACAGGTTTGCAGATCCGCCCGCTTAGGATCTTATTCTGCTATTTTGGAGCGCTCTTTTCTTCAGAGTCCATCTTTTGGTACAGTCTGTCATCACTGTATATGTATATTCTCGTTCATGGGTACGGCGGGGCCCTATCCCGTCATATGATTCTGTCGGTCTGTTTAGAGGTCTGTGGACATGTTTGTGGGTTGGGGTCTTTCTGTACAGATGTGTGTATATGTTGTGTTTTGGCGATCCCATTCGCCGCGGCGGCCGGTCCGCATATATTTAAATGTTGCTTTGTTGGCCCCGTGTGGCCTTTGTTGGTATTTTCTGCGTGCAGGGTATATGGGATAGTCCGTAAAACAAAGGAGACTCTGCCGAAATTTTTCTGGAAATTATCTAAAATTCAAATAAAGCCTTGTCGGCTTCTGCTATATTCTAGAATGCGTTTGATAGAATTTGAGATAATATTTGATAGATGGGTTCGGGTGCCCAGACCGGGCACTAGTCATGGCCTACGGGGTTGGGTCGTGACAATGATGAACTAATTTTATCTAGTATTTTGGTTGTTGTTGTTATGGATTCTATGATGAAAATGAAAGTTTAATAATTCTAGTTGAAGTTGTAATGGTTGGAGAGTTGTTTTAGAAGCTAATGCGACATTAATACCACTTCTTTTATTTATGGAAAATAATATTGTTAAGGTGTAGATTGTTGGTGTAGTTCATGAATTTGAAAGAAAGAAATGTGTTGTTATCGTTCTTGTTGAATTTGGAAGGTTTCGGGTGAATTGGTATGTTGGTTGGGTTGTTTCGAATATTGTGTGAATTGTTTGAAGTGTTCTTGAATCATGTAAGAAGGATTTTGGATTAACACTTGAATGTGAGATCATTGGTGCTAGCTTGGCTATATATGGTGGATTTGAACGTAAATGGGATGTTGTTGAATTATGTAGAAGAAAGTTACTAACGTTAGAATGCGTCTTGAATCTATTGTTGATGTTGTTGGCATGATTCTTGGGATTGTTGATTGATACTTTGGCCGAGTTAGATTCTCGGGGATGGTTGTATTTACAGGGGAAATGCTGCCGAAATTTCGGTAGACTATAAATGAATTCATTTGAAGGACTAAGACAAGTATATGACGATGAGTCTAATGATTGTGTCAATTCTCTTGAATGTAGACTAGCGAGCTTGGACAAATAAGCGTAGCTAATAGGACGTGGAACAGGTATGTAAAACTTACCCTTTCTTTCTTTTGGCATGTCCTAGAGCTAAGTAAGTTATGATACGTATCTTGGAGTAACTCTATTCTTGATTCCGAGCTTGTTAATGATTCTTATTCACTTCTTGTTATGAGTATACCTAGTATAGGTGAGCTTATTGTACGATTGAATAACAAGCAAAGCATAAAGAGTTCTTGTTTTCCTTTAAAGAGTTCTGTAAGTAGTAATGTCCCTAACTTTCGTAGATGGTCTCGGATTGTCTTGGAAATGTTCGTTGGGGTTTCTATAATGAATAACGTTCCTAACTTTCATGTGCTAACTTGGATTGTTTTGGAAACGTTCATGGAGGTTTCTATAATGAATAATGTCCATAACTTTCTTATACTAACTCGGATTGACTTGAAACGTGTTTATGGTTTACTAATGATTTCGAGAAAATTAGTTTTGTACTAAAGGAAACATAAAGTTAATTTACAAAACCACTCCTAAAGGAGTGCGAGATTTTACTATTTCGTTTCATTTACGATTTATGTTTATACTCCATAGCATTATTTCTTTGTATTGATATTTGTGGATTAAGTTGTGTTGACGCCATCATTGTTATTATGCTAGAAGCGGCATGCCCGAAGGGGCCAACATTATTATTATGCTGGAAGCGGCATGCCCGAAGGGGCCAACATCAATATTATTACGCCGGAAGCGGCATGCCCGAAGGGGCCATCAATATTATTATGCCCGAAGCGACATGCCCGAAGGGGCTATCATTGTTACTATGCCAGAAGCGGTTGTCCGAAGGGACTATTGTGATACTATATTCACATTGTGTGTGTTAGAATTTGTGCAAGGTACTACATGGCACGGATTAAAATGTTGTTCCATGTTACTCCCAGGTTTCTTTTAAACTGGTTTATTGTTACGTCTTTCCTTGTTTATGATTCAGTAATGCCTTACATATTTAGTACATATTCCGTACTGACCCCCTTTCTTCGGGGGCTGTGTTTCATGCCACGCAGGTGTATACAGATGAGTGGAAGACATCGGCTATAGGATGTTCCTATGCTACCAGCTGGATTGGCGAGCTCCATCTCAGTTCGGAGTGTTGCCGGGTCAAAGTACTTATGTCATGGTATTTTGTATATGTTAGAGACTTTGCAGACAGTGTCCTGTGGATAGGGCGTCGAGAAGTGCGAATCATTTGTAGATATTAAAAGAGTATGTATGTTACACGATTTCAATTGGCTTAAAGTACCTAATTGGTTGAAAGTTTTCATAATCATTATAAAGATAATGATCTCTATGTGAAAAAGTTTCATGTTTTTAAAAGTTTTTGAAATGACAGGTTTTGGATAGATCAAATGTTTAAGGGTTCGCTCGACTCTGATGAGAGTCGGGTGCCCGTCATGCCCTATCATGATTAGGGTGTGACAAAGTGGTATCAGAGCAGGTCGTCCTAGGGGTTGTCTGCCAAGTCGTGTCCAGTAGAGTCCTGTTTATGGGTGTGAAGCCGGCCAAATTTATAAACAGGAGGCTGCAGGGCATCTAGGAATTGTTGACCTTCTTTCTGTCTTAGATCGTGCGATAGAGCCAAGTCATAGG
This sequence comes from Lycium barbarum, assembly GCF_019175385.1. Taxonomy (NCBI): domain Eukaryota; kingdom Viridiplantae; phylum Streptophyta; class Magnoliopsida; order Solanales; family Solanaceae; genus Lycium; species Lycium barbarum. The sequence goes on along the minus strand of NC_083344.1, from coordinate 61,480,457 downwards.
AAAATAAGATTTCTTATACTAACTTTTGATTTCAGCGGAAGCATAGTATCGACGAAGAAGGTGAGTGGCGATATGGAAAGTCACAAGGGTAAGTTTTGGTATTTTCATTCTTCTACTTGAAATTGGAAGCTCTGGATGGCTGGAATGTGTCGTATAACTGTATGCCCTGTGAGGCATTGTTGGTATTTGCTGCGTGTAGATTCTGAATAGTAAGAATTGTAAAAGAAGACTCTGCCAGAAATCTTTCAGAATTAGGTCATTTAGTTAGGTACGCCTAATAGGAAGAAGCGTGGAAAGGAAATATCAGAAACAGACAATAAGTGGGATGCGTTGTTTCAGAGGAGTTATGGACTCGGCATGGCCTGAAGAATAATTGTGAGAAGGACGATTAGCAGTCCAAAGGATTAAGATGGATAATATTCGAGGTTTAGTAGGAACAAGGGTTGTTGGGGATTTAGGGAGATTTGACGATCAGTTTCGTTGTAGATTATTATATAAGAGTGGCGAGTAGAAGTCCAAAGAGGTGGATAATCGAGTATTTATAAGTAGCTACGATGAAGGTGTGTTCACTACCACCGGGAATCTAGGAATCTAGGACGAAGGGTAGTTATACACATAAGTGAAAAGTGAATATTGAGGATTGAAAAGGGTAAAATAGTAATTATAAAGGGAAGGACGTGTTACGAAAATGTCTCGGAATCTGTAAGACTTCGACTTGCTCCAGATCATGTAATGAAGGCCATGCGGTGAGGTGGATGCGATTATATCGGCATTAATGCACTGAATTTCATCGAAGTTTCGAGGTTAAGCGTGCTAAGGTGAGAGAAATATTAGGATGGGTGACCCCTGGGAAGTGTGCAAGAAATCCTATAGATTTAGACATAAGAGACAAATGGGAAGCTAGAGTATCCTAAGGGAAACTAGAGTATACGGGATGGTTGGAGACCATAAGAGGTCGCGTAGGACGAGGCAGACTAGACTGGTGAAGAGACAGAGAGTGCATCATAGCTCTGGAGCTAGGATGAGTTCGAATAGCATTTGGAGGAATTTTGTAGGCGAGACGGTAGTAATTATAGATACATATATATGAATGCGAATGATATCCCACATGCGATTATATCGGTGAGCATGTGTGTCCCTGGCGACCGGTGTTACGGTATGGAAAGCATCAATCGAGCAAAGGTACCGAAGTTCAAGTGACAGCAAAAATAAATGGTACAAGTGTTACAAGGTGAGCTGATGTTATTTTCACTATAGGTTAAGACTGGAAAGTCTAATACAACGGTATTTGAAAAAGAAAGAGAGTGAGTAAATGGAAGGCAGGGAAATCAAAATGTCGAAAAAAGGTGCAAGGTAAGAAACCTCAGTGAGTGAAGCCCTCAAGAGAAACTACCGACAAAGCATGAGACTATATGGGTAAAAGATTCAAAGGTAGGTACGCGGAGAGGATAAAGTGCGGTAATATGGAACAAAAGAGAATGTGTGAGGTTCGAGAACCAATTTCAATAAGTGGGGCTAAAGGAATAGTGACTATGACAAGGGATGTGAGGTAAGGGAAAGAATGTTTAGGCTTTGCGACGATGTTAAGAGGCTCCCAGCCTGTGAGAGGTATATAAAGAGATAAGCGTAGGGTAAGATTAACACGGATGCCTCGGACATGGAGGAGCTTTCCAAAACGGTAACTTAAGAATAGGGTGAAGATAAGGAATGAGCATGAAGAAAAGGAAAATTATAAGAGGGACCCTCCCAAAGTATTATAACACCCCATGAGGCCAGTTGAACATTCGAGGACGAATGTCCTAAAGGGGGGGAGGATGTTATATCCCGTATTTTGTACATTCGGATATTTCAAGATAATTGCGATAAGTTAAGGGCAAGGTTATATTTTTGATCTTGTCTAACACACAAGTTGTTTATGAAAATTTTGATGTGGAAATATTAAGAAAGGCTAGGGTTAAAAAGGGAAATTCACAAGATGGCTCATGGAAATATTAAGAAGAATTTGGGGTTGAAAGTGAATTATGGAAACTTATAATTCTTGAACAAATGGGCCAAGTGGCCGTGTGATGTGGTGTGGGCCTTGGCCCACATGGATGCTTAATATGTGTAAATAAAAGATGACTAAGTGATCATATTTATCATCTTATCACTTAGAAAATTCAAGAAACTTGGAGAAGAAAAAGAAGGAGACCTATTCGGCCATGGTAGAGAAAAATTGAGGTCTAAAAATCATGATCAAAAAAAATATTTTCTTCTAGCAATTCAACCAATTGGAAGGTCCTCTTTAACGTGGGGTAGTTATTGGGGCAAGTAAACCATTCATTCTTGCAAGGAGCAACCTTAGCCAAGCAAGAAGATAAGTGGAAAAGGTAAGGTTTAATCTTCTTTTTATATGTTATGGATGGTTTGTGTATGTTGTAGTATGTAGAAATGAATGAAAATCATGAAATTTTGTGAGTTGGGGTTGAGCCGTGTAGGTGGGTGCTTGGCCGTGTATATGTTGTGTTGTGTAGGAATGATGAACTAATTTTATCTAGTATTTTGGTTGTTGTTGTTATGGATTCTATGATGAAAATGAAAGTTTAATAATTCTAGTTGAAGTTGTAATGGTTGGAGAGTTGTTTTAGAAGCTAATGCGACATTAATACCACTTCTTGTATTTATGGAAAATAATGTTGTTAAGGTGTAGATTGTTGGTGTAGTTCATGAATTTGGAAGAAAGAAATGTGTTGTTATCGTTCTTGTTGAATTTGGAAGGTTTCGGCTGAAGTGGTATGTTGGTTGGGTTGTTTTGAATATTGTGTGAATTGTTTGAAGTGTTCTTGAATCATGTAAGAAGGATTTTGGTTTAACACTTGAATGTGAGATCATTGGTGCTAGCATGGCTATATATGGTGGATTTGAACGTAAATGGGATGTTGTCGAATTATGTAGAAGAAAGTTACTAACGTTAGAATGTGTCTTGAATCGATTGTTGATATTGTTGGCATGATTCTTGGGATTGTTGATTGATAATTTGGCCGAGTAAGATTCTCGGGGATGGTTGTATTTACAGGGGAAATGCTGCCGAAATTTCGGTAGACTATAAATGAATTCATTTGAAGGACTAAGACAAGTATATGACGATGAGTCTAATGATTGTGTCAATTCTCTTGAATGTAGACTAGCGAGCTTGGACAAATAAGCGTAGCTAATAGGACGTGGAACAGGTATGTAAGGCTTACCCTTTCTTTCTTTTGGCATGTCCTAGAGCTAAGTAAGTTATGATACATATCTTGGGGTAACTCTATTCTTGATTCCAAGCTTGTTAATGATTCTTATTCACTTCTTGATATGAGTATAGTATAGGTGAGCTTATTGTACGATTGAATAACAAGCAAAGCATAAAGAGTTCTTGTTTTCTTTTAAAGAGTTCTGTAAGTAGTAATGTCCCTAACTTTCGTAGATGGTCTCGGATTGTCTTGGAAATGTTCGTAGAGGTTTCTATAATGAATAACGTTCCTAACTTTCATGTGCTAACTTGGATTGTTTTGGAAACGTTCATGGAGGTTTCTATAATGAATAATGTCCATAACTTTCTTATACTAACTCAGATTGACTTGAAATGTGTTTATGGTTTACTAATGATTTCGAGAAAATTAGTTTTGTACTAAAGGAAACATAAAGTTAATTTTCAAAACCACTCCTAAAGGGGTGCGAGATTTTACTATTTCGTTTCATTTACGATTTATGTTTATACTCCATAGCATTATTTCTTTGTATTGATATTTGTGGATTAAGTTGTGTTGATGCCATCATTGTTAGTATGCCGGAAGCGGCATGCCCGAAGGGGCCAACATTATTATTATGCCGGAAGCGGCATGCCCGAAGGGGCCAACATTATTATTATGCCGGAAGCGGCATGCCTGAAGGGGCCAACATTATTATTATGCCGGAAGCGGCATGCTCGAAGGGGCCAACATCAATATTATTATGCCGGAAGCGGCATGCCCGAAGGGGCCATCATTGTTACTATGCCGGAAGCGGGTGTCCGAATGGACTATTGTGATACTTTATTCACATTGTGTATGTTAGAATTTGTGTAAGGTACTACATGGCACGGATTAAAATGTTGTTCCAGGTTACTCCCGGGTTGCTTTTAAACAGGTTTACTGTTACGCCTTTCCTTGTTTATGATTCAGTAATGCTTTACATATTCAGTACATATTCCGTACTGACCCCCTTTCTTCGGGGGCTGCATTTCATGCCACACAGGTGTATACAGATGAGTGGAAGACATCGGCTATAGGATGTTCCCATGCTACCAGCTGGATTGGCGAGCTCCTTCTCAGTTCGGAGTGTATCCGGGTCAAAGTACTTATGTCATGGTATTTTGTATATGTTAGAGACTTTGCAGACAGTGTCCTGTGGATAGGGCGTCGAGAAGTGCGAATCATTTGTAGATATTAAAAGAGTATGTATGTTACACGATTTCAATTGGCTTAAAGTACCTAATTGGTTGAAAGTTTTCATAATCATTATAAAGATAATGATCTCTATGTGAAAAAGTTTCATGTTTTTAAAAGTTTTTGAAATGACAGGTTTTGGATAGATCGAACGTTTAAGGGTTCGCTCGACTCTGATGAGAGTCGGGTGCCCGTCATGCCCTATCAAGATTAGGGTGTGACACTCGAGTACTAAGATTTATCTCCGAGATTTTGAGGTGTTGAGTATGTTATTTCATTTGTACCAAGGTATGAGCCCATGACTGCTAAGTATCAAAAGGTTAGAGTTTAAACAAAATCGGAAGAAGGTTGAGAACTGCGCAACTTGACGGGCTGATTGACGAGCCGTCTACATGGTCGACGGTCCATCAACCTTGCACCGTCAACCAACCCTGAGAATCAGAGGCTGCTGCAAGTTGTCATCTGCAAGTTGACGTCTGCAAGTTGACGGTCGTCAACAGTGTTGACGCCACCAGCACAGTTGAGGAAATGATTGAATTTTTGAGATAGTATATATTGACCCCTATGTTTTGTTAAGGCACAACGCGGAGTTTGTATGCGCATATATGTATAGTTAGAGTGCAGGTTGGTGGATCAAAGATAGATTCATTGTTGACGCCTAAAGTTTATACATTTGATAGTCCAAATCCTATGGGCTTATAATAACGACATAAGGTAATGAATAAGGAAAAATATTATATGGGATTGAGGATAAGTTAAGAGAATGGTTGTATGAAGAAGAGGCAATTAACATGGAGGAAGTTGTGGGTAAGGAAAGAATAGGACAATGAGTCAATAACTAAGAGCAAGATCAAACAAGGACAACAAGTTAAGGGATGAGTGGAGAGTGAGCAGTGACATTACGAAGCATTATTCCCATGTTGCTGAATTATTGTGAGGATTCGAGAGGTTGTTATGAATAAGAGTCGGGGATAAAGCATATATGTGAGTTGTTCGTGATGTTCTATCACAATAAGACGAAGCTATTAAGGGGGAAATAATAAATTTAAGTGCAATAGCCAAGATTAAGATAGAATGTTCATGAGTCACAATCGATAAAAAAGGGTAGGATGATCATGAGTTATTTTGGATAGGTAAATTACGTTTAGAAAGGAATTAAGGTTGTGAGACTAACAAGATTTGAAACCTTGATAAGAAATGAATAACGAAGGGAACCCCATGTTAAGAAAATGACAACGAGAAGTGGAATTTTCAGGTGAATATTAAGACAGAAGCAAGACAACAAAGAGTGAAGCTGGGAGTATACGATAAGAGACTTTCATGAGTAACATGGTAAATGTTTGGGAGAATGAAGACATAGAATTAAGAAAGGCTACTGGTATCGAATGATGATTCAGTTAACAATGGGATAATATGGCACCTCCAGTAAAGCATTCAAACCAACGGGTCATATTATGCGAAGGACAAACCAGGAGGAAAAAAAATCAGAGATAGCGCGAGGTGAAGGAAAATCTCGGGATAAGGATAAAGAAGGAATGATAAAGCGGACCTTTAAATACTCAAAAGTACACTGTTCGACTTAGGCCTCCCCGGTATTAAATGGCCTAACTTCTTTCTTGTAGCTTCTTCTTTCATTCCTCTCCAAGCTACTTTCCATACTTTATAGGCCTTCTTATGAGGCTTGTATGTGTCTTCATGGGTCTCCAATGCTCCTTTGGTCATCCTCCTAGCTTGAATGGATTGGAGTCCTATGCCTTGGTCTTCAATGTGAACCTTCAAGTGAAGTGTGCCTAGTAGGGTCATATCATAGAGTCTATGATATTCATTTGATCTTATTCACCACATTTTGAGCGTTTCAAAGGGCCATAAGTGTGTATTTCCATACTACACACTTGATGATGATCATTGATGAGAGCCAAGTCTCTACGATCTTCATAGAGGTGGAATCCTACAAGGTTTGGGAGATTGCTTGGTTGGAGATTTAGAGCTCGAGGTTGCTATTTGCGCAAAAGGCTATTTGTGCAAGTGGCTACTTGGCGCAATAAAGGTTATGCTTGCAAAAAGGCCATGCATGCAAGGTTGATTAGAGGGCCATCTATGCAAGGAGGGACGTGTTTGGCCATGGAAGGTCAATCCTTGAATTGAAGACTACACTAAGAAGACTAGCCAAACAAGGCCCTTGCCTCATTAATGGAATTTTTGTAATAAATTTGTCTTCTTTAGTCTAGGAGTATAAATACTAGACTTAGACATTTCATTTACTTAGATTTTGATGATGAATATTTGAGAGATACTCATATTTTGAGTGATAAATTGTTAGGTAGATTTTAGGGCTATTTTAGTCATATGATGGTGGATTCCATTATTGGTTGTAGAACCTTTATTTTCCAATGAATTCATGTAGAACCAAATCAATAAAAAAAATGCGGAATTAAAGATAACAAGAAATTGGGGATGACAATTGAAGAATGAGGATGAGAAATAGAGGATAAAAGCAAGACCCAATGAATAATGAACCTATGAGAAAACCTAAGTATATGAAACCTAGACCCTCTTAATTTGATTCAACTCAAAGAACCTATACTATTTGAAATCAAGGCAAGGGAAATTCAATTGAATCCACAAATAAACAACCCTTCATGAAATCAATGGAAAAACGGTTCATGACCCAACAATGGAATCCACCATTAACTAAGCTAACCCTAAACAAACTATCACTCCTTAGAGTATTCAATACATAATTCATCCAATCTAAGTAAATGAAATGTCTAATTCTAGTATTTATACTCCTAGACTAAAGAAGACTAAGTTATTACAAAAATGTCATTAATGAGGCAAGGGCCTTATTTGGCTAATTTTTTTAGTGTAGTCTTCAATTCAAGGATTGACCTTCAATGGCCAAACACGTCCCTCATTGCATAGATGGCCCTTTAATCAACGTTGCATGCATGGCTTTCTTGCAAGCATAACCCATCTTGCGCCAAGTAGCCACTTGCACAAATAGCCCTTTGCGCAAATAGCCATCTCGAGCTCTAAATCTCCCAACCAAGCAATCTCCCAAACCTTGTAGGATTCCACCTCTATGAAGCTCATAGAGACTTGTCTCTCATCAATGATCATCATCAAGTGTGTATTATGGAAATACACACTTGAGGCCCTTTTAAACGCTCCAAATGTGGTGAATAAGCTCCAATGAAGATCATAGACTCTAAGTTGAGCTCCACCACAAATCATAGGCTCTATAAATGCACTCGAGCCAATGAGAATCATATCATCCTTCTCTTCTTCAAAAGGTTTCTTCCTTGAATCCAAACCTAGAAAAAACCAAGGGAAGACAATAACAACAAGCAAGATCCTCAAAGCATGAGGGTTAGTGTTAGCACAAACAAATCGACCAACATGCCAAGGATGCACAAACTTATGGTATAACCACTCACCAATAATCAATGTGAAGAAAGATTCCATATATGGGGCACCAAGAAGTTGACCCCTCCAAAGATCATCATAGGCACATAGGTAATAAAGAAAGACGTCACACGAAATAACTTCTTCAAATAAAGTGACCTCAAGTATAAACTCATTATGGGGTTCAAGCACATTTTCAACCAAGCCATTACTATTTGGAACACTCATGGAAGAAGTGACAATGCAAAAAAGTTCCACCTTCATTTTCAAAACATCCTGTTACACCCCGTATCTTCGAAGAAGCATTTATCAAATTTGAAACGTAAGTACGTTGAGTTATGATTAAGTAAAACCACTTCGAAATATAAGCAAGCATCATCAAGTACATATAATGAGTGAAGGATGTACAGAAGGTATACTGGAAGGTTTTATAAGGAAATGAGTGGAAGAAATGGAGTAGTACGACTTTAAAGAAAGGATGGTTAATGTTTTGTGTGAAAATTTTGGTCCAACTTGGGGGACGAATATCTCTTAGAATATGAAGTTTTTTAAGGTGAAACAAAGCCTAAAATGAATTTCGTCGAGTCTAGTTTCCAACGCAACAAACCTCTCATCGATAGGACATCGGAGTAGATAATTATGGACGTTACAAGTTTGACTGACAGAGCAGAAACGCGTGCTACAGTGAACCCTACATAAAGGGTAATAACCCCTTTTTTTCATCAGATTTTCCTGGAAAACTCCAGAAATTAGAAGAGAAAAAGTGAGGGAATCATAAGTGAGCAATTTTTAAGTAGCGGAGCAGTGGTTTAGGTCCAGGTAATGCATGGTTATGATTCTAGTATTGTTTTGTGGTAGATTTTAGCGTGGATATTGAGGATATTTCTGTCTTAACAAGAAAAAAAAGGTATGAATCTTTCTCTTTTGGTATTATTTAAGGCTTATTAGCGAAGACAAAGTCGTTAAATAATTGTGTAGTAAGTTGGTTAGTTATGGAAGTTGGAAAACAGCGTGTGGGCTATTTTATGGTACATATTGGTGTTGAAAATGATATTATTGATGTTGGTATTTTTGTTGTTGTTGTTGGTTGTTGGATTGTGACTTCGGGCTAGGCATATAAACAGGGGAGGTGCTGCCCGAATTTTGGCAGATTCTAAACAGAATTAAATTGAAGGCTTAAGATGAGCGTATGACATTGAGCCTAATAATAGTATGAATGGTTTATATGTATATTTACGAGCTTGGAATGATAAACGTTCAATGACTAAGGCGATCGAAAGGTATGTTAAGGCTCGTTCCTTTCTTTCAAAGGCATGATTCCTATGTTATGATTCCATAAATGTTTCCATAACCGCCTTGTTTTAAAAAGCTAGAAGTTTATGACTCTTAAAGATTCTTACGATGTTAAATGAAAAATGTTCTATGATGATTGTGACGATGATGATGATCCTCTTCTAGAAATTCTGAAGCTATAATTTGAGGGCATTACGAGATTATTGAGCCATTCCATGAATCCCTTGATCTTACTTATTGTTGATGGTCTCACCTCATGTCATTCGTTCCTTCGAGGTGAGATATAGCGAAGATAATGGTTCTATTTTTAGTGCTACCAAAGTTCATGATTTTCGAGACTCCCGTGACATTATCGATTTCATCTTACGATGGTTGACCCTTCAAGGAATGATATAGTGACAATGGTAATGCTAACGATGATGTTGATTTCATTTATGTATTTTTATGTGTGTGTATGTATGTATGTATGCATCGCATCCCATTGATCAGTTGGGTAAGATAACACCGTGCCTACATGGCCAGGCAAGATAACACCGCGTCGATATGGCCGGGTAAGATAATACCGAGCCTACATGGCCGGGAAAGATAACACCGCGCCTACATGGCCGGGCAAGATAACACCGAGCCGATATGGACGGGCAAGATAATACCGTGCCTTAATGGCCAGGCAAGATGCTATATATATATATATATATATATATATATATATATATATATATATATTACCGTGCCTTAATAGCCGGGTATGATGCCATATATATGTATATATATTACCGTGCCTTAACGGCCGGACAAGATACTATATATGGCTATATACGGAAAAGTTCTTTTTCTTTTAAAAGCTAAGCATGCACGACATTCGCCTTAAAAAGGCATTCAGAGACACAAGCTGATCTCTTTTATATTACGTTATCTTCATACTTTCATTATGTTGTTATTTATGCCTTACATACTCAGTACATTGCTTGTACTGACGTCCCTTCTTATGGATGCTGCGTTCATGCCCGCAGGTGTAGATAGACGAGACGAGGATCTTTCATCGTAGGCTGCCTTCATGTGCTGATCTTGAGTGGTGGCTCCACTTCTTCCTGGAGCATTGCCAAGTCCAAGTCTATGCATATATATATATATATATATATATATATGAATTGTGTTAAGGGTGCGTCGGGGGTCCTGTCCGGACTTGTATACCTCAGTCCCGTTCATAGAGGCTTTACAGACAGTTCCTGTGTACAGCTTAGTCATAGTGTGACAGTAGTAATGTCGGCATCATGGGTCTATTGTACATATACTTATGCATGATATTATGTTCATATTTAGCCTCTTGATCTTATTGTTGCAATTCGAGACATAGAGGATATGAGTTGTAAGGTTGTTCGCGCGGTTTCCGCAAGGTGTCGGGTGCCAATCACGCCTTACCTAGGGTGGGATGTGACAAATTGGTATCAGAGCAGTTCTGTCTTAGGGTTATCTGCAAGTCGTGTCTAGCAGAGTCCTATTTATGGGTGTGAAACCGGCCACACTTATAAACAGGAGGCTGCGAGGCATTTAGGAATGATTGACCTTATTTTCTCATCTTAGATCGTGCGTTGAGCGCCAAGTCATAGGAAATGAAATTCCTTATACTAACCCTTGATTTCAGCGGAAAGATGGTGTTGACAAAAGAAATGGATGATGATATTGGGATTACAGAGGTAAGTCACTTTGCTGAAACTACGTCATCAAAATGTGCATTTTCTATGAGAATGAATTGGTCACAATCAAGACAAGCTGATTTTATAGTAAAGCAGGGGAATTAGTTACATGTATAATTTAATGATAAGTTCAGCTGTAAAATTGTAGACGACAGAAGTTGAAGGAATCAGTACAGAGGTAAGCAATGATAAAAAGGATTATAAGTCAGATATGGTAAGAATGCTGCAAGTATTATTGAAATGTATAGCCAATGAATGGAAGAGAAAGTGACCAAGGAAATATAAAAGGACAATTGATAAAAGTTCAAGTATATTTCGAGTTGTGATGCATGAGGTAAGTTTCATCATCTTTGCATTTATGTTCGATATTAAGGGCCTTGTGAGGCATTGCATGTATTTTCTGGCCTGCAGGTTTGGATAGTAAGAAATTAGAGGAAACTCTGTCAAAAAAATTCTAAAATTTAAGGGCGAGGACCAAAGATTTAAGAGATAACAAAGGTTACATGTCTATGACTGCTACAAATTGATTAAAGGGAGAGTATAGGACAAGTTGATATGGGATGATAAAATAAAGATGACGCTACAACTAGTAATATTTTACAATGAAAATGCATATCACAATTATATAGTCAAATTGAATACATCTACACGACCAATAAAGTTGAAATAAAAAAAAGCCTAACTAATGCAAGGCTAGAGAGTTACAAGGTTCAGCTAAAACATTATTAAGTACTAATCAATTCCTATTAAACTAGAAAATTAAAATTTGAATGTGGAAAACCAAATTGCAATTTGCCCACAACTAATATACTCCCTGAGAAGCAAACACTTGGTAGAATGTAGGAGAAAATCCTTTTCTAGGTAGCGAAGTATTTGTCAGATTCAGCAAGCCTAAGTTACATTTTTGCCCTTCACATTCCTGGATCAGAGTCATCAAGGGACTCGCCTACACATCCTTGCATGGTTTGCTAGCACCTAACACAAAGTAATAGATTAGCTTCACAGCAAACAAAGAGAGATCTATAATTTGGAATGATACATCCATCTAATGACAAGAAAAGAGAAAATTGAAAGTACCTAAGTTCTGTGGATTTTGTATATTTCCAACAGTGAAAATAAATTTATTGGCAACTCATTGGTTCGCAAAGACATAGAAATTGATGAAATATGTTAGTCTACATTGTACCAAAGTAGAGTTAAAAGATGCCAACCACGCCAATTGAAATGCATTTTAGAAGAATTACTTATTGCTGGATTCTACACATCTCAATAACAACATAAATTAAGAGACATCTAACCTATCATACTCGTACATACAATTGTGCTCTAGATTCTCAATGTTCCTAAGCTACTGTAGGTAACAACTTCTATAAGAACAATGCACAACCTAATCAAACCAAAATAATACTACATTTGTTATTGGTTGTTACCAGGTTAATTAACACTTAGGTTATTAGGACAGGAAAGTTACACATTTTACAAGCCAAATATGTCTGCAAGTATCTCTATTTAAGGAGTGGAGATACTACTTTTCAACCAGAAGAGTGGTTCTTTGGAGAGATATCATGTTCCATAAACTTAAGTTCCTAAAACTGGACTAGTTACATAGTCTAAGCTATGTCAATAATACATCTCAGAATGATTACAATGCTAGATTGAACAAGTTATAGCTTCTGAACATGGTTTCTATCAAGCGCAAAGTGTCTACAATATGCAAACTTGAGGATGGATCAATCAGGTACACATTTAAGGTAAAAGACATCATTCTTAAGTTTAGAATTGGGTCATAATCATCTAAAGAAAACATCAGTTAGTTTTTTTTTTTTTTTTTACTTAAACATCTATGGATACCCTTTGCGTACATAATTAAAAATCTATAAAACACTAGATAGCTTATGGATGAGATTTTTTATTTTATTTTTTAAAAAGCTTATGGATAAGATAGCCCACTGTAGATTAGGAATTATAGGCAATGGTTATGAAGTAATCATACAACTAATTATTTAAAACCTAGTTAAACATCAAAATCCTATAGGAATTAATACCATTTTTGCTGATAATTCTACCATCGAATTTAAATCAAACACTGAAAGCAAATGACGGCAAAATTCCTAGAATATGGTAACGAGCTAATCGAGAGTTGCACTTAAACACATAAGCATGAAGCAACTAACAATAATACCTCAGACAATAAATCAATGTGAAGAGGTTACATGAAAATTAGGAACCGTTAACTAATGAAGTCCAATGTAGATGGAAGCTACAAAATCTCCAGTAAACGCATTAGCAAATGCAACGAATATTTGAAGCATAAAGATGTAGTTATAGCCATTCATGAGATTTTCGGCAATTGTACAATGATCTAATCCTACTAAGTCATACATGAAGTCATAAAACGTAGAAGAGGTCTGATGGGTCATGAAATTCATTAACACACACATAAAAAATATCTCAAACTACGGACAGATGGATGTGAAGAATGTCTTAGGAGCCATCTTGTCTATCTTAGCTTATTCTGTGGTATGCTTTTTAAAATTAAAAAAAAAAATATAAAGGAAACTGGAAAATGAACAAACATCAGAAACTTTATAAGACATCAAGAAGAAGAACAACCTCATTTTCCATTCCCTTCTCGAGATCGGTCTCACTAATCTTATTCTGAAGTTGCTGCTGCTCGTTGAGAATGCTCGAGATTTGAGAATTGCACTCCTTCATCTTCAGACGAGCTCCCACTGGTCCAGGCCATGATCATCTTTCAACAAAGCAACCTGCAAGAGAAAGTTCATAAAATTTACAGAGAGTTAAGGGGGGAGGAATATAAACGTTCTGCACTTAAAAACTCCCTCAAACCTATCATACATCCAATCATGCTCTAGATTCTCAATTTTTCCAATTTAATAGTGAAACAAACAGGACAATCAGAGTGTTTACTAGCAAGGGCTCGCATCAATTAAAAAAATTAATAACGGAAGTATGTGCACTAATCAGCACAATTAAAGACATATCTATAAGCTTTACGAACTTTTTTTTTATAAGGTAAATGTATTATTAAAAGAAAGGTACCAAGAAGGTACACCAAATTACATGAGAAAATAAGCTCTATAAGCTCTACGAACTGCTCCCCTTCACAAATGAAAACGACAACAGATTTTGTTATTACAAATTTATTTCATATTGATATGACGAATCACATCCAAGTCTTTCTCAGTTCCAAAAAACATAATTTAGGAAGAATCTTGTTAAAAATTAGGAATTAATTAGAAGTTTGACACTATAGCATTTGAAGAATTTAACCTCATTACACCGGGAGACCAAGGACACCACAATCTCACCATAAGCAAGGATAGAACTACATTATCTAACCTTCCTACATATATAGGCAACCATCTTTCAGTAGGGCAGGACTAGAATATTAAGCTAAACTTTGGTAACAGTAGATCTATTAAACATGAGAAGTTCATCGCATAAGATTATACTTGAGTCGCTTACATCAGGAATCAATATCTTCCAGTATACCTGGTACATGGAAACATCTGATTGTCATATCTATATTGCATAAATGAATCCTTAAACATCTGAAAGTCATAGATGTCATTCGTTAGTCACAATCCCTACCAAGTCAAATAGTAAACCTCCTTAACTCAATCAAATAAGAACAGTTCACTTAAACTAAAGAATGAAGTCAGATTTCTCAATTAAGAGCCAGAAAGTGAATCTCACATCTAGAAGCAATAGAATTTTATTTTTTCAAACTCAGTCAATAGAGCCAAAGGTAAAATATAGTTTTTCCGTAGGAACTCTCACACACAAAATAAAAGTTCATAAACCAATTTCATAGCAAAAATATGGATGTCAACACCAAGTCCCAACTATAAGTTATATCTAACTTTTTTTTTAACACAAACTTATATAGTACCATCACAATAGAAGTATACATGAAAGCAAAAGAAATAACTTCAAACACATTTCTTTAACACAATGAGACAACCACACACACACATGTTGAGATAAATGGAATAGCTTCAAATACATTTCTTCAACACGTACACACACATATCCTTAGAATTTTCTTATGATCAAAATGTCCCTAAGGTTAAAGCTTGTCCCGCTCGATTTTTTTTTTTTTTTTACTGTTGATCTATTTACCTTGAAAGCAAATAAAAACTAGTTACACCAGAAGTCATTTGCAAAGATCCACTATATTCTCAACCAAAGGGACAAGAATTTGAGATTTCAAAAAATGAGAAAGAAAAAAGGAAATTTATCATGGTCAAAATCAACAGTTTAACCAAGAAGATAACATGTCGTTGAAAATTAAGAAAGGGGAAAAATGAAGCCGACGAGCTGACCGAAAATCCCCTTGGCTACAGCACACCAAACTTAAAAATCAAAACCCTAACAAAATGAAATAAGAACAAAAACTCTAATGCTAGAAATAATTCAAAAATTCCACAAAACCTAATTCCCTTTCACTCACTACACTATGAGAGAAAAGTTGATGTAGGAGAAATCAACGGACCTGACAGCGACGAGTTCCATAGTGAAATGAAGACAACTGAATGCAAGTGTAGTACCACTGTACCAGTACCAGTGGCGGCGATGGTAGGCTTCAGCTAGACGCAAAAGGGGAGAGGCGATATACAAATTGGAACCCTAGATCTGCGTAGAAGAAAGATAGGGAGTATCGATAGAGGAGAGTGGATTTTGACAAAAATAAAATTGGGTGAAATGTTATTAGCTGGTGACCTAACAAAAGATATTTTAACTATTTTTGAAAAATACTAGCGACGGATATTTTTTCGTCGCAATTGCTTTTAAAATATTTTTATATTTCAATTATAACTAGAAACAGACTAACAGTCGCTATATCCATCGTTAATTTCTAATTAATTTAGCTACAAAATTTTTGTCGCTAATTCTGTAGCTAAAGTGAATGCGCCAAAATTAGTGACGGATATTAGTTTTCATCGCTAATCCGTTGCTATATTATATAGTTATGTTTTAATTTCTTATTTCGCGACGGAATCACGATTCTGTAACTAAATTGGTCGCTATTTAGTGACGAAAAGAGGCTGTCGCTGAACACTGTTTTTTTAGTAGTGAAAGTTTAAAAAATAAAGGAAGACTTTTGAAATGTGTGGTCCAAAGTAAGCCTTAGATATTTGTGTGGTTGTAAATCATCGCATAAAGTTAAATTGTTTGTAAAAATAGAAAGGTGACAATCTTTTTGGGACAGACTAAAAAGGAAATGAGGACAATCTTTTTGGGACAGAGGGAGTAGTTTCTTTATTCACTTGAAGTTAAAAATCGTTTTAGCATTTCTTGAAGACCCAAATATCTTATTGCAATAGTTCGGTAATCAACACTGGTTTTAATCCAAAAAAAAATGAGCGAGATTAATCCAACATATGATAAAGTTCAATTTCAATTATTGGACGTTATATTCTCAAAAACATTTCAATGTTGTTATAAAAGAGAAGATCTTTTATATCGTGCATTTATTTGAATATAAAATGAAATTCTTCTCTAACTTTTAAATACTTTTATACTATGATTTATTTTTTGGAGTTTGTTGAAAATCAAACTACTCTTTCAATAACTTAATATCACAAAAAACGGGAAAAAATAAAAAGTAATTACGCATTTAATTTTTAATGTTAGTGTAAGCCCGGGCAAATGCCACTAGTATATATATAAACAACAAAAACAACAAATACATGTAAATAAACTTTCTCAAAGTCCTAGTACTACTTGTTTCTTCTATCGTTGTTCTTTTTTTCTCTCAAAATTTGGTTCAACGGAAATTTTCTAAAATCAGCAGCAAACATAAGAAATTTCAAGGAAGAAAGCAACCAAATTCATGGGGAGAAAGAGAAGAAAATGCACCAACAAAATTGTACGGCGAGACACAGGCCTTCAGGAAAATGAATAGCTGAGATTAGAGGCATAACACAAAAGAGCTGAGATTAAAGACATAACACAAAAGATAAGAATGTGGCTTGGAACTTATGAAACTGCAGAGGAAGCTGCTCATGCCAACAATCAGGCTGTTGTTGTTCTTCGTGGATCAAACGCACGAACGAACTTTGTAACTACTTGTGTATCTCAAGATTCCCTCTTGCTTCCCGGATTAGAAATCATCTTAACAGCAAGAAAACTGCAAAGCAAAAAAGTTTGGACTACTCTGTTGATTTCATAAGTGGTAACTCTAGTTGCTCCACAAAACATGCCTCTTATTGCTTCTACAGGAATTCCATAACAGAGTAAGTGGAAATAAATTATCATGTAGAAATTGCAATTAGTTTCAGTATATGAAAAGTAGCAAATGCAAATGTCATCAATGCATTCGCACCTAAAATTCACAAGAACTGAAATAGATCACCAACCAATAAATACGACCAGGCAACAATTGCAAACGATGACTTCAAATAAGTGAAAACCCAAAAAGAAAAACAAGCAATCCATTGACTGTTTGTGCTCCATTGAAATATAATTTGTTGGAAATTGATTAATATGGTTAGCTCGTGGGAATCAACCAAGAAGAGCCAGACATCAATAAGGGTCAATTGTTAACTCAACCTATCAAAGTAAAAATAAATCACTCTGGGAATCAGATATTGCATAGAACAGGCAAAATTTGTTTATCTATTTCATCAAACAAACCTAAGTATATTAAATGCCTTGAATTGTGCATGTTATTTTCCAAAATAGCACTACCTTTTAATTGCATGACCTAAAAACAAAGGCGTCACAATTTGTAGCTTGATACGCAGTGAAAAAGAGAACACAAAAAAAGATTAAGCACCAGGAAAATTCATGTTGAAATTTTTATAATTTAAGAGTAAAAAAGGAAAAAGTCGAGAAGAAGAGGAAAAAAGAGCAGACCTTGGCAAATTTTAAAGGGGTTATACCTCAGCATTATATGTTTTCACCTGTGTTATACCTACCATAAAAACAAAATCCAAATCTCAAAGAAGTTACATGTCTAAATCAGAAGAGAATCGGCCTATGACTTAATAATAAGTCAAGAAAAAGGAACAAAATACAGAGATTGTACTTTAAAAAAAATGAAAAAGTTTTTAAAAGCCTTTTTTACCTTTAACCCCCCTCCTCCGCAGCCTACTGCACCTCCTAGCCCGTACTTCCTACCATAAAAAAGTTACACTCCGAATTCAAAAACTTCACAATGATTTTGCTTTGAAGGTATGGAAATGCTCTTAAAATGAGATTTTCCAACTTGCGTACCAAACACAAGAAAATGAGTAGGAAAATCATTTATTTTCTGAGAAAATATTTTTCAAGTTCCATCATACCAAACACACACTTGAACTTTCATCATTCTCCCCCAGTTAAGAAAGACCTGTCCTCAAGTATAAAGGCTCCTTAAACAGCGACAGATTAGCAAAAAATTGGGAACAACCAATACTCACCAAGCTATAAGTTACATTTTCTAACTTGTCGTAGAGCTTCATCATGTTGCAACAAAGCTTTGCATGTGGCCGAACTAAATCCCACTTTCTTAGTAGTAACTTGGTACCATGCTTTCTCAAACATATCATCCTATATCGAGATTCAAAGTTTAAACCAAGATCAACACTTTCCTTTTGATCTTCAAGAATCTTGAACATCTCCATATCTTTTTATGCTTGCATGAAAAGTCAGTGTTAGTGCCACCAAATTTTTTAAATAAATCAAATTCATATACCTTCGGATCAAGGTTGGAGATTTTTTTTAATAAAAATTTTGGGGATTTATTAATGAATTGGAAAGGAATAGCAAATGTCCAAAAAGTAATAAAAAACAAAGCAGAAAGTAAACTAATCAAGTTTTTGGCCCCTAGCCGCCTTTGAGATATAAATCTCAAGTGCAACTATATATTTTGGCAGAAATGAACTAAAAACAATATGAATAAAACTCTTTTGTATCGTTTGATACGTCTCAAGCTTGATTTTCCTCTGAATCTACAACTCAATCATTGCTGGATTTTCTTGGTTCTGATTCCTAGAGAAAGGATTTGAGCTTTCTCTATATTCAAAATCCTTCCACCTGTAGATGACATTTTGTGGAAGCTCTGAAACTGCATCAACTGCTCATCTTCAAATCCCAGATTAGCAAGGTAATCAACAAGTTTATTAGCAACAAAAAATAATGCTCTCTAGGCAAAAGACCTAGCAACCAAAAATAACCATTGAACCGACCTCCATGGCCAATCCGGTCGGTGGACAGCCTCCACCGGTGGCTGTTCCACCGGCGTTTCAACCTATACAACAACCTTCCAACACTTTAAACCATTTACCCTCGACTGAAATTAAGCCTATGTCACTCAATAATGAGATTGGTGCAACATCATCAACGAACCCTAATGCTTTGCCTAACGCGATGAAGTATGCTAATTTGTTAAAGCCAACACTACAAACTAACAAACCACAAGGGCCTCATAAGCCAGTGGTAAATGTATAAGGAGAACCACATGTGTCATGGAAATTTTTCGATGTCAAACAATTTATTCTAAAAGAAAATCTTCAATATGCTGTTTTGGCAAATTTTTCTTACGATATAATAAATATCAAGGAGTTGAGGACAACTATTCCAGATCAGTGTGGTATTAAAGGTCAAGCTATGGTTTGATTGAGGACAGGCATATATTGATTAGATTATCACTTTTAGAAGACTATGTGATAAAACTATCTCCTCCGGCTTATTACATCAAAGTTTAATCAAGATAATGCTGACTGAGACCATTAATTTGGACCCCTTAGTTTAAACCTAATGAGAAAACTTATGTAACATTAACCTAGATTAGTTTTCCTGATTTGCCTCCAAACTTCTTTGCTAGAGAAGCAGTCTTCTCAATGGCATCAGCTTTGGGGAAACCATTGACTGTTGATATGGCCACTGCCAACAAAACCAGACCTAGTTGTGCAAAAGTAAAGGTGGAGATAAATTTGTTAGCAGAACAGCCAAAGAGAATTCACATATCAAAAGAGGATGATGAAACAGGAAAAATTCATTCTAAGTGGATTCAAATCAAGTATGACTACCTTCTTAAATACTGCAATCATTTAAAGCTACAGGGTCATAATGAGAAGGAATGCAGGGCACTACATCCAGAACTAGAAAGACAATACAGAGAAGAGATGAAGAAAGAGCACAATGCAACTGGGAACAACAATGAATTGGGTACTGTTGCTAATCAAAAGAAAATTCTGGGTAGTGGGAAAATGGTAGGAAACATGCAAGCCAAACAAGAATGAAGAATAAGTACATAAGAGATTCAAGTGGAATAATAATTGGTGAAGTAGGGGAGAATAGCAGTCAGAAAGAAGAAGAGAAAGTAGAAACACACAATACCTTTGACATTCGGAGAGATGCTGACAAAGAGGAGGAAGAAGAGAATAATGACAATCAGGAGGCTTTTAATCCTTCAGATCTGCAACATAATAAAGAGATGCATGAGATAAGGTCTACTAGCAATAAGAAAGGTTTAGAGAGAGATGTAGAGAAATCTCAGATAGCAAACATCAAGGTTCATATAGGAGAATCTTCACAGAAGAGCAAGGAAAGTGCAGTAAGCAGTAACAACAAAGCATCAGCACAAACAAGCAAAGAAAGTAGCACAAACAGAACAATGGATACAAAAGAAATCAGTCCATGCAAGTATAATGAGGAGATGGAAGATGATGAAGTTAACAACAAGTACAAGATGCAGGGGATTTTGGTAAGCATATAACTCAGGACAAGAGCACATCAATCAATGGAGGTACACCATTGATACAGAAAGATAAATAGGAACAAGAAGTGGAGATACAAAGAGGAGGTGCAGAAGGGGTGCAGGATAGACAGATGACACAATATCACCAGATAGGAATGATATGCAAGCAGCTATTATAGGAGATCCACCTGATACACATGATTCAACAAGCAAACATGGAGGAAGCTTAGCAAATCAATCAGGTGATACAAACAATGGGAATGAGAATGCTCTTCAGGAGATTAACATGAATAAAAAGGCTGGACAAATAGTGCAGGTCACAAGTAAAATACAGAAAAGAAGATGGAGTCAACAGGGGCAAAAGATCTTGATGTACATTCTATTGCACATACTTTGAAGGCTGTGGCTAGAGCAGGAGATATATCTCCTAAACAATTCGAGAAAGGAATAGGAAGGGGAAAGAAGAACAAAGTAGTAATGTTCCAATTGGTAGTGGAGTTCAAACAAGAAGAACAATTAATAAATCTAATAATCCACGATGAATGCTATTATATGGAATATTAAATCTGTCAATACAATGGAGGCTTTTCCAAGGCTTATCAAGATGCATCAAAAATATCATTTTGGTTTCATTGGTTTATTAGAACCTTTTCAGGATGCAGACAAAGTGAAAGAATACAAAAGGAGGATTGGTTTATAGCATGTTGTGGTAAATAGTGCAGGAAAGATTTGGGCATTAATAGATGAGATGTTTGAAGTACAGTTCATCATGGATCATCCATAACAATTAACTCTCAGCCTTAAAATGCAAGAGAATCGGGAGGGATTGGTAATTTCTTTGGTATATGCTAAATGTACCCAATCAAAAAGACTTGAACTATGGGAATATTTGGAGCATTTAGCTACAATTATTACACAACCATGGATGATTGGAGGAGATTTTAATGTTATCTATTCAGAACAGGAGAAATATGGAGGGCTACCTGTCACAATATCAGAAATCCAAGACTTTAGAGGGTGCATACAAAATTGTGGAATAGTGGATTTGGGTTTCAAGGGAAATAAATATACTTGGTGGAATGGGAAAAGTGGAGAGGACTGTATTTTTAAAAGATTATATAGGTGTATGAGTAATCAAGCTCTTCAGAATAATTATCCTGGGATTGAGGTTTCACACTTAATCAAAACAAGGTTTGATCATTCCCTATTAATAATATCCTATGCTGGAGAAGTCATCCCTATTAAGAAGCTTTTTAAGTTCTTAAACTTTGGGCAAGACATGATAATTTTATGGATATTGTTAAGGAACAGTGGACAGTTGATTTTATGGCAAATCCTTTCACCATTTTCCATCAAAAATTGAAAAAGGTAAAGGCTCCTTTGGTTCAATGGAGCAAGAGTACTTTTGGGAATATTTTGAGAGAGAGAGAAAGAGAGAGAGAGAGTTTAAAAGATGTGGTTAAAGTTCATGAGATTCAATTTGAACTTCATCCCACACCAATGAATAGGGAAAAATTACATAAAGTACATGCTGATTTGAACAAATATCTTCATTTTAAAGAAGCTTTTTGGAAACAAAAAACAGGAATGCACTGGTTCCAGGGTGGGGATAGAAACAAAAAAAAATTCCATGCTTATGTATAGGGTAGAAGAAAAAGGATACAATTGAAGAGAATCCAAGATCAAAATGGGAACTGGATTGAAGCTGAAGAAGAACTATCTAAGGAAGCAATTAGATTTTTCAGAGATTAATTTACAAAAGAAGAGGATCCTGTTGATTTTGAAATTTTGGATCAGGTACCACAATTGATCTGTAACGACCCGCTAGGTCGTCATGGGAGGATGACTTAGAAAACTAGACCTTAGTTGGGAATTTCGAGGCCGCGGGTGAGTCCGTAGTGTGATTTTATGTGTTTGTACATGTTTTGTTCGAGTCTGTAGGGCCTTGGATTGGTGTTGGGATTTTTTGGTGAAAACTGGTGCAAAAACCGGAGCTACTAGTCAAAATGGACCGTTGCAGTGGGTCCGCCGTAGTGGTCAGGGGGTCGTTGCTGTGGGAGGCGAGCTTTAATGAGGTCCGCCTGTTACACCTCGAAAAATTCCCCTTACATGCACTGTGAATAGGACAACGAAGGTCATGACATATACGGTGTTTTGATGAGTAAGAAGTAGAATTTGACGACCCTAAACGAGAATTTAAAAGCGTGGGAGATAAGGAAAGATAGTTGCTAACAAAAGCAAACCATATGTGGTGTATCGGGTAAGAATAACGAGCAACGATTTTGTGATGGCATAATGGTGTCTTAGAGAAGTGTAATAACTCCCTTTGGGTTGATGTTGAGATGTTAAACAAGTGCCAAGAAGGTTCCATAAGGATCGGAGATCAAACGAGACAACGAGAATGAAAACGGAATCACTGGGCATTATACGGCCCAATCTACGGACCGTATAATTTATACCAGCCGTAGATTGGACCGTATAATTGGCCAAGAAGGCCACCAGCCACTGGACCAAATGTACGCCCATACATACGGTCCGTATAAATAGTACGGACCGTATGTTGGTCCGTATAATGTTGGTCGGCCAGCTTTTTAAATCACTTAAGGGATCATTTTTCCATTCCATCTTATTTCATCCTCCACTCTCCAACTCAAGAACCCTCTAGAAAAGTCTCCAAACACTTCAACCATAAGAATACCAACGAAATCAAGGATCAACAACATTAAATTCATGAAACAAAGTGTGTGAAACTCAAGTAAAGTTCATCCAAACTAAGAAATCCCAAAAGAGGTGAAGAAGGGTTTTAGTGCTAGAGGGGTATTCTCATTCAAGGCTTGTTCAACCAACATCTAAGGTATTTTTCATGACTATACCATGTTTTTCAAGGTATTGGAAGGCTTAGATACTTGAAATGTAGAAGAATATAGAAAATGGGCCATTACTGAGTGAATAGTGTCACAATTAAATGATAGTGGAATGGAATCATGAATGTTGATGCGTTACAGTTATGAATACATTGTAAACGATGTTTAGACCATGAAATGAGTATTATATAAGATAAAACGCGATAAAGAGCTATGACCATTAAATGTGGAAAAATGGTAGAGAAATGGTGGATTTTACTCAATGTATATAAATGATGATTGTGGATCTCTATATTGTGGATGTTGTTGTGAATGTTGGGAGTTGATATAGAATATGGGAAAAGTAGTAGAAATAAAGGAAATGCTGCCCAATTTTCCCTAGAAATCACAATGCGTTCTTGTAGTCTATTAACTAACGTTAGTCCAAATTCTCTCGTGAAGGTAACGACGTGATATCGAAGGAGAACAAGTGAACGATAGCTTAGCTAAATGACAAAGGTATGTGAGGCTAGTCCCTTTCTTTCTATGGCATGAATCTCATGATATGATTTCTCTTCCTTTCCATGATTCTCCTATATTCCGGAAAGCCAAGAGCCTAAGACCATGAATAGTTATGTGAGTCAAGAGATATGATATGGCGTTCTTATAAAGTAAATGATGTCATTTCTTGTATACACTCACCTTATATATACTAATCCTTTCAAGGTGAGGCAGAATGTTCATATATGTTTATAATAGAATCGAGGGTTCACGACCTTACGTCACCTCGATAACATACAGTTGTTCTAGAGTCCTTATGCATGTATGATGATAAGCATATTATTATAAGTATTTTATGATGAGCATGTCATGATCATATTACACCGCACCTAGTTGGCCGGGCAGTCACCGCTAAGGCGGGCAGCTATGAAATACACCATGGCCAAATGGAATGGGCAGACACCACTAGTGGGCGGCATGATATGGTACCCCGGACGCGGGAGGCCTGGACGCGGGCTAATGTTATTGATTATCACACTGCACCAATATGGTCGGGCAGTTTACTGGCACATATACATGTTATGCATACATGAGATGATGATGAGCATAAAGTAAGTCAGAATGCATTACTTCCTATATGATTCACAACCAGATACAGTTGCTCCATATTTGATACTTCTCTTATTTATTTGATGTATTGTTATTGTTTATGCCTCTCATACTCAGTACAACATTCGTACTGACGTCCGTTTTCTTTGCACGTTGTGTTCATGCCCACAGGTAGGCAGGGAGGTGAGCTCGATCCAGATTCTTAGTAGCTGTCAGCTGATAGAGAGCACTCTATCGTTCGGAGGTGCTTATGATTACTTTTTTTGGTGGATATGTATATTTCGGGCACGACGGAGTCTTGTCCCGTCTAGATGTATAGCATATCGGTAGAGGCTCGTAGATGCGCAGTGTGGGTAGTATGGTCTCACATTTTTCATGTTTATGTATATTGTATTTTGATGGCCGAGAGGCACATGTATATAAAAGTATTTATGTTTTTATATGAACTATGACTTTCCCATGTTTTGGTTATAAGAGTAATAAAAGAGCATTAAACGAGCAAGATGAGTGATAGCACGAGCGGTGCTCGGTGGTTAGCCCCGGGTACCCGTCGCGGCCCTAGCTGGGTCGTGACAAAAGTGGTATCAGAGCAGTTCGTCCTAACAAGTGCCTACGAGCCGTGTCTAGTAGAGTCTTGTTTATGGTGTGTTGCGCGCCACGCTAATAAACAAGAGGCTACAGGGCATTTAGGAAAATGACCATCTTTCTTCTTATTAGATCGTGCGATAGAGCCATACATAAGATTTCAGTTTTCCTAAAAGTGTGTTGTGCTTTCAGAATGCCGCCAAAGGGAAAAGCTACAGCCGCCCAGAAGGGCAAAGCTACGATGAAAAGGCAGGCGGAACGAGAGCTCCCGACGAATGTAGGGGAAGGTGAATCACAAAATGAGGCCTCGCCCAATGTAGGAGCAAGGAGGAGCCTCAGCTCCGGTCCCTCCACCGGGTGCTTCGGGTCAACAAGTGACCGAGGCCATACATTTATTGACACAATTGGTTGCCGCTCAGGCACAACGACAGAATGCGGGCCCGAGTGATCGTTCAGCTAGTACGAGAGCCCATGATTTTATGACTCTAAATGCTCCGGAGTTCTTTGGGTCGAAGCTGGACGAAGATCCGCAAAACTTCATTGATGAAATGTTGAGGACCTTAAAGATTGTTCATGCTTCTGAGACCGAATCCGTGGAGTTGGCCTCTTATAGACTCCGCGATGTGGCGGTATTATAGTACAACAATTGGATGGCATCAAGAGGAGAGAATGCGCCTCCTCCGGTTTGGCAGGAATTTGTGGATGCCTTTATTCGTCATTACTTACCACCCGAGGTCCGCCGAGCTAGAGCGGACAGGTTCTTGAATCTAAAGCAAGGAAACATGAGTGCCCGAGAGTATAGTATGCAATTCAATTCTTTGGCTAGATATACCCCAACTATGGTGGCCGACATGGGAGACCGGGTCCATAGATTTGTGAGTGGTTTGGGGCCACATTTGTTTAGAGATTTTCTGACGGCCTCTTTGCAAGACGCGATGGATATTTCCCGAATACAGGCCCATGCTCAGAATCTTGAGGAACGACAACAGCTGCAAAGAAGTGATCGTGATAGTGACAGAAGACAAGGTAAGAGGACTAGATCTATGGGAGCGAGCAATGAATATAGAGGGGGACCGAGATAGATGCACTCTAGACACTCAGGTCAGTCAGTGACTAGTGCGCCTCCCAGATTCTCAGATAGGAGGTTTGATCGTTCTTTTCAGTCAGGACAGGGCCAGAGTTCGAGGGCCTTAGATTCTCAGTTCAGGGGAGATTTTAGTGAGCAGAGACCCCCAGTACCGCGGTGCAGCCAGTGTGGTAGATTGCATTACGGGCAGTGCTGTCAGGGTTCGGATACATGTTATGCATGCGGGCAAGTTGGTCATATGATGAGAGATTGTCCTTCGACGAGAGGTAGAGTTGGGACTCAGCCTACAGGATCAGCAGCTGGGTCTTCTTCAGTACGCCCGATAGCACAGACTTCTCAGACTACAGCAGGTAGAGGCAGAGGTAAAGGGGGAGAATCTACTTCAGGTGTTGTTCAGCCCCGCGTATATGTTTTAGTTTGGCGACAGGATCTTGAGTCTTCCCCATATGTTGTCACAGGTACATTGACTATATTTTCCCGTGATGTATATGCTTTGATCGATCCAGGTTCTACTTTCTCTTATGTCACTCCGTATGTTGCTGATTGTATTGGGGTGCAATCCGAGCCAATTAAACCTTTTGAGGTATTCACTCCAGTTGGTGATCCGGTAATAGCGAGGAAAGTGTACAAAAATTGTGTCATTGTGATATGTGACCGCCAGACCAAAGCCGATTTGATCGAGCTAGAAATGATAGATTTCGATGTAATTATGGGTATGGATTGGTTGGCCTCGTG
Source organism: Lycium barbarum (assembly GCF_019175385.1). Taxonomy (NCBI): domain Eukaryota; kingdom Viridiplantae; phylum Streptophyta; class Magnoliopsida; order Solanales; family Solanaceae; genus Lycium; species Lycium barbarum. The sequence goes on along the minus strand of NC_083344.1, from coordinate 61,453,548 downwards.
CTATGCCAATGTTGATTGCCGGACGAAGATGGTTCGATTTCAATTTCCGGGAGAGCCCGTGCTTGAATGGAAGGGTAATATGGCGTCTTCAAAGGGTAGGTTTATTTCCTACCTTAAGGCAAGAAACTGATAGCTAAAGGTTATATTTATCATCTAGTTCGGGTTCATGACACAGAAGCAAGGGTGCCAACTTTCTAGTCTGTTCCGGTAGTGAATCAATTCCCAGATGTATTTCCAAACGAACTTCCAGGTCTTCCTCCGGAAAGAGAGATTGACTTTGGTATTGATGTGTTACCTGACACTGAGCCTATTTCTATTCCTCCTTATCGAATGGCTCTGGCAGAATTGAAAGAGCTGAAGGCATAGTTGAAGGACTTGCTTGAAAAGGGGTTTATAAGGCCCAGTTCATCGCCGTGGGGAGCACCGGTCTTGTTCGTAAGAAAGAAGGACGGATCTCTACGGATGTGCATTGATTACAGACAGCTGAACAAGGTAACAATAAAGAACAAGTATCCCCTCCCCAGAATTGACGATTTGTTTGATCAATTACAGGGCGCTAAGTGGTTCTCCAAGATAGATTTGAGATCTGGTTATCATCAAGTGAGAATTAGAGAAGGAGATATTCCCAAAATAGCCTTCAGAACGAGGTATGGCCACTATGAGTTCCGAGTGATGTCGTTTGGGTTGACAAATGCCCCGACAGTGTTCATGAATTTAATGAATAATGTGTTCAGGCTATTCTTGGATCTCTTCGTGATAGTATTTATCGATGATATTCTGGTGTATTCTCGCACAGAATCAGAACATGCAGATCATTTAAGAATTGTTCTTGGCGTTCTTCGAGCTCGGGAATTTATGCAAAATTTTCAAAGTGCGAGTTCTGGCTAAATTCTGTGGCATTTCTAGGTCATGTTATTTTAGATGATGGCATCCGAGTCGACACTCAGAAAATAAAAGCTGTGAAGACTTGGCCAAGGCCTACAACGCCTACGAAAGTTCGTAGTTTCCTGGGTTTGGCGGGATACTATAGAAGATTTGTAGAGGGCTTCTCATCTATTTCAGCTCCATTAACGAAGCTAACCCAGAAGTCGGCGAAATTTCAGTGGAACGATGCTTGTGAGCGTAGTTTCCAAGAGTTGAAAGACAGATTGACTTCAGCCCCAGTGTTAACACTTGCAGAAGGGCCAGAAGGCTATGTGTATTGATGTAGCATGGCAAAGTTATTGCATATGCCTCGAGACAATTGCGGATACATGAAAAGAATTATCCAACTCATGATCTCGAATTGGCTGCGGTTATTCATGCCCTGAAGATATGGAGACATTATCTGTATGGTGTGCACGTCGATATTTATACAGATCACAAGAAGTCTCCAACATATTTTCAAACAGAAGGAGTTAAATCTGCGGCAGAGGCGATGGTTAGAATTACTGAAGGATTATGATGTGAATATTCTATGTCATCCCGGAAAAGCGAACGTGGTAGTCGATGCGCTTAGCCGTCGATCAATGGGTAGTTTGTGTGAAGTTCCTTCAGAAAAAGCAAGGAATGGTTCGTGAGCTTCATCGACTAGCAAATCTCAGAGTACGTGCAATTGATTCGGGTAGCACAAGTATTAGCATCAATGACCCCACAGTGTCATCTTTGAGTATAGAAGTGAAGGAACGACAATATGAAGATTTTCAATTAAGCCATTACCGAGACCTATCTCGTGAAAAAGAGAAGTCTCCATTTGAAGTTTCCATAGATGGGGTCCTTAGATATCAGGGCAGTTTATGCGTACCGGATGTGGCAAAATTGCGCCAACAAATTTTAGAGGAAGCACACTATTCTCGGTATTCTATTCATCCGGGTGCGACCAAGATGTATCATGACCTCAAATCACTGTATTGGTGGGATGGCATGAAACGGGACATAGCGGAATTTGTAGCTCAATGTCCAAATTGTCAACAAGTAAAGGCCGAACATCAGAATCCAGGGGGCTTATTACAGGCAATGGAGATTCCTACATGGAAATGGGAAGAAATTAATATGGATTTCATTGTAGGATTACCTCGCTCCCGAGGCAAATACGATTCTATATGGGTGATCGTGGATAGATTAACCAAAGCAGCTCACTTCCTTCCAGTCAGGACCACGTATTCAGCGGAAGATTATGCTAGGTTGTACTTGAAAGAAATTGTGCTACTTCACGGAATTCCATTAGCCATTATTACAGACAGAGGGGCACAGTTTACAGCCAAGTTTTGGAAGTCCTTCCAGGAAGGTCTAGGTACCCAAGTCAAGCTCAGTACGGCGTTTCATCCACAGACGGATGGACAAGCCGTACGTACTATTCAGACCTTGAAGAATATGCTACGAGCGTGTGTGTTGGATTTTGGCGGTAGTTGGGATGAGCATTTACCCCTTATAGAATTCGCATACAACAATAGCTACCATTCCGGTATTCAAATGGCTCCATATGAAGCTTTGTATGGAAGGAAATGCAGATCTCCAATTGGATGGTTTGAGACAGGAGAAGCACAATTAATAGGTCCCGACTTGATTCAACAAGCAGTCGAGAAAGTCAAGGTGATACGAGATCGATTATTGACAGCCCAAAGTCGCCAGAAGTCTTATGCAGACAATCGCCGATGAGACTTGGAATTTCAGGCCAATGACTGGGTATTTTTGAAGGTATCGCTAATGAAAGGGGTAATGAGATTTGGTAAAAAGGGGAAGTTGAGCCCAAGATATATTGGACCTTATAGAATTATCCGTAAGGTGGGTCGTATAGCATACAAACTGGACTTGCCTTCAGAGCTTGAGTCCGTACATCCAGTTTCTCATGTTTCGATGCTCCGCAAGTGCATTGGAGACCCAACAAGAATAATTCCGGTTGATGATGTCCAAGTGACAGAGAAATTGACATATGAAGAAGTACCGGTTGCCATTTTAGATAGATAGGTGCGAAGACTTCGAAATAAAAAGGTTTCTTCAGTCAAAGTCTTGTGGTGAAACAATAATCGGGAAGAAATAACTAGGGAAGCGGAGGAGAATATGCAATCCAAATATCCGCATTTATTCCAATCCCCGGAGGAGACTCAAGATGAAACGTCGACGAGATGAGGTATGTATGCTTTATTTTTATGCTTTTGGTCGTGTGTGGCCATAAATATGTTGATATTATGATGTAGCCCTGTGAGGCGATGATATTATGGGTTGTTGTGACAGGTTGGTAGTTCCCAATTACAGGGGAAACCCAGGCGAAATTTTCGTAGAATCCCGAGTGTTTAACATTCGAGGACGAATGTTCCAAAAAGAGGGAAGGATGTTACACCTCGAAAAAATCCCCTTACATACACTGTGAATAGGACAATAAAGGTCATGACGTATACGGTGTTTTGATGAGTAAGAAGTAGTATTTGACGACCCTAAACAAGAATTTAAAAGCGTGGGAGATAAGGAAAGATAGTTGCTAACCAAAGCAAACCATATGTGGTGTATCGGGTAAGAATAACGAGCAACGATTTTGTGATGGCATAATGGTGTCTTAGAGAAGTGTAATAACGCCCTTTGGGTTGATGTTGAGATGTTAAACAAGTGCCAAGAAGGTTCCATAAGGATCGGAGATCAAACGAGACAACGAGAACGAAAACGGAATCACTGGGCATTATACGGCCCAATCTACGGACCGTATAATTTATACCAGCCGTAGATTGGACCATATAATTGGCCAAGAAGGCCACCAGCCACTGGACCGAATGTACGCCCATACATACGGTCCGTATAAATAGTACGGACCGTATGTTGGTCCGTATAATGTTGGTCGGCCAGCTTTTTAAATCACTTAAGGGGTCATTTTTCCATTCCATTTTATTTCATCCTCCACTCTCCAACTCAAGAACCCTCTAGAAAAGTCTCCAAACACTTCAACCACAAGAATACCAACGAAATCAAGGATCAACAACATTAAATTCATGAAACAAAGTGTGTGAAACTCAAGTAAAGTTCATCCAAACTAAGAAATCCCAAAAGAGGTGAAGAAGGGTTTTAATGCTAGAGGGGTATTCTCATTCAAGGCTTGTTCAACCAACATCTAAGGTATGTTTCATGACTATACCATGATTTTCAAGGTATTGGAAGGCTTAGATACTTGAAATGTAGAAGAATATAGAAAATGGGCCATTAGTGAGTGAATAGTGTCACAATTGAATGATAGTGGAATGGAATCATGAATGTTGATGCGTTACGGTTATGAATACATTGTAAACGATGTTTAGACCATGAAATGAGTATTATATAAGATAAAACACGATAAATAGCTATGACCATTAAATGTGGAAAAATGGGAGAGAAATGGTGGATTTTACTCAATGTATATAAATGATGATTATGGATCTCTATATTGTGGATGTTGTTGTGAATGTTGGGAGTTGATATAGAATATGGGAAAAGTAGTAGAAATAAATGAAATGCTGCCCAATTTTCCCTAGAAATCACAATGCGTTCTTGTAGTCGATTAACTAACGTTAGTCCAAATTCTCTCGTGAAGGTAACGACGTGATATCGAAGGAGAACAAGTGAACGATAGCTTAGCTAAACGACAAAGGTATGTGAGGCTAGTCCCTTTCTTTCTATGGCATGAATCTCATGATTTGATTTCTCTTCCTTTCCATGATTCTCCTATATTCCGGAAAGCCAAGAGCCTAAGACCATGAATAGTTATATGAGTCAAGAGATATGATATGGCGTTCTTATAAAGTAAATGATGTCGTTTCTTGTATACACTCACCTTATATATACTAATCCTTTCAAGGTGAGGCAGAATGTTCATATATGTTCATAATAGAATCGAGGGTTCACGACCTTACGTCACCTCGATAACATACAGTTGTTCTAGAGTCCTTATGCATGTACGATGATAAGCATATTATTATAAGTATTTTATGATGAGCATGTCATGATCATATTACACCACGCCTAGTTGGCCAGGCAGTCACCGCTAAGGCAGGCAGCTATGATATACACCATGGCCAAATTGTCACGACCCGTCTAGGGGCCGTGACGAGTACCCGATACTTGTATCGAGCACCCCTTGTCTATCGTTTTACCTTTACCTCTTAGCAAGCCATGTAAACAGAGCCATTTGTTTTTTGAACATTAACAATAGCGGCGTCATTCTGAACATAGACTAATAAACTTCGTTATCACTTATACATTAACATTAGCATGCCAAAACACCATATACCTAACTATACTTAACTGACTGTACATATCTGTCTACGAGCCTCTAGACGTAGTACACTTATACATAGAAAGGGCTGAGTACTGCCGTGCCCGAATATATATACACAAAATAGTACCAAGGAAGTGAGGCTCCGGAATAACTGGAGCACTGTCAACACTGCTGGTAGAGCTTCTAAGTATCAAATCCGCCTGTCTGCTGACCTGCGCGGCATGAAACGCAGCGTCCACAAGAAGGGACGTCAGTACGAATAGTGTACCGAGTATGTAAGGCATGAATAGTAATATACAGAAAATATGAATCATGTATAATGACATAAGAGAGTTACAACACATGTCCTGGGATAGAAACATAACCTGTATATATATGTACCCTTGGCAGGTGCTATGCGTACTTAGCTTTCCTTTAAGAATATTTCCTTGTTCATATACATATACATATAAAATAGGACATCTCATATTGCCGAGGCGTCGGCAGCCGATCCATTTAACCATAAATATACACATCCCGCGTCCGAGCATCCCGCGTCCGGGACGATATCATATCATGTAATGCCAACTGATCAGGTGGATATGCGTTCATAACGCTCTGCCCTTACCTCCATTTTCCCCGTATACACATGCATATATCATGTACATATATCAGCGTCTATAGCGCTCTAGCTCTTTTATCATATACATATACGTGTGTCATGTAGGTACATCAGCGTCTATAGCGCTCTAGCTCTTTCGTCATGTGCATATTTTAAAAATATATACGCATATCCTACATACATTTACATGTCTTATATGCATTTACGTATCCTATAAACATATATCTCATAGGCACGCAGGAAAGCCCAAAGAAGAATCATGTAGTCATCGGAGTGACGTAAGGTCGGTGACCTCCAATTATATTATAGAATACTCGTGATCGCTTTGTCTCACCTTGAAGGAACGAGTATTTTAAGGTGAGACTACCAACGGGGAATAATATTAAAGTAAACGTAGAATGAAATCGGGGCATCATAGATGACGGTTCATAGACTTTGAAATGTTTTAGAAAATAAAGTCATAGCTAGGAAATATAAATAAGATTCAAAAATTAGTTTATCATTTTCATGTTTACATAAGATACTTAGCTTAGTCATCTTAGTCATAGAGTCGTTCCGGTAGTACCTATCATAGGCATATTCTCTTATCTAACATCATTGTTATCATTATCGTCATGGAAGTGCCCTCGTTAGAGGAGTCATAGTATTTATCATTTGGTATTGAAATCGGGATCAAAGGTCCCCTTTGGATTCACTTCAAGTAAGTCAAGCAAGACTGTAAGGAAAAATCCGAGAGTAGCGGGCCCACCTCGGGCCGGATGAGGTAGCGTATATGATTTACGTATGTTACGTGTCATAGCGTTACTTGTGAGGGTCTTAGGGTAATCGGGTCCCATTTATACAAGTTCTAAGGGTGTAGGAGGTTTTTCCAACAATTGGCACACTTTCTAGTTCAATTCTATTGAACAAAAAGTGGAAAACTTTAGGTGCGGATTCCGGGGAACCGAGTTGTCCCCGAGGCTCGTACCCAACTTATTTCAACTAAGACATGCCAAAGAAAGAAGGGTGAAGCCTTACATACCTCTTTCCGCTCCTTTTGCTATTCCAAATTCACGTCACAATTTCGTCAAAATCTGCAAATTGGTCGTTTTTACCAAAACTCTCATTAGTATACTTAGAGTTGAAATCTTAAGGAAACACTTGGCTACCGAAATTTCGGCAGCATTTCCTCTGTAAATATACCATCCTCAACATTCAACATAGCCAAATTCTCAACCAACACAATCCGGGAATTCAAACCCGGCCAAACTATTAACATAATCAACAATCGCACTAGCAATTCACATATTTCATCCAAGATGCATGATTTCAATTTATTACCTTCTTCAAAACCTTCCGACTCCAATGAACACGATAACAACCTTATAGTATATATTCCAACGGCATCATACCAATATCATTACATACTATCCATGCAAGAACATTATTCTTCAATATACATAATCTTCCAATTACCAATACTTTACCACACTTATCAAGTCTTTACTTGCTATATGCAATCTACAACACAACAACTAAAACACTAAATATAACTTGCTCATTATTCTTCAACAATACCAATAGTCGTAATATCATTTCCAACACCAACATATGCCATAAAACAACCCACACACTATTTTCCAAATTTCTCAACCAACCCACTTGTGATACAACTATTTAATAACTTTATTTCCGTAAAGAAGTTGAAATTAGTACTAACAACATCAATAATAACATCCCCAACATCCTACAAGATAGATATATGTATATTTCGTCCAATTTCTCTTCAAATCTCAACCCACAAATTAACAACATCAATACAACAAACTATCACCTTGTTCTTGCCATTATTTCTTAATTCATATTGATAGAGAAAGAGATTCAAGAAATTCATACCTTGTTTTTCATGAAGGTAGCCAAATCTTCAACATTTACTTGTTTCCAAGCCACTCCAACTCCAAAATGAAATCATATTTGTGACTATGCGTTGCCCGGACTTCGATTAGTACTTCGTAGCTTGAAATTTCGCCCAAAATCTTCACTTTTATGTGAGATTAAGAGCCTTTTAATGGCTGAATTTTCTGGAACTTTGTAGCATTTTTTGTGATGAAAATGGGGGTTTTTAGCCCTTTTATAGAGGGTGGGGCCGACGTACTGTAGCTACAGTACTGCTGCAGTACTGTAGCGGTACTGTAGCATTGCTGTAGCAGCTCTGTTTCTGCGCGACAGTTCAGTTTGTAACGTCTATAATTCTCTACTCCGACGCCCTATCGATGAGCGGTTTGTTGCATTACAAACTAGACTCGACGAACTTCATTTTAGGATTTTGAAACGCCTTAAAACTCCAAATATACATGGAGATATACCCCTCCAAATTTGACTAAAAATCTTTCCAGCATTTCTCAAATTTTCATCGAACTTATTTTCTTCAATTTGCTCGATCTCGAAATATTCTGAAACTCTCCATACATGATATTTATCACTTATTATACTAATAATGATCATGTTCTCATGTTTCAAAATACTCTTTCCCGATTACGACTTACGAGATCGTAATTCACCCTCTTTCTTCGTTGTTACGTACTTTCCATGGCTTGGGCTTTTCAAAACATTATGGGACGTCTCTGACACTCCCTTACTACGGTGAGGTAAATGTCATACTCCTGCTCTGAAAACGCGGGGTGTAACATCCTCCCCCCCTTTAGAACATTCGTCCTCGAATGTTAAACTAGCCTCATAGTGTATTGTAACACTTCGGGGAGGTCTCCTCTGTAGATACCTCATGTCACTTAGCATATCCATCTTAGGAGCTTAGGTTGCCTTTTGCGATCTTTATGGATGTAATCCCTTCTTCGTGGCGTCCGTCGCGTCTATCCCCTCACTAGACATGTTCCCATACATCGCCACACCGGGGATTTCTTGCCTTAATTAGTGTGGACTCAATATCGGTCTCACCCTGTGACATCTGTACCCTTTTCCTTCATCCTCAAATCTTTCTGTTGTCATGGCTTCCCCTTTTCCGTTAGTTTAGCCCGTCTCGACCTATATGACTCGTACGGGGTTTCTAACCACTTTCCACACGCCAATTTACTTTGGGCTGCCTACTTTTACACTCGTCACTTGTTTCCACATTTATGAAATTTTCAGCATATTTCCCAGGGGGTCACCCATCGTGATATTGCTCTCACCCTAGCACGCTTAACCTTGAAACTTTAGTTCATTTTAATACGTGAATGCCAGTATAATCATATCGACTGCCCCGCACGACCTTTGTCACATCATTTAAGGTAAGTCGGGGTTCTAGCAACTCCCAAAACGTCCTCACGACGGGTCCCGCTCCTATCTTCACTTTCCTAACCATACGATTTCCATATTTCCTCTATTTAAATCTTCACTCTTTACTCCCATCCATATATATAACTACCCTTTTATCCGGGGTTTCTAATTTCGCACTGGTGGCGGAAACATTTCAGTCACCATTACTCATAACCGCTAAGTCTTTGGCCCCTTTTGAATTTCTGTCTACCGTCATTAATTAGTAATTTTACAGAGATCGCGTATGCATAGAAAGTTTCGAAGAAAATCTCATATACCTGTAGCCGATCAATCTCGAGCCTGGTCCGGGGAGCTACCATGTGAAGTATGCTCTACATTCTCGTCTGTCTGTTCGCCGCTCGTTTGACCCTCGTCATTCCTCGCATCCGAATCGGAAGAGTATAGATAACCAGGCGATTCCTGGTTCACTGATGGCTAGGACAAGGGACAGGAGTAATCCGTAGCACTCTCCGAGGTGGCCGGACTGGCATGGTGCTCCATCACAGGAGCAACTGGCATATCCCCGGAAGCCTCCTCCTCCGTCGTCCCAGAAGAGTGCTCTGACGGGTCTGTATCATAGCTATCCTCCGCAGGATCCTCTGCTCTGGGAGTCAGGAACTCTGGAGGAATTGTGGCTGGGTCCTCTGATGGATCTGACTCAATCGAATAGCCGATGCTCCCCTTACTCGGCTCTGGAGATACTCTAGGGGCCTTACTGGTGCCCCCACTATCTGAGGCTGATCTCTTAATCGACATTACAGAAACCATAACATAGGATTAGGAAAGGAATATGGAAGCCTGGCAACTTAGCTCTATCGCACGATTTCAGAATGCAAAGAAGGTCACATTTCCTAAATGCCCTGTAGCCTCCTGTTTATATGTGTGGCGCGCAACACACCCATAAACAAGACTCTACTGGACACGGCTCGTAGACAAACTCCTAGGACCGAACTGCTCTGAAACCACTTCTGTCACGACCCGTCTAGGGGCCGTGACGAGTACCCGATACTTGTACCGAGCACCCCTTGTCTATCGTTTTACCTTTACCTCTTAGCAAGCCATGTAAACAGAGCCATTTTTTTTTTTGAACATTAACAATAGCGGCGTCATTCTGAACATAGACTAATAAACTTCGTTATCACTTATACATTAACATTAGCATGCCAAAACACCATATACCTAACTATACTTAACTGACTGTACATATCTGTCTACGAGCCTCTAGACGTAGTACACTTATACATAGAAAGGGCTGAGTACTGCCGTGCCCGAATATATATACACAAAATAGTACCAAGGAAGTGAGGCTCCGGAATAACTGGAGCACTGTCAACACTGCTGGTAGAGCTTCTAAGTATCAAATCCGCCTGTCTGCTGACCTGCGCGGCATGAAACGCAGCTGTTATGTCCCGTGTTTTCGTATAATTGGAAATCGAGAAATAATTACGATTTGTGTGTTAAAAAGGAAAGGATTTAATTTTTGTGAATATGACTATGTTGGTTGTGAAATCTTTAAATGCTAAGACCTCGGGAAAGGCCGAGGGTAAATTTGGAATTTCGGAAATTAGTTTCGGGAATTACAAAACGGGACTTTAGCTAATTGGGCCAAGGAAAAAAATGCAACAAATTGAGGCCCAAACCATGGAAGGGTGGCCGGCCTTGTGTAGGCCCAAACCCATAGTATTAATGTCATGTGCATAGCACATGACTCATAGTAGGATATATATCCACAACACTTTGTATTTTTCATCAAATCAACAAAAAAAAAAATCAAGAACACCCCATAAGAGAGGTTCGGCCGAACCTAGAAAAAAAAAAAGAAAGAAAATTCCCAAGCTTGGTTAGTGATCCAAAATTCAAAGTTTTCACATATTTGTGGAGTACTCAAGACGCTCTCCGACGTGGTATAAATAGTTTGGCACGAGGACGACGTTTTCGACAAGTCGGGTTTTCAAGAAAAGGTAAGAATTTTGCCCCTTTTATGTTATAGAATTGATGTGAATGTGTTAAGCATTGGAAGTAGATGGAGATCCCGTAATTTTAACGTAAATAGAAAGTCGTGGGTGTGTGTGTGTAGTGTGTTTGGCCGTGAGTTATGGAAGGAAAGAAATGGTTTGAATTGATTTTGTTTAAGTTGGTATAATGTGTTGTTGTGACCCTTATGTCGTAAATGATTAATTGGTGAATGAAATTGGCGTTGAAAAATGATTTTGGATATTATCGGAAAGCGTATACCCTTGGCATCATTATGTATATCATTGTATATTTAGGGTGCTAGATACTTTAGATATGAACTTATAATGATGTTAATGAATTCGGAATGAAACGACGTGAGTTAGAATGTTCGTCGTGCACTTTTGATTGTTTTGAAGGATTATGGAACATAATGGATTTTGGTGTAATTTCGGGTATGGCTTGAATTGTAGTTAGGTTGTGATTGTATAAGTTTGAATGTGGAAATGAATACAATTATGTAGATGTAGAATTGGAGTTTTGAAAGTTTGAATGGAAGTTGCCAATTTAGATAACAAAGTGGAATTTTGAAGCTAGAATGGCTTGATTGTTGTTTGTGTTGTTTGTTGATGTGTGGGTTGTTGTTGTTGTTGTATTTTGAGCCGAGCTACGTCTCGGGGATGTTAGATTTATAGGGGAAGTGCTGCCGAAATTTCGGTAGGCAAATATGGAGTTAAAGGCATTTTTGAGCCTAAGAATCTCAATTGGTAACTTTGACCATTTGCAGATTTTTGACGAAACGGGGCGGGACTTTTGGAAGGGCTTACGACGTCTGTGAGGTATGTAAAGCTTCCCAATTCTTTATTTGGCATATCTTAGTGTGTTAGTTGAATATGAGACCTTCCGGAGCATTTCTGCTCCTCGAAACCCGATCCACAGGAAAGTTACTATTCATTCAATTCGATTGAAGCCTAAAGGCTCCCTTTTTGGCTAGAATGCCATTATTCGTCCGAAACCTATCGAAATGTGGTCGGGTAACCTAGAAATGATTATGTATGACCCTTGGCATATTACTGCTCATAAAAATATGTTCGCCACCTCACTTCGACTCGAGGTGGGTCCGCTACCCCAAAATGCCCGATTTGCCCTTCGGGCCATCTTTGAGAATAGAGTTAAACGTACCACTTCTGATCTTTGGAACATCCTTCCACGGGGTATGTTTGGACTATTCGATGCACTAATCCAGGTTTTGAACTATATGGACCATTTTGGAACCGTTTCGCAAAATGAAACCTTATGTCGACTAAGTATTCGACTATTTTGTAATAGGATATGATTTATGAGTTTACTTTGTTTTGAAACACTATTTTGAAATACGATTTGCATTTGTTTGCTCACGACTCCGCTCGTGCCTCATTATGACTTCGTTCACCGGTTCCCGGGCCAGTTTTGATTCGTGCGCCTTATGACAATTCGGCCGTATGCTGTGTTACGGTTCCCGAGGCTTCGCCATAGGGCCGGGTTCCGTTTGGAGTTATGCTGTGATATGGCTCGTGATGCGATACGCTCACCGATGATTATGATTATGTTCGGGGATGTACGGAGATTTGAAACCTTCTGGTGTTATGCTGTGTGTGGTGCCAGCGTCGGAGTGGCGACCACGTTCTTAAGCGTTTGCATGATTTTGTTTGCATAAAATACATGTATATGATTTCGATACAGATTTTGACATACCAGTTTGTACCCCACTTTGACATTTGATTTGCTTTCGGTTTTGATCTATAATTCTATACTCCGTGCTTTACATACTCAGTACATATTTCGTACTGACCCCCTTTCTTCGGGGGCTGCGTTTTATGCCCGCAGGTGCAGATATCGGTGATCCTCCGCAGTAGGCTTCACTTCTTGCTATTCTGGAGTACTCCTATTTGATCCGGAGTCCACTTTTAGTACAGACTCTTTTGCTTTGTATATATGTGGTATATTTGACTATTTGGGTACGGCGGGGCCCTGTCTCGCCATATGTCTTTGTTTTGAGTTCGTAGAGGCCTGTAGTCATATATGTGGGGCGAGGGTCCTATGTATGTTTGTCTGATTCCGTTATCTGGTCTTAAGGCGGTCTGTTTGTTATGATGGCCCCAAATGGCCCTTTGTATATATTTGTATTTTGACCGGCGATGTCTATTCCGCCGCTTTGTTTGAGTTTGATTTGATATGACCGCTTAAGACATATTTTCGATATAAATTATGTTTGATATAACTTCTTGAAAATTCTGAAATAAGTTTGGATTCGGAAATGAATATGCGATTTGGTCTGGGCACCCAGGTAGGGTGCCAGTCGCGGCCCACGGGGCTGGGTCGTGACAAAAGTGGTATCAGAGCGGTTTGTCCTCGGAATGTCTACAGGCCGTGTCTCGTAGAGTCTTGTTTATCGATGTGCTGTGCACCACATCTATAAACGGGAAGCTACAGGGCATTTAGGATGTCACTTTCTTTGAAATCTTAGATCGTGCGACAGAGCTGTGCTATTAGGATGATTATGATCTGACTCGCCTTTGTGTTTGCAGTGATGCCTCCGAAGAAGGCAACGGCGGCCCAGAAGGGCAAGGCGAGGATTGGAGAGACTAGCCAGGCACAGCGAGCTACCCGGGCTCGTGTCTATGATTTACCTGAGGATGTACCTCATTCTGAGGGGTCTGCTACACCCCCACTAGTACAGCCTGGAGCAGGACCTTCAGCAGCTCCAGAGGTCCGCGTACCCGTACCTGAGACTCCAGCTCCTCAGCCAGGGGCGGAGGATAGGACCCTGAGGGAGGCTGTACAGCTGTTGACTACACTGGTAGCAGGACAGGCTCGCAGGCGCGGGCGGAGGGACGACGATGATGATGACAGGCGGGACAGCCTGAGAGTTCGGGAGTTTCTGCTATGTGGCCCTCCAGAGTTCTTCGGGTCTAAGCCCGACGAGGACCCCCACGACTTTATTCGGGGGATGCGACGCTCACTGGACTTGGTCAGGGCTTCAGAGACCGAGTCAGTTGAGCTGGCTTCGCACCGGCTTCGAGATGTGGCTACCCACTGGTACGAGACTTGGGAGCTGTCTAGGGGAGAGGGTGCCCCTCCAGCCACTTGGGATCAGTTTGTGACAGCATTCACCCGCCACTTTTTTGCCACCAGAGTTACGGCGGGCTCGGGCTGATCGATTCTTACGTCTGCAGCAGAGGGGTCGGAGTGTTCGCGAGTATAACCTTGAGTTTGATTCTCTGGCCCGATATGCACCGGCTGTGGTAGCAGATATGTCCGATCGGATGCACAGATATGTTATGGGATTGGACCGGTATTTGGTTGATAGTTGTATGGCAGTGTCATTGCAGGCAGACATGGACATTTCCCGGCTTCAGGCCTATGCGATGGGTATGGAGGACCGTCGCAGATCTGATCCTGCTGGCAGAGATCGAGACAGGAGGCCGCCCAAGAGGGCTAGATCCGTGGGTTATTCAGGGGATTCTCGAGGCGGACAGCCTCAGCAGCAGCAGCAGTCTGACAGATATTTTTCTCCTTCCGGCAGGGGCACTCAGTCAGGTAGCCGGAGATTCGATAGTACAGGACCGTCTGGGGCCGGTCAGAGCTCCAGAGTGGCAGGTTCACAGGTACCCAGGGGTCCCAGCCAGGCCAGACCACCCAGGCCCCGTTGTCCTCATTGCGGGAAGTCACATCCCGGGGAGTGTTACCGAGCGACGGGAGCGTGTTTTTCTTGTGGCGGTCAGGGCCACTTTATGAGAGATTGTCCATTGGCTAGCGGTTCTGGTAGTGCTGCTCAGCAGACAGGGTCAGCCGCCGGTTCTTCTTCTGCTCCATCAGTTGCACGCCCTGGAGGGCGAGGTATTTCAGCACCGGCAGGACGCGGTCGAGGCCGCGGTGGCACTTCAGGTTCTAGCGGTCCCTCGAACCGCATATATGCTTTGGCCAGCCGCCAGGATCAGGAGGCTTCGCCAAACGTCGTCACAGGTACATTGCTGGTTTTCTCCAGATCTGTATATGCATTGATTGACCCTGGTTCTACTTTATCGTATATTTCCCCGCTCGTTGCTAGTAAGATTGGGATAGTGTCTGAGCCTATAGAACCGTTTGAGGTAGCTACGCCAGTTGGGGATTTTATTGTAGCGAGACAGATTTATAAGGATTGTTCTGTGACCATTTATGATCGTAGCACTAAGGCTGACTTGATAGAATTAGACATGCTGGAGTTTGACGTCATTATGGGCATGGACTGGTTGTCTTCCTGTTATGCTAATGTCGACTGCCAGAAAAAGGTAGTCCGTTTTCAGTTTCCAGGAGAACCAGTCATAGAGTGGTTCGGATCTACAGCATCGCCGAGGGGTAAGTTTATTTCATACCTCAAGGCTAAGAAGATGATCCAGAAGGGTTATATCTATCATTTGGTTCGTGTGCACGATACTGCCGCGGAGGTACCTACCCTTCAGTCTGTTCCGGTCGTCAGCGAGTTCCCAGATGTTTTTCCTGACGAGCTTCCTGGCCTTCCGCCTGAGCGGGAGATTGATTTTTCTATTGAGTTGATGCCAGATACGCAGCCTATATCTATTCCTCCGTACAGGATGGCACCAGCCGAGTTGAAGGAGTTGAAGGAGCAGCTGAAAGATTTGCTGGATAAGGGCTTTATTAGACCCAGCACATCACCCTGGGGAGCGCCGGTGCTGTTTGTCAGAAAGAAAGACGGGTCATTGCGGATGTGTATCGACTACCGGCAGCTGAATAAGGTGACTGTTAAGAATAAATATCCCCTCCCCCGGATTGATGACTTGTTTGACCAGCTGCAGGGTGCTAGACACTTTTCAAAGATAGATCTGCGTTCTGGTTATCATCAGGTGCGAGTACGGGAGTCAGATATCCCGAAGACTGCTTTCAAGACTCGGTACGGGCATTATGAGTTCAGAGTTATGTCTTTCGGGCTGACTAATGCTCCAGCAGTATTTATGGATCTGATGAACCGGGTATTTCGGCCTTTCCTGGATATGTTTGTTATTGTGTTTATTGATGATATCCTGATTTACTCGCGATCAGTCGAGGAGCATTCAGATCATCTGAGGACGGTACTTGGCATCCTCCGTCAGCAGAAGTTATATGCTAAATTCTCTAAGTGTGAGTTCTGGTTGACTTCTGTGGCATTCTTGGGCCATATTATCGGCGCAGATGGTATTCGGGTTGACACGCAGAAGATTGAGGCTGTGCAGAATTGGCCCAGGCCTACTACACCGACAGAGGTGCGTAGTTTTCTTGGATTGGCTGGGTATTACCGCAGGTTCGTGGAGGATTTCTCTTCTATTTCAGCACCACTGACGAGGCTTACCCAGAAAGCAGCAAAATTCCAGTGGACAGATGCTTGCGAGCGCAGCTTTCAGATGCTGAAGGAGAGATTGATTACAGCACCAGTTTTGGCTCTTCCAGAGGGATCTGACGGGTATGTTGTCTATTGTGACGCCTCTGGTATTGGGATAGGATGTGTATTGATGCAGCACGGTCGAGTCATAGCCTATGCTTCCCGGCAGCTTAGACCGCACGAGAAGAACTATCCCACTCATGATCTTGAGTTGGCCGCAGTGATTCATGCTTTGAAGATTTGGCGGCATTATTTATATGGGGTCCATGTTGATATCTATACGGACCATAAGAGTCTCCAGTATATTTTCAGACAGAAGGAACTAAATTTGCGGCAGCGGAGATGGCTTGAGTTACTAAAGGACTACGACGTTGATATTCTGTACCATCCGGGGAAAGCCAATGTGGTAGCTGACGCGCTTAGCCGCAAGTCCGTGGGCAGTCTGGCTGATGTTCCATCTGATAAGAGAGATTTGGTTCGTGATATTCATCAGCTGGCCAGCCTCGGAGTTCGTTTGGTGGATTCTGGAGATTCTGGGATTTCTGTCCGTCCAGTTGCTGAGTCATCTATTATTCAGGAGGTAAAGCAGCGCCAGTTTGAGGATCCTCTTTTGATTCAGTACAGAGATGTGGCCCTTAGTAAATCAAAGACTCAGTTTGAGATCTCGCCTGACGGAGTATTATTATATGACGGCAGATTCTGTGTACCGGACGTTGCGGGCTTACGGCGGCAGATTATGGGCGAGGCCCATAATGCACGATATTCTGTCCATCCTGGTTCCACTAAAATGTACCGGGACCTCAGGTGTTTGTATTGGTGGGACGGCATGAAGAAAGATATTGCTGAGTTTGTTAGTCAGTGCCCGAACTGCCAGCAAGTTAAGATCGAGCATCAGAAGCCCGGTGGATTATTACAGGAGATGAAAATTCCAGCCTGGAAGTGGGAGATGATTAATATGGATTTTGTTGTTGGATTACCGCGCACTCCACGCAGGTACGACTCTATCTGGGTTGTTGTTGACAGGCTAACGAAATCAGCCCATTTCCTTCCGGTTCGGACTACTTATTCGGCTGAGGACTATGCCAGATTGTACATCAGAGAGATAGTCAGACTTCACGGAGTCCCGATATCTATTATTACTGACCGAGGTACCCAGTTTACAGCAAATTTCTGGAGGTCATTTCAGGAGGGATTAGGGACTCAGGTGAGTCTCAGTACAGCTTTTCACCCTCAGTCCGACGGGCAGGCCGAGCACACTATTCAGACGCTCGAAGATATGTTGCGGGCCTGCGTTATTGATTTCAGGGGCAGCTGGGATGATCATTTGCCGCTTATTGAGTTTGCCTATAATAACAGTTATCACTCCAGCATCCAGATGGCTCCGTACGAAGCCCTGTATGGCAGGAAATGCAGATCTCCTATTGGTTGGTTTGACGTGGGCGAAACTAAGCTGATTGGGCCAGATGTGATCCAGGAAGCTGTAGATAAGGTAAAGCTTATTCGAGAGCGATTATTGGCTGCTCAGAGTCGACAGAAAGCTTATGCAGATAGACGACGTCGACCGTTAGAGTTCCGGATTGGCGACTGGGTATTCCTGAAGGTGTCGCCCATGAAGGGTGTCATGAGATTCGGTAAAAAGGGTAAGCTGAGCCCCCGGTACATTGGACCGTATCAGATCGTGCGAAAGATAGGCGAGGTCGCCTATGAGCTAGACTAACCATCCGACTTGGAGGCCGTACACCCGGTGTTTCATGTGTCTATGTTGCGGAAATGTATTGGTGATCCTGCCAGGATATTCCCAGTAGATGACATTCAGGTGACGGAGCAGTTATCTTATGACGAGCAGCCTATATCTATTCTGGATCGACAGGTGCGGAGACTACGCACTAAAGAAGTGCCCTCCGTCAAAGTCCTATGGCGCAACAATAAGCGGGAGGAGATGACTTGGGAGGCGGAGGACGAGATGAAGAAGAAATATCCCCACCTGTTTCCGGCATCCACAGGTAATCTAATTTCTTTTTCAGTTGTTGTGTTGATTGATAAAATGAACTATGTATGTCATTATTAAAAAGGGACACTCCTGCCTTGATCATAAGACCTTATAAGATTAATCTAACATTCGGGGACGAATGTTCTTAAGGGGGGGAGAATGTTATGTCCCGTGTTTTCGTATAATTGGAAATCGAGAAATAATTACGATTTGTGTGTTAAAAAGGAAAGGATTTAATTTTTGTGAATATGACTATGTTGGTTGTGAAATCTTTAAATGCTAAGACCTCGGGAAAGGCCGAGGGTAAATTTGGAATTTTGGAAATTAGTTTCGGGAATTACAAAACGGGACTTTAGCTAATTGGGCCAAGGAAAAAAATGCAACAAATTGAGGCCCAAACCATGGAAGGGTGGCCAGCCTTGTGTAGGCCCAAACCCATAGTATTAATGTCATGTGCATAGCACATGACTCATAGTAGGATATATATCCACAACACTTTGTATTTTTCATCAAATCAACAAAAAAAAAATCAAGAACACCCCATAAGAGAGGTTCGGCCGAACCTAGAAAAAAAAAAAGAAAGAAAATTCCCAAGCTTGGTTAGTGATCCAAAATTCAAAGTTTTCACATATTTGTGGAGTACTCAAGACGCTCTCCGACGTGGTATAAATAGTTTGGCACGAGGACGACGTTTTCGACAAGTCGGGTTTTCAAGAAAAGGTAAGAATTTTGCCCCTTTTATGTTATAGAATTGATGTGAATGTGTTAAGCATTGGAAGTAGATGGAGATCCCGTAATTTTAACGTAAATAGAAAGTCGTGGGTGTGTGTGTGTAGTGTGTTTGGCCGTGAGTTATGGAAGGAAAGAAATGGTTTGAATTGATTTTGTTTAAGTTGGTATAATGTGTTGTTGTGACCCTTATGTCGTAAATGATTAATTGGTGAATGAAATTGGCGTTGAAAAATGATTTTGGATATTATCGGAAAGCGTATACCCTTGGTATCATTATGTATATCATTGTATATTTAGGGTGCTAGATACTTTAGATATGAACTTATAATGATGTTAATGAATTCGGAATGAAACGACGTGAGTTAGAATGTTCGTCGTGCACTTTTGATTGTTTTGAAGGATTATGGAACATAATGGATTTTGGTGTAATTTCGGGTATGGCTTGAATTGTAGTTAGGTTGTGATTGTATAAGTTTGAATGTGGAAATGAATACAATTATGTAGATGTAGAATTGGAGTTTTGAAAGTTTGAATGGAAGTTGCCAATTTAGATAACAAAGTGGAATTTTGAAGCTAGAATGGCTTGATTGTTGTTTGTGTTGTTTGTTGATGTGTGGGCTGTTGTTGTTGTTGTATTTTGAGCCGAGCTACGTCTCGGGGATGTTAGATTTATAGGGGAAGTGCTGCCGAAATTTCGGTAGGCAAATATGGAGTTAAAGGCATTTTTGAGCCTAAGAATCTCAATTGGTAACTTTGACCATTTGCAGATTTTTGACGAAACGGGGCGGGACTTTTGGAAGGGCTTACGACGTCTGTGAG
This sequence comes from Lycium barbarum, assembly GCF_019175385.1. Taxonomy (NCBI): domain Eukaryota; kingdom Viridiplantae; phylum Streptophyta; class Magnoliopsida; order Solanales; family Solanaceae; genus Lycium; species Lycium barbarum. The sequence continues at coordinate 61,433,546 of NC_083344.1, read as the reverse complement.
GTATGTAAAGCTTCCCAATTCTTTATTTGGCATATCTTAGTGTGTTAGTTGAATATGAGACCTTCCGGAGCATTTCTGCTCCTCGAAACCCGATCCACAGGAAAGTTACTATTCATTCAATTCGATTGAAGCCTAAAGGCTCCCTTTTTGGCTAGAATGCCATTATTCGTCCGAAACCTATCGAAATGTGGTCGGGTAACCTAGAAATGATTATGTATGACCCTTGGCATATTACTGCTCATAAAAATATGTTCGCCACCTCACTTCGACTCGAGGTGGGTCCGCTACCCCAAAATGCCCGATTTGCCCTTCGGGCCATCTTTGAGAATAGAGTTAAACGTACCACTTCTGATCTTTGGAACATCCTTCCACGGGGTATGTTTGGACTATTCGATGCACTAATCCAGGTTTTGAACTATATGGACCATTTTGGAACCGTTTCGCAAAATGAAACCTTATGTCGACTAAGTATTCGACTATTTTGTAATAGGATATGATTTATGAGTTTACTTTGTTTTGAAACACTATTTTGAAATACGATTTGCATTTGTTTGCTCACGACTCCGCTCGTGCCTCATTATGACTTCGTTCACCGGTTCCCGGGCCGGTTTTGATTCGTGCGCCTTATGACAATTCGGCTGTATGCTGTGTTACGGTTCCCGAGGCTTCGCCATAGGGCCGGGTTCCGTTTGGAGTTATGCTGTGATATGGCTCGTGATGCGATACGCTCACCGATGATTATGATTATGTTCGGGGATGTACGGAGATTTGAAACCTTCTGGTGTTATGCTGTGTGTGGTGCCAGCGTCGGAGTGGCGACCACGTTCTTAAGCGTTTGCATGATTTTGTTTGCATAAAATACATGTATATGATTTCGATACAGATTTTGACATACCAGTTTGTACCCCACTTTGACATTTGATTTGCTTTCGGTTTTGATCTATAATTCTGTACTCCGTGCTTTACATACTCAGTACATATTTCGTACTGACCCCCTTTCTTCGGGGGCTGCGTTTTATGCCCGCAGGTGCAGATATCGGTGATCCTCCGCAGTAGGCTTCACTTCTTGCTATTCCGGAGTACTCCTATTTGATCCGGAGTCCACTTTTGGTACAGACTCTTTTGCTTTGTATATATGTGGTATATTTGACTATTTGGGTACGGCGGGGCCCTGTCTCGCCATATGTCTTTGTTTTGAGTTCGTAGAGGCCTGTAGTCATATATGTGGGGCGAGGGTCCTATGTATGTTTGTCTGATTCCGTTATCTGGTCTTAAGGCGGTCTGTTTGTTATGATGGCCCCAAATGGCCCTTTGTATATATTTGTATTTTGACCGGCGATGTCTATTCCGCCGCTTTGTTTGAGTTTGATTTGATATGACCGCTTAAGACATATTTTCGATATAAATTATGTTTGATATAACTTCTTGAAAATTCTGAAATAAGTTTGGATTCGGAAATGAATATGCGATTTGGTCTGGGCACCCAGGTAGGGTGCCAGTCGCGGCCCACGGGGCTGGGTCGTGACAGCAGCGTCCACAAGAAGGGACGTCAGTACGAATAGTGTACCGAGTATGTAAGGCATGAATAGTAATATACAGAAAATATGAATCATGTATAATGACATAAGAGAGTTACAACACATGTCCTGGGATAGAAACATAACCTGTATATATATGTACCCTTGGCAGGTGCTATGCGTACTTAGCTTTCCTTTAAGAATATTTCCTTGTTCATATACATATACATATAAAATAGGACATCTCATATTGCCGAGGCGTCGGCAGCCGATCCATTTAACCATAAATATACACATCCCGCGTCCGAGCATCCCGCATCCGGGATGATATCATATCATGTAATGCCAACTGATCAGGTGGATATGCGTTCATAACGCTCTGCCCTTACCTCCATTTTCCCCGTATACACATGCATATATCATGTACATATATCAGCGTCTATAGCGCTCTAGCTCTTTTATCATATACATATACGTGTGTCATGTAGGTACATCAGCGTCTATAGCGCTCTAGCTCTTTCGTCATGTGCATATTTTAAAAATATATACGCATATCCTACATACATTTACATGTCTTATATGCATTTACGTATCCTATAAACATATATCTCATAGGCACGCAGGAAAGCCCAAAGAAGAATCATGTAGTCATCGGAGTGACGTAAGGTCGGTGACCTCCAATTATATTATAGAATACTCGTGATCGCTTTGTCTCACCTTGAAGGAACGAGTATTTTAAGGTGAGACTACCAACGGGGAATAATATTAAAGTAAACGTAGAATGAAATCGGGGCATCATAGATGACGGTTCATAGACTTTGAAATGTTTTAGAAAATAAAGTCATAGCTAGGAAATATAAATAAGATTCAAAAATTAGTTTATCATTTTCATGTTTACATAAGATACTTAGCTTAGTCATCTTAGTCATAGAGTCGTTCCGGTAGTACGTATCATAGGCATATTCTCTTATCTAACATCATTGTTATCATTATCGTCATGGAAGTGCCCTCGTTAGAGGAGTCATAGTATTTATCATTTGGTATTGAAATCGGGATCAAAGGTCCCCTTTGGATTCACTTCAAGTAAGTCAAGCAAGACTGTAAGGAAAAATCCGAGAGTAGCGGGCCCACCTCGGGCCGGATGAGGTAGCGTATATGATTTACGTATGTTACGTGTCATAGCGTTACTTGTGAGGGTCTTAGGGTAATCGGGTCCCATTTATACAAGTTCTAAGGGTGTAGGAGGTTTTTCCAACAATTGGCACACTTTCTAGTTCAATTCTATTGAACAAAAAGTGGAAAACTTTAGGTGCGGATTCCGGGGAACCGAGTTGTCCCCGAGGCTCGTACCCAACTTATTTCAACTAAGACATGCCATAGAAAGAAGGGTGAAGCCTTACATACCTCTTTCCGCTCCTTTTGCTATTCCAAATTCACGTCACAATTTCGTCAAAATCTGCAAATTGGTCGTTTTTACCAAAACTCTCATTAGTATACTTAGAGTTGAAATCTTAAGGAAACACTTGGCTACCGAAATTTCGGCAGCATTTCCTCTGTAAATATACCATCCTCAACATTCAACATAGCCAAATTCTCAACCAACACAATCCGGGAATTCAAACCCGGCCAAACTATTAACATAATCAACAATCGCACTAGCAATTCACATATTTCATCCAAGATGCATGATTTCAATTTATTACCTTCTTCAAAACCTTCCGACTCCAATGAACACGATAACAACCTTATAGTATATATTCCAACGGCATCATACCAATATCATTACATACTATCCATGCAAGAACATTATTCTTCAATATACATAATCTTCCAATTACCAATACTTTACCACACTTATCAAGTCTTTACTTGCTATATGCAATCTACAACACAACAACTAAAACACTAAATATAACTTGCTCATTATTCTTCAACAATACCAATAGTCGTAATATCATTTCCAACACCAACATATGCCATAAAACAACCCACACACTATTTTCCAAATTTCTCAACCAACCCACTTGTGATACAACTATTTAATAACTTTATTTCCGTAAAGAAGTTGAAATTAGTACTAACAACATCAATAATAACATCCCCAACATCCTACAAGATAGATATATGTATATTTCGTCCAATTTCTCTTCAAATCTCAACCCACAAATTAACAACATCAATACAACAAACTATCACCTTGTTCTTGCCATTATTTCTTAATTCATATTGATAGAGAAAGAGATTCAAGAAATTCATACCTTGTTTTTCATGAAGGTAGCCAAATCTTCAACATTTACTTGTTTCCAAGCCACTCCAACTCCAAAATGAAATCATATTTGTGACTATGCGTTGCCCGGACTTCGATTAGTACTTCGTAGCTTGAAATTTCGCCCAAAATCTTCACTTTTATGTGAGATTAAGAGCCTTTTAATGGCTGAATTTTCTGGAACTTTGTAGCATTTTTTGTGATGAAAATGGGGGTTTTTAGCCCTTTTATAGAGGGTGGGGCCGACGTACTGTAGCTACAGTACTGCTGCAGTACTGTAGCGGTACTGTAGCATTGCTGTAGCAGCTCTGTTTCTGCGCGACAGTTCAGTTTGTAACGTCTATAATTCTCTACTCCGACGCCCTATCGATGAGCGGTTTGTTGCATTACAAACTAGACTCGACGAACTTCATTTTAGGATTTTGAAACGCCTTAAAACTCCAAATATACATGGAGATATACCCCTCCAAATTTGACTAAAAATCTTTCCAGCATTTCTCAAATTTTCATCGAACTTATTTTCTTCAATTTGCTCGATCTCGAAATATTCTGAAACTCTCCATACATGATATTTATCACTTATTATACTAATAATGATCATGTTCTCATGTTTCAAAATACTCTTTCCCGATTACGACTTACGAGATCGTAATTCACCCTCTTTCTTCGTTGTTACGTACTTTCCATGGCTTGGGCTTTTCAAAACATTATGGGACGTCTCTGACACTCCCTTACTACGGTGAGGTAAATGTCATACTCCTGCTCTGAAAACGCGGGGTGTAACATCCTCCCCCCCTTTAGAACATTCGTCCTCGAATGTTAAACTAGCCTCATAGTGTATTGTAACACTTCGGGGAGGTCTCCTCTGTAGATACCTCATGTCACTTAGCATATCCATCTTAGGAGCTTAGGTTGCCTTTTGCGATCTTTATGGATGTAATCCCTTCTTCGTGGCGTCCGTCGCGTCTATCCCCTCACTAGACATGTTCCCATACATCGCCACACCGGGGATTTCTTGCCTTAATTAGTGTGGACTCAATATCGGTCTCACCCTGTGACATCTGTACCCTTTTCCTTCATCCTCAAATCTTTCTGTTGTCATGGCTTCCCCTTTTCCGTTAGTTTAGCCCGTCTCGACCTATATGACTCGTACGGGGTTTCTAACCACTTTCCACACGCCAATTTACTTTGGGCTGCCTACTTTTACACTCGTCACTTGTTTCCACATTTATGAAATTTTCAGCATATTTCCCAGGGGGTCACCCATCGTGATATTGCTCTCACCCTAGCACGCTTAACCTTGAAACTTTAGTTCATTTTAATACGTGAATGCCAGTATAATCATATCGACTGCCCCGCACGACCTTTGTCACATCATTTAAGGTAAGTCGGGGTTCTAGCAACTCCCAAAACGTCCTCACGACGGGTCCCGCTCCTATCTTCACTTTCCTAACCATACGATTTCCATATTTCCTCTATTTAAATCTTCACTCTTTACTCCCATCCATATATATAACTACCCTTTTATCCGGGGTTTCTAATTTCGCACTGGTGGCGGAAACATTTCAGTCACCATTACTCATAACCGCTAAGTCTTTGGCCCCTTTTGAATTTCTGTCTACCGTCATTAATTAGTAATTTTACAGAGATCGCGTATGCATAGAAAGTTTCGAAGAAAATCTCATATACCTGTAGCCGATCAATCTCGAGCCTGGTCCGGGGAGCTACCATGTGAAGTATGCTCTACATTCTCGTCTGTCTGTTCGCCGCTCGTTTGACCCTCGTCATTCCTCGCATCCGAATCGGAAGAGTATAGATAACCAGGCGATTCCTGGTTCACTGATGGCTAGGACAAGGGACAGGAGTAATCCGTAGCACTCTCCGAGGTGGCCGGACTGGCATGGTGCTCCATCACAGGAGCAACTGGCATATCCCCGGAAGCCTCCTCCTCCGTCGTCCCAGAAGAGTGCTCTGACGGGTCTGTATCATAGCTATCCTCCGCAGGATCCTCTGCTCTGGGAGTCAGGAACTCTGGAGGAATTGTGGCTGGGTCCTCTGATGGATCTGACTCAATCGAATAGCCGATGCTCCCCTTACTCGGCTCTGGAGATACTCTAGGGGCCTTACTGGTGCCCCCACTATCTGAGGCTGATCTCTTAATCGACATTACAGAAACCATAACATAGGATTAGGAAAGGAATATGGAAGCCTGGCAACTTAGCTCTATCGCACGATTTCAGAATGTAAAGAAGGTCACATTTCCTAAATGCCCTGTAGCCTCCTGTTTATATGTGTGGCGCGCAACACACCCATAAACAAGACTCTACTGGACACGGCTCGTAGACAAACTCCTAGGACCGAACTGCTCTGAAACCACTTCTGTCACGACCCGTCTAGGGGCCGTGACGAGTACCCGATACTTGTACCGAGCACCCCTTGTCTATCGTTTTACCTTTACCTCTTAGCAAGCCATGTAAACAGAGCCATTTTTTTTTTGAACATTAACAATAGCGGCGTCATTCTGAACATAGACTAATAAACTTCGTTATCACTTATACATTAACATTAGCATGCCAAAACACCATATACCTAACTATACTTAACTGACTGTACATATCTGTCTACGAGCCTCTAGACGTAGTACACTTATACATAGAAAGGGCTGAGTACTGCCGTGCCCGAATATATATACACAAAATAGTACCAAGGAAGTGAGGCTCCGGAATAACTGGAGCACTGTCAACACTGCTGGTAGAGCTTCTAAGTATCAAATCCGCCTGTCTGCTGACCTGCGCGGCATGAAACGCAGCTGTTATGTCCCGTGTTTTCGTATAATTGGAAATCGAGAAATAATTACGATTTGTGTGTTAAAAAGGAAAGGATTTAATTTTTGTGAATATGACTATGTTGGTTGTGAAATCTTTAAATGCTAAGACCTCGGGAAAGGCCGAGGGTAAATTTGGAATTTCGGAAATTAGTTTCGGGAATTACAAAACGGGACTTTAGCTAATTGGGCCAAGGAAAAAAATGCAACAAATTGAGGCCCAAACCATGGAAGGGTGGCCGGCCTTGTGTAGGCCCAAACCCATAGTATTAATGTCATGTGCATAGCACATGACTCATAGTAGGATATATATCCACAACACTTTGTATTTTTCATCAAATCAACAAAAAAAAAAATCAAGAACACCCCATAAGAGAGGTTCGGCCGAACCTAGAAAAAAAAAAAGAAAGAAAATTCCCAAGCTTGGTTAGTGATCCAAAATTCAAAGTTTTCACATATTTGTGGAGTACTCAAGACGCTCTCCGACGTGGTATAAATAGTTTGGCACGAGGACGACGTTTTCGACAAGTCGGGTTTTCAAGAAAAGGTAAGAATTTTGCCCCTTTTATGTTATAGAATTGATGTGAATGTGTTAAGCATTGGAAGTAGATGGAGATCCCGTAATTTTAACGTAAATAGAAAGTCGTGGGTGTGTGTGTGTAGTGTGTTTGGCCGTGAGTTATGGAAGGAAAGAAATGGTTTGAATTGATTTTGTTTAAGTTGGTATAATGTGTTGTTGTGACCCTTATGTCGTAAATGATTAATTGGTGAATGAAATTGGCGTTGAAAAATGATTTTGGATATTATCGGAAAGCGTATACCCTTGGCATCATTATGTATATCATTGTATATTTAGGGTGCTAGATACTTTAGATATGAACTTATAATGATGTTAATGAATTCGGAATGAAACGACGTGAGTTAGAATGTTCGTCGTGCACTTTTGATTGTTTTGAAGGATTATGGAACATAATGGATTTTGGTGTAATTTCGGGTATGGCTTGAATTGTAGTTAGGTTGTGATTGTATAAGTTTGAATGTGGAAATGAATACAATTATGTAGATGTAGAATTGGAGTTTTGAAAGTTTGAATGGAAGTTGCCAATTTAGATAACAAAGTGGAATTTTGAAGCTAGAATGGCTTGATTGTTGTTTGTGTTGTTTGTTGATGTGTGGGTTGTTGTTGTTGTTGTATTTTGAGCCGAGCTACGTCTCGGGGATGTTAGATTTATAGGGGAAGTGCTGCCGAAATTTCGGTAGGCAAATATGGAGTTAAAGGCATTTTTGAGCCTAAGAATCTCAATTGGTAACTTTGACCATTTGCAGATTTTTGACGAAACGGGGCGGGACTTTTGGAAGGGCTTACGACGTCTGTGAGGTATGTAAAGCTTCCCAATTCTTTATTTGGCATATCTTAGTGTGTTAGTTGAATATGAGACCTTCCGGAGCATTTCTGCTCCTCGAAACCCGATCCACAGGAAAGTTACTATTCATTCAATTCGATTGAAGCCTAAAGGCTCCCTTTTTGGCTAGAATGCCATTATTCGTCCGAAACCTATCGAAATGTGGTCGGGTAACCTAGAAATGATTATGTATGACCCTTGGCATATTACTGCTCATAAAAATATGTTCGCCACCTCACTTCGACTCGAGGTGGGTCCGCTACCCCAAAATGCCCGATTTGCCCTTCGGGCCATCTTTGAGAATAGAGTTAAACGTACCACTTCTGATCTTTGGAACATCCTTCCACGGGGTATGTTTGGACTATTCGATGCACTAATCCAGGTTTTGAACTATATGGACCATTTTGGAACCGTTTCGCAAAATGAAACCTTATGTCGACTAAGTATTCGACTATTTTGTAATAGGATATGATTTATGAGTTTACTTTGTTTTGAAACACTATTTTGAAATACGATTTGCATTTGTTTGCTCACGACTCCGCTCGTGCCTCATTATGACTTCGTTCACCGGTTCCCGGGCCAGTTTTGATTCGTGCGCCTTATGACAATTCGGCCGTATGCTGTGTTACGGTTCCCGAGGCTTCGCCATAGGGCCGGGTTCCGTTTGGAGTTATGCTGTGATATGGCTCGTGATGCGATACGCTCACCGATGATTATGATTATGTTCGGGGATGTACGGAGATTTGAAACCTTCTGGTGTTATGCTGTGTGTGGTGCCAGCGTCGGAGTGGCGACCACGTTCTTAAGCGTTTGCATGATTTTGTTTGCATAAAATACATGTATATGATTTCGATACAGATTTTGACATACCAGTTTGTACCCCACTTTGACATTTGATTTGCTTTCGGTTTTGATCTATAATTCTATACTCCGTGCTTTACATACTCAGTACATATTTCGTACTGACCCCCTTTCTTCGGGGGCTGCGTTTTATGCCCGCAGGTGCAGATATCGGTGATCCTCCGCAGTAGGCTTCACTTCTTGCTATTCTGGAGTACTCCTATTTGATCCGGAGTCCACTTTTAGTACAGACTCTTTTGCTTTGTATATATGTGGTATATTTGACTATTTGGGTACGGCGGGGCCCTGTCTCGCCATATGTCTTTGTTTTGAGTTCGTAGAGGCCTGTAGTCATATATGTGGGGCGAGGGTCCTATGTATGTTTGTCTGATTCCGTTATCTGGTCTTAAGGCGGTCTGTTTGTTATGATGGCCCCAAATGGCCCTTTGTATATATTTGTATTTTGACCGGCGATGTCTATTCCGCCGCTTTGTTTGAGTTTGATTTGATATGACCGCTTAAGACATATTTTCGATATAAATTATGTTTGATATAACTTCTTGAAAATTCTGAAATAAGTTTGGATTCGGAAATGAATATGCGATTTGGTCTGGGCACCCAGGTAGGGTGCCAGTCGCGGCCCACGGGGCTGGGTCGTGACAAAAGTGGTATCAGAGCGGTTTGTCCTCGGAATGTCTACAGGCCGTGTCTCGTAGAGTCTTGTTTATCGATGTGCTGTGCACCACATCTATAAACGGGAAGCTACAGGGCATTTAGGATGTCACTTTCTTTGAAATCTTAGATCGTGCGACAGAGCTGTGCTATTAGGATGATTATGATCTGACTCGCCTTTGTGTTTGCAGTGATGCCTCCGAAGAAGGCAACGGCGGCCCAGAAGGGCAAGGCGAGGATTGGAGAGACTAGCCAGGCACAGCGAGCTACCCGGGCTCGTGTCTATGATTTACCTGAGGATGTACCTCATTCTGAGGGGTCTGCTACACCCCCACTAGTACAGCCTGGAGCAGGACCTTCAGCAGCTCCAGAGGTCCGCGTACCCGTACCTGAGACTCCAGCTCCTCAGCCAGGGGCGGAGGATAGGACCCTGAGGGAGGCTGTACAGCTGTTGACTACACTGGTAGCAGGACAGGCTCGCAGGCGCGGGCGGAGGGACGACGATGATGATGACAGGCGGGACAGCCTGAGAGTTCGGGAGTTTCTGCTATGTGGCCCTCCAGAGTTCTTCGGGTCTAAGCCCGACGAGGACCCCCACGACTTTATTCGGGGGATGCGACGCTCACTGGACTTGGTCAGGGCTTCAGAGACCGAGTCAGTTGAGCTGGCTTCGCACCGGCTTCGAGATGTGGCTACCCACTGGTACGAGACTTGGGAGCTGTCTAGGGGAGAGGGTGCCCCTCCAGCCACTTGGGATCAGTTTGTGACAGCATTCACCCGCCACTTTTTTGCCACCAGAGTTACGGCGGGCTCGGGCTGATCGATTCTTACGTCTGCAGCAGAGGGGTCGGAGTGTTCGCGAGTATAACCTTGAGTTTGATTCTCTGGCCCGATATGCACCGGCTGTGGTAGCAGATATGTCCGATCGGATGCACAGATATGTTATGGGATTGGACCGGTATTTGGTTGATAGTTGTATGGCAGTGTCATTGCAGGCAGACATGGACATTTCCCGGCTTCAGGCCTATGCGATGGGTATGGAGGACCGTCGCAGATCTGATCCTGCTGGCAGAGATCGAGACAGGAGGCCGCCCAAGAGGGCTAGATCCGTGGGTTATTCAGGGGATTCTCGAGGCGGACAGCCTCAGCAGCAGCAGCAGTTTGACAGATATTTTTCTCCTTCCGGCAGGGGCACTCAGTCAGGTAGCCGGAGATTCGATAGTACAGGACCGTCTGGGGCCGGTCAGAGCTCCAGAGTGGCAGGTTCACAGGTACCCAGGGGTCCCAGCCAGGCCAGACCACCCAGGCCCCGTTGTCCTCATTGCGGGAAGTCACATCCCGGGGAGTGTTACCGAGCGACGGGAGCGTGTTTTTCTTGTGGCGGTCAGGGCCACTTTATGAGAGATTGTCCATTGGCTAGCGGTTCTGGTAGTGCTGCTCAGCAGACAGGGTCAGCCGCCGGTTCTTCTTCTGCTCCATCAGTTGCACGCCCTGGAGGGCGAGGTATTTCAGCACCGGCAGGACGCGGTCGAGGCCGCGGTGGCACTTCAGGTTCTAGCGGTCCCTCGAACCGCATATATGCTTTGGCCAGCCGCCAGGATCAGGAGGCTTCGCCAAACGTCGTCACAGGTACATTGCTGGTTTTCTCCAGATCTGTATATGCATTGATTGACCCTGGTTCTACTTTATCGTATATTTCCCCGCTCGTTGCTAGTAAGATTGGGATAGTGTCTGAGCCTATAGAACCGTTTGAGGTAGCTACGCCAGTTGGGGATTTTATTGTAGCGAGACAGATTTATAAGGATTGTTCTGTGACCATTTATGATCGTAGCACTAAGGCTGACTTGATAGAATTAGACATGCTGGAGTTTGACGTCATTATGGGCATGGACTGATTGTCTTCCTGTTATGCTAATGTCGACTGCCAGAAAAAGGTAGTCCGTTTTCAGTTTCCAGGAGAACCAGTCATAGAGTGGTTCGGATCTACAGCATCGCCGAGGGGTAAGTTTATTTCATACCTCAAGGCTAAGAAGATGATCCAGAAGGGTTATATCTATCATTTGGTTCGTGTGCACGATACTGCCGCGGAGGTACCTACCCTTCAGTCTGTTCCGGTCGTCAGCGAGTTCCCAGATGTTTTTCCTGACGAGCTTCCTGGCCTTCCGCCTGAGCGGGAGATTGATTTTTCTATTGAGTTGATGCCAGATACGCAGCCTATATCTATTCCTCCGTACAGGATGGCACCAGCCGAGTTGAAGGAGTTGAAGGAGCAGCTGAAAGATTTGCTGGATAAGGGCTTTATTAGACCCAGCACATCACCCTGGGGAGCGCCGGTGCTGTTTGTCAGAAAGAAAGACGGGTCATTGCGGATGTGTATCGACTACCGGCAGCTGAATAAGGTGACTGTTAAGAATAAATATCCCCTCCCCCGGATTGATGACTTGTTTGACCAGCTGCAGGGTGCTAGACACTTTTCAAAGATAGATCTGCGTTCTGGTTATCATCAGGTGCGAGTACGGGAGTCAGATATCCCGAAGACTGCTTTCAAGACTCGGTACGGGCATTATGAGTTCAGAGTTATGTCTTTCGGGCTGACTAATGCTCCAGCAGTATTTATGGATCTGATGAACCGGGTATTTCGGCCTTTCCTGGATATGTTTGTTATTGTGTTTATTGATGATATCCTGATTTACTCGCGATCAGTCGAGGAGCATTCAGATCATCTGAGGACGGTACTTGGCATCCTCCGTCAGCAGAAGTTATATGCTAAATTCTCTAAGTGTGAGTTCTGGTTGACTTCTGTGGCATTCTTGGGCCATATTATCGGCGCAGATGGTATTCGGGTTGACACGCAGAAGATTGAGGCTGTGCAGAATTGGCCCAGGCCTACTACACCGACAGAGGTGCGTAGTTTTCTTGGATTGGCTGGGTATTACCGCAGGTTCGTGGAGGATTTCTCTTCTATTTCAGCACCACTGACGAGGCTTACCCAGAAAGCAGCAAAATTCCAGTGGACAGATGCTTGCGAGCGCAGCTTTCAGATGCTGAAGGAGAGATTGATTACAGCACCAGTTTTGGCTCTTCCAGAGGGATCTGACGGGTATGTTGTCTATTGTGACGCCTCTGGTATTGGGATAGGATGTGTATTGATGCAGCACGGTCGAGTCATAGCCTATGCTTCCCGGCAGCTTAGACCGCACGAGAAGAACTATCCCACTCATGATCTTGAGTTGGCCGCAGTGATTCATGCTTTGAAGATTTGGCGGCATTATTTATATGGGGTCCATGTTGATATCTATACGGACCATAAGAGTCTCCAGTATATTTTCAGACAGAAGGAACTAAATTTGCGGCAGCGGAGATGGCTTGAGTTACTAAAGGACTACGACGTTGATATTCTGTACCATCCGGGGAAAGCCAATGTGGTAGCTGACGCGCTTAGCCGCAAGTCCGTGGGCAGTCTGGCTGATGTTCCATCTGATAAGAGAGATTTGGTTCGTGATATTCATCAGCTGGCCAGCCTCGGAGTTCGTTTGGTGGATTCTGGAGATTCTGGGATTTCTGTCCGTCCAGTTGCTGAGTCATCTATTATTCAGGAGGTAAAGCAGCGCCAGTTTGAGGATCCTCTTTTGATTCAGTACAGAGATGTGGCCCTTAGTAAATCAAAGACTCAGTTTGAGATCTCGCCTGACGGAGTATTATTATATGACGGCAGATTCTGTGTACCGGACGTTGCGGGCTTACGGCGGCAGATTATGGGCGAGGCCCATAATGCACGATATTCTGTCCATCCTGGTTCCACTAAAATGTACCGGGACCTCAGGTGTTTGTATTGGTGGGACGGCATGAAGAAAGATATTGCTGAGTTTGTTAGTCAGTGCCCGAACTGCCAGCAAGTTAAGATCGAGCATCAGAAGCCCGGTGGATTATTACAGGAGATGAAAATTCCAGCCTGGAAGTGGGAGATGATTAATATGGATTTTGTTGTTGGATTACCGCGCACTCCACGCAGGTACGACTCTATCTGGGTTGTTGTTGACAGGCTAACGAAATCAGCCCATTTCCTTCCGGTTCGGACTACTTATTCGGCTGAGGACTATGCCAGATTGTACATCAGAGAGATAGTCAGACTTCACGGAGTCCCGATATCTATTATTACTGACCGAGGTACCCAGTTTACAGCAAATTTCTGGAGGTCATTTCAGGAGGGATTAGGGACTCAGGTGAGTCTCAGTACAGCTTTTCACCCTCAGTCCGACGGGCAGGCCGAGCACACTATTCAGACGCTCGAAGATATGTTGCGGGCCTGCGTTATTGATTTCAGGGGCAGCTGGGATGATCATTTGCCGCTTATTGAGTTTGCCTATAATAACAGTTATCACTCCAGCATCCAGATGGCTCCGTACGAAGCCCTGTATGGCAGGAAATGCAGATCTCCTATTGGTTGGTTTGACGTGGGCGAAACTAAGCTGATTGGGCCAGATGTGATCCAGGAAGCTGTAGATAAGGTAAAGCTTATTCGAGAGCGATTATTGGCTGCTCAGAGTCGACAGAAAGCTTATGCAGATAGACGACGTCGACCGTTAGAGTTCCGGATTGGCGACTGGGTATTCCTGAAGGTGTCGCCCATGAAGGGTGTCATGAGATTCGGTAAAAAGGGTAAGCTGAGCCCCCGGTACATTGGACCGTATCAGATCGTGCGAAAGATAGGCGAGGTCGCCTATGAGCTAGACTAACCATCCGACTTGGAGGCCGTACACCCGGTGTTTCATGTGTCTATGTTGCGGAAATGTATTGGTGATCCTGCCAGGATATTCCCAGTAGATGACATTCAGGTGACGGAGCAGTTATCTTATGACGAGCAGCCTATATCTATTCTGGATCGACAGGTGCGGAGACTACGCACTAAAGAAGTGCCCTCCGTCAAAGTCCTATGGCGCAACAATAAGCGGGAGGAGATGACTTGGGAGGCGGAGGACGAGATGAAGAAGAAATATCCCCACCTGTTTCCGGCATCCACAGGTAATCTAATTTCTTTTTCAGTTGTTGTGTTGATTGATAAAATGAACTATGTATGTCATTATTAAAAAGGGACACTCCTGCCTTGATCATAAGACCTTATAAGATTAATCTAACATTCGGGGACGAATGTTCTTAAGGGGGGGAGAATGTTATGTCCCGTGTTTTCGTATAATTGGAAATCGAGAAATAATTACGATTTGTGTGTTAAAAAGGAAAGGATTTAATTTTTGTGAATATGACTATGTTGGTTGTGAAATCTTTAAATGCTAAGACCTCGGGAAAGGCCGAGGGTAAATTTGGAATTTTGGAAATTAGTTTCGGGAATTACAAAACGGGACTTTAGCTAATTGGGCCAAGGAAAAAAATGCAACAAATTGAGGCCCAAACCATGGAAGGGTGGCCAGCCTTGTGTAGGCCCAAACCCATAGTATTAATGTCATGTGCATAGCACATGACTCATAGTAGGATATATATCCACAACACTTTGTATTTTTCATCAAATCAACAAAAAAAAAATCAAGAACACCCCATAAGAGAGGTTCGGCCGAACCTAGAAAAAAAAAAAGAAAGAAAATTCCCAAGCTTGGTTAGTGATCCAAAATTCAAAGTTTTCACATATTTGTGGAGTACTCAAGACGCTCTCCGACGTGGTATAAATAGTTTGGCACGAGGACGACGTTTTCGACAAGTCGGGTTTTCAAGAAAAGGTAAGAATTTTGCCCCTTTTATGTTATAGAATTGATGTGAATGTGTTAAGCATTGGAAGTAGATGGAGATCCCGTAATTTTAACGTAAATAGAAAGTCGTGGGTGTGTGTGTGTAGTGTGTTTGGCCGTGAGTTATGGAAGGAAAGAAATGGTTTGAATTGATTTTGTTTAAGTTGGTATAATGTGTTGTTGTGACCCTTATGTCGTAAATGATTAATTGGTGAATGAAATTGGCGTTGAAAAATGATTTTGGATATTATCGGAAAGCGTATACCCTTGGTATCATTATGTATATCATTGTATATTTAGGGTGCTAGATACTTTAGATATGAACTTATAATGATGTTAATGAATTCGGAATGAAACGACGTGAGTTAGAATGTTCGTCGTGCACTTTTGATTGTTTTGAAGGATTATGGAACATAATGGATTTTGGTGTAATTTCGGGTATGGCTTGAATTGTAGTTAGGTTGTGATTGTATAAGTTTGAATGTGGAAATGAATACAATTATGTAGATGTAGAATTGGAGTTTTGAAAGTTTGAATGGAAGTTGCCAATTTAGATAACAAAGTGGAATTTTGAAGCTAGAATGGCTTGATTGTTGTTTGTGTTGTTTGTTGATGTGTGGGCTGTTGTTGTTGTTGTATTTTGAGCCGAGCTACGTCTCGGGGATGTTAGATTTATAGGGGAAGTGCTGCCGAAATTTCGGTAGGCAAATATGGAGTTAAAGGCATTTTTGAGCCTAAGAATCTCAATTGGTAACTTTGACCATTTGCAGATTTTTGACGAAACGGGGCGGGACTTTTGGAAGGGCTTACGACGTCTGTGAGGTATGTAAAGCTTCCCAATTCTTTATTTGGCATATCTTAGTGTGTTAGTTGAATATGAGACCTTCCGGAGCATTTCTGCTCCTCGAAACCCGATCCACAGGAAAGTTACTATTCATTCAATTCGATTGAAGCCTAAAGGCTCCCTTTTTGGCTAGAATGCCATTATTCGTCCGAAACCTATCGAAATGTGGTCGGGTAACCTAGAAATGATTATGTATGACCCTTGGCATATTACTGCTCATAAAAATATGTTCGCCACCTCACTTCGACTCGAGGTGGGTCCGCTACCCCAAAATGCCCGATTTGCCCTTCGGGCCATCTTTGAGAATAGAGTTAAACGTACCACTTCTGATCTTTGGAACATCCTTCCACGGGGTATGTTTGGACTATTCGATGCACTAATCCAGGTTTTGAACTATATGGACCATTTTGGAACCGTTTCGCAAAATGAAACCTTATGTCGACTAAGTATTCGACTATTTTGTAATAGGATATGATTTATGAGTTTACTTTGTTTTGAAACACTATTTTGAAATACGATTTGCATTTGTTTGCTCACGACTCCGCTCGTGCCTCATTATGACTTCGTTCACCGGTTCCCGGGCCGGTTTTGATTCGTGCGCCTTATGACAATTCGGCTGTATGCTGTGTTACGGTTCCCGAGGCTTCGCCATAGGGCCGGGTTCCGTTTGGAGTTATGCTGTGATATGGCTCGTGATGCGATACGCTCACCGATGATTATGATTATGTTCGGGGATGTACGGAGATTTGAAACCTTCTGGTGTTATGCTGTGTGTGGTGCCAGCGTCGGAGTGGCGACCACGTTCTTAAGCGTTTGCATGATTTTGTTTGCATAAAATACATGTATATGATTTCGATACAGATTTTGACATACCAGTTTGTACCCCACTTTGACATTTGATTTGCTTTCGGTTTTGATCTATAATTCTGTACTCCGTGCTTTACATACTCAGTACATATTTCGTACTGACCCCCTTTCTTCGGGGGCTGCGTTTTATGCCCGCAGGTGCAGATATCGGTGATCCTCCGCAGTAGGCTTCACTTCTTGCTATTCCGGAGTACTCCTATTTGATCCGGAGTCCACTTTTGGTACAGACTCTTTTGCTTTGTATATATGTGGTATATTTGACTATTTGGGTACGGCGGGGCCCTGTCTCGCCATATGTCTTTGTTTTGAGTTCGTAGAGGCCTGTAGTCATATATGTGGGGCGAGGGTCCTATGTATGTTTGTCTGATTCCGTTATCTGGTCTTAAGGCGGTCTGTTTGTTATGATGGCCCCAAATGGCCCTTTGTATATATTTGTATTTTGACCGGCGATGTCTATTCCGCCGCTTTGTTTGAGTTTGATTTGATATGACCGCTTAAGACATATTTTCGATATAAATTATGTTTGATATAACTTCTTGAAAATTCTGAAATAAGTTTGGATTCGGAAATGAATATGCGATTTGGTCTGGGCACCCAGGTAGGGTGCCAGTCGCGGCCCACGGGGCTGGGTCGTGACAGCAGCGTCCACAAGAAGGGACGTCAGTACGAATAGTGTACCGAGTATGTAAGGCATGAATAGTAATATACAGAAAATATGAATCATGTATAATGACATAAGAGAGTTACAACACATGTCCTGGGATAGAAACATAACCTGTATATATATGTACCCTTGGCAGGTGCTATGCGTACTTAGCTTTCCTTTAAGAATATTTCCTTGTTCATATACATATACATATAAAATAGGACATCTCATATTGCCGAGGCGTCGGCAGCCGATCCATTTAACCATAAATATACACATCCCGCGTCCGAGCATCCCGCATCCGGGATGATATCATATCATGTAATGCCAACTGATCAGGTGGATATGCGTTCATAACGCTCTGCCCTTACCTCCATTTTCCCCGTATACACATGCATATATCATGTACATATATCAGCGTCTATAGCGCTCTAGCTCTTTTATCATATACATATACGTGTGTCATGTAGGTACATCAGCGTCTATAGCGCTCTAGCTCTTTCGTCATGTGCATATTTTAAAAATATATACGCATATCCTACATACATTTACATGTCTTATATGCATTTACGTATCCTATAAACATATATCTCATAGGCACGCAGGAAAGCCCAAAGAAGAATCATGTAGTCATCGGAGTGACGTAAGGTCGGTGACCTCCAATTATATTATAGAATACTCGTGATCGCTTTGTCTCACCTTGAAGGAACGAGTATTTTAAGGTGAGACTACCAACGGGGAATAATATTAAAGTAAACGTAGAATGAAATCGGGGCATCATAGATGACGGTTCATAGACTTTGAAATGTTTTAGAAAATAAAGTCATAGCTAGGAAATATAAATAAGATTCAAAAATTAGTTTATCATTTTCATGTTTACATAAGATACTTAGCTTAGTCATCTTAGTCATAGAGTCGTTCCGGTAGTACGTATCATAGGCATATTCTCTTATCTAACATCATTGTTATCATTATCGTCATGGAAGTGCCCTCGTTAGAGGAGTCATAGTATTTATCATTTGGTATTGAAATCGGGATCAAAGGTCCCCTTTGGATTCACTTCAAGTAAGTCAAGCAAGACTGTAAGGAAAAATCCGAGAGTAGCGGGCCCACCTCGGGCCGGATGAGGTAGCGTATATGATTTACGTATGTTACGTGTCATAGCGTTACTTGTGAGGGTCTTAGGGTAATCGGGTCCCATTTATACAAGTTCTAAGGGTGTAGGAGGTTTTTCCAACAATTGGCACACTTTCTAGTTCAATTCTATTGAACAAAAAGTGGAAAACTTTAGGTGCGGATTCCGGGGAACCGAGTTGTCCCCGAGGCTCGTACCCAACTTATTTCAACTAAGACATGCCATAGAAAGAAGGGTGAAGCCTTACATACCTCTTTCCGCTCCTTTTGCTATTCCAAATTCACGTCACAATTTCGTCAAAATCTGCAAATTGGTCGTTTTTACCAAAACTCTCATTAGTATACTTAGAGTTGAAATCTTAAGGAAACACTTGGCTACCGAAATTTCGGCAGCATTTCCTCTGTAAATATACCATCCTCAACATTCAACATAGCCAAATTCTCAACCAACACAATCCGGGAATTCAAACCCGGCCAAACTATTAACATAATCAACAATCGCACTAGCAATTCACATATTTCATCCAAGATGCATGATTTCAATTTATTACCTTCTTCAAAACCTTCCGACTCCAATGAACACGATAACAACCTTATAGTATATATTCCAACGGCATCATACCAATATCATTACATACTATCCATGCAAGAACATTATTCTTCAATATACATAATCTTCCAATTACCAATACTTTACCACACTTATCAAGTCTTTACTTGCTATATGCAATCTACAACACAACAACTAAAACACTAAATATAACTTGCTCATTATTCTTCAACAATACCAATAGTCGTAATATCATTTCCAACACCAACATATGCCATAAAACAACCCACACACTATTTTCCAAATTTCTCAACCAACCCACTTGTGATACAACTATTTAATAACTTTATTTCCGTAAAGAAGTTGAAATTAGTACTAACAACATCAATAATAACATCCCCAACATCCTACAAGATAGATATATGTATATTTCGTCCAATTTCTCTTCAAATCTCAACCCACAAATTAACAACATCAATACAACAAACTATCACCTTGTTCTTGCCATTATTTCTTAATTCATATTGATAGAGAAAGAGATTCAAGAAATTCATACCTTGTTTTTCATGAAGGTAGCCAAATCTTCAACATTTACTTGTTTCCAAGCCACTCCAACTCCAAAATGAAATCATATTTGTGACTATGCGTTGCCCGGACTTCGATTAGTACTTCGTAGCTTGAAATTTCGCCCAAAATCTTCACTTTTATGTGAGATTAAGAGCCTTTTAATGGCTGAATTTTCTGGAACTTTGTAGCATTTTTTGTGATGAAAATGGGGGTTTTTAGCCCTTTTATAGAGGGTGGGGCCGACGTACTGTAGCTACAGTACTGCTGCAGTACTGTAGCGGTACTGTAGCATTGCTGTAGCAGCTCTGTTTCTGCGCGACAGTTCAGTTTGTAACGTCTATAATTCTCTACTCCGACGCCCTATCGATGAGCGGTTTGTTGCATTACAAACTAGACTCGACGAACTTCATTTTAGGATTTTGAAACGCCTTAAAACTCCAAATATACATGGAGATATACCCCTCCAAATTTGACTAAAAATCTTTCCAGCATTTCTCAAATTTTCATCGAACTTATTTTCTTCAATTTGCTCGATCTCGAAATATTCTGAAACTCTCCATACATGATATTTATCACTTATTATACTAATAATGATCATGTTCTCATGTTTCAAAATACTCTTTCCCGATTACGACTTACGAGATCGTAATTCACCCTCTTTCTTCGTTGTTACGTACTTTCCATGGCTTGGGCTTTTCAAAACATTATGGGACGTCTCTGACACTCCCTTACTACGGTGAGGTAAATGTCATACTCCTGCTCTGAAAACGCGGGGTGTAACACAAATGGCATGGGCAGACACCACTAGTGGGCGGCATGAGATGGTACCCCGGACGCGGGCTAATGTTATTGATTATCACACTGCACCTATATGGTCGGGCAGTTTACTTGCACATATACATGTTATGCATACATGAGATGATGATGAGCATAAAGTAAGTCAGAATGCATTACTTCTTATATGATTCACAGCCAGATACAGTTGCTCCATATTTGATACTTCTCTTATTTATTTGATGTATTGTTATTGTTTATGCCTCTCATGCTCAGTACAACATTCGTACTGTCGTCCGTTTTCTTTGGACATTGTGTTCATGCCCACAGGTAGGCAGGGAGGTGAGCTCGATCCAGATTCTTAGTAGCTGTCAGCTGATAAAGAGCACTTCATCGTTCGGAGGTGCTTATGATTACTTTTTTTGGTGCATATGTATATTTCGGGCACGATGGAGTCTTGTCCCGTCTAGATGTATAACATGTCGGTAGTGGCTCGTAGATGCGCAGTGTGGGTAGTATGGTCTCATATTTTTCATGTTTATGTATATTGTATTTTGATGGCCGAGAGGCACATGTATATAAAAGCATTTATGTTTTTATATGAAATATGACTTTCCCATGTTTTGGTTATATGAGTAATAAAAGAGCATTAAACGAGCAAGATGAGTGATAGCACGAGCGGTGCTCGGTGGTGAGCCCCGGGTACCCGTCGCGGCCCTAGCTGGGTCGTGACACCGCCATAGCGCGAACCTTCCCGCTATAGCGAGACCACTGCAACGGTCGACGGGAGGCAGAATTAGTGATTTATATTCTTTATTCCGAACCCATTCCCCACATAACACCAAAACAGTTTCCAAGAACTGTTGTGGCAAAATATTAAGGCTAGGGCTAGAGTGCACTTGAAAGGTACGTATCAACCCTTGACCTTGTTAATTCCATCATCATGTTAGAATCCATGACTAGTTAAAGGTCTGTTAATGGTGAATGATAGGGCTAAAACCCTAGAACCTAAGAAAACCCTTGATTAATGAGTGGGTTGTTGATGTTGTTATTACGTAATAATCTTGGAGTATATGTTATTGCTTTCTAGGATGAGAACTTGTCTATTAATGGTGGAACTTGTTGATTGAGACCTAGGGTTCCATAAAGATGATAACTTTGGTATAAAAACTGCTTGTAAAAGGGTTCGAATGATTAGAAAACCCATGAATGGATAGAATATGATTATTGGGGTTGATATTATGATGAATTCACTCTTAGTGATAGTCCACCCATTTTAAAAGGGTATAAGTAGTTGGGTTCTTTTCCCCAAATTGTTGTATTGTTGGAGTAGATGATTGAATACTCATGTAGCTTTATATTTCTAGACTTTGAACGTTCGGAAGCCTTGCAAAAGGGGAAATCTATTGCGAAGTGATTGCATTGTTCTAGTTCTGCTATGAGGTAGGTTACGGTCTACTTGAGTTAGACTTTGATTAGTTGATTGTATGTATTATGAAATTGATAGAAGAAGCATGATTAGGGCTTCAGACATAAAATGTGGTTGGTAATTCCTACACTTTGATATTGATTGATTAATTAAGTTATGAACTGATATAAAATGATAAAGAAGGAGTTGATAAATACTCTTCTTGTTGACTTGGAGGACTCCCTTATTCATGTGATTGATTGTTAAGTCTTGATATTACTTGTGACATGGTGACTTGTGTTCCCTGATCAATATTTATTGATTGTTCCCATTCCTTGTTTGTTTGTGGAACAGAAATACATTGTGATGAGAAAGATATATAAATATGAAAAGGAACATTTGACAGGGGGTGAGGGTGTGGCCTAAGTTAAAGGCTCGTGATCCGAGGTAAGATTCTGGAGCGAGGATACATGGACACTTGTGTCCCCTGCAGGTCATGGCTAATAGGTCAAACACTACCATTTAGCATGTGTGTACGGATATGCGACAGAGTTGAGATAATTTGTGATTTACGATTGTGTTTGGTGATTACGTGGGTTGAGTTACTCTTATTGATTTCTATTTGTGTGGATTTACCTTATCCCTGTGTTGGCTGATATTTCGGTGTTGGATGATTTCTGTTGATAGTTCTTGGGATTATGTGTTGTTCTGCCTATCTGTCTATTTTGTTGATTTTGTAATTGTATGCATGATACTAATCTTAGTGGGCCTATGATATCTACCGATACATAGTGTTTGTACTGATACTACCTTGCTACATTCCTTTGAGTGCAGATTGTGATCTCTCTTTTACGAGACCTCATATTTAGCTGAGGCCAGATTCCGATAGATTTGAGGGTGAGCTATTCTTCATGCCAAGCCACCTGAAGATCTTTCCTATTTTAGATGTCTATTTCATGTCAGGCATTTATATTATTATTAGACAGTGTTTCTCTCTTAGACAGTCGTGTTAGAGTCCTTGTACGATGACTTTCGAATTTTGGGTTTGTAATAGTTAGACTTCCGCAGATTTTATTTATTTATGGCATGACTAGACTTTTGGAGATATCTATATTTGTTATATCCTTGAATGCTTAAAAATTGGCTAAGTAATTTGATAATGCTTTGAATGGTTGGTTAAGTAGCTGGTTCGCCCACTAGGGGATTGGGTGGGTGCCACTCACGACTGTTTGGGTCGTGACATGATCACGGAGGAACAGAACTTGGGAATAGGAGATTTTCCTACTAAAGAGGAAGTGAAGAAAGTTGTTTTTAGTTGAAATGGTGAGAGTGCAGGTGGACTAGATGGTTTCACGGGGTGTTTCTTTCAAACTTGCTAGGAAATATTATGTGATGACTTAACAAAAGTGGTGCAAGCATTTCTCTGTGGAGCTGAATTTCAAAGATTTATTACTCATACTAATTTGGTGTTATTTCCCAAGAAGGAAGTAATCAATACTTTCTCAAATATGAGGCCAATTAGTTTGAGTAATTTCATCAACAAAGTGTTTTCAAGACTGATTCATGAAAGGATGGTAGAAGCTTTGTCTGATATTATATCTTTAAATCAGGTTGGTTTTGTGAAGGGAAGAAGTATAGTTGAGAATGTATTACTTACTCAGGAGATTATTTTTGAAATCAGATAGAGAACAAAGAATGCTAATGCAGTTGTTGCGACCCAATTTACGAATCGTACGGGCACCTACTCCATTGTTACACCTCGGAAATTTCCCCGTGAACGCACAACGAATAGCCTAACGAAGAATACGAGTATACGATGTTTTAATGAGAAGGGAACGACGTTTGACGGCCTTAAGTAAGATTTCAAAGGCAATGGGAACAAGGGATAAGGTTATGCTCCACAATGACTAATTATAGGTTTTGAAGACTTGAAAGTCGCAGATTTGCATTTTCGCCCAGTCGACCGTAGAGTGAAATACGGACCGTAAAGTGGTATACGGCTCGTAAATCACCATGTCGTATTCCAACTCACAAAACTTCAACTTTCTGCCAAATGTTCAAATGGTTAAATTCGACTTGGAATACGGACCGTAAATTGAAATACGGCCAGTAAACTGCGATCGTAAATCGCCATGATCCTCAGCTTACCTTTCTGGTTTTGATATGCTTAAATACTGTCACGACCCAACCCCGTAGGCCGTGACTGGCGCCCTACTTGGGCACCCTGACATACCTATCCATATCTGATCACATCCAAATAGCATATACGGCCATAAACATTATATGCCGTCTCAAACTATGTCAAACTGTATCGGACACATTTCAGCGCAAACATATACATATACTTATATCGAAAAGCCGGCAAGGCTATCAAATGTATCAAAAGCCGACAAGGCTATCAAAAGTATCAAAAGCCGACAAGGCTAACAGATGTATCAAAAGCCGACAAGGCTAACAGATGGCGCAACGGCCCAAAACATATACAAAGTGCACGCCGACAAGGCTGCCATAACGAACAGGGTCATACAAACACATTTGTACAGAAGTAGGCACACACACCCACAAATACGTCTACAGACCTCTAAACAGACCAAACGGATCATATGGCGGAACAGGGCCTCGCCGTACCCCTGAACAAATAGATACATATGCATCAAACAAGTATATATACCAAAATGTAGGCTCCGGAATAAGAGGAGCACTCCAAACAGCAGAAGAGGGTGTCCTAAACTGGTGGATCACCAAACTGTGCATCTGTACCTGCGGGCATGAAACGCAGCCCCCCGAAGAAAGGGGGGTCAGTACGAAATATGTACTGAGTATGCAAAGCAGAAAATACAGAAACAAATCTGAGACATAAATGAAATAGTAGTACAGAACATAAATATAAATCCAACATATCACAATTTGTTTACTTTCAAAAATATGTAAGTCATGCGTAGGGTACAGAAGAATATGGTCGCCCGCCCGTCGATGGCGCCATAACACAGCATAACACCAGAATGTTTCAAATCTCCGTATCCCCGTCACATATCACATCACAACATAACGTCATACACAGCATAACACCAAATATATGTGGAACCCGACCCTCTTTTGCGAGTAGCTCGGTGAACCATAAACACAGCATAACTCCGGAGTATATCAAAGCGCGCACGATAACAGAACTGGCCCGGGAACCGGCGAAAGATGTAACAGAACGCACGAGCAGAGTCATGAGTAACCATAGGCATAAAATCATTATCATAGACTCAAATATAAGTAAGTGACCATACTTGAAATTCGAAATGATAATCATACCAAATTCTTTCAAAAGTCGTCAGAATTACATAAAGGAAAGTCGCGGGACCCACGGACGGGTATTGACCCGAGTCGGGCCCGCCTATGGAAATCATACTCATTATACATCATGCAAACTTCTATAAAAGTATTGGAACAATCCGAGCCTTCATGTGAAAGGTATGGCATTCAGAAATTTCGAAGTTCTTTAAAGTGAAACCTTTTTGCGCAAGGTTCGGAAAGCGAATATTTCAAATACATAAAGGTTCATATTTCATCAAAACATACATAAGAGTGCCAAGGAACATATACGGATCATAACATGCTCGGATTTCGGATTTAGAATTCCCTTAAGGCTCTAATCTAGCCTATGTAAAACTAAGACATGCCAAAAAGAAAGAAGGTTGCTTTACATACCTGTTAGCGGCTATTCGTAACCCGTTCGTCTCGTCGCTCTTTTAGCCTATTTATATAAAAGTAACGTTATCGTTAGTAACTATATTTTCTAGTCCACAATTCTATAACCCATTTCTTATTGAACCTATATTTTAGTTTATATATCATCGTTTAGGGTTTTCTATTATCTAAAAATCTAGAGAAAATCCGGCAGCACTTCCCCTATACATTCGCCTATCCCAAATTTCCAATTTGCTCTCCTGTTGACACAGACATACCAACAACAACATATGCATACAATCATATCTTCAATTCCTTCAATTCAACGAAAACAACAACATATTCATATCAACAAAATTTCAACTTTAACTTTCTAATCCTTTCGCCATATAATCCATGATAACAACAACCATACCACTAATTAAACTTAATTTACCATAGCTAGTTTAAATTGGCCCCATACGGCTCAAACTCCACTTCCATATCAACATACACAACTCTTGCAATCTCTTTCACATCCACTAATTCATACAAAGACTAATCATCTTCTAAAATATGTAGGAAAATATTAAACCTTACCTTAATAAATTTGGCAAAAAAATATACCGAGGAGAGAATAGTTCTTACCTAATATGGCAAAAAAATAATCTTCTTCCACCTTACTTTGCTTTGAAGAAATTTCTGATTTGCTATTACCCGGAGAAAACCGACGCGGGGGTAACCTTTATGTCGTTCTTCGCATTTTTGCTTCAGCGTAAATTTTTTTTTCCTCAAACGTTACTGCCAATTTCCTTGTATGGAATTTCTCCAATTAGGATGATTACCAATACGTGTATGGCCTTCCCACAATTAAAAAGTTGATGTAAAGTCTTCATCTAATAAATGCCTTAGAAAGAATATATATAGCCTCCATAAAGGGCTGCTATATAAATTATGGTATACTAAAATTATGGGGGATATTGCAAAACGTGTGTTATAGGGGATATTGCAAAACGTGAGTTGCTGCTCATGTTTCATCAAATGGATTGTCAAAGAAGTGACCAACAAATATATATTTGTTCCTTGCCATTTTACACATGGCATTCACTTGGCCCATCTCTTTTGATACTTATCAGATTAGCCACCACATCATTTATGTATAACATATTTAAATAGCCTTCTTCCAAGTGTCCAGGACATGTGTCCATGTAATAATTATCCAAAAATCTTAATTTCTTATCATTTTCCACAATTCCCAATCTAACCAATTAAACACAGAATTAATTTCTTGATCTCAATTCATTTAAAAAGTAATCATTTTTAATACACTCCATATTCATTGTCATGATCATGTGACATAGCAGTAGTCCACAGTCCCTTTTTGTACACACAAAATATTATTTTCAATCACTGTCATTCACTTTCGAGTCTTAAATAATTTCGGGACTTCATTCCTTTTACACATTGATTTCTTGATTCCCATACTTGAATATGACTAAATCCTCCGTGCTTGGATAAATTTACTTACGTTGGACGGTCCAATTTTCCTAATACAAAAATGCGGGATGTTATGGAGTCAGATGGAAACTCATCAGAAAAAAATTATTGCTGGCCAAATTTCTTAATTATAAAGAATGAATAGGTAATGATAATGTCTAATACATGTCCAAAATCCATGTGGTAACGTGGATAATATGCCACCCCTCCAATTATTTTAATATAAAAAGTAAAATCATAAGATATAATCTCATACACTAATATTTTAATATTTCTTTGAAATACATAAGCTTCCAAAACTTTTGTTATTGAAATATCATATCAACTTAAGACATACAGGTATTTCACAAAAACTAATACATCTAGAAATCATGTTCGTCAAATTATAATCTTTCCTCAACCTAACATCAAGAGTACAAATTATTGTACTATCAATTCTCATAATGGAAAAAGATAGCTTTTCATAAGAGAAAATAATTTATGTACCCATAACAAATAAAATCTCATTTTCTAAATGTCCTCATACCGCACACATAATTAAAAATGTATCCCAGAAGTAGTAACAGTAATAACTATAGAAAATCATGCTTATCAAATATCTACTAAAAGGGGTTTACTTAAAAGAAAATACCATATCAAGACCATATATAACAGTTTCAAAATTCATCAAACTTATTCCGTTACTAATGTCATTGAACTCGTATGCTTTCCAACTTGTGAAAACGCGGGATGTAACAAATACGACCACGATATACGGCCCGTAAACTTGAATACGGACCGTAAACTGGGTTTACGACCACTGTGCACTTCAGTCACTGTTCATTCCGGATTAGATTTTAAGTCATTAAAAGGAGACCTAACCTCATTCCATTCATTTCAACTCCACGATATTTCTCTCAAGAAGCCTCTAGAATACTCTCTACTTTTCATCACAAGAAAACCAAAGTAAATTAGTGATCAACTACCTGAAACCCACGAAATCAAGTGTAAGAATCACACTAAAGTTCATCTTTCTCAAGAAAACCCAAAAGAAGTAAAGTAGGGTTTTGGTGCTAAAGGAGTAATTCCATTCAAGGCTTGTTCAACCATCATCTAAAGTAAGTTTCATGACTAAAATATGTTGTTTAAGGTATTGGAAGGTTAAGATACTTGAATTGTAAAAAGACATAGGAAATGGGTCATTTGTGAGTGAATAGTGTCATGGTTGGAGTGTTGTGATTATGAATACGTTATAAATGACATTTAGGCCATGAAATAAGTATTAGATATGACGAGACGCGATAGTAAGCTCTAACCATAAATGTGGAGAAATTGAAGAGAAATGGTGGATTGTGGTCAACGTATATAAATGATGATTGTTGATTGCGATATTGTGAATGTTGTTGTGAGCGTGTGGGAGTTGATATAGAATATGGGAAAAGTAGTATAACCAAAGGAAGTGCCGCCCAATTTTCCCTAGAAATAGTAGCGCGTTCTTATAGTCGATTAACTAACGTAAATGTTAATTCTCTTTTGAAGGTAGAAACGTGATATCGAATGAGAACAAGCGAACGATAGCTTAGTTAAACGTCAAAGGTATGTGAGGCTAGTCCCTTCTTTCTAATGGCATGAATGTCATAGCATAATTTTTCTTCCTCTTCATGAGTTCCTATATTCCGGAAAGCTAAAAGCCTATATCTATGAATGGTAATATAAGATAAGAGATATGATATGATGATCCTAAAATGGCATGATATTATTTTGTCACGACCCAACCCCGTAGGCCGTGACTAGTACCCGATCTGGGCACCCAAACACACATATCCAATGCTATCTCAACTGTTATCAAACGCATTCAAGTATAAAGCAGAAGCCGTCAAGGCTGTATTTCAAATTTAGATAATTTCCAGAAAAATTTTGGCAGAGTTTCCTTTGTTTTACAGACCATCCAAAATAACCCTGCGCACAGAAAATACCAACAAAGGCCACACCGGCCAACAAAGCAACATATAAACATATGCGGACCGGCCGCCGCGGCGAATGGGATCGCCCCAAACATAACATATACACACATCCGTACAGAAAGACCTTAACCCACAAACATATCTACAGGCCTCTAACAGACATACAGAGTCATATGACGGGACAGGGCCCCGCCGTACCCGGAGCTGCCATACATACAGAATATACAGAAGACAGAAGATATATACCAAAAGTACACGCTCCGGATCAAAGGAGCTCTCCAAAATGGCAGAATCTGAGCCCTAGACTGGCGGCGTGTCTCCAAGTGCGTCTGTACCTGCGGGCATGTAGCGCAGCCCCCGAAGAACCGGGGGTCAGTACGAAAAATGTACCGAGTATGTAAAGCGGAAACATAACAAACATAATCATAGTCTGAATCAGAAGCACGGAAGTATAGCAAACGGAATCGTAATCTAACGAACAGACAGAGATATACTGGACAAAGTCGTAGTTCAGACAGACAGACAGAAGGATACCGGACAGAATCATAGTCCAGACGGACGGATAAAATCATAATCCATACGGACAGACAGAATCAGAATCCAATCAGACAGACAGGATCATGATAGGGCACAAGAACGTGGTCGCCACTCCTGCCTTTGGCGCCACAATATATCACATTTCAGAAGATTTCATATCTTCGAACATCTCCGTCACATAACACATCGTATCATAACCACGGTAACCCCGGGGACAGATCGCACGCCGGGAAACCGGACACATCATACTTCGTAACATATACACGGTAACCGGGAACGACATATACCACAGTACCCCGGAACTGGACACATCATACTTCGGGATTCATACATGGGACCCGGCCCCTGACAAGGGACTCGGTGGCCCATCCGCACGATATAAACCGGTCCGGGATCCGGTGAAAGGAATCATAGCACATGCACGAACTGATTAATGAGAAACCATATACATACGGATCATTATACCGACTCAATCAAACTGAAGTAGGACAAATGGCAAGTCAAATCAGAGTATTCGGATAGCGTTCATAATATGCGCCTATATCCTGCTTGGGAAGGCACGACGGATTATTACCAGAATCAGATTTTCAGATGTCAAAGCCATTTTGTAAAATTTATATAAAAAAACTAGTCATATCGTGATCAGAATAATAGTTCCGATGTTGTTTGTGAAAAACGGACAGAAATAAGACAATTTAGGTCATACAATAGGTATCGGGGCTCCGTGGGCCCACCTCGGACCAACTCGAGGCGACATGCGTAAATTACTGATAATAGACCTTATGAGGTCATCCATAATCATGTGGAAGTATTCCGACTCCGTTTAGGAAGGTTTCATGCAAAAGCTCACTTTAGGGACAAGTTATAAGAAAAGTGATTCAATCTTACTGAAGGAATTGGAGCGGATTTCCATCTCGAATTCCGAGGACCGGAGTCGTATTTAAGGCTCGCGACCGAGCCTATCATGTTCAGAACATGCCTAAGAACGAAGGGGTAGGCTTTACATACCTCAATTGCGCCTTATGCTCGCTTAGCTTCACTTCCAATTTCGTCCAGAATCTACAAATGGTCATGTTTACCATTTGTTAGTTTCAACTTTTCAATAGTCCAAACTTAACACATACTTGCCTACCGAAATTTCGGCAGCATTTCCTCTGTATATATGACATCCCCAAAAGTTAAACACAGCCAAACAATCAACACAACCCAACAACAATATTCATAATAACGACAAGTAGCTCAAAATACATAATAAGGCACAATTTGCCAACTTTCCGTCATAACTTAACATTTTCCGTTCCGACCTTACACTTCCAAACCAATCTTAATCTTTCCATATTCATCATTAGTCATGATCATTACAACGCAAATAGGAAGCATTTCATATCCTTTCTACAATATATTCACAAGGTATACACGATATACAAACTTTTCATCAAAACCATAATTCATCTAAAATTCCCAATCTTCAACATAATCGTTCATAATGCATTCTTAACTTCCAATTTCATTGATGAATATCATGATTTGCACCTTACCACTTTTATTTCCATATATACATAAACTACAATAAAGTTGCATATTTCCTACAACAACTTAACAACAAACTTTCCATAACAACAAGAACCATTTTTCTTCCATTCAATTCACAACAACAAAATCATCATACTAAGGAAATTTAATTTATCCTCCACCATCAACACAACACCACACGGCTACACTCCATATTTCCAATTTCCGTCGAATTCATTCAACTTTCATTTCCAATACAATTTCTACCATAACCATAACTAGATTACAATACAAAATTCAACACATCTCAACCACGCAATTATGCACACACACGGCCATACACACACATTCACAATACACAAAATTTTCATGTTTTTCATTCATTCCCACACACTACAACATATATACATATATTCCATGGTTTAAAAATGGTAAAATTCTTACCTTTTCTCAACTCTTCCACTTGCCACAAATGGTAGTTTCTTGCCAAAATAATTATATCACCTTGAAGAGAATCTTGAGCTTAATAGAAATTCCAAAAGAGATGGATTTTTGAACCAAGAATCAAGCTCCAAGAATTTTTTTTTTCTTTTTCTCTTTCTCTTTCTCTTTGGCCGTGAGCCTTTTTCTTTTTTTCCTCTCAATTTTTCTTTTGATTTCATGAAGGTTCTAAGGATATGGATGACTTTATATTGTCACATGGAAATTAATTAATTTCCATGGACTTGGGCCATG
Source organism: Lycium barbarum (assembly GCF_019175385.1). Taxonomy (NCBI): domain Eukaryota; kingdom Viridiplantae; phylum Streptophyta; class Magnoliopsida; order Solanales; family Solanaceae; genus Lycium; species Lycium barbarum. The sequence continues at coordinate 61,401,618 of NC_083344.1, read as the reverse complement.
TATGGCCGGTTGGGCCTCCCATTTTGGGCCTCACTTTCTTATTATTTTGTGAGCCCAAATTGATGGCTTAATCTTGTAATTCATTAAGCAAGTTTCCAAAATTCCAATTTTGCCCCTTGGCCTCCTTTCGTAATTCCACACCGATGTTTTCATAGCTGACACATTCATGCCAAGCAAGGTCCAAATATGGTCTTATTCATTACAAGTCAAGTTATCTCAATTTTTTTCGAATATGCAAAAATGTCGGATGTAACATATTTATTGCTCACACTCACCTTATATGTTAATTCCTTCAAGGTGAGGCAGAATGTCAATAATTGCTCCATAATGAAATCGGGGGATCACGACCTTACGTCACCCCGATAAAGTAAAGTTGTTCATAAGCCTTATGCATGTATTATGATAAGTATGTTACGATAAGCATATTATGATGAGCATGTATGATGATGATATAACACCGCGCCTAGTTGGCCGGGCAGTCACCGCTAAGGCAGGCAGCTATACGATACACGATGGCCAAATGGCATGGGCAGACACCACTAGTGGGTGGCAGGAGATAATACCCCGGACGCGGGAGGCCTGGACGCAAGCTAATGTTATGATTATCACACCGATCCGATATGGACGGGTAGCTTATACATTATTACACCGTACCTATATGGGCGGGCAGCTTATATGTTTATGCACACATGACCTGATGATGACTATGAGTAAGCCAGCATGCATTATTTCTTTTACACTTGACAGTCAGATACAGTTATTCCATATTGATGTTTCTTGTATATCGTTGCCTTATTTCCTTGTTTATGCCTCTCATACTCAGTACAATATTCATACTGACGTCCGTTTGCTTTGGACGCTGTGATCATGCCCACAGGTAGACAGGGAGGAGAGCTCGACCAAGACCAGCATTAGCTGTCAGCTGATTGAAAGCACTCCTTTGTTCGGAGGTGCTTATGACGATTCTTTTGTGTATATTCATGTATATGTATTTTTGGGCATGACGGGGTCTTGTCCCATCCTTATATTTAGTACTTCAGTAGAGGCTCGTAGATGCGCAGTGTGGGTTAGATGGTCTCACGAGATGCTATTATATGTATATATTATTTTGATGGCCGAGAGGCAAATGTATATAAAAAGTATTTATGTTTCCATATAAAATATGATTTTCCTACAATTTGAGTATAAAGCTGATAAAAGACCATTAAATGAGCAAGATGAGTAGTAGCACGAGTGGTGCTCGGTGGCTAGCCCCGGGTACCCGTCACGGCCCCTAGCTGGGTCGTGACATCCATCCCACCTGATAGGCGACCCTTCCCTTTATTTAACCATTTTTAATTGTCATATGCAGAAATTAAGCAGTGAACACGATCTCAATATCGTAGATAAATGCGAAAATACAAGTGACGCCCCAAGGATCTGGTCTATATCAGTACAAGAGCTACTACTCAATACATAAGTATAAATCAATAAATACAAATGTTTGAATGTTTCCATACAAGACTCATAACATGATGAGAAATACTATCCGGAAAGTAAAAGACAGATACAAAGAGGAAGGGAAACTCGGGCTGCAGATCTGGCAGTGGCTCACCCAAGTCTCCAACGGAACTGCCTCGGGGATCACTCACAAGGGCCTGCCATGGATCCTGTCTCAAACTCTACACCCCGAAAAAGAGTGTAGCGAGGTAGCATCAGTACAACAACACATATTGAGTAAGCATCATAGGCTGACTAAGATTAGTCCACACATATAAGCTTAAAATCAACAAGATAAGCAGATAGGCACATAATACCCAAACCAAGGTAATAGAATATCACATAACCGAGTCACAACCTAAGATGAAGCTTCTAAACCACAAGTACGTCAAGTCTCAATAAATCTCCAATCAACACAATACCATCACAACAAATCAGTAGATGATAAAATATGCAATGAAATGCTCAGTGCCACAACCTGTACATACATGCTAAAGGCCTCGTACACTCAATAGTCATGACCCGCGGGGGTGTCCATATTCCACTCGTTCCAGATCTGTGCCCAAGGGTAACGAGTCTCCGGATCTTTGCCCACGGAGGTTCTTTATCATATCTCATCAAAAGTATCTCAAAACCTTTCATAATCAGCATAAGTTTTTCATCAACCGTGAACTATGAATGAGTGAATGAATGCAAATATGGTAGATCAATGAAATCAAATGTCAATGAAAGTACAAAGTCACAATTCCATAAGCCATAACAAGACTTAGATAAATCAGCTCAACCATGGAGTGAATCAATCAAAACCTCTCAAATCAACATAAAGAGTCTATATCAACCTATCCTTGCTTATGGTGAGATTGTGGTGTCAAACTTCTAATTAATTCCTAATTTTTAACAAGATTCTTCCTAAATTATCTTTTTTGGAACTGAGAAAGACTTGGATGTGATTCGTCATATCAATATGAAATAAATTTGTAATAACAAAATCTGTTGTCGTTTTCATTTGTGAAGGGGAGCAGTTCGTAGAGCTTATAGAGCTTATTTTCTCATGTAATTTGGTGTACCTTTTAATAATACATTTACCTTATAAAAAAAAAGTTCGTAGAGCTTATAGATGTGTCTTTAATTGTGCTGATTAGTGCACATACTTTCGTTATTAATTTTTTTAATTGATGCGAGCCCTTGCTAGTAAACACTCTGATTGTCCTGTTTGTTTCACTATTAAATTGGGAAAATTGAGAATCTAGAGCATGATTGGATGTATGATAGGTTTGAGGGAGTTTTTAAGTGCAGAACGTTTATATTCCCCCCCCCCCCTCCCCCCCCCCCCCCCCTAACTCTCTGTAAATTTTATGAACTTCCTCTTGCAGGTTGCTTTGTTGAAAGATGATCATGGCCTGGACCAGTGGGAGCTCGTCTGAAGATGAAGGAGTGCAATTCTCAAATCTCGAGCATTCTCAACGAGCAGCAGCAACTTCAGAATAAGATTAGTGAGACCGATCTTGAGAAGGGAATGGAAAATGAGGTTGTTCTTCTTCTTGATGTCTTATAAAGTTTCTGATGTTTGTTCATTTTCCAGTTTCCTTTATATTTTTTTTTAATTTTAAAAAGCATACCACAGAATAAGCTAAGATAGACAAGATGGCTCCTAAGACATTTCTTCACATCCATCTGTCCGTAGTTTGAGATATTTTTTATGTGTATGTGTTAATGAATTTCATGACCCATCAGGCCTCTTCTACGTTTAATGACTTAGTAGGATTAGATCATTGTACAATTGCAGAAAATCTCATGAATGGCTATAACTACATCTTTATGCTTCAAATATTCGTTGCATTTGCTAATGCGTTTACTGGAGATTTTGTAGCTTCCATCCACATTGGACTTCATTAGTTAACGGTTCCTAATTTTCATGTAACCTCTTCACATTGATTTATTTCCTGACGTATTATTGTTAGTTGCTTCATGCTTATGTGTTTAAGTGCAACTCTCTATTAGCTCGTTACCATATTCTAGGAATTTTGCCGTCATTTGCTTTCAGTGTTTGATTTAAATTCGATGGTAGAATTATCAGCAAATATGGTATCAATTCCTATTGGATTTTGATGTTTAACTAGGTTTTAAATAATTAGTAGTATGATTACTTCATAACCATTGCCTATAATTCCTAATCTACAGTGGGCTATCTTATCCATAAGCTTTTTTTTTTTTCAAAAAAAAAAAAATCTCATCCATAAGTTTTTTTTTTTTTTTAAATCTTATCCATAAGTTTTTTTTTTTTTTTTAAATCTCATCCATAAGATATCTAGTGTTTTATAAATTTTTAATTATGTACGCAAAGGGTATCCATAGATGTTTAAGTAAAAAACAAAACTAACTGATGTTTTCTTTAGATGATTATGACCCAATTGTAAACTCAAGAATGATGTCTTTTACCTTAATGTGTACCTGATTGATCCATCCTCAAGTTTGCATATTGTAGACACTTTGCGCTTGATAGAAACCATGTTCAGAAGCTATAACTTGTTCAATCTAGCATTGTAATCATTCTGAGATGTATTACTGACATGGCTTAGACTATGTAACTAGTCCAATTTTAGGAACTTAAGTTTATGGAACATGATATCTCTCCAAAGAACCACTCTTCTGGTTGAAAAGTAGTATCTCCACTCCTTAAATAGAGATACTTGCAGACATATTTGGCTTGTAAAATGTGTAACTTTCCTGTCCCAATAACCTAAGTGTTAATTAACCTGGTAAAAACCAATAACAAATGTAGCATTATTTTGGTTTGATTAGGTTGTGCATTGTTCTTATAGAAGTTGTTACCTACAGTAACTTAGGAACATTGAGAATCTAGAGCACAATTGTATGTACGAGTATGATAGGTTAGATGTCTCTTAATTTATGTTGTTATTGAGATGTGTAGAATCCATCAATAAGTAATTCTTCTAAAATGCATTTCAATTGGCGTGGTTGGCATCTTTTAACTCTACTTTGGTACAATGTAGACTAACATATTTCATCAATTTCTATGTCTTTGCGAACCAATGAGTTGCCAATAAATTTATTTTCACTGTTGGAAATATACAAAATCCACAGAACTTAGGTACTTTCAATTTTCTCTTTTCTTGTCATTAGATGGATGTATCATTCCAAATTATAGATCTCTCTTTGTTTGCTGTGAAGCTAATCTATTACTTTGTGTTAGGTGCTAGCAAACCATGCAAGGATGTGTAGGCGAGTCCCTTGATGACTCTGATCCAGGAATGTGAAGGGCAAAAATGTAACTTAGGCTTGCTGAATCTGACAAATACTTCGCTACCTAGAAAAGGATTTTCTCCTACATTCTACCAAGTGTTTGCTTCTCAGGGAGTATATTAGTTGTGGGCAAATTGCAATTTGGTTTTCCACATTCAAATTTTAATTTTCTAGTTTAATAGGAATTGATTAGTACTTAATAATGTTTTAGCTGAACCTTGTAACTCTCTAGCCTTGCATTAGTTAGGCTTTTTTTATTTCAACTTTATTGGTTGTGTAGATGTATTCAATTTGACTATATAATTGTGATATGCATTTTCATTGTAAAATATTACTAGTTTATATGAATTTCAATTACTTTTAACTGTAATAATTATTAGTATGCTATATGCTTGAATAGGGTATATTTAAAATGTTAGATTAAAGAATACGATTGTTGCGATGGATTAGCGATAAAAGAAACTGTCACTAAAATCAGGCTATATTGGCACTCAAATTATTTTGAGACGGAAAATTTCGTCGCTAATAAAGACAAACGACAAAATTTATTCTGAATTTAGCGACAAAATAGATTAAAATAGCGACAGATTATTCTGTATCCGTCGCTAATTCGTTGTTAAATCTTGCTACGGATTTGATTTTTCCATCGCTGAAGGGTTAGCTACGAGCAATATAGTAACACCCGTGAATCCATCGCTAATCCGTTGCTAAATTGATTTAGCTACGGAAATATGCTGTTTAGCGACAAAAATCGTCCGTCGCTAAATGCTGTTTTTTTTTTTTTTTTTTTTTTTTTTTGTAGTGTTTGTGCCAAGTCAAAAGAGGACAATCTTTTTAGGACGGACGGAATATGATTTATTAATAGTGAATAGGTGACATTATAACGTGCAACGAAACTATGCATTACAAAGCAACAGTTTGTTGACGAAGCTAATCATTTATTTACAAATTATTTCTTTATTTTGCTTTATCGCACTCATAATTAAATAAGTTAGTTTATTATTTTTACAAAACATTTAGAGAACAAAGAACAAATACGAAGGTAGATTCTAAACTCATATTGATAAACAACACAAAACTATATTCACTGATTTTATTACTTATCCTAAAGTCATTACTTTCAATAGCAAGCTCATCATATCAGAACTCCACAAATTATTCGTGATAATGTTAAACTCTTATATGAAGGGCCACAAACAATGGCAGCTGAATCTAAAATTTTAGCTTAAAATAGAAGAATAGAATCTACAAATAAACTTGTAAATATCTATGTTAGTGATATCTATCTCAGAAGACTGAATCATACAATGTCTATGTGCAATAGTAGTGCAATATGTTGCCTGACAGTATTCGTTTGTTAAGGATAAAAAGTGTACCTTCCGTCTCATTTTATGTGAAGGCATTATTGTTTGAGTAATCAAATTGTTTTTCATTTACTATAATTTTCTAATTTATTTTAAATATTTTGAATTATTAACTATGTCGACTTGTAGTAAGTTTGAATCATTAAAATAATATTTCCCTATTAAAAAACTACACAAAAAGCACATAAATTATTAGCTAATTTATTACTTGGATAGCCGCACTCCTACATGAATCATCATATATTTTAAGATTATTTTTTTGTGAACAAAAGCTTATAAATAAAATAAATACAACCAACACATATTTGTTTACCACTCAAAAAATTAGTGACAAAACATCATGCAACGCAAACGAGGAAGTGGGGGTAGGCCTGTGCATAAATCGGTTCAACATGAATTTCCGAACAAATTTGAAACAATTTGGATAACACAATTCGAATTTGGTGTACGAATTCAATTATAAACTATTATGGTTTCCCGATTCGGATACCATTGGTTATATTTACAAACCGAACCGAACCGAACCGACCGACAAACCGAATTGTGTATACTCTAAATCAGTAATACACTTTATTGCCCAGGCACAAATCCCAATACATCCCCTTCGATATTTTGCTCATTCCTAGTCTTAAACAGTTAAACCTGCATTTCTCGACCTAACTCTCTCACTCCCCTTCGCTAGACAGTCTCTCGCAATCTCAAGAATCCTGGAATTCCAACCGTCTCCGGCGATTTTCATGTGTTGTTGGCTGATAACTGTTGAATTTGTATGCTTGCACAAGTTGTCAAGCTCTTGTTTTGCTATTTATATTCTATTATGCTCATATCATGAAATTTATTTAAAAAATACGTTCTTACGGAACTGTTATCTAGTATTGAACTAAATCAAGGGCAACATAAAAGAGAGACAAGTAGGCAACAACACATGTCATTTTCTTTCAAAAAAAAAAAAAGGCAAACTCTAGCAAATTGACAAAAATGACCCTATGAGGACTACAAAAGCTCCTTATTCTTCTTGCTTATATATAGTAGTAATGAACTAAATCAAGGGCAACATAAAAGAGGGACAAGAAGTCAACAACATACATCATTTTCTTAAAAAAAAAAAAAAAAAACTCTAGCAAATTGACAAAAATGAACTTGTAAGGACTACAAAAGCTCCTTATTCTTGCTTATATATAGTAGTAAAGTAATATGAAGTTATGAAATACCTTCTTAGGTTGCTTTCTTGTGTTTGTTTTGTAGTAGGTGATATATTCTGATTCTTTTTTCCTTTCCAAATGGAACTAACTTTAGTATTGAAAGATGTGCGTACACTCTACCATCCCAAACCCCAAAAAAAAGCTAACTATAATTATTGTTTTATTCAAAGCCGAGATTCTATCGGAAACAACCTCTCTACCTCCCAAGGAGTAAGATCTACTCACACTCTACCATCCCCAGATCCACTTGCGGAATTTCACTGGGTATGTTGTTGTAATATTACCCATAAAAAACCACATTAATTACATATATATGTTACTTCCTCCGTCCCAAAAAGATTGTCCTCTTTTGACTTGGCACAAAGTTTAAGAAATAAAGGACGACTTTTGAAATGGGTGGTCCAAAACAAGCCGTAGATATTTGTGTGACTGTAAATCATCTCATAAAGTTAAATTGTTTCTAAATATAAAAAGGGGACAATCTTTTTGGGACAGAGGGAGTAGTATTATTTAATAATCATACTGTAAAATAAACACGTGTATTTCTCTTATGAAGAGTTGTGTCCTTCCAATAAAACAAATAAGTCTTTGAAAAGTTTTTCTCTAACGGCCAAATAGCTTCTTTAAAATTAGTTACTAACAAGAGAACACAACTATTTAGAAAAGACACAAGATAAATCAATATTTTTCAGTTTTTATTTAATTATTATTAAATACAAATATATATTATTAAAAGGGTTCATTGGTCTTTCAACTTTTTGGTTTAGAGTTTCCCACTTTTATTATAGAATAGATAGATATAGCTTATTTTTATTCTACACCGGTACAGGACTTATAAATGTAGTACTAGTCATATTTTTCAGGGAAACAATAGGAAGCTCGCTTGCTTTTCCGGTACAGGACTTATAAATGTAGTACTAGTCATATTTTTCAGGGAAACAATAGGAAGCTCGCTTGCTTTTCCGGTGGTCAAGGAAGTGCCGGGCCCAGGAAATGAACAAAATTATTTAGTGACTTCTTGAATACCCATACCAGAAAAGAAATAGCTTGCAGCTGACACATATGTTGATGTTTGTGCATCAAAGCATTTCCTACAACCAGCATAACATGGGTTGCTAAAACAAAGACATGAATGGTAATATGCATAGGCAACAATGGTATACTATTTTATAAGAGGATTTTCATTTATACTCAGATCTAGGAACAAATATAGTGCAAGGAAGTACCTTTTCCTACATGAATCATCATATATTTTAAGATTATTTTTTTGTGAACAAAAGCTTATAAATAAAATAAATACAACCAACACATATTTGTTTACCACTCAAAAAATTAGTGACAAAACATCATGCAACGCAAACGAGGAAGTGGGGGTAGGCCTGTGCATAAATCGGTTCAACATGAATTTCCGAACAAATTTGAAACAATTTGGATAACACAATTCGAATTTGGTGTACGAATTCAATTATAAACTATTATGGTTTCCCGATTCGGATACCATTGGTTATATTTACAAACCGAACCGAACCGAACCGACCGACAAACCGAATTGTGTATACTCTAAATCAGTAATACACTTTATTGCCCAGGCACAAATCCCAATACATCCCCTTCGATATTTTGCTCATTCCTAGTCTTAAACAGTTAAACCTGCATTTCTCGACCTAACTCTCTCACTCCCCTTCGCTAGACAGTCTCTCGCAATCTCAAGAATCCTGGAATTCCAACCGTCTCCGGCGATTTTCATGTGTTGTTGGCTGATAACTGTTGAATTTGTATGCTTGCACAAGTTGTCAAGCTCTTGTTTTGCTATTTATATTCTATTATGCTCATATCATGAAATTTATTTAAAAAATACGTTCTTACGGAACTGTTATCTAGTATTGAACTAAATCAAGGGCAACATAAAAGAGAGACAAGTAGGCAACAACACATGTCATTTGCTTTCAAAAAAAAAAAAGGCAAACTCTAGCAAATTGACAAAAATGACTCTATGAGGACTACAAAAGCTCCTTATTCTTCTTGCTTATATATAGTAGTAATGAACTAAATCAAGGGCAACATAAAAGAGGGACAAGAAGTCAACAACATACATCATTTTCTTAAAAAAAAAAAAAAAAAACTCTAGCAAATTGACAAAAATGAACTTGTAAGGACTACAAAAGCTCCTTATTCTTGCTTATATATAGTAGTAAAGTAATATGAAGTTATGAAATACCTTCTTAGGTTGCTTTCTTGTGTTTGTTTTGTAGTAGGTGATATATTCTGATTCTTTTTTCCTTTCCAAATGGAACTAACTTTAGTATTGAAAGATGTGCGTACACTCTACCATCCCAAACCCCAAAAAAAAGCTAACTATAATTATTGTTTTATTCAAAGCCGAGATTCTATCGGAAACAACCTCTCTACCTCCCAAGGAGTAAGATCTACTCACACTCTACCCTCCCCAGATCCACTTGCGGAATTTCACTGGGTATGTTGTTGTAATATTACCCATAAAAAACCACATTAATTACATATATATGTTACTTCCTCCGTCCCAAAAAGATTGTCCTCTTTTGACTTGGCACAAAGTTTAAGAAATAAAGGACGACTTTTGAAATGGGTGGTCCAAAACAAGCCGTAGATATTTGTGTGACTGTAAATCATCTCATAAAGTTAAATTGTTTCTAAATATAAAAAGGGGACAATCTTTTTGGGACAGAGGGAGTAGTATTATTTAATAATCATACTGTAAAATAAACACGTGTATTTCTCTTATGAAGAGTTGTGTCCTTCCAATAAAACAAATAAGTCTTTGAAAAGTTTTTCTCTAACGGCCAAATAGCTTCTTTAAAATTAGTTACTAACAAGAGAACACAACTATTTAGAAAAGACACAAGATAAATCAATATTTTTCAGTTTTTATTTAATTATTATTAAATACAAATATATATTATTAAAAGGGTTCATTGGTCTTTCAACTTTTTGGTTTAGAGTTTCCCACTTTTATTATAGAATAGATAGATATAGCTTATTTTTATTCTACACCGGTACAGGACTTATAAATGTAGTACTAGTCATATTTTTCAGGGAAACAATAGGAAGCTCGCTTGCTTTTCCGGTACAGGACTTATAAATGTAGTACTAGTCATATTTTTCAGGGAAACAATAGGAAGCTCGCTTGCTTTTCCGGTGGTCAAGGAAGTGCCGGGCCCAGGAAATGAACAAAATTATTTAGTGACTTCTTGAATACCCATACCAGAAAAGAAATAGCTTGCAGCTGACACATATGTTGATGTTTGTGCATCAAAGCATTTCCTACAACCAGCATAACATGGGTTGCTAAAACAAAGACATGAATGGTAATATGCATAGGCAACAATGGTATACTATTTTATAAGAGGATTTTCATTTATACTCAGATCTAGGAACAAATATAGTGCAAGGAAGTACCTTTTCCTACATGAATCATCATATATTTTAAGATTATTTTTTTGTGAACAAAAGCTTATAAATAAAATAAATACAACCAACACATATTTGTTTACCACTCAAAAAATTAGTGACAAAACATCATGCAACGCAAACGAGGAAGTGGGGGTAGGCCTGTGCATAAATCGGTTCAACATGAATTTCCGAACAAATTTGAAACAATTTGGATAACACAATTCGAATTTGGTGTACGAATTCAATTATAAACTATTATGGTTTCCCGATTCGGATACCATTGGTTATATTTACAAACCGAACCGAACCGAACCGACCGACAAACCGAATTGTGTATACTCTAAATCAGTAATACACTTTATTGCCCAGGCACAAATCCCAATACATCCCCTTCGATATTTTGCTCATTCCTAGTCTTAAACAGTTAAACCTGCATTTCTCGACCTAACTCTCTCACTCCCCTTCGCTAGACAGTCTCTCGCAATCTCAAGAATCCTGGAATTCCAACCGTCTCCGGCGATTTTCATGTGTTGTTGGCTGATAACTGTTGAATTTGTATGCTTGCACAAGTTGTCAAGCTCTTGTTTTGCTATTTATATTCTATTATGCTCATATCATGAAATTTATTTAAAAAATACGTTCTTACGGAACTGTTATCTAGTATTGAACTAAATCAAGGGCAACATAAAAGAGAGACAAGTAGGCAACAACACATGTCATTTTCTTTCAAAAAAAAAAAAGGCAAACTCTAGCAAATTGACAAAAATGACTCTATGAGGACTACAAAAGCTCCTTATTCTTCTTGCTTATATATAGTAGTAATGAACTAAATCAAGGGCAACATAAAAGAGGGACAAGAAGTCAACAACATACATCATTTTCTTAAAAAAAAAAAAAAAAAACTCTAGCAAATTGACAAAAATGAACTTGTAAGGACTACAAAAGCTCCTTATTCTTGCTTATATATAGTAGTAAAGTAATATGAAGTTATGAAATACCTTCTTAGGTTGCTTTCTTGTGTTTGTTTTGTAGTAGGTGATATATTCTGATTCTTTTTTCCTTTCCAAATGGAACTAACTTTAGTATTGAAAGATGTGCGTACACTCTACCATCCCAAACCCCAAAAAAAAGCTAACTATAATTATTGTTTTATTCAAAGCCGAGATTCTATCGGAAACAACCTCTCTACCTCCCAAGGAGTAAGATCTACTCACACTCTACCCTCCCCAGATCCACTTGCGGAATTTCACTGGGTATGTTGTAATATTACCCATAAAAAACCACATTAATTACATATATATGTTACTTCCTCCGTCCCAAAAAGATTGTCCTCTTTTGACTTGGCACAAAGTTTAAGAAATAAAGGACGACTTTTGAAATGAGTGGTCCAAAACAAGCCGTAGATATTTGTGTGACTGTAAATCATCTCATAAAGTTAAATTGTTTCTAAATATAAAAAGGGGACAATCTTTTTGGGACAGAGGGAATAGTATTATTTAATAATCATACTGTAAAATAAACACGTGTATTTCTCTTATGAAGAGTTGTGTCCTTCCAATAAAACAAATAAGTCTTTGAAAAGTTTTTCTCTAACGGCCAAATAGCTTCTTTAAAATTAGTTACTAACAAGAGAACACAACTATTTAGAAAAGACACAAGATAAATCAATATTTTTCAGTTTTTATTTAATTATTATTAAATACAAATATATATTATTAAAAGGGTTCATTGGTCTTTCAACTTTTTGGTTTAGAGTTTCCCACTTTTATTATAGAATAGATAGATATAGCTTATTTTTATTCTACACCGGTACAGGACTTATAAATGTAGTACTAGTCATATTTTTCAGGGAAACAATAGGAAGCTCGCTTGCTTTTCCGGTACAGGACTTATAAATGTAGTACTAGTCATATTTTTCAGGGAAACAATAGGAAGCTCGCTTGCTTTTCCGGTGGTCAAGGAAGTGCCGGGCCCAGGAAATGAACAAAATTATTTAGTGACTTCTTGAATACCCATACCAGAAAAGAAATAGCTTGCAGCTGACACATATGTTGATGTTTGTGCATCAAAGCATTTCCTACAACCAGCATAACATGGGTTGCTAAAACAAAGACATGAATGGTAATATGCATAGGCAACAATGGTATACTATTTTATAAGAGGATTTTCATTTATACTCAGATCTAGGAACAAATATAGTGCAAGGAAGTACCTTTTCCTAAAAGTTTGTGCCTTTGAAGCTATCCACCGTAGAAGGTGTGCATTAATGTAACTGATATTTCGAAACTTGTCTGTCACAATCACGAATGGCTCTACACAAGGCACTGCAAATGTCATAGCTCAATTAAATATGATGAGAAATTCGAATGATTATCCCAACATGAATGGAGACAAGCTGGTGCTGGTCATTGGCATGCTTCATCAGAAACTTGTGACACCCTCAGATATCTTATTCAAGTTGTCACATGCATTGCCATATTTGTCATTAAGCTGAGAGTAGTGTAAATTGTTTCCGCAAATATAGCTGCCTCAGCAACAAAATTATCAGCTTAAGACCTGCAGCATATCAAAGTTCTCTTTACAGCAAATTAATGTCCAACTTAGCCACCCAGCTTCCGTTATCTTGCATTTTCCTTGTGAGGTTTCACAATTTTTGACATCACAAGCTGCTTGGATAATGACTCAGCAATAAGTTGATGGCCAAACAAGTGAGAATTCTTCAGAATCAAATTTCTAGTTGATGAATCAATAGCATAACCTTGACCAGGCATCCACTTCAGTAACCGGATAAGTAATTCCTTCTTTTCTGGTTTTGCAATGTAGCGTGATATAGCCATATCAAATAATTCCTGAGAAGAGTGTTTCACGAGATAGGTGATTTAGTATCTTTGACAAGGTATGGTCCTACAAAGTTAAAGTTATGTTTGCCACGAAATCAAGGGTTCAACATTGACGTGGAAGAGACGCTTCATTTTTACTTCTCTTTTCTTCTTTTCTCTCTTTCATAAAAGGGAGAGGCTAAGAAACAAAGTTGAGCATCGGCGAAATATCAAAAATCATAAAATAAAATTTCCTTTTTCACCTGAATAAGAAAGGAATCGCCAGTCAATAGGAGTTATATGTGGTACCCCAAAAATTTTGAACATATTTGGACGTAGCTGTTACTTTGTTTTATGCAAATTAATTGATATCATGTGTTGGTGGTTGAGTATGATGTTGGAAATGCGATTGGGATTATGATATGTGTGTTGGCGATGTATAAAATCTAGTTGGAGTGATATAGACATGCTAACGGTGATGATGCCTAAGTTAAACATACCTCACTTCAAAAATGTACATCACTTAATGTAGGAAGAATTTGGTTGTGGTTTCTAAATTGATATTGTAGCCTTAAAAGTATAGTTTCCAATGCTTCAGACCGACTGTCATTTGGACTTACCTATAAAAAGTTACGGCTATTTTACCAACCTCCACGACCGTAAGAAAGTACATGCAATCGCAAAAAGGGATTGCGGAAAAATGATTTATGAACATGATTGTTGTTTGTTTTTAAGCATATGTATTTGTATGAACAAGGAAAGGGTTATGTTGAAGGTGTGTGAGCCAAGCTATGATTTTGAAAAGATGATTTCAAGTGAACTTATTACATGCCAAATCTGAATCTATGTTGAAATGACATAATGCATTCATTATAAAAGAAATATCTTATTATATGATTTTGAGATATTGCATGCATGTTTTTTCGAAGACTTGTCTCACCTTTTGGAGGGAGTCGAAGAGGCTTACTGAGTAACTTTATGTACTCACATCACGTCTTTGTTGTTGGCTATTTTTTTTTCCACAGTTGCAGGCACTCAATGTGAAGGTGTATCGAGCTAGGCTCTTCCTCTTCCTATCTCTTGATGAACCCAATGCGAGAGTGTGGTGATATAGACTTCTCTATTCTCTGGATAGCCGGGCTGCATTCGATGTCATGTTATTTTTTTTAGAAGTATTATCCTGTGGGAGTAGAATGTGTATTTTGGGATATGCTTAGAATGTCGTCCCTTGTTGGGACATGTCATGAATATGATAGTTACAAATTAAGCTTTGAAAATTGTTTATCCATATTGATGCTACGGGACCCCACGGGGGTTATGTTGTCCGGTGGCGGTCACGTGAGCCCTGAATTTAGGGCGTGACAATATGTCAACATGTATATAAGGGAGAAACCTGTATGAGATGCTCGCAACAATCCACCTTAAACAGGTTCTTCTCCTTTAATTTTGAACGTCAGCTGCTTGTATAAACCACTTTGGATGCTTTTGTATTCTGTTTGACACCGACAAGACATTACCCCGCTTTGCAACGGTTCTTGTCTTCTCTTGCTGGACTTTGGCTGCTCCACTTTCTCAGGTTGGCCACCTAGTTTATTGTTGATTTTGAAAGTTTCACGAACCATTACAAGCAAGAGCAAAAGAGAGATGCTTATGATGATGTTAAAAATAATGAAATAGGATTTTCACTTGATGCCTCTTTCGTATTCATCTTACGTAACACTGAGTTAATTTAGACATATGTTATTCCTTTTTAAGTTTTAGTTTAGATTTTAGCCATTTTGGACGGCATTATATGATCTTGTTGGTACTATTTAAGTTGGGAGTCGGTTGGAAAGATGTATTAGAGTAAATAATACATGTATTAGTTTTGCTATTACTAATTCCTTGTTTGGTACACTTTTTCAACCTATGTATAAATACACCCTATTTGGTATTATCCGATGTATAACTAATACAAAACAAACCATGGTCATAGCAATACCAAAATTATTAATACATGCATAAGCACGATTAAAGACAAAATTGCCCTTGAAGTCCCTCAAAGCTAAAGAATGTGGAGGATATTTTTGTAAACGTATACACCACACCAAACAGTCGATAAGATATAATCTCAGCATAACTAATCCTTCCATTACTAATACACCCTATTCAGCACTGTTCTTATACACCCTACCAAATTCTGCATAAGTAATACCACGTTTGGTAGCGGGTTAGGAGGTAAGTTATTCATGTATAAAATTAATACGATATTTAATTGGCGGAATTAGAAACCCGCATAACTAATACATGTACAAGTTATGAGTGAATATATGTACTTCTCTTTTCCATTTTTTCCAGCAACAGCAAAATGAAATGGTTTCTCTAAAAGACCAAATAAATCTGTTGAAAAATGGTCACTTGGAGCCTTAAAAGCCCAAAAGTTCTCAACTCACTATCCTTCCTCCCATAAGTGCTTTTTTAGCTCAAAGTTATTCCCCTCCCCAGCAAGAATATTCTTTTTCTAGCTTCTCACCTGTCCAAAGGAGGAATAACATAGCTTTCCAGAACCCGTTTTCTCAAACTGTGGAAGAACCTGAATTTGACATTGCAAAATTAGTTTGGGAAAGATTAGTTTTGGAAAGAAAAGATGCACTTGCAACCCAGAGGCATTGGAGAAAGAAAAGAGGTAGGAGAAAGATCAAAAAATGCTAATTATGAGAACTTAATGATTTCTACCCCTTACGCCCCAAGTCTATACATGGCTCAACCACAAAGTGATCCTGAAGAAGGGACATACCAAGGGTCCGACACCCAACAAATAGAGGAATATTCTGATGTTCCTGTCCAAGAAGCTTCAACGGAAGATGCTTCCGAGGTAAGTACTGATTCTTCACAGGATTCCTCAGAAAAGAAACTCCCGCCCGTTTTCATGAATCAAGCCACAGAGCCGAAAATTTCCGAAGTGATTGATGATGAGCAAGATGGAGTGACCGATGAGCCTACATTTTATGCCTTTTTCACTCCACCCCACACAAAAATCATCATAGAAACACAAAAAAATCTGCACAAGTTTGTGACCTTTTCATCACTTTACCCCACCTTAATTTACCATGAAAATCCAAAAAACACCACCATGAGTTGTCCACCCATGTATAGCCATAAATTTCCCAAGTTTCCATGCCATGCAAACACTATTTAGGGGTCCCCTTTGTCATGAAAATAAAGTCATCAATATCTAGCCATAAAATTCCCAAATTTCCATGCCATGCAAACACTATGCAAGGGCCCTTTTGCCATCACAAAATGATGCTGTCCAAATTACCATGGTGAAGACCCAAGTGTTCAAGCCGAGGAGACCCAAATTGAAGCCCAAGAGGATGTGGATTGAAGCCCAATATCTGCCCCACAGAAAGAACAAGTCTACCAGCCCAAATTAGGACTTCTAGAAGCTCTAGTGTGAACATGAGGGGCTGCTCTAATGTGAACAAGATTAGGACTTCTAGAAGCTCTAGTGTGAACATGAGGGGCTGCTCTAATGTGAACGAAGGAAGCTTCCCTTTTTGTGTTTTCTAGGCTTATTAAAGGCTATTTTGACTTTCATAATGTGTAGTAGCTTTCTAGGCTTCTAGGAGTATGCATTTTGTAGTCTTCTATGCACCTAGAAGACTACACTTCCATTTATTTATTTTGACTAGTATATTTTAAGAACCTTATGTAAAGGTGCTTGTAATTCATTTGAAAGATACCTATATTTGAATATTGAATATTATTGGAACCTTTTAGTCTTGAATGACTAGTGTTAATTTGCTGGAGTCCAAATTGAACAACTCCCGTTTGATCTAACAGTTTGCAAGAGATGGCTATTCTCTTAAGGATTGTTCAAATAGGATAGGTGCCTTTTGGGAGGTGGCTAAGGTAAGTTTCCCTTAGTTGTTGCCCAATTGTTATTCAATTACTTGCATCATTTGGTATCAGAGCCCAATATAGATTTGTTCCAACAAATCTAGTCTTGGGTTTGGTATTCACACAAAAAAAAAAAAAAAAACGTTTGATTCCTTGTTTTATTGTTGATTCTAGTGTTAGATTCGAGTTCCTTAGAGTTTTTTGGTTCTAAATCTGAAGTTTTGAGTCAATTGAAGTTAGGTTTTCAATTCCCACCATTGTTAGACCTTGAAACTTGAAGACTCAAAGTGGGTCTTATAGAAGAGGTAGAAATTGAGGGTTGAAAGTTGTTGGGTTGATTTCTCCTAGTTAAGAAGGTCAATAATCCAAAAAATTGGGAAGATTTAGAGTTCTTGATCTATTGGTGAATCTGATTTTGGTGCTTGAAGACTTGTGTTCTTGGATGTTCATAAGTTCAAGAAGAAGTTCATGAACTATTGTTTCTAAAGTCTCCAATCGTGCCATTAGTTTAGGTGTCTTGGGTGATCCGTGGTGATATTTGGAAACTAGACATCAAGATGGTCGTTTGGTATATCATTTGAAATGTTTTGAATACTTGTGTTCTTGAGTGTTCATAAATATTTTGTGAATGTTCATGTGTGTTCTTGATAATTTCAAATTTACTACCTTTGTTTGATCTAATTTGGTGATAAGTTAAGCTTTCAAGGTGTTAGGGAGTGTGAAAGCTGTTTTTAAAGTCAAAAGAGCTAGCCAAGAGATAATTTCCAAGGAGTTGGTGCATTGAACCCCTCCAAAACATGGAGAAGGGGGCTGAACTCATTAAGGGAAGTCAAAAATCAATTTGGGTGTGAAAGAGTGTAGAGGCAAACGAATAGCCAAACCATTAATTGACACAAGTTCCCTAGTCAATTCTTGGGAAGACTAAAAGTCACCTTGAGAAAAGAGTGTCCAAGTTCCTAATCACCTCTTGGGAAAACGAGAAGCCAAGTGTGCAAGTCCCTAGTCATCTTTTGGAAAGACGAGAAGCTATCATTGGAACTTGTAGTAATTAAATTCCAAGACAAGTTGGTCAAAGAAGATTAATTAGTGAGACTTAGGGGGCTGCCTAGCACATCTTAAGGGGGGTTGGGAATCTTCTTAATCCTTTCTTTGTGACATAACTTCTAGCTAGTACACATTGAGTAATTACCTACTCAAAGTTTACTAGTTCTTGAGCTATAACTTTTTTTCGTGCTAATTCTTTTCGAGCTTTTCTCGTTTTAACTCGTCGTGAATTGTTTGACTCAAGTGCGCCACAATTAAAAGAGTCATCCGACTATAGAGTCCTATAATCTCACTCTAATCCCGAAGAGGTAGCATCTTTTGTATAATTTGGAAGATTGAATAGGAGTTGGTCAATTCCGAGAAAGCCAAATACTACAAGACAGAGTGAACCAAACCTATTGTATCATTGAGTGAAGCGAGCGACACCCAGATAAAGTAAGGGAGTGAGTAAGATGATGTCTAACTCATAACCTTTTCTTTGAGCTTTGTTATGTAGGTACAATAGCCCAAGGGGAAATGAGAACTAAGCCCGTTCAATCGGAAGTAAGAACTAGATGGCTTACACAAAGGAGAGGACCACTATTTCCAAGAAAAGGAGAGAGATTGCCTAATCCAAGGTTTCAATTGAAGATGAATGTTTGTGGGTATAATGGCTTTGATCTAGAGCTTGACGATTTGTGTGACCCCACATTCATTTCTCCTTATGCGGCTGATTGGTTGAATTTGACATGGGTTAAAAAGAGATATCCATATGAATATTATGGGTATCAAGTTAAGTGGATGGTCAAGGTGGTAATATCTTATGGAGATTATCTTGAAACGGTCCGATGTGATGTGTTTCCCCTAAAAATAAGTCACTTATGCTTTGGACAGCCCTGGTTTTAAAAACACGACGTTCCAAATGTACGACATTGGATAAGGTATGTCATGGACGAGGAAGGATGGCCTTTCTTTCCATTCCCACTTCCGAAAGAAAATCCCAATAGTGCATATTTCTCTTCTATGCCTATAGGGGAGTGTAATGTCATGCAAAATGGGAAGTTTGGGTTGACTGGAGTGAGTGGGCTGCCACAAAAGAAACAAGAGAATGGAATTGAAAAGAACATGAGAGAAAGAAAGAAGAAAAGAAAAATAATGAGGGAGATGAAGTTCTTCACTCTAACACTCACAATGTTTCTTTTTCCTCTAGTTGTTTGAATTTGTTTGTAGGTACCATTGGAAACAATCTTGAGAATGAGCCTCATACAATGGAAACTCATGAAAAGGATGCAACAATTCCAGAAGAGCAGAATTGTCCAAAAGAGGGACTTGAAGGTAAAAAAGATCAATCTTGAGAGCCTAAAGGTAAGTCGGCTAAACTCACTGCTTTAGATGCTAATGTTGAGCATGTTGATTGTGTGAGTATGAGTAAGGAATTATCTTGTGTAAGCTTAAAATCTTCTTTGTCTTGTGATGATAAGTTGAATGAATCTTGTGGAGATACACTAGTTGTTCTCGGTTGTGATCCTGAAACTGAAAGTACTTGTGAGTTTGATGTGATGAAAACTAGTGTTGACACTTGTGATGAGAGTCTTAATGCAAAAGACACAACTTCTGTGGTTGAAAAGAGTGAAAACAAGTTGATTGATTTTAATGTCTTGTCTTTAGAAAGCAATCTTGAACCTTTTGTGTGTGTGATTAATATTCCATTATTAGTTGATTATTCTAGATATGATGGAATTGTTGGCCATAAATGTGATTGTTTGGAATTAGGCACACCACCCATGTCTGATAGGGAAGAAAGCAATTCATCTTTGAGTCTTTCTAATGTTGAATCTGCACATGATAATGAAATTGACTTGAATGATGAGTTTGAACATGTGGACTTCAATGATGATGCGAACTTGGCTGAGACCTTTCTTGTGAAACTATTTTTACTTGGAGATGCTTGTTTGTTTAATGATGAGTTTGAGTTTCTTAATACTCTTTCTTGGGATGGAATTAACTCCTTGTTGGATAGTTCACTTGATAGAGGACATTGTCTTGGAAAGAAAAGTGTGGGAAGTTGCTTAAGTAATAAATCTTCTTTGTGTGGTCCAAATCGTGATCTTGTGCTTAATAGTATTCATGATTGTGAAAGTGAACTTACTGATGATGAAGTGACCTTAAGTAGCACTTTTCATTACTATTTGTTTGCGTATGATGAGGGTCATGATTGTTTTAGGAGCTTTTGTGATGTTGAGGACTTAAAGTGTGACTTTGAGTTTGCTAGACATATAGGAAGTGATCTTGAAGAGGATTAGGAAAGTAGTGCAGAATTCTTTAATAGTAAAGAAGAATTTGAGGATAAGTTCTCACTAGGAGTAGAATTTGAGTTGAAATCTCTAGGTGTGAATAAGCTTGAAGCGGAAAAGGAAAGTAGAATGGTGGTGCTAGTTCACTAGTCTATTACTTTACTTATTGTGATCCTTACATGGATCACTCACTTGAGATAGGCTATACCAAGTTCCTTAGCTTGAAATGTGGAAGTAATGCATTTGAATCTTGGGATAGTAGTCATGATCTAAGAGGTTAAATTCTTCCTTTTGATAAGTTTGATTGCTTATTTGACTTTTGTGTGACTTCTTCTCAAAGGAAAAGACGAGAGAGGTATGAGAAATCTGGTCATACACATGGTTTGATCCCTTTGCTGTTTCTAAGATCGATGATGGCACTTATTCTTACCTCATGATTCATGCTTCTCTGGAGTACTCTTGTAGTAATTGGATACATCATTGTCACTCTTGTTTGTTGTTACTATTCGAGTTACTAGTTGATATGCGTGAGACATATGCTAAGCTTGATGTGTTGACCATTTTTGTTTTTGACCCCGGAATTGATCATAAGGTTTATAACTTGTTGGAATTGATGACTTTGGGGTGGGCTGGTACATTACTTCGGTATTGGAACTTGAGTTATTCTACTTGTTTTGTACTTAGCCTTGGAAAGAATTTTGGTGTATTTTAAGGTGAATCAGGTGGAGAGCCATTGGAAAGATCCTCCCTGGACATCATTGTGGTATGTGACCACGACTTGCAAACTCCATGAAGACGTTTTCTTGGCTCATCCTTCTTCTTGGGCTTTCTAAATCCATGATGGTAATCTCTATTATCTTTGGTCAATTTTGTAGCACTCTTATTTTATATCGTGATTATTCACTCATGTTGCTACTTAATTATTACCCGATTGAGACTTGGAAGCTACACATACAAATTCTCGTCCATGTTTTGCAAGGATCAAATTTGAGGACAAATTCTTTTCAAGAGGGGGAGAATGATGTAGTCCATATAGCCATGATGTCCAAGTGTGCCATAATGATGTGGTTGAGGTTGAGGTTGATGCTGCGGTCGAGGTTGATATTAATGTTGTAATTTCGAGGACGAAATTCTTCCAAGAAAGGGAGGATGATGCAGTCCAAATTACCATGGTGACGACCCAAGTTTTCAAGCTGAGGAGACCCAAATTGAAGCCCGAGAGGAGGTGGATTGAAGCCCAATATCTGCCCCACAGAAAGAACAAGTCTAGCAAGCTCTAGTGTGAACATGAGGGGCTGGTCTAATGTGAACAAGGAAGCTTCCCTTTTTGTGTTTTCTAGGCTTATTAAAGGCTATTTTGACTTTCATAATGTGTAGTAGCTTTCTAGGCTTCTAGGAGTATGCATTTGGTAGTCTTCTATGCACCTACAAGACTACACTTCCATTTATTTCTTTTGACTAGTATATTTTAAGAGCCTTATTTAAAGGTGCTTGTAATTCATTTGAAAGATACCTATCTTTGAATATTGAATATTATTGAAACCTTTTAGTCTTGAATGACTAGTGTTAATTTGGTGGAGTCCAAATTGAACAACTCCTGATTTAACAGTTTGCAAGAGATGACTATTCTCTTGAGGATTGTTCGAATAGGATAGGGGCCTTTTGATCCTTTTGGGAGGTGGCTAAGGTAAGCTTCCCTTAGTTGTTGCCCAATTGTTATTCAAATTGTGTCTTCTTTCTATCTTCCTTATTTTACTTGCATCACAAAACCTTTGCCAAAACCCAAGGCCATGCAAGTTACTATTCCCTTGTTCTCTAGTTCATCATCATGCACTATGCTTTGTCTATTAGCCTTTTAAATGGCTTACAATGTAAAACTTTTGTTTTGTTGTATTTACTTTCTTGTTTAAATGTGACACTTGTACTATGTGTTGTAAATAGGTGTAGTACATGTATTAGCTTTTCCACTCCTATAAATAGGAGCCTTGTATTACCCGTGGTGCACTTGCGGGAAACTCCTTGCCGAGGGCCTGTGCCCCCCCGGGATTAGTCGGGGCTCAAAGAGACCCGGACACCCGGTGCTTAATCAAAAAAAATAAATAGGAGCCTTGTATGTAGTTGGAAGACATCCAATTTCCAATTTAGCTCTCTCTCTTGTAAAATGTGCAATAAAAGATGTCTTCTTCTAGCTAAGTCTCTTATAGTTTCTTCCTTCAAATGGTGGGGGATATGGCTGGTTTAGTATTGAGAGTAGTCTTAAAATAATTTAGTAGATGAGAAAAATTATTATAGTAGTAGAGGAAACATATCTTAGTAGTTGCATTGCATTATGAGTGCAAAATACTTTAGTAGTTGTGTTGCGTTGTCAGTGTAAAATTATTTCGGTAGTTGTATTGTGTTGTTAGTGCAAGGGTTTTCCGAATTTCGCTATCGACGGCAATTTGTGGCGAGGGACGCCTTTGTGAGCCTCCAACACCCACCTTGTAGGAAGACGTTTATGCAAAGCAATTCGATCTCTACCAAAGTAAGTTTGCGCGAGCAATGCGATCTCTACGAAGGTACTTTTGCACTGGTAATTCAATTCTCTACCAAGGTACTTTTCGTTTGCTAGTATTTTAGTTCTATCTCTGCTGAGTCTTTTACCGTCTCTGCGAGTCCCGGTACCCCTCTCACCCCCTATTATTATGCAGGATAGAAGGTGGAATAACTAAACCCTGAATAAATAATCCCTGCATAAGATAAAACATAGATTCCCTCATAATTAATCCCTGTATTTCTAATGCCTTCCCTTATTGTCTTAATCAATATAGAGATGCTGACATATTCAATCTGTTGTTAACAAAGGTGGAATCGCTGAATTTGACGAGTATATTCTGTCTTATGTTTGATAGTAATTTATATTTGAATTTGACGAGTATGTTCTGTGTCTTATGTTTGCTAGTTATTATTTGGTTCTCTGTCTTATGTTAGATGGTTATTAATATTTTATGGTAGATTTAGGAAACATATCCAAAATAAATTTGTCATGTTTGTGTTGTTCACCCTAATTTTTAAACTTCCCATGTCTTTGCAGCATGCTCGGCTATAACGATTTTCCCATATATAGAAAAATACAATCTCCATACTGATGGCCCATTGACATGTTTGCTTTAATACATCCTTTTCTCATTTCAAGACAAAATTGATTTCATCTTTATTTGGTTCTGTTATTTCAGTTTCTACACTTCTAGAAATAAAGTGTGGTGACCTCCTCGGATGACGATAACTTATGAGAGAAGACATATGCAACCTTCTTATCCCAACGAACTTAGGTTATGCCAACTAAGATATGTTCCATGATTCATATTAGAATGTCAGAAGAGAAAAAAAAAAAAAAAAGAAGACCAAACTTAGTACGGTAATATCAATGGGCGCACTCAGTCTAAAACAAATAAACAGTTAATCGATCTTGTCGGTTTTCTCCAGAAAAGTTGGATGACCTTATCATCACATCATTAATTAAGTCCAAGTTCCCTGATATTTTAGAGGACGATGCTTATCTAGTACAATAATCATAGAGGAGAATTGAAACTAATTATTACCTGATCAATCTTGTGGCCAGAGCTGTGCATGGCCTTCATCACATCATTGATTAGGTTTACATTGCCAGATCTCAAGAAGTTGACAGCAAATTTTTTGATAGCCGGTTGGGAGATGAATCCTGCATTGTCCTGTATAGCTAGTGATTAGATTAGGATTTTTCATAAGAAACAGCAAAACACATTGAAAATTGCAAGGAAAAGAAGGTATGGAGTACCTTGACTACCACATAAGCATCTTTGAGGAGGCGCCCAGCAATCAAAATGTGCAAAATATTCTCATGAAGGACTTTGGATATGGTTCTTTTGCTATATCTCAACATGTTGTATACAGAAAATGCTTCTGAATATGCACCTGTCTTACCAAGATGATAAATTAAAGAGGAACAAAGTCCCTGAAAAAGGAAGAAATTAGACAAAGAGTGAGAACTATGGACAACATTTACTTCATCTTTTTCAATATAATCAACAATGTATAGTGTAACAACTACCACCCCATGCAAATTTTTCAGGCATCATCATAGATTCAACAATGCCGTGAGAAAGCTAACGTGAAACTTAAAGCACAAATGGGGTCGGGAATATAAATAACAGAGCAACCTGAACTTTTTTAGCTTTTCCAAGGTAGAAGAAGAAAGAATACTTTAAAAGGAGAAATAGGAACTCAATTTTTCTATTCAAACGGGAAAAAAGACAAATAATTCTACCCGCTATCCAGCGATTTTATGTTAGTTGTGCAGTAGTGCAGAATAAAGGGGAACACCTAACAAAAACAAAGGCGGAACGTCAGCAATTCTGGGTCACCAAAATAGAGGACTTGAGACTGTTGCTATTAAAAAAAAAAAAAAACAAGACACAAAAAGAACTTCTGATGCCATGTATTCTTTGCAGAGTGCGTAACAAAATCTATTCCAATTCAAGCTACTATTGGTTACTCCGCCGCTACTATTTTTCCTGCTGGATGATTGACGTAACCCTGACGCGTTGCAGTTTAGTTCATTTCTATAATTAGATATCTCATTGAGCAACCCCGTATGCGTTCACTTTTAAGTAACAGCAACCATAAAAACAAAAGAACTTTTGATGCCATGTATTCTCTGTGGAGTGCATAATCAAATTTATTCCAATTCAAGCTACTACAGGTTACTCTGTCACAACTATTGCGTCTGCTTGATGGTTACCTAACCCTGATGTACTGCATTTTAGTTCATTCTATGATTTGATGTCTCATTGAGCAACCCCATATGTGTTCACTTTTGACTCACATCAACCCACACAAGCAAGCATCTGAGCTGAGCATATTGCTTTCTAAAATACTGGGCCACAAACCCAGGTAACACACAGTAGTTTAGGAGGTTATCTTAATCTGGTGAGAATGCTGGTCTGGGGTCTCTAGAATGTTAAACCGTGCACAGAAGACAAATAACAGTTAACCCTGCTACTAGTGCCACTTTCATTTCTTTTATTGATCAAAAAATAGTGAGAGTTCTTAACTTCTGCTTACCTCCTCTGGCTGGAGACCTTTTCTATGCATGTCCTCCATGGTACGATAGGCAAGCATATATAGTTTCTCCTTGGAGAAATATCTTATAAGAATATTAAAGGTATTCCAATCAGGACTAATTGCAGAGTCATCCATCTTCTTCATCATGCTCATTACATTCTCCATTTCTCCTGCTCTGCAGTAGGCAGAGAGCATCGCATTCAAGATAACTATATCATATTTGTCATATTTTTCTTCAAATTCAAAAGCTAATTTCTTTGCATCTTCGAGAAGCCCACTGCGGCAGAATGCTGAAATCATAATGCTATAGGAATAGCCATCTGATCATATAAACCAAAAGAACAAATCAAATTAATATATATTACAAGCAAAATAACACGGAGCATAAAACTCTACGCCATGCGCAGGAACCCCTCAAATATAGTGAGGCAACAAGGAAAGGAAGACCACATCAAGTTGGTAATCTTAGGTTACAACTTACAACCATCCCTTGGAAAAACTAAATTGATACAACACCATAACCAATATATTCCCAAAAGTGAGGTCTGGGGAGGGTGGATGTACGCAGTCCTTACTCCTACCTTTGTGGGGTAGAGAGGTTGTTTCCAATAGATCCTCGGCTCAAGAAAATCGTTTTTCAGAAAATGGTTTGAAAGAAATGCAAGAGCAAAAGGAAGAAAAGTATTGACTGTACAAATATTAAAGATAACCAGAGTAAAAGAAACAACAGTGATAATAAAATTGAAGCATAAGATGATGCTAGCATAATAGTAATAATACTGGTAAGGGAACAGATAGATGCTCCAGACTAGAATCTGCCCTACCACTGTGAAGAGAGAAAACTATGTACTACTACCTACTGATAGTAAAGGCAAATTAAGAAGAAGAAGCAGCACTAGTAGACACCCATTGTTTGAAAGCATAGAGAATCCGTGCAGCCGCAGCACATGAAATATCGCAAAGTAATTAGACCAGCTTCAACATATCAAGGAGTATGAAAATAATGTGCTCAAACCAGCAAAAGTATATCTTGGCTGAATAGACACATGAAGCAAAAGGCACCAAGTATATTCCGATCTGATCTGAGAAACATTGAATGATTGAAGAGCTAAAGAACACATATTCATTCATTTCACTACTACCTCTCACATTTTTTATTAGAAATTTAAGAATGGCCAATAGCCAGTCCATGGTATGAAAGATATATACCAGTTTTCACCTGTTTTCCCATCATCTCATCAAATACCGATTTTGCTTCAAGAAGATGTCCAGACTTTGCCAGGCCATCCATTAGGAGACAAAATGGAATCTGTAAGTAGCATTTTGTAAGCCACAGAACATTAAAATGGTACAACATGAATTAAAGTAAGAGCAAACAATCTGTAAGTGAAAACTTCAGGTATACCACTTTCAGTAGATCGGTGACAAAAATCAGAAGCACTTTCTCAACATTAGGAGCCATAAAGGAGGCAAGAAATCAGGAAAACATTCGGATCAAAAGATTTTTAACTTCAGAGCAATAAAAATGCTATTATAATGCCATTACTTCAGGAAAATAAAACCAAGCACTATTCTGGTTTTAGGTGTAGAATTAGAGAAAGAAGAAAAGACTTCTTTGTATTTAAGTATGTCTTTACATCCCATCTGAAACAGTAAGAAAATCAATTTTTTTATAATTGTGATGTCTGGCTTGCGCGCACCTCGGCTAATTCCACGGGATACCTGCCACCTCTTACCGGTATTACCAGGTAACTTTGTCCACCAAGGGTATTACCAGGTAACTTTGTCCACCAAGGCTAGGATAGATGGGACGAAATCACCTAGTGTTGTTGACCGCCGCTGGGATTTGATCCTAGGACCTCATGGTACTCAAACCAAGAAAGACAATTAATTATATTCCTATAATTATGCTTTGGAAAGGAAAACTAAAATCTCCTAAAATCATACTAATCAATTAACACAATGAACACTCCACTTCAAGTTGGAGAAAAGATGTCTCGCATGCCCAACTTGCAAACAAAAGTATGGTAAGTCCTTTTGTTGATGGCCGCTTGTAAGAACATTTGATAGCTGTTTTTCTGACAGTACATGAAGCAAACTCAAGGTAACACTAGTAACTTTCTCTATGATGAAGTGATGATCAATTTCAATATGTTTTGATCGGTCATATTGAACAGGGATTCTGAGTTATACTGATTGCAACTTTGTTGTCGCAGTATAAGGAAAGTTTTCCTTTTTCAGGCAATCTCAACTCTTCTAGCAACCTCAATCCCTAAGAGATACTGCAACTTCCTTAGATTTTTTATCTCAAATTCTTGTGCTAACAGCTTCTTCAATCGGGTCATCCCATCTTTATCATCTTCTGTCATTACTATGTCATCAACATAAACGATGAGAAGAGTGAGTTTACCAATTTTGATGTCTTATGAAGAGGGACCAAGACAGAATACTTGGAGTGCAAGTTCAGCGACGTAGCGCATGAGGCTAGCTTGGAGGTGAGGCTCGATACCAGGCCATCACAAAGAGAGGAAGTTTCAAGTACCTTAGATCTAATATCCAAGGAACTTGGGAGATTGACGAAGATGTAACACATCATATTGGTGCAGGGTGGATGAAATGAAGGCTCACATATGGAGTCTTGTGTGATAAGGTGTCACCTAAACTTAAAGGTAAGTTCTACAGAGTGATGGTTTAGACCAACTATGTTATATGGGGCGGAGTGTTGGCCAGTCAAGAATTCTCACATCTAGAAGGTGAAGGTGACGAAAATGAGAATGTTCTGATGGATGTGTGGGCATACAAGGAGAGATAGGATTAGAAATGAAGATATTCGAGACAAGGTGGGGTGGCCTCGGTGGAGGACAAGATAAGGGAAGTGAGGCTGAGATGGTTTGGGCATGCGAAGAGGAGATGCACGAGTGCCCCAGTGTGGAGGTGTGAGAGGTTGGCTATGGATGGTTTCAAGAGAGGTTGAGAAAGGCCGAAGAAGTATTGGGGAGAGGTGATTAGACAGGACATGACACAGCTCCAGCTCACCGAGGACATGACCATAGATAGGGGGTTATGGAGGACACGGATTAGGGTAGTAGGTAGTTGAGCGTTGTCGTAGTACTACTCTTGTATTTTCTTGTCCTTTGATTTATGTTATTCTCTGTTGTTTAATGTACCTCGATTATCGTATGATTTTGTGAATTATCGTATGATTTTGTGGCATTTATGTTATTGTTCCTTTTTTCGGACTGATTTTTGTAATTATTTGTTGTTTTTTTTTACTTTTGTTATTTCTTGTTCCGAATTGCTTTTGTTTGCTTTTATTTGAGCCGAGGGTCTATCGGAAACAACATCTCTACCTCCCAGGGTTAGGGTAAGGTCTGCGTACACTGGGTATGTTGTTGTTGTTGTTGATGATGTCTTATGAAGAGGGTGCGATCAACATTGCTTTGTCGGTAACTGAAAGAGGCCATTACTTTAGACTTTGGAGAAGATCAAACCAAGCTCTAAGGGATTGCTTCAGTCTATACAAGGCTTTCTTCAATCTGCACACCTTTTCTTGACTTGTTCAGTCTCAATCCATGAGGGATCTCCATATACACCTCTTCTTTTAAATCTCCACGAAGAAATGCATTTTCCATACCTAACTGTTGTAGGTCTGAATCAAGATTAACTACACAAGACAGAATAATTCTTTTTTTAGACATATTTGTATGTATATTTATGTAAAGACTACACAAAACTGTGTAGTCCCCCTTAAATACAGATTACAAAAGTATAAGCATCTGATCCTGTGTCATCTCACAAGGATTCTAATACATCAAATATTGATTTGTGATCTTCTAAACCTATTCCTTTACACCAAAAGTAGAACAGCCCTAAGCACTTCATTTTAATCTTCTGGAAATGGTTTGGATTTATGTTCAAAGCATCTTTGATTTCTCTCTTCTCAAACTGTCCACCAAATGCAAGCTGGAATAATCTTCCGTCTCATTTTCTGAATTGCATTACTGTCTTCTCTGTTCCAGCATGCTAGCACATCAACTATCTTTTTGAAACAGCTAGCACATCAACTCTCTTACTTGGCATGGTCCAGAGAATCGCTCTGAAATACAGGAACATCCTCCATAGTTGTTCAGTCAGTTTACGGTGGAAGAACAGATGATTAATTGTCTCGGCTTTCTCACCACATAGAAAACAACGGGAACATAGATGATGACCTCTCTTACGAAGATTGTCCTGTTTGAGTAATTCTCCTCTAGCTAGTAGCCAAGTAATACATGATACTTATAGGGAATTTTGATTTTCCATATCATCTTCCAAGGACAACACCCAATCTGATTGTTGAAATGGATGAATTCCTTGTAGGCTGATCTGACTGAGAATTTCCTTGAGTATTTCCTTGCCACTTGCTGCTATCCTCACAAGTTGTGATTCCTGTGAATGGCTCCAGAGTTTTGAGTAACTATGTCAGCCTATCCATTTCCCAATAATTGAAGCATCTTCTAAAGATCAAATTCCATCCTTGGCTGCTCCATACCTCCCCAATTGTTGCCTGTTGTTGCTGAGATAAAATATGAAGATCTAGAAAGAGTTGTGTAAGACCTCGTGCATTCGGGCTAGAGTTCGACCCGTTAGAAGGGGTTATAATGGAACCAATATGAGGAGTATTGGAAGTGTATGGAAAACTAATCAAGTCAACAGAAGAGTCTTTGGGCAAAGCAAAGTCGGAAGCGACTCTACGGAGCATGTTTTCAAGAGAGTTTGCAGAAGGGCTTACTTTAAGCGACCATAACCCCTTTATTAATTGGGAGTTTGGGAAAACTTCCTTGATGAAAGTTGTAGCCCTTTGAAATACCTTTCCAACGGTATATTATGGAGGTCAAACGAACATCTGTACAAAAAGTTATGGCCGTTTTACTTCCGGGCTGCAGAGCAGTCCGCTGGACACGCATCTGCGATGCAGAATACGCAATGCGACGCAGATGGCCATCTGCGACGCATTTGGGCAAAATTTTCCGTCCCGAAGTTCCCAGCATTATGTTTGGTTACGCCTTGGCATCTGCGGCCGCAGAAGGCCATCTGCGATGCAGATGCCAGCGTAGACGCCCCCAAAAGTCACTTAAAAGTCGCGTTTTCCGAATTTTTATTCCATTTTTCAGTCCTCCAAAACCGTAGCACGACTTTTCTCTCCTCTCCTCTCCTCATCCTCCCACATCAAGGTAAATCTCTCCCATGTATTCCTAAGTAATTCTAACACATATACATGGATTCTTAACAAGATTCTACGCTATAATCTTAGGGTTTTCAACAAGAATTCTTCTCAAGGTTTCAAGTTCAGATTGTTGGGTTTTCTCTTCAAAAGTTCAGACCTTTTCTTCAAGTTTTGAAGCGATTAAGGTATGTAGGGTTGCTAGCTACGTGTGGGAACATCATTGTTCTTCCCCATGCCACGTTCTTACATGATTATAGAAGTTCACCCAAAACTAGGGTTCTACACTAAGTTACTCGGACTCTCCTCAAATATCGTCGGGTGCATGTCGGATCCTTCAAAAGTAGTGCATTTTTTAAGGATCCAACACGGGTGCGGCAACACTTTCGAAGAGTCCGAGTAACTTAAGTTCTACATGTACCATGATATACCATGTTTGTATCAATAATTCGTTATTGTGTTCTTGATATTCCAATTTGGTTATTGAGAATCTGTCCACAATCCATGAAAACTCATATTTTGCATTCCATGCGTTCTTAAATGCAAGATATGAACTATCATGCTTATTTTCAAGAAAATCCTACATGTCTCCATGTTTTCATACAAGTTATACTATGTATCCATGTTCTTGTTATATTATGTCTACAAATCATGTTGCAAGTCATGTTTATGAAATTCATGCGCTTCTAAGCCAACTATATCCATGTTCATGTTTTTGGAAGTTGCTCAGATTACCGAGAAGGCTCAAACAGCCTGAAACTATGTATGCCAACATAGGATAAGAATCGCTCCACCCAGTTAGGACGATTCCTTCATGTTTCCCCATTGAGGGATATTGGATTCATTCATGTTCATGTTGACATTCATGTCTTGTACCCTGGCAAGGTATAGGATGGCTTAGCTGGTCGGCAGAGATCAAGCGCCACGTTCTTACGTGGTGATTACATGTCGGTTACACTAATGCTTTCCCACAAATATCTTTACAGACTTAGAATATTTTACTCATGATAGTCATGTTCAGTTTAAGTTTACAGTTTCAGTTCTATTATTTCATGTGCCATGCTTTACTTCATTCAATTGCTTTACATACTAGTACAATTCAAGTGTACTGACGTCCCCTTTATTTGTCTGGGGACCTGCATTTCACGATGCAGATTTACAGGACGACGGATCAGCTCGTTAGGACTCTACACGTATCAGCTATTAGTGAGCCCCATCTCATTCGGGGTTTTATCTTATTTATGCTATTTCAGTTATGTAGTAAAGGTATGCCGGGGGCCTTGTCCCGGTAAACAGTTTAGCAGTCAGACTCATGTCAGAGGTTTCATAAACTAGTCAGTCATGTTATGTCAGATATTCAGAGTCGTATAGCCATCTTTGGCTCAGCATTTATGACAATCCGTATTCACGTTTTAATCAAGTATTTTATTAACTATTATGACACCTTATGTTTATTCAGGCTCATCGTGTTTAAGTTATATTCCGCTCATGTTTATGCCCCATGATGATTCAGCAAGCCATGTGGTTCGCTCGGTCACATGCAGTAAGGCACCGAGTGCCGTGTTACGCCCAGGCCATGGTTCGAGGCATGACAAAGCTTGGTATCAGAGCCCTAAGTTCAAGTGTCTTAGGGAGTCTATGAAACCATGTCTCGTGGGGTCACTTTTATATGTGTGCAGGCCCCACACATATAAAAAAGTTGACCACCAAGACATCTAAGATTGTCTCACTTCTTTCATACTGTAGTTCGTGCAGTTAGAGCTCTGCTTTCAGGAATCCTTCTAACTTGTGCGTATTACGAATTTCAGACAATGCCTGCGAAAAGAAAATACTCCAAGAGGACCACAGCTACCAGCCAGAGGGCTACCGCCAGCGTTACTCCAGAGGTGGAGCCTCAGACTCAGAGGGTTGCAACAGTACTGCACCCCCAGCTACAGAAAGGCCTGCGGAAGCTCGTCCCACCGCTACTCGCAGCCCAATGCTACTGACATGGATGTTAGGGGAGCCATTCAGCTGCTCACCCAAATTGTTGCTAATCAGGCACAACGTCAGGATACGGCTCCTAGCGCAGGTGCTAGTGGAGGGTCGAACAGCTCTAGGACCAAGGAATTTCTGAACATGAAGTCTCCAGTGTTCACCGGGTCTATTAAGGGAGAAGATCCCCAGAACTTCATCGATGGGCTTCAGAAAGTCTTTCGTGTTATGCATGCTACAGAGACAGAGGTAGCAGAGTTGGGAGCTTATCAGTTGCAAGGTGTCGCTCATATTTGGTATGATACGTGGGAACAGTCCCGCGGGGAAGATGCATCTCCAACAACTTGGGATGAGTTTGTTGATGATTTCATTGATCACTTCCAATCGATTGAGGTTAGAGAGGTGAAAGCCTACGAATTTGAGAGATTCAGGCAAAACAGTATCAGCGTGAACGAATATGATCTCAAGTTTGTTTCCTTGTCTAAGTTTGCTCAGTATATGCTTCCTGACATGAGGGCCATAGTTAGGAGATTTGTGTTGGGCCTTACACCCGGCTTGTATGGTGATGCGAATATTGCTGCTCAAAATGATAAGATGACTATCACCAAGATGGTTGCCTTTGTTCAGGGTCTTGAGGACCGAATGAAAGAGGAGAAGGCTCTGCAGAAAGAGAATAACCGGGAATTTAATAAGAGAGCTAAGTCTGGAAGATGTGTTGGGCCTTACACCCGGCTTGTATGGTGATGCGAATATTGTTGCTCAGAATGACAAGATGACTATCACCAAGATGGTTGCCTTTGTTCAGGGTCTTGAGGACCGAATGAAAGAAGAGAAAGCTCTGCAGAAAGAGAAAGACCGGGAATTTAATAAGAAAGCTAAGTCTGCAGGGAACTTCGGTCATGGGGGAGGTGGAGGCAGAAAATTCCTAACGAACCAGTCATAGAGTGAAAGGGTAACTCAGTAGTACCCAGGGGTGGATTCATTTCCTATCTCAAAGCCAGAAAGATGATTTCCAAGGGGTATATCGATCACTTAGTTCGGGTCAGGGATTTAGAGACCCAAACCCCAACTCTCCAGTCCGTACCAGTCGTTAACAAATTTCTAGAAGTTATTCCAAAGGATCTTCCCAGAGTTCTCCCGATAGGGAGATAGACTTTGGAATTGATCTACCTCCCAGCACTGAGCCGATATCCATTCTGCCATACAGAATGGCTCTAGCAGAGTTAAAAAAGTTAAAAGCCCAGTTAAAAGATCTCCTTGATAAGGGATTTATTAGGCCTGGTGTTTCACCTTGGGGTGCGCCAGTCTTGTTTGTCCGAAAGAAAGATGGTTCCTTGCGCATGTGCATTGATTACCGTCAGTTGAACAAGATCACCATTAAGAACAGATGCCCTCTTCCCAGGATAAACGATTTGTTTGACCAACTTCAGGATGCCCAGTGTTATTCCAAGATTGACCACAGATCAGGTTACCGTCAATTAAAGGTTAAGGAAGTTGATATTCCTAAGACCGTTTTTCGAACCCGTTATGGTCATTTCGAATTTCTTGTCATGTCGTTTGGGTTGACAAACGCACCAGCTGCTTTCATGGATCTTATTAACAGGGTCTTCAAGCCGTATCTTGATTTATTCGTCATTGTGTTTATTGATGATATTTTAATGTATTCCCATAGTGAGACTGAACATGCAGAACATCTCAAAATAGTGTTGCAGACACTTCAGGACCGTGAGCTTTATGCTAAATTCTCAAAGTGTGAATTTTGGCTCAAGTCAGTGGCGTTTCTAGGCCATGTAATTTCAGGTGAAGGTGTGAAGGTTGACTCTCAGAAAATTGATGCCGTAAAGAATTGGCCCAGACCCACCTCAGTTTCCGACATAAGAAGTTTCTTGGGTCTGGCAGGCTATCTCAGCTCCGTCGACTAAGTTGACTCAGAAAAAGGTTAAGTTTCAATGGTCAGATGAATGTGAAAGAAGTTTCGAGGTGTTGAACAAGAGATTGACTTCTGCTGCAGTTTTGACGCTACCAGAGGGAACCGAAGGGTTCGTGGTGTATTGTGATGCTTCTGGAATTGGTCTCGGATGTGTTTTAATGCAACATGGCAAGGTTATAGCTTATGCGTCCAGACAACTCAAGCCTCACGAAAAGAATTATCCGACTCATGACTTAGAATTGGCAGCTGTGGTTTTTGTACTTAAGATATGACGTCACTATTTGTATGGAGTGCATGTTGATATTTTCACAGATCATAAAAGCCTGCAGTATATTTTCAAGCAAAGGGAGCTGAATTTTAGACAGCGAAGATGGCTCAAATTGCTTAAGGATTATGATGTAGATATCCTCTATCATCCGGGGAAGGCAAATGTAGTAAGGCACCGAGTGCCGTGTTACGCCCAGGCCATGGTTCGGGGCGTGACAAGTTGTTTCAGAGCTTCTTGACCTAGTCATTTATCCTCCCAAAAGGATATCTTTAGGCCATTTCTAACTTTAAAGCTTACCTTGTTCATGAGTTTAGGCCACAAGCTCTTGATTGACTTCCACAGACTAACCCCATAAGGACCCTCCACAGTCTTGGTTTTTATTTTGATAATTCCAAAAATCTATTTCATGGCCAAATAACTTGTCTTTGTGATATTTACATTCAGTTTCAGCATTCATTCCATGCATTAATGTGATCACATTCAGTAGGGAGAAGTGGCCATCCTCCAGTGTGAGTGCCAAAAAGCACTGGGGTTAGCTATCTAACGCTCGCAGGTACTAAATTGTTTGTTGGGGAGATAGGCCGATACTCCCCCATGCGTGTTGCTAGATCCTCACGTACACAGGGCCATTATGTAAAAAAGAAAAATTATTTTTTCTCAAGAAAGTTAGTTCTCAGTTTCAACTTATATCAATTTTTAGATTTTTACTTGTTTCATGTGTTTACTTGAGAAAATATGTTTCTTCGTTTATTATGCTTTACCAGTAAGTCTTGCTCCACTTCTTTAGGAGGTAGCCTTTGAGATTTACTGGGTATCCTTCAGAGGTACTTAGCCCGTTTGGGCCTGTTGCGTCGTGTAGCAGGTGTTCAGGACGCTGAGGACTAGTTTCGTGGCTAGAGTCGGGCATTCATAGATCCAGTTGGCGAGCTCCGTTGACTTTATCAGCAGTAGCCAGCATTTTTTGGCTTGCATTATTTTCGTAGACATATTTAGTATACCGGGGTATGCCCCGTGGACATTTTTTTATTAGATTCGTTATCAGTATTCTCTTAGAGGCTCATGACTTAGCCTAGTGAGTTTCGTATTTCAATATTGAACGGAGATTTTGTTATGCTCAGTGAATGCCCTATTGGGTAGTTGTTTCTTATTAATTTAGCAAATGTTGTGACCATACAACTTAATTCAAGATTCTCTCGACGGTTAGCTTAGATCGGGTGCCAATCACGTCCTACCCCAGTTTTGGGGCGTGACATTATTGAAGGGTAGCAATGCTGCCATTTCTTAAAATCTGCACTTCTATTTCTTAAAATCTGCACTAGAATTTATACAATTGTGTATATAACCTCATTTCATATTTGGACTTCATTTTATCATTTTGGGAGCTATGGAGCTCGGATTGAGGTGATTTTTTAAAGGATTTTCATTTAATTCATTGGAGCAAGTAATCCTAACTTGGATCTACGATTATTACATGAATATATCTTCGATTATGCCTTGGAACCAAGGATTCAAAAGAAGAAAAGAGGGTATTTTACTTGAATGAAAAGAAAATGATTCTTTATGATTTGAACATCAACTTGGAATCGAATTGAGAATCTAATTACATATTTGAACTCGAGGGGTTATGGGTCACCGGGATTAGACTCATTTCGAGATTTGGCCATGTTAGCTTTTTGTTGACTTTTGAGATATTGATAAAGATTGAACCTTTTTCTCATGAGATTGATTCTGATAGCTCTATTTAACCTTGTTTTGCATTTGTTGGCTAGATTGTGAACGTTTGGAGGCCATGGAAAAGGGAAAGGCATTGTTGAAGCTTGATTAAAAAAGGTAAGGTCAAGACTTTGACTTCGATGGTGGATTTTTCCCAACTAATTGATAATTGTGATGTACAATGTAACGTGTCCTAGACTAATTTGGACTGTTTACTAATGAATTTTGCTTGCTTTTCTCAAAAGGCATGTCATATCTGATGCTTATCTGCATTTACAACATCAATTTCGGGTGAGTGTCTGAGTGGGCAAGCATGAGCTAGATTGGGTAAATTTGAAGTATCTAGTTAAATCACGAGGGTTGTATATGTGTTTTCAAACTGCTTGATACTTCTTATTGATTTGAGTATGTGTGATAGTTGATTAGCCGTTTAGCATTCATTATCACTTGATTGAGCAACCACTAAAATGTCAGGTAAGAGGCTAGTTAGTTGGACATGCACCTACGCTCCGAAGATGGGTAAATCATGTATGGGTAGTAGCTCGTCAGGTGCCCTGTCGCGGTTGGGTTGTGACACTTTTGTCCTCCAAAATTTAATTTTCTGCCATCACCAACTTTTAACCTTCTTTTCTCTTGAAACTCATTTCATGGACTGTTGATATGTTTCCAGAATGCAACTGCATGTGGATAATACACCAGAGAGGTGCACCGTGGATAATGTATGCCATATGACACACAGCTATATCGTAATCCTTTGTGCATACACCAATCGCTGACAATAACCAAGAATCCATCTAACATAGAGCCTCAAAGTGTATACTTCTTCTATACGAGTTTCACTTTATGTCAATAAACTTATCCAAAAATATACTATCAAATACAATGCAAACTGAAATATTTGGGAAGTTTTTTAACGCATGAAATCCTAAAGGAAGAAGAAATGTACCTCATCCTTAGCATAGCCAAGAGCTTCTAACTCCTTTAGTAGTTCCTTTGCCTTCTCAAACAAACCTCCTTTTGCATATACCTTCAACAAAGTTGTATAGATTACCTGAAACACATCATGAGCAATGAGTTTTTAAGGAAAATTTTGAAAGCTAGTAGCGACAATTTGGAATTTAAAACGGAAAGATGAATTAAGTTCCCATAAACACTTTGACTCTAGGCATACTTCAGTTTGTGGTGTTACAACCATATAGAAATAGTCAATATCCACAAGTGCAAGTTCCGTTAGCAAAGTATTTTCAAGTAGCAAGACCCAACATTTGAAGACTAGACTAACGAAATAGAGTATGGTTCCCAGGTATGCCTATTAATTTGATAATAGATCGTATTAATGTATTTTAACAAATCCAAAAAAAAATTAAATTAAATTAGTTAGTTATGCTGCTCCTTTTTGATAAGGTAATATTATTGAGGTTTGGGCATAAAACACCCGTATCCAAGAAGTATACCAAAAAACAAGTAGAAAACCTACAACATGAATTGTACAATGATTCTGTTGTACAAGAACAAGGGCGATATTCAAAGTTGCACTAACTATAGGAGTACCAAGCTGCTAAGCCACACTATGAAAGTCCGGGAGAGGGTGTTCGAGATGAGGATGAGGAGGGATGTGTCCATATCCAAGAACCAGTCCGGATTATGCCGGGGCGATCAACTATAGAAGCTATTCATCTTGTCAGCAGATTGTTGGAGCAGTATAGGGACAAAAAGAGACTTACACATGGTGTTCATTGATCTGGAGAAGGCATATGATAAAGTCCCTTGGGAGGACTGTCCTTTGGAGATGTTTGGAGTCTAGAGGTGTGCCTGTGGCCTACATCAGGACAATTAAGGACATGTATGAGGGTGGCAAGACCCGGGTTAGAACAGTGGGAGGTGATTCAGAACACTTCCCGGTCGTGATGAAGTTGCACCAGGGATCAGCCCTTAGCCCGTTTCTATTTGCCTTAGTGATGGATGAATTAACACGACATATTCAAGAGATGGTGCCGTGATGTATGTTATTTGAGACACAGTTTTAATTGACGAGACGCGCAGTGGAGTTAACGATAGGCTGGAAGTTTGGAGAACGACCTTAGAATCTAAAGGTTTCAGATTAAGCAAGACTAAGACGGAGTACATGGAGTGCAAGTTTAGTGACGTGATGTAAGAGACAGATGTGGAAGTGAGAATCGAGGCACAAGCTATAACCAAAAGAGGAAGCTTCAAGTATCTTGGCTCCATAATACAAGGAGACAGGGAGATTGACGATGATGTCGCACACAGTATTGGAGCAGGGTGGATGAAATGAAGACTCACTTCCGGGGTGCTTTGCGATAAGAAGGTGCCACCTAGACTAAAAGGTAAGTTCTACAGAATAGTGCTTAGATCAGCATTTATTGTATAGGGCAAACTCTAAGCTATTTTTTCATTTAGCAAGGTCGCATAATGAACTATCCTTGTGCATGAAATATACATCCAATACTTATTGTTGAAATGTGACCATCTCATCTAAAAGCTTAAGCTATTAAAGAGAACACGTTTTTATTTATTAGATTATTCAACACACCCCATCAAGGGTAGGCCAGATTCTTTTCATGGGCCAAGCCCGTAGAAATTCTTTTTGATAATGGGTGGCAGCGAGACTAGATCCCAAGACCTCTGCCTATTCTGATACCACGTTGAAGTGTATGACCATCTCATCTAAAAGCTTAAATTGTTAGGCAGAGCATACTTTTATACTTTTATTAACTGAATTATATTCTCAACACCTACAAAGCATTAGCTATTGGACCTACTCTTCTACTTATAAAATTTTCATGGTTAATTTCGTAAATCCAAACGTTTTCTGCTTCTTGATTTATTCTCGATCCATCATTATCTTCTGAGGAACAGATGAACTGTACTGCTGCTACATTCTCTACTTTATGCACTTATTACCACGTCAAGCTTGCTAGGAAGCACCAAATTTGACTGGCTACAACTCCTGAATCTACTACAGTACCAAACCTCCCCCACCCCACTAACTAATTAATTTTTCCATTTTTTGGATTATTGAAGAGTTTCTAAATTTGTTCTCTAATATATAAGAAAATAAGGGCAGAGAGGTTCTTTCAAGACAAGTGAGTGTTGAAAACATAATTAAGTAAAATAAAAGAGACCTCCCTCTAATAGCTTAACCTTTTAAATGAGATGGTCACACACTTCAACATTGTACCAGGCAAACAGAAGTCCTGAGTTCAAGTCTCACTGTCACCCTCTGTCAAAAAGAATTTTCACATGCGGCCATGAGGAAAAATTAGGCCCGCGTGTGAGGAAGCTGTTATGTTCATGCCATAAGCATAGTGACCTCTCTTTGGTTCCTAGCATGTAGTTCTTTCCTCTCTTATTTTCACTGTGAGCAGGAAAAAGGAAACGAACGTAACCCTGCCCACAAAAGTACTGACAACAACAGCAACAAGAGGCTCTTGGAAGGCCTACTGGAAAGAGTTATTCTCCAGTGTTGCTCTCAAATCTGCTATCCAGAAACCAGTAAACATACATAAAAACAAAGATGTGTATATTGATATTTTATTTACTTTACAGGTAACAGCGCATAATGACAAACCTTATTTAATACTAAGCCTGCAGATCTCATCTCTTCAATCAATGTCTCAGCCTTCTCGTAATTTCTGTCAGCAGAGTACGCATTAAGCAAAGAGCTATAGTGGTAGACATTAGGTGAATGACCTTCAGCTTTCATCTTCTGAAAGTACTTTGCAGCTTCATTGCACTGTTTATGTGAAGCGCAGACAGAAAGGAGCGCCCCATAAGTCACACTATCCATTTGCAGTCCATTAGACATCAGCTCCTGAACCAGCTCTAGTGCCTTATAGTATCCATCTTTTACTTTGGCACAGCCTGCAAGAAGCTAAGACATGGTAGATGAAAGTTAAAAACGGGTTGAACACTAAGTAGGCATTTGGCCATGAAAACCAAATATTTTTCACTTTTGTTGGAATTTTGAAGTTGGAGTTGAAGATGAAGTTGTGTTTGGTTATAGTTTTTGCAAAGAATATTTGGTTGTTTGAATGTAATGAAAGTGAAAAAAGTGAAAACAAGGTTTTAGCTGTTTTCCAAATTCCAAATACAACTTCAAGTTGTATTTGGAGTTTTCATGGCCAAACACCGATTTTCAAATAAAGTGAAAAAATATTCCGAAAAAAAGTGAAAATTTCTCATGGCCAAACCGGTCCTAAATTATACTGCAGCTCCTGAATAGGAAACATATTAAGCAGTTCTATATTCAACAACCAACACCTATTTAACACGACTAGGTGACTGTAACTGTTAGGAATAGGGATGGTTTATAATCGGAAGCAGCATACCGTGCTATATGTGACAACATCTGGTACTAAACCATCTCGCTTCATTTGAGTAAACAGTTTGAGACTGCTCTCAGGTTTTCCATTTTTGATTAGAGAACTAAGAAATGCATTACAGACTGAGACATTAAACTTTGTCGACCTGTCTTTGATGCTTCTGTACATTTCTACACCCTCAACAGAACTGAGGCTCTTTCCCATGAACTTTACATAACTGCTGTACGATGCAAAATTGATCTTCTGATTCTGCTGCATCCAATCAAACACCTGGTAATAACACAAATACGAAATAGAACAATAAATTGAAATAGCTTTCATGCAGGGAAATATCATATGTCGAATCTGAACAATTTCATGTCTATTTAAACATAAGGATACATAATACCCTGACATTCGAATATAACAAAAATATTAAAATTTGCATGGAGTTAAGAATATTGTGTATATTGAATCAATTAGCGAGACATTGTGTATTTTGTAATTGTGTAGCTTTTATTTCTGTCATAGTTTAGAATAGATATATGTACTATTTAAACACCCAAAAACTTTGGAGAATAATCAAGCAATACATTCTTCCATTTTTTCTTTTGTGTTATATCTTTCACATGGTATCAGAGCATTTTTGAGAAACCAGTCATTTTGCCGATATGAAAACTGTCCATCCAAAGGCCCTTGCGTTCCGTAGGTGTTTGTGCACAAACCAACACAGTCAGAAGGACAGGACCCCTCCGGTAAGCACATTTCAGCAAGTCTGTTGTCAGCGGAGCTAACTCGATTCTTATCCTTCTATATAGCACCAAGTTGCTTTTTTTATTTGTATTCTCACCAAGTTACTTACTGCTCCTTGAATTAGCTGCATTTCTATAACAAGCTTGGTACATTCAACTTGTATGCACCAACTTGAGGTTGAGTAATAATAATGTGCATAGTATTGTGTAAATTAGTTAGAATCGATTAGGAAGATAATGGAATAGATAGAGATATATTGTGTATTTATATTATGTAGCCTTGATTTCTTTCCTTATTTATTTTAGTATGATAATGATATGAGATGAGCTTTTTTGTTCGGTATAATCGTAACAAATAAACTTAAATGAAGAAGATGATAAAGTGGGAATTCATATCTATGTTACTCGGACTCTTCGAAAATGGACACGGGTGCGTGTCGGATCCTCCAAAAGTAGTGCATTTTTTAAGGATCCGACACGGGTGCGGCATCATTTTTGGAGAGCCCGAGCAACATAGATTCATATAGCCGAACCCAACTTGTTTGGGACTGAGGCGTAATAATTGTTGTTGTTGTTATTCTTCATTTCTTTTTTTGTGTTATATTCTCACACATGGAAAACAGAGTGAACTTTGCGGAGGAATTGGCTGACTAAAAAAACTTCAATATCAAACAATCTGAGTGTTAATAAATGTTAGATACATTTTCCGGCACATTGACTGATGGTCTGCTACAACACAACAACATACCCAGTGTAATCCCGTAAAGTGGGGTCTGGGACTGATGATCTGATAAAATGATTACTAATCACTCCATAAAGAAGCCCAAAGAAACGCAGTCGAGCAGAGATACGAAATAAGCTAGCATTTGGACACAGATTTGGTTGAAACTTGAAAAAATGAGTTTTTGAAGATGAGATGAAAAATGGTTATTGAAAGTTGAATTTGTGTTTGGACATGCATTTTACTTTAAAAGAAATTGAAGTTTTGTGAGTAGAAAACTTGAAAAACTAGTCTAAACCTAAGTTGCGCGGCCTCTTCATTTTTGTTGCCGCACCCCTCTCGACACGGTGCGGGTGCACGTGCGGGATAGGTCTTGGATAGGGTCACTCAACTTCGAATACTTTGACCAGAGTCCATGGACAAATTTTGGGGGGGGGGGGGGGGGGGGGAATTGAGATTTTGATTTCTCAAAAATGAAAGATAAAACAGATTTAAGACATGGGAAATGACATACCTTCAATATTATAGTCCTTTTGTCTCATATTCGGTGCTTCGTGTTTCAGACCAAACAGAGAGAAGCAAGAATTCAAGGGGTTGTGCTCTGAGTTCTGACTTCTGGTAGACAGTAGCAACAATTCTTAAGGAGAATTGGTGGAAGGTCTTGCATGACTTTCTTTTTCTCTTTTGAGTGGAAGAACCAAAGAGCTTGAAAAGAGAAGTTGGGGTCTATATAGCTCTATTTTATAATTTGAATTATTATTAGTTGAGTCTTTGCAGTTTCTTTCAATTCTGTAGATAGTGGATAAAAGATCCATTCTACCTTCTTCTTTTTTTCCAGCCGTCAATGCTGTCCTCTACCCCACTTGTGGGATTACACTGGGTATGTTGTTGTTGTTATTGTAGTAGCCGGCATTGCTGTCCTATTTATGGATTACAAACTGCAAGTTTGTCTTTTTATTTACATGTGTCTGAGTGAGGTTACTATGCTACTTATGCGTTAAGTCAGATGCCACCAATATTAAAGAGAAACAAGTTACCATATTTTGGTACTAGATAGAGAACAAATGCTAATAGAAAGTTGATTGATTTGGTAAGTATTAAAGATAAACCTGGAAAGATTTAGAAAGTATCACAAGTACTGATCGAACTGTAGCTCCATATTTGATATCCATAGATGAAGGCGTCCAGAATGTTTCACTTCTAAAATTTGTTTTTTTGGTGTTTTTTGTTTTCTGATAATCTTAGAAGTATCTACCTCCCGTTTGGCCATAATGTTTTTTCCCTTCTTTTCAAAAATATTTTTAAAAACATTGTTTGGTTATAAAAAGCGATCATTTTTTGGGCAGTTTTTGAAGATGAATTTTTTAAGTTTCAAAAAGTGGTTTAGACCTAAGTTG
Organism: Lycium barbarum; assembly: GCF_019175385.1. Lineage (NCBI taxonomy): Eukaryota > Viridiplantae > Streptophyta > Magnoliopsida > Solanales > Solanaceae > Lycium > Lycium barbarum. Next base: position 61,357,497 of record NC_083344.1, on the reverse strand, counting down.
CTCGGACTCGGATGCGGGTACAGATCCGAGTGTCGGATTCGGCAAAATCTAAATTTTAAGATTCTGGGGTGCGGATCAAGATAGGGATACGGGTGCGGGGATTCAGCTAAGAAAATAAAGATGTATTGACACGGAGTAGAGGTTCAGAAATTTTGGACAGATATATTACTTAAACAGCAGAATTATAGCATAGAAGTAGACAAAAGAGAAGAAGCCTGTTGGTTCACCTTAATATATTTTTTGAAGCATACTTGAAATTTGGAAGAACAGAAATGCATAATAGTCTAAACACTTGTTTCTTTAATCATAATTCTTTATTTAGCTTATCCAGTTAGTTGTTTATTTTAAATCCTTTGAAATGATTAACTTAGCCATTCATGGTAGAGCATAAGTTTTCCCATATATGCCTACAAGAATGGGATAGATGGAACAAGGCAACAGAGACACTTATTTTACAAGGATTAGGACTCCAACTTTGATTAGAGTTGGATTTAGGTTTGGAGCAGCCAACTTGGATGGGTATGTATTTATTTTTCTGTAAAAAGAATGTTCAGCAATTAAGTCACTTCCTTTACTAGTAGATGAGGAAGAGAAGAGGAAGGAGGTAGAGTTTTGTGGTTCCTAGATAGCAATATGTACGACATAGTTCCTTGGTTGACATAATTATGAAGGATTCTCTTCAAATATAGGCGATCAAGTTTCTACACGGATAGCTATAACAATTGTTCCACATACTTTAATGCTGAAAAATGTTCCTATTAGACAGAAAAGTTTCAAGATGCTGATTTAGCAACAAAAAAAAAAGGCTTAGAGCTGATATTACTGATTAGATTAGCTAACAACCATCAGACAGATAGTACATTGGAACATGATTATGAGCAAAAATAAGAAAAGTTTGGTGATAGAACCTGGTGAAGCTCCTGCCGTCTACTTAGCTTCCCGAAATAACGCAAAATGACATTCATATCTTGTACTTTAAGCGTCTCACCGTGCCTTAAAAGCGATTTAACAATTCATGCCAGAAAATGGGTACCCACAAAAGAAATGGGGGTTAATTTGTCCATTTTGGTAAAAAGAGGATCAGAGTTTGCTTTAATAATTGAATAAAAGAGAGAGTTTCACCTTGAAAGAGCAGAAGGCAAGTCAGATGAGTCCTGAATTTGAAGAATAGCGGAGTGTCTATCACTACGGGAAACACTTGGGGAGACATGAAATTCGGCTAGCTTAGTACACGGAATAGAGATCTTTGTAGTTGCTACACACCGGAACTTGTTGTTTCGTTGGGGAGCTGCAAAAGAAGAAGAAGAAAACAACGAAGGTGACGACTGAAACCCGTTCCCAAACACCCAGCAAAACTCCATATTCAATGGCCAGTTTGCGGCCTCTTGATAACCTTTCTGCTTCCAAGTTTGTTACTCCATTTTATTACTACCACCGCACTACTGCTATTTAATTATTATTTTTTAAAAAGGCAGATTGATGAAATAACAAAAAGAGTCATGTAATTCAAAAAAGGTTAAGGCTCAAATATGCCCCTAATGTTTGCGAAATTATACACATTTACCCATCGTTAAAAGGTTGGTGCAAAGATGTTTCTAACGTTTTTTTATTGGACATACATGCCCTTGAGTTAACGGAAAATATTGGAGGGCATATTTGTTCAGTTTCACAAACACTAGGGCATATTTGAGCATTTGAAATTCCTGAATATTATGGCACAAAATATCATTGCATTCCAAAACATAAAAAAACATTTGTAATTACAATCCATTCACCATTGCATTACATCAAAATTATACAACTAAAAGAGCAGATGCAATTACAACCATCTTTTAAAGGTTGTTTTCACAAACAAGAGCACCATTTTCCCTTTTCAAAAGATTTTTTTTTACTAATGATAATATCATTTTTATTTTTCAATTTGTTGATGATCTAGATAGTTTTTTCTGGATATTTTTCGTCTTCTCAGTCCCAATATCTACACAATAATGGATGCAACAATTGTTGCAATAAAACCTAAACATAAAAAAGGAGATAACTTATATTAGACTTATGACACATGAAAAAATGACTCCCGCAGTGCTCAAAATTTTGATAATAATAATAGAAAGAGTATCACATTTTAAGCATTTATACGGTTTCTTACATAACATTTAATGTGGTTTGGCCCTTTCGCGAATTTCACGCATAACCGAAATTTAGTAGAATTATTTTAAGTCCATAAGTGAGATGGAGTGCAGTAACTCCACGTCCACAAACCCTTCCACAACTCCACATCCACAAACCCTTCTACAACTATTTGAAGAACTCGAAGCTTCCGACATTTCATAAACAAATGAAAGAATAAGATAGAAAAGTGAGGGGTTGTACGATAAGCGTGGAGTTTCAAAATGCAGTAGCAATAAATCATTGGCTAGCATAATGTTACACCTTGGAAAATCCCCCGCACATGTACAGTGAGTAGGCTAACGAAGGACATAGCGTAGGCGATGTTGTGACGAGTAAGAAAGAGTATTAGATGACCCTCGACGAGATTCTAAAGGCATACAATGCAAGGAAAGAAAGTTGCTACGAAAACGAATCATACGTTGTGTATCGGATAAGAATAACAAGCAACGATTTGGTGATGGCATAATGAGGTATTAGGGATAAGAAATATCGTCCTTTAGATGGGTATTGAAGTGTTAAACAAGTGTTAAGAAGGTTTCATAAGGATCGGAGATCAAACGAGTCGACGAAAACGGAAGTCGCTTCAGTGGGCATTAAACGGCCAAACATACGGTCCGTATAAATTATACTGGCCATATGTTGGACCGTATAATTGGCCAAGATGAAGATAACATTCTGGACCAAATGTACGCCCATACATACGGTCCGTATAAACAGTACGGACCGTATGTTGGTCCGTATAATGAGGGTCGGGCAGCTTTTAAGTTTAAGTGTGAGAGGTCTTTTTCATTTCATATTTCACTCCCTCCTCACTCTATACTTCAAGAGACATCTAGAACCTTCCCTACTCTTCAACTACAAGAGAAATCCAAGGGAAATTAAGATCAATAACACATAATCCATGAATCAAAGTGTATGAAACTCAAGTAAAGCTCATCTTCTTCAAAGAAAACCAAGAGAGGTGAGATAGGGTTTTGGTGTTAGAGGAGTAACTTCACTCAAGGCTTGTTCAACCATCATGCAAGGTAAGTTTCATGACCATTTCATGTTGTTTAAGGTATTGGAAGGTTAAGATACTCGAATTGTAGAAAAGCATAGCAAATGGGTCATCCATGAGTGAATAGTGTCATAAGTGAATGGTAGTTGAATTGAATCATGAATGCTAGTGTGTTGTGAGTATGAATACTTTATAAATGACATGTAGACCATGAGATAAGTGTGATACATGGGAAAATACGATAGCGAACCTACAACCATGAATGTGGGAAAAATGAAGAGAAATGGTGGATCATGGTTATTGTATATGAATGATGATTATTGATTGCTATATTGTGATTGTTGTTATAAGTGTTGGGGGTTGATATGGAAGATGGGAGAAGTAGTATAAACAAAGGAAGTGCTGCCCAATTTTCTCTAGAAATAGTAGTGCGTTCTTATAGTTGGTTAACTAATGTTAGTACGAATTCTCTTTTTGAAGGTAGAGACGTGACATTGAAGGAGAACAAGAGAACGCTAGATTGCTTAAACGAGAAAGGTATGTGAGGCTTAACTCTTCTTTCAAAGGCATGAATACTTCAAGCTTTCCATAATCCCCCTACAAGATAAAGTTTATGAGTCCTTCTTTGTACTAAAGCACCTATGAGCACGATAATAGTGATAATGAGCTAGAGTATAGAGATTCGAGAAAATGTGGCATAATGTTCCTATAACGCTAATGATGTTATTATTGCTAACACTCGCCTTATGTTTTATTCCCTTCAAGGCGAGGCATGATACTCATAAATGTCCATAATACAATCGGGGGTTCACGACCTTACGTCACCTCGACATAGTGTGGTTGTCTTAAAGCCTAATGTATGCTATGACAATAAGATGACGATTAATGCTAACTTGTAATATAACTATGGGATACGTGGGACACTAAGGAATGATATCATGATGCTACGGCATGAGATGTATAATAATGATGTGTTATGATTGATGTTGTGATAATAAGATTCCACCGCGCCTATATGGCCGAGCATGTCACCGCTAATGCGGGCTGCATACGATTCCACCGCGCCTATATGGCCGGGCATGTCACCGCTAATGCGGGCTGCATACGATTCCACCGCGCCTATATGGCCGGGCATGTCACCGCTAATGCGGGCTGCATACGATTCCACAGCGCCTATATGGCTGGGCATGTCACCGCTAACGCGGGCTGCTATGTTTACACTGATCCGAGAGGGCCGGGCATGATCACCACTAGTGGGCGGCATATGAGGGTTACCCGGACGCGGGTGACAATACAGATTATGATGTGATGATGTGTATAATGATGTACGTGATGATGTATGGGATGTGGTAACATGTATACTATGATTATGTAAAATGTGGAATATGAAAGTAAGACGATTGTCTAGGACACTTGTGCAGGTTATATCTTGGTCTCATGACTCATGATCTTTCTATTATGTTATTTATTTCATTTCTGCCTTACATACTCAGTACAACATTCGTACTGACGTCCGTTTTCTTTGGACGCTGTGTTGATGCCCACAGGTAGACAGGGAGGAGATCTTGCTCCGGATTCTTAGAGGCTGCTAGCTGACTGAAAGCCCTCCATTGTCCCGGAGGTGCCCATGATGATTCTTTGTGTACAATTGTAGATGTCATCTCATAGAGGCTCGTAGATACTCAATGTGGGTCGTGTGGTTTCATGGCAGGGTCATTATGTATATATATATATATATATACCTATTATTTTGCTGGCCTAAGGGCTCGTGTGTATAAAGGCATTTTGGTTCTAAATGAAAACGAATTTTATTATAAATTGAGCATGAACCGGATAAATGATTGTTAAGTAAGCCTAAGAAGTAATGGCACGAGCGGTGCTCGGTGGTTAGCCCCTGGTACCCGTCACGGCCCTTAACTGGGTCGTGACACATAAAGTGCACTACAAAAAAATCTGAGAACTATTTGTGCCATAATATTCAGGAATTTCAAAGGCTTAAATATGCCCCTAACGTTTGCGAAACTGAACAAATATGCCCTCCAATATTTTTTGTTAACTCAAGGGCATGTATGGCAAAAAAAACGTAAGGGGCATCTTTGCACCAACCTTTTAACGACGGGCAAATGTGTACAATTTCGCAAACGTTAGGACATATTTGAGCCTTAACCGTTCAAAAAAAAATGCTTAATATGTATGTTCTTTTACTTGAAGCACTAATAGTACACGATGTTTACTAAAGTGGAGCACTTTTAGTCAAAAGCCAAAGGTTCCGTTAAGTTTTAACATAGACATCACCTAAGCAACAAAGGGATGAAACTCATTATCCTTTGGAACACATACATTACCTGTATATTCTTTTCCTTGTTGTATTAGCAATAAAAAAATCTCTTCCTGAGATAATGGATCAAGATTTTCAACTAACTGAACCATGCTTCACATCAGATGCGGTGGACTAGTAGTATTCATTCCCGAGTCATTCATGCTGATGAGCTCTTGGGACGTAGTCACGAAAGTAGGCTTCTTCTATACCCTAATTGGTTGATTCCAAGCCAATACTCACGCATGCTTGTTTCTACCGTCAAAGAATAATCAGTCCATCTAAAGATTTGTTTCCCTTAGCTAGCAAAGATTTTGTTTTAAAACCAGTCTTTTCTTTATTGTTGGACTTTCAAGTAATTAAAACCTTTTTAGCCGTATTGCAAATTCAACTTATCAACAAAGGTTTAAATCATTAATTTACTCTCAAGTGTCTGGATTGAAATAATCAGGCGTGATGCGGAAGCTTAACAATTGCAGATCTTGAACGACGATAAATCAGACAACAACAAAAATATACTAAAAAGGCATAATATTATAAAGCATATTATTCTAATATGATTTGGCTTATTGGCCTACATATGAGAAAACTACTCCCTCCATCCCAAAAAGATTGTCTCACTTTCCTTATTAGTTTGTCGCAAAAAGATTGACACATTTCTATATTTAGAAACAATTTAACTTTATGAGATGATTTACAACTACACAAATACCTAAGGCTTGTTTTGGACCACACATTTCAAAAGTCTTCCTTTATTTCTTAAACTTTGTGTCAAATCAAACTAAGACAATCTTTTTGGGACGGAGGGAGTAATGAAAAGCATAAAAACTGTTGAGAGAAAATCTCTCTCTAAACAAGACTCCTTTAGAGACTACATTGTGGATGTTATTGTGTTCTGATTGAGAAGAACAAATCTTCTATTTATAGAAGTCTAAATCTTCTCATACAAGAAAAGGAATAAATATGGTAGAATCCTTTTCCCCAAAGAAAACCTTTTCTACCAAGAAATCCGTTTTCAAGTAAAACACAATTATGGTAAAATTCAAATAAGGTAGGAAATTCAGGGCAAACTCTAACATTAAGATTTTTTTTCTCTTTCTTTTTCTTTCGTAAATTAGGACTGGTGACTAGTGTTTTATGAAGATGAACGCTGGGTTTTGTTGGAAAAATATCTCACATGATGAGCACGTGACTCCATTTTCATCTTTGTTTAATTTTAACGAAATTTTTGGAGTGTAACTAAAAGTCCACCACTTTAGTAAACATTGTGTACTATTAGTGCTCCAAGTAAAAGAATATGGATGATTTTGAGTCCAAGCCCAAAGATAATGTACTATTTTAGGCCTTTTCTCAATTTTTTTCATTTAGGCACCTCAACTAATGTACTTACCTATTAAACACAGTCACCGTCAAAGTGTGCTTATTAAGCACATAGGCGTTGTTTGGTTGTTGTTAGGAGTTAAGTTATTCATGTATTAGATCTTGTATAAGTAATAGCATGTTTGTAGATTTCATTTGCTATATATAAAATTCAACACACCTGATATCGTGTGCGGTTTGCAATTTAGAATCCCGCATAACTATATAAAAAAGTTATGACGAAACCTATGTACTACTTTATGTAGGATAGAAGATGGAATAACTAATACATGAATAGTTTTTACTTGTCCAGTTTGGACTTTGCACATTCTTTAAGAAACAATAATTGATATGGATATTTTACCACAATACCCATATTAATTGATGTTTAATCTCAATAATTAACATTTCAAGAAGAATTAGTAAATGAATTACTACTATATACAAGGGGGAATGTTCATTTTTTATAGTTCTCACATGAATTTTCTTATCAATATTTAACCCCAATTGCTTGTGCAGCGTTCATCATGATCTTCTCTTAAGGTGTTAACCTTTTAAAGAGAACCCGCTCTGATACCAATGATATTTTGCACGACCAAATATCTATCCTACAGTATACCAGATTTTTTCCTATAGGATGGACCTCGTAACTCTACCTGTTTTAAGCTAACGTTTGCAGAATAATAAAGAGCAAGAAAGTAAGGACACAATATTGTTACGTCGAAACCACCCGGCTCACAAGGGTGAAAAAATCATGGACTACACCTCTGTAGGATTTTTCCCAAACTTTACTACAGTCGTGAGCCTTTGCAAATTCAAGTTACAAACTCTGTAACATAGAAACTAAACCCTAATTCCTATCTCACTAATCTCCCTATACTAATAAGCCCACTTCAAGTTGCCCTCAACTTAAAGCTGAATTTGACAATTGTTTATACCTAACACGATTGCTTCTAAGAAAGCTGATAAAGGTATAACTCGATAAACAATCCTAAGACACAATTCTAGACTTGATGACTATAAAGCATAACTCTATGAAATAGGCTCTTCAATCTTATTTTATATACCAGGCGGCACTTCAGGAATCAGAACTCTCAATTATTGTGTTGATTGATTTCGCTCAATTTCTAATTTTCTCTCTATGTGAGTGCGTTAGATTCTTCATGGAAGAACTTGGATATCTATAGCTTTGATGTATATCATGCAGCTGAACACAACCCTACGTAATGAGGCCCATTATGAGAGTTAGGGTTTGAGTTGGTTTGGGTTTCTTCCTTTCACGCGGCTTTAGTATTCCTTTTGGAGTCTGAAGCATATCTTGATAATTATGGCAAGAAATCCTTGTAGCTTGTCCGCCAAGTCTTTATCTCATAGAATCTTTTTACTTCAAGTGTTTTACTCGTAGCAGAACTCTGAGCTGGAACATATTCATAGACTTGGTCCAAGCACCTGATCCATTCATCTCGCATCAGTGTCTAAGATATGTCCAAGCCTCTGGTCCATTCAACTTCATCTCGCATAAGTGTCTAAGATATGTCCATAGACCTGGTTCATTCGTCTTGTTCATCTCACATCTGTGTTTGGTTCATTCATTTTATCTTGCATCTGTCTCTAAGATAGAATATGTCCACAGACCTGTTCACTCCCCTTGTTCATTCACTTTGTCAATCATCAAAACATACATGTGTTAATGCAAATTTCCCCTTTTTTATGATGACAAACTCATGTCCCTTAAGCCTCTGTGTAAGCTGTTCCAAACGTCTCACAGCCTAGAAATGAACACCAACACTAAGATTGAATCGTGTTAGCATAATTGGGTTATAAGCATTACACAGTATAATCTTCCCCCTTTTGGCATCATTAAAGAGTTGCTTCAAATCAGTAAGGATCAAATGAACTTGTGCAATGTAGAACTCATGGTCACTCGGGGCTATCACATTTACACATAATAGAAAAATTAGCTCAATTTATATCTTCTTGAATATTTTAGTTACACAAAAATAGCACAAAAATATATGAGAGCAAACAGTTTCCATTTGAAGATATTGTATCATCTAACCACAGTCATTTAAAAGCAAACAGTCAGGTCAATCAAAAACATAGAATAAGGTTCATTAAAGCAGCGCTAAGTACTATAGAAGAAGACTAGGCTCAGGGGTGTTGGGAGGAAGGATTTGGGGTCGAGAAGGAGTCTTTGGTAAGTGCTTTAACCAAGTACTGTATAGTCTTGGTGTAATCTTCTCTCTCCTTGTCTAGGGCAGCCTGCACACTCAGAATTTGAGCATTTAATCCCTTTTGCTCAAGATCATACTTGATATGAAGCTGATCTATATTCTGTTGATGCTTAACCTTCAGTGTTGCAATCTCAGCCTCCTTGGCTTCAAGTTGATCTCTCAAGTTTTGTAGCTCAGCCTCACACCCCCCCCCCCTTCAAGTAGATCCGATTCAACAACCTGTTCCAAGACCCCGATGACATCCTTGGAAGTCTGATACTGCCAGACGTTAACTAACACTTGAAAGTGCTCCATGATGTCAATCAAACAAAACCCATAATCAAGTGCGTACTCTTTGTTTCCTTGTTAATCAATTCTTTTCATATGTTGAAGCATGATGCTAGGTCGATTTATCTGGACACCAGTGTCTACGAGTTCCATTAAGGTCATGTCCCAAAAACTTGCTTCACCCCTGCCTTCTTGGTAATTTCCAAGGTTATGGCAAGGCCATCCAGTGGTGGCCAATCACTCTTCACATAATGTTGCTGTAACACCTCATAAAATCCGTACTAAACCATATCCATGACTCAGGATGTTAGAAACCCAAGAAGGAGAGTATTGGAATCGAAAATATGTTTCAGTTCAGAAAATAATGTGTTACGCTCCAAGGGACGGCCCGTAACATGTGTTACGGCCTGTCTCTCATACCGTAACAGGCATGCTTGAAAAATCACCGTCTCATAACTTTGAACCAAAGGACGGTTCATCGTTACGGACCGTAACACGTGTTACGGCCCGTAACCTGGCAGCGTATCATAACCTCATAAAATCAGACATCACTGGAATTTTGGCCTATGTTAAGGTCCAGTGTTACGGACCGTAACACGGTCGGTAACGGTGCCACGACTGAAACGTTAAAAGAACGGGAATTTCAGTTTTATTTCATTATTTCCATTCCTCTCAAGCCCTAACACGAAAACTCTCTCCTCACAGCTTCTCTAAGCATCAAGGTAAGCCTCTTAACACTATCCTAAGTGAATTCCTTTAATTTCCTTTGAATCCTAAGTAGAATCTTATGCTCTTAACATAGGGTTTTCAAGAAAACCCAATTATAGGAATTCAAGACCAAAGGTTAGGATTCTTCTTCCAAGATCAGATTTTTGTTGCAAATTGGAACATTACCAGGTATCCACGTGTGGGACCATCCTTGTTCTTTCCCATGTTTCAGTATTCCATGTTTACACACACTAGGTTTAGGATTCTAGGTATACTCATGATAAACCCTAGGCACTTGAACCATGATATATTATATTGTCAGTTATAATTCCATTTATTAGTCTTAAATTACTGGTTTTGTGATTGAGACCCAGTCCGTAATCTATGAAAAACCCATAATTTGCATCCCGTGGGTTCTATAACACAAGATATGAGATATTATACTTATTTCCATGAAAAGCTTGTATATATGTATTTGTTGTCATGTCTTCATGTATCCATGTTCATGTTAAGAATCAGAAATCCTGTCTTCAGTTATCTTTCATGTTCGGGAGTTGTATTAATACTGAGAAGGCTCAGATAGCCTGAAACTACGTATGCCAACGTACGATAAGGATTGCTCCGCCCAGTTAGGACGATTCCTTCATGTTTTCCCCACTGAGGGATTTTGGATCCATTCATGTCATGTTCATGTCTTGTACCCTAGCAAGGTACAAGATGGCTTAGTTGATCGAGCCGAGATCAGACTCCACGTTTCTCCCCGTGGTGGTTCATGTCAGTATTACAGTTATTATCATGTTTTCATCTCAGTTACAGATTATTTCATGTTTTCGGTATTCATGTTCATGTTCAGTTTCAGCATTCATGTTCAGTTTCAATTTCATGTCTATATATTATGTGTCTGCTTATTTCTCTCATGTGTTTACATACCAGTACATTCAAAGTACTGACATCCCTTTTTGTTGCCTTGGGGCCTGCATTTGACGATGCAGGTACTGATTTATATGACGACGCCTCTACTCATTAGGATCTGCACGTACCAGCTTATTGGTACGCCTCATCTCATCCGGGGTTTAGATATTGTCCTTCTTTATTAGATTTTGCATCTAAAGGTATGCTGGGGGCTTTGTCCCAGCAAGTATGTTTTCATGTTCTCATGTTCAGACTCATGTTAGAGGTTTCATAGACTAGACAAGTCAGTATGTCATGTTAGACTTTCAGAGTCGGTTAGCCATTTTGACTCGGTTATGATATTATCAGCATTCATGGTTTAAACTAGTATTTTACAAATTATTATGACCTAATGTATTTTCTTCAAGACCATCATGTTTCATGTTATATTTTTGCTCATGTATACCTCATGATGATTCAGCAAGCCATGTGGTTCGCTCAGTCACATGCAGTCAGGCACCGAGTGCCGTGTTACGCCTAGGCCATGGTTCGGGGCGTGACAGTGCCCAACCATCTGAAGGCACATGTGACACCTCGGAAAATTAGGTTGTCGTACTGTGAGTAGACTAGAGTAAGCATAAGGTGAGCATGGAGCTCTTATGACCATAAGAAGGATATTTGGTATAGCTTTAAAAGTGTATGTGATAAGAATGTGGAGTTATATGAATTAGTGAGACTAAGTTTGTCAAAGGAAAGTGAAGTAAGTTGTGTTTGGGAAAGGTTCTGTAATTATCGAGCTAACTGTCACGACCCGACTAGGGGCCGTGACGGGTACCCGGGGATAACCACCGAGCACCACTCATTTCCGTACTCGTCATAATCATTATACAATTATTTTCCATTTATATACTCATAATCATAAGACAACCATTTTTCATTCGAAAACAAAATTTTTTTTTTATATACGTAAGACTTTCGGCTATCAAAATAATATATATATATATATATATATATATATATATATATATATATATATATATATATATATATATATATATATTGTCACGACCCGACTAGGGCCGTGACGAGAACCCGATACTTGTACCGAGCACTCCTTATCTATCGTATTACCTTTACCTCTTAGCAAGCCGTGTGAACAGAGCCATATTTTTTTTTTTTTGAACATTAACATTAGCAGCGTCATTCTGAACATAGACTAATAAACTTCGTTATCACTTTATACACCAACATTATCATGCCAAAACACCATATATCTAACTGTACTTGACTGACTATACATATCTGCCTACGAGCCTCTAGACATAGTACACTTATACATAGAAAGGGCCGAGTACTATCGTGCCCGAGATTATATATACACAAAATAGTACCACTGAAATAAGGCTCCGGAACGACTGGAGCGCTGTAGAGTACTGCTGGCAGAGCTCCTAAGGATCAAGTCCACCTGTTTGCTGACCTGCGCGGCATGAAACGCAGCGTCCACAAGAAGGGACGTCAGTACGAATAGTGTACCGAGTATGTAAGGCATAGAAAATAATACAAGCAGTGACATAGAGTACGATTAATAACATCATGGAGTCACAGGCATATAACGAGGCGAGAGAGTAACCTGTGCATATGAAGGCCCCTTTTCAGGCCGGCTGTCATGTAGGCTTGTCCTTTCGTCTTTGAAACGTTTCTTTTCATAAGCATAGGAATTAACATTTATATATTACTTATTCCCGTGTACAGAAAACAGTACATTTCAGTAACGGTACCTTTTGCTCACATTTACAGACGCCGAATACAATCGGCTCCACCCCCACGATGTCCCTTATTCTCGTATACAGAAAACAGTACAATTCAGTAAACAGTATCTTTTATTCACATTTACAGACGCCGAATACATCGGCTCTCCCAACCCCCTCCCCAACGGTGTCCCAACACATTACATCATATATATGTATCATACATTATATAAATATACAGACGCCGCGTACGGCTCTCCCATATCCCGCGTCCAGGATGGAATCCAGCTGAATCAGGTGGTGATATAACAGTGGCCCTTCCCCTTTCCCCATACACATATACATATACATTTGCTTATCTTTTATACATATACACGTCTCATATACAATTACTTATCTTATTTATATATACATATCCATACACATATACCTGTTTTATATACATATATCATATAAGCACACAAGCGTCAAGGAAAATCATGTATCCATCGGAGTGACGTAAGGTCGGTGACCTCCGATTACGTTATGGAATGCTAGTGATAGCTTTGTCTCACCATGAAGGAACAAGTATTTTAAGGCGAGACTATCAACGGAGAATAGTATTACAGTAACCGTAGAATGAAATCGTGGGCATCATAGATGACCGTCATAGGCTTTGGAGTCAGAGAAAATAAAGATATAGCTTGGAAATATAATTACGACTCAAAAATTAGTGTATCACTTTCATGTTTACATAAGATACTTAGCTTAGTCATCTTAGTCATAGAGCCGTTCCGGTCGTACTTATCAAAGGTACATTCTCTTGTCTAACATTGTCATTATCATTATCCTCATAGAAACATTCTCGTTAGAGTAGTCATAGTACTTATCATTTGGTAACGAGATTGGGATCAAAAGTCCCCTTTGGATTTACTTCAAGTAAGTCAACCACGACTATAGAAAAATCCGAGAGTAACGGGCCCACCTCGGGCCGGATGAGGTAGCGTGTACGATTTACGTATGTTACGTGTCATAGCGTTACTTGTGAGGGTCTTAGGGTAATCGGGTCCCATTTATACAAGTTCTAAGGGTGTAGGAGGTTTTTCCAACAATTGGCACACTTTCTAGTTCAATTCTATTGAACAAAAAGTGGAAAACTTTAGGTGCGGATTCCGGGGAACTGAGTTGTCCCCGAGGCTCGTACCCAACTTATTACAACTAAGACATGCCATAGAAAGAAGGGTGAAGCCTTACATACCTCCTTCCGCTCCTTTTGCTATTCCAAATTCACGTCACAATTTCGTCAAAATCTGCAAATTGGTCGTTTTTACCAAAACTCTCGTTAGTATACTTAGAGTTGAAATCTTAAGGTAATACTTGGCTACCGAAATTTCGGCAGCATTTCCTCTGTAAATATACCATCCTCGACATTCAATTTAGTCAAATTCTCATCAAACACAATCCGGGAATTCAAACCCGGCCAAACTATCAACATGAATTCAACAATCACACTAGCGATCCATACATTCAATTCAAAATACATGATATCAATTTACTACTTTCTTCAAAACCTTTCCAACTCCAATAAAATAATGCAATATTCTAATATATATATTCCAACGACCCCATACCAATATCATTGTCTTTCATACGCGTAAGAACATCACATTCAATATGCATGATTTCTAAAATAAGTCTCCAACTTCCACAACTCAACTAAGGTTCCTAGACATTCATTAGCAACATAGGATTCACAATATAACAACAACCAAAACACTACATAAAATTAACTCATTCACTTCCATACTATACCACAACCTCACGACCACACACACACAACACTCACGACCACACACACACAACACTCACGGCCACACTTCATGCATGCACAACTACATTCTCTCCAAATTCATTCAACTTCCATCTTCCACATATCATTCACAACCATAACAACCAAACACTAAACAAAATAATTGAAATATGATTCTTATTCATATATGAACATGCACGACAACATACTAATTTCCTCTCCTTTATGAATTTCATCCATTTTAGCATACTACACACATATAAACCATGTATAACACATAAAACAAGATTAGAATTTACCTTTCTTCTTCAACTTCTCACTTGCCTAACTCTTGGCAACTTGTATGATTTTGAACCTTTCTTGTTCCAACAACAACTCCACCTTGTTGTGCACCCCCTACTTGGTAGAAAATGATTTTTGGAGAAATTTTATCAATTTTTCTTGTTGATTTCTCTCTTGGCCGAAAGGCCCTAGAACCTAGCTCTCTCTTTCTCTTGTTCTCCCTTTCTTGAAAATTCTAGAGCTTAATGGGATAAAGATGACTTAGTCATCTTATTTATTGACCAAAATTTATTCCATATGGGCTTGGACCCTATGCATGGCCGGTTGGGCCTCTCTTTTGCTCAAAAAAAAAATAGTTCAAGCCCACTTTGTATTCTTGGCAAATTCTTGTAATTTATGAAACATTTTTCCAACTTCCAAATTTGCCCTTCGTCTTTCTCCATATTTCCACTTCTAGACTTTTCATAGGCAACTCACGTACCAAACAAAATAAAATATGGCCTTACTTGTTATCTTCCCGCGATTGTCTTGAATTGTCTGATTGCATGAAATGCGGGATATAACTTATATATATATATATATATATATATATATATATAAACAATCATAGCATCGTGAGACCATACTACCCACACATGCATATCTATGAGCCTCTACTAGAGTACTAGACATATGGACGGGACAGGACCCCGTCGTGCCCAAAATATACATATATACACAAAAGAATAGTCACAGGCACCTCCGGAATAATGGAGTGCTCTCAAATCAGCTACTGGCTCCTACGAGTCTGGATCAAGCTCACCTCTCTGTCTACCTGTGGTCATGAACACAGCGTCCAAAGAAAACAGACGTCAGTACGAACATTGTACTGAGTATGTAAGACAAGAACGAAATAAACATAATAGAAGAGTCATAAGCCATAAGAGGAAAATATAACCTACATGAGTTTCATAGGTGCATACATTCATATATATATCGTATATTTATATAGTCATAGTACATATGTCATCACAGCGCATATATCATCACATCATAATCCTCATCGTTAACCCGCGTCCAGGTAACCATCATATGCCGCTCACTAGTGGTGATTATGTCCGGCCTTCTAGGCACGGTGTATACATAGCAGCCCGTCTTAACGGTGACATGCCCGGCCATTTAGGCATGGTGTAATCATAAGCAGCCCGCATTAGCGGTGACATGCCCGACCATCTAGGCACGGTGTAATCATATCATCATATACCCATCGTAACTCAAACTTTTCATACATAGCATAGGTATATCATAAACTTACATTATTGAACATCTCATAGACATATCATGACTTAGAATCATTATACATTTATTGTTAAGACATACATTAGAACTTGAAGACAACTATGACTATGTCGGGGTGACATAAGGTCGTGAACCCCCGATTCCGTTATGGAATACTCATAAGTATCCGACCTCACCTTGAAGGGAATGGTGTATAAGGTGAGTGTATCCAATAAATAACATGATTAATTATATAGTAACCTCATACCATGAACTTTAGGATCTTTAGACTTAAGTTCATCACCATCATTATTGAACTCGTAATGTATCTCTTATCTCATGTAGCTATTCGGGAACATAGACTCTTAGCTTTCCGGGATATAGAGGATTCATGGAGAAGAAGGATAAATCATGCCATAGAAAGAAAGGACTAGTCTCACATACCTTGTTCGTTTAAATAATCTATCGCTTGCTTATTCTCCTTCAATGCCCACGCTTCTACCTTCAAGAGAATTCGCATTAACATTAGCTAATCGATTACTTAGACATGCCTACGAAAGCTAAAGAAAATTGGGCAGCATTTCCTTTGTTTATACAACTTTTCCCATATTCTATATCAACTCCCAAGCATTCATAACAACATTCACAATATAATAGATAACAATCATCATTCATCTACATTATCCGCATTTTACAATTCCTCTTCAATTTCTCCATAATTGTGGTTATAGCTCACTATCGCGTTTTCTCATATATAATACTTATTCTGTGGTCTAAATGTCATTCACAACATACTTACAACCACAACATATCAATATTCATAATTCAATCCAAACCTTCACCCAACAATGTCACTATTCCCACATTTATGACCCACTTTCTATATCTTTCTACTATCCATGTGTTTTTAACTTTAAACACCGTAAACAACATGGAAATACCATAAATCTTACCTTAGATGGTGTAGGAATAACCTTTGGGTGGAAATACTTCACTTGAGCAAAACCCTAGTTTCACTTCCTATGGAATTTCTTGACTTGGATGAACTTTGATGTGTTTCTTACACTTGTTTCCCTTGATTTGATGAAGTTGATCATTAATTTCACTTGGATTCTTATATATGAAGAGTTTGAAAGTTTTAGAGAGCTATTGGGTCGTGGAGAGAGAAAATAAAATGAATTATATGAACTTGGGATGTTCTTTTATAAATGCAAAAGCTGTCCCGACATCATTATACAGACACTTATACGGTCCGTATAAATTTATACGATCCGTATAAGTGACCGTAAAACTGCTCCAGTGGCCACCCCTTTCGGTGTCAATTTGACGGCACATTCTACGGTCCGTATAAGTTTATACGGTCCATATAAGTGACCGTGAAATCACCCCTCAACAACTTCATTCTGTGACCATTATACGACAGGTTATACAGACCGTATAATATTATGCGGATCGTATAATCGGTCGTATAATCTGCCTTTTCTCTGATTTTAGTTCTCGTCACTTCGTTTGACCTCAAATCCTTGTGAAGCCTTCTTGACACTTGTTTAACACCTCGTTAACAATCTAAGGGGTATTATAAATCTTCTCCAAAATATTATTAAGCCATCTTTAATTCGATATTCATAAATTCTGTCCGGTACGCAACATATATCTTGCTTTCCTTATCAACTTTCATCTCCTATCTCAAATGTCTCTGAAATCTTACTTAGGGTCGTCAAACGTCACTCCTTTCTTATTAAAATATCGTATACTCGTATTCTTCGTTAGTCTATTCATTGTACGTTAACGGAAAATTTTTCCAAGGTGTAACACTAACGATTATTTAGTAAGGTCTTGAGGATGAGTTATAATGTTCCTTGAATTGTTAATGAAGTGTTAGACAAGTGTTAAGAAGGTTCCTTAAGGATCGGAGATCAAACGAATCGATGAGAATATTTTCGAAAAAGGGTGAGTTATACGACCAACTATACGGTCTGTATAACTTTATACGGTCCGTATAGTAGCCCGTATAACGGTCACAGAATGGACCAGTCTCTAATGGACTTATACGGTCACTTATACGGACCGTATAAGTGTCCGTATAAAATCATTACGGGTCAGATTTTTGCAATTATAAATATAAGTCCCAAGTTCTAATTTTTCATTTTCCATCTTCCCCACTCCTCTCAAGAACTCTAGAATATTATATACACAATACCAACGCAAATTGAAGAGATATTAATGATCCAACATCAATAATCAAGGGAAATCAAGTGAAAGAATATTCACTAGGGTTGACAGAAGCCAAAAACCTCTTGGGTGGTGAAGTTTGGATTTTCTCAAGTGGAGTGTTTTCATCCAAAGACCATTCCTATGTAATCAAAGGTGAGTTTTTCGTTCATTTCATGTTATTAAGAGTATTGGACGGGTGAAAGACTTGGATTATGGAAGAAAATAGAGTATGAAGTGCAAATATAGAAAAAGGTGAACTTCTTGAATGGTAACATGACATGAATCATAGTTCTTGCTATGTGTCACGACCCAGCCCCGTGGGCCGCGACTGGTGCCCTACTTAGGCACCCCAAACAAACTCACAACCAGATCGTCGTATTCAGACTCGTTCAAACTCAACATACGTTATCCAAACTGAAAATGAACAACAGACGCCAGACACAAACATTTATCGAACACTTATCTTAAGCGGTCGCCCGTTCAGATTAGTCAAATCAAAATCAGAAAGGTGGCGGAATATACGTCGCCCAAATGCACAAACACACACATCAGAAAGGGGGCGGAATGTACATCGCCCAAATGCACACACACACGTACAAACTCAGAGGCCGACTTGGCCATAGTAGCGTACGGGCCGCTTAAGAACGCAAAACAGGCTCACATACAAACACACCGGACCCACGACCCACAAATCTGACTACAGGCCTCTAAACAAAACAGAACATAGGAACATATGACGGGACAGGGCCCCGCCGTACCCACACATCCACAAATGTACCGAACACACACATACAACAGAAGGTATGTACCAAAAGTAGGCTCCGGATCAAGGGGAGCTCTCCAACACAACAGAATGAGTAGCCTAAAATGGAGGACCACCCAAACGATCTTCTGTACCTGCGGGCATGAAACACAACCCTCGAAGAAACGGGGGTCAGTACGGGAGAAGTACTGAGTATGTAAAGCAGAAGGTACAGAAATCACAAACACAGCTGGAGTCAGAAAGAACAAACACAACGTCAACGTAACAAAGCAAACCTGTGCGGAAGGCGAAAGTACAAATACAATCAAATCATGTATAGGGTTTAGTAACGTGGTCACCCCCGACGCTGGTGCCACAACACATCATGACTCCAGAAGTTTTCAAATCTCCGTACAGTCTCCAGACACATCATATCACACACACATCACATCATCAGAACATATCAAATGCCATATCACATCATAACTCCATAACGGTAACCGGCCCTATGGCGAGGCCTCGGAAACCGTAACACATCATAACTCCCGAATATGTTATAGCGCGCACGATCACAAAGTCAGCCCGGGTACCGACGAACGAAAGGATAGCAAATAGCACGAACGGAGTAGTGCAGAAACCATATGCATATCAAAAGTAAATTAACGGACTCAACATATAGTTACAGATGAGCACATACCGACGCCAGAGGGCTCGGAGTAGGAATCAGATTGATCAAGTTTGTGTATAACAGTTACGAAGTTCCAAACTGCCAGATTTTTAGAAAGCCGTTCATAGGTCATTTTCTGAAAATTTCATATTACTCGAAGTGCAAAACGTTCACTAACGGCATAGGAAGTTTCAAACGCACCATTAAGTCATAAACAAACGATCGCTGATCATAGCGGACACAAACGAACCAAACAAACGGAATAAGGGAAGCCTCAGGGCTTGCGGGCCCACCTCAGGTCAAATTGAGGCGGCGAACACGAATCACAGACTTTAGGCTCCCTAGAGCCATCTACGAAAGTTTCGGAGAGTTTCGGACACAACAGCAAAAGTTATGGAGGTTCGAACACTCTTCTAACCAAATACAACAAAAAGGATTCAATTGCGCTGGATGAATAGTACCCAAACGTGAACCTAAATTTCCAAGAGCAGAGTTACCCCCGAGATTCCGATCTTAACCTAGTATGACTAGGACATGCCAAAAGAAGGATATGTAGGCTTTACATACCTGGTTGGCGCCTTACGCTCGTCAAATAGCAATTCCCGTTTCGTCCGAAAACTGCAAATGGTCACTTTTACCAGTTACTATTCATGAAAGTTAACATTTTTGTCTTTGGGCTAAACTTGGCTACCGAAATTTTGGCAGCACTTCCCCTATAAATCTAACACCCCCGAGACTTGGCTCGGCTCAAAATACAACAACAACAACAGTCCCAAACATCATTACACAATACAAACCACAATCAAACCGCACTAGCTTCAAAATTTCACCTTAATACATAAGTTGGTAATCCTATATTCAAACTTCACAATTCTAACTCATGTCCACATTATTGTATTCATTCATTCAAGATTATTCCACCACATAACATACAAGTTCCAAACCATATACAAAGTTTCTCAAGATCCATTACTTTCCCTATTTCATTCAAAACACCAAAAGTTACGACGAATATTCTAACTTGCGTCGTTTCATTCCAAATTCATCAACATCAACTATAAATCATATTTAAAGTCCTTAGTATCATAAATATACTATGATATATACAAATATACCAAAGGTATACACTTTCCGATAACGTCCGAAATCATTTTCTAATGCCAACTCAATTCTTTAATCAATCATTTACAACATAAAGATCACAACAACATAACTAACAAGCTTAAACGAAATCAATTCACATGTCCTTCCACCCCATATAGCTCACGGCCAAACACACCCCTCACACACATACACGCCATGCACACACCCACCACACTTCCATAATCTTCATGCTAATCCAATCACTAACACATATATATTCATTTCATAACATAAAAACATAGAAATCTTACCTTGATCTTAAGATTCCGATTCGCCGCAAACGTCGCCCTTCCGTCAAACTAATTGTACCACAACGAAGAGCACCTCGAACTCATCAATCATTCCAAAAGAAGCTAGGTGTTTGGATTAGAAACAAAGCCAAGATTTTTTTTTTCTTTTTCACTTGCTCGGCCGAGAGCTATTTTAGCTCAAAGTTGAAGTGTGATATTTTTCTTGATAATTCACAAGGATCATTGATATATATCCACTATGGAGAGTCATGTGCATAGCACATGACATTAAAAATGGGTTGGGCCATTCACTATGGCCGGCCACCTCAATATTTTGGGCCTAAATTCATATCAAATTTTTCTTGGCCCAATTCATTAAAAGTCCCGTTTCGTAAATCCCAAAACTAATTTTCGAAATTCCAAATTTACCCTCGGCCTTCCCCGATGCCTTAACATTAATGATTCCATAACCCACATAGTCATATTCACCAAAATCAACAATATTTCCTTATAACACACAAATCTTAATTATTTGCCGAATTCCACTTATACAAAACACGGGACATAACATTCTCCCCCCCTTAAGAACATTCGTCCTCGAATGTTGAACCGACCTTATGGGGCGCCATGCTACTTCGGGAGGGTCCTCTTCATGGTTGCCTTTCGTGGATTTTCCGACACGGCTTCTTTACCAACTTTAGGGGTCAATTTTTTTTCACATCACCGATTCAAATGCCTTCATAATCCCTTTTCTCATACCCTGCGTAATCACCGCACCATACGCTATATCCTTGTAATGGACGAACGCTTTCCAGACATCATAGTCAATATCATTTTCTTGTCACACTCCTGAGTTTCCTTACCGCATCGTCGTAATCTCACTTTACTTCATATCAGACACTTCATGCCAAACAGATTCAGAACTAAAGCCGGACGCACATAAGCATATCAGACGGATTTATATCCAGAGTCAGACATACAGAGGTGTGCCAAACAGAAACGGATTCAGAATCAAATGCACAAAAGGTTCATCGGACGGGGACATAATCGAGCTCAGAAATACGGAGGCGTACTAGGCAGAGCCTCATCAGAATCGGAAGTGGAGAAGCACCACAGATGGAATGTCAATTTAGAATCGAATCGTTCATATTCAGGCTCCAAGGCATCATGAGAATTTCCCTTTACTTGCAAATTTATTCGCCAAGTTGGCACACAAATTACCTTGCGTCTCGCGTATCGATTCTTTCAAAGATTCTATTTATTCACACTGCTTACCTTTCATCTTTCACAACATTAGTTGCCGGGGCTCGGCTCTTGACCCACATGACACCAAATGAAAATCATACACACACATACACATACACATACACATACACACACTTATCCAGACCTTACTGGCGAACATCTCTGGCTGTTATTCAAGTTCGTTCAATTTCCCAAGCGGTGTTATACCCTTTTTCTTTTTGCCCGTTTAGTCCGCCTCGTTCCGCGCGACTCCCGAAAGGGCACTAATTACTCCACACACATTCTATTTACCTCTTGGTTACCCCAAATTTTCATTTATTTTTATCATATTCTCACTTACGAAGAACTTTGCATTACTTCCCAGGGGGTCACCCATCCCAGAATTGCTCTGGCTTGAGCACGCTTAACCCCGAAACTTTCACGCATTTTGACGCGTTAGGACTGATATAATTTCGTCATTTTCCCCGCACGACCTTTGTCATGAAATTTTTAGGGCCAAACGGTGTCTTAGCAAATTTTTCGGGAAGTTTTTATAGCGGGCCCCACTCTGACCCGAAGAGGTCGTTTGCTATTCTGGCTCTGTGGTTTATCGTTCTAGCCTTCCAAATTCCATATATTCGCCTCCCACATATACAAATAACTGCCTCAAAGATTTTCATTAATTCGGATTCTTACCCTACTTTTTACTGACACACAAAAAGAAAATATCACATAATACTGAGATACAGACCTATTATTGCACATATTCATTCAGAAAAAGGTTAGTAATATACCTGGGTCGGTGTCTGGGGATGCCTCTGGGTCCCGCCGACCAGTCAAAGCATAGATGCGGTTCGAGGGACCGCTAGAATCTGAACCCCCACCACGGCCTCTACCGCGGCCCGCCGGTGCTGGCATACCTCGCCCCGTGGAGCGCGTAGCCGATGGGGTAGACGACGAACCAGCAACGGATCTCATCGGCGGTGCTGCGCTACCAGAACCGCCTGCCCACGGACAATCCCGCATGATATGGCCCTGGCGGCCGCAAGCAAAACAGGCCCCTGTGGCCCTGAAGCACTCACCTGGGTGCGATCTTCCACAATATGAACACGGGGGCATAGGTGGCCTAGTCTGACTGGGACCCCTGCTCGCCTGAGGACCTGGGGCTCTGGAACTCTGGTCTGCCCTGGACGGTCCTGCGCCATCAAATCTCTTACTAACAGACTGTGTGTCCCGGCCTGCCGGAGGAAAGTACCCACTGGACTGATACTGAGGCTGCCCGCCTCGAGAATCTCCAAAATGCCCCGCTGATCTGGCCCTTTTGGGCCGTCTCCCATCATACTCTCTGCTGGGCCGATCTGCTCGGTGCCGGTTCTCCATCCCCTGGGCGTAGGCCTGTAGACGGGCAATGTCCATATCTGTCTGTAATGACACCGCCATGCAGCCGTTAATCAGGTAACGATCCAACCCCATAACATATCTATGCATCCGATCTGTCATATCTGCCACCACGGCAGGGGCATATCGGGCCAGGGAATCAAACTCCAAATTATATTCACGAACGCTTCGACCCCTCTGCTGCAGATGCAAAAACCGATCAGCTCGCTCCCGTCGTAACTCTGGGGGCAGAAAGTGGCGGGTGAAAGCAGTCACAAACTGACCCCACGTAGCTGGAGGAGCACCCTCACTCCTGGATAACTCCCAAGTCTCATACCAATGCGCGACAACATCCCGAAGTCTATGCGAAGCCAGCTCAACCGACTCGGTCTCTGAAGCCCTGACCAAGTCTAATGCACGCCGCATCCCCCGAATAAAGTCATGGGGGTCCTCGTCGGGCTTAGACCCGAAAAACTCTGGAGGGCCACATAATAAGAACTCCCGAACTCTCAGGCTGTCCCGTCTGTCCTCATCATCATCGTCCCTCCGCCCGCGTCTGCGAGCCTGCCCCGCTACTATCGTGGTCAGCAACTGTACAACCTCCCTCAGGGTCCTATCCTCCGCCCCTGGCTGAGGAGCTGGAGTCTCAGGAGCGGGTACACGGACCTCTGGAGCTGCTGAAGGTCCTGCTCCAGGCTGTACTAATGGGGGTGTAGCAGACCCCTCAGAATGAGGTGCAACCTCAGGCAAATCATAGACACGAGCCCGAGTAGCTCGTTGTGCCTGACTGGTCTCTCCCACCTTCGCCTTGCCCTTCTGGGCCGCCGTTGCCTTCTTCAGAGGCATCACTGCAAACACAACAACGGGTCAGATCAGAATGACCCTAATAGCACAGCTCTATCGCACGATCTAAGATTCCAAAGAAAGTAACATCCTAAATGCCCTGTAGCCTCCTGTTTATAGATGTGGTGCACAACACATCGATAAACAAGACTCTACTAGACACGGCCTGTAGACATTCCGAGGACAAACCGCTCTGATACCACTTTTGTCACGACCCAGCCCCGTGGGCCGCGACTGGTGCCCTACTTAGGCACCCCAAACAAACTCACAACCAGATCGTCGTATTCAGACTCGTTCAAACTCAACATACGTTATCCAAACTGAAAATGAACAACAGACGCCAGACACAAACATTTATCGAACACTTATCTTAAGCGGTCGCCCGTTCAGATTAGTCAAATCAAAATCAGAAAGGTGGCGGAATATACGTCGCCCAAATGCACAAACACACACATCAGAAAGGGGGCGGAATGTACATCGCCCAAATGCACACACACACGTACAAACTCAGAGGCCGACTTGGCCATAGTAGCGTACGGGCCGCTTAAGAACGCAAAACAGGCTCACATACAAACACACCGGACCCACGACCCACAAATCTGACTATAGGCCTCTAAACAAAACAGAACATAGGAACATATGACGGGACAGGGCCCCGCCGTACCCACACATCCACAAATGTACCGAACACACACATACAACAGAAGGTATGTACCAAAAGTAGGCTCCGGATCAAGGGGAGCTCTCCAACATAGCAGAATGAGTAGCCTAAACTGGAGGACCACCCAAACGATCTTCTGTACCTGCGGGCATGAAACACAGCCCCCGAAGAAACGGGGGTCAGTACGGGAGAAGTACTGAGTATGTAAAGCAGAAGGTACAGAAATCACAAACACAGTTGGAGTCAGAAAGAACAAACACAACGTCAACGTAACAAAGCAAACCTGTGCGGAAGGCGAAAGTACAAATACAATCAAATCATGTATAGGGTTTAGGAACGTGGTCACCCCCGACGCTGGTGCCACAACACATCATGACTCCAGAAGTTTTCAAATCTCCGTACAGTCTCCAGACACATCATATCACACACACATCACATCATCAGAACATATCAAATGCCATATCACATCATAACTCCATAACGGTAACCGGCCCTATGGCGAGGCCTCGGAAACCGTAACACATCATAACTCCCGAATATGTTATAGCGCGCACGATCACAAAGTCAGCCCGGGTACCGACGAACGAAAGGATAGCAAATAGCACGAACGGAGTAGTGCAGAAACCATATGCATATCAAAAGTAAATTAACGGACTCAACATATAGTTACAGATGAGCACATACCGACGCCAGAGGGCTCGGAGTAGGAATCAGATTGATCAAGTTTGTGTATAACAGTTACGAAGTTCCAAACTGCCAGATTTTTAGAAAGCCGTTCATAGGTCATTTTCTGAAAATTTCACATTACTCGAAGTGCAAAACGTTCACTAACGGCATAGGAAGTTTCAAACGCACCATTAAGTCATAAACAAACGATCGCTGATCATAACGGACACAAACGAACCAAACAAACGGAATAAGGGAAGCCTCAGGGCTTGCGGGCCCACCTCGGGTCAAATTGAGGCGGCGAACACGAATCACAGACTTTAGGCTCCCTAGAGCCATCTACGAAAGTTTCGGAGAGTTTCGGACACAACAACAAAAGTTATGGAGGTTCGAACACTCTTCTAACCAAATACAACAAAAAGGATTCAATTGTGCTGGATGAATAGTACCCAAACTTGAACCTAAATTTCCAAGAGCAGAGTTACCCCCGAGATTCCGATCTTAACCTAGTATGACTAGGACATGCCAAAAGAAGGATAGGTAGGCTTTACATACCTGGTTGGCGCCTTACGCTCGTCAAATAGCAATTCCCGTTTCGTCCGAAAACTGCAAATGGTCACTTTTACCAGTTACTATTCATGAAAGTTAACATTTTTGTCTTTGGGCTAAACGTGGCTACCGAAATTTCGGCAGCACTTCCCCTATAAATCTAACACCCCCGAGACTTGGCTCGGCTCAAAATACAACAACAACAACAATCCCAAACATCATTACACAATACAAACCACAATCAAACCGCACTAGCTTCAAAATTTCACCTTAATACATAAGTTGGTAATCCTATATTCAAACTTCACAATTCTAACTCATGTCCACATTATTGTATTCATTCATTCAAGATTATTCCACCACATAACATACAAGTTCCAAACCATATACAAAGTTTCTCAAAATCCATTACTTTCCCTATTTCATTCAAAACACCAAAAGTTACGACGAATATTCTAACTTGCGTCGTTTCATTCCAAATTCATCAACATCAACTATAAATCATATTTAAAGTCCTTAGTATCATAAATATACTATGATATATACAAATATACCAAAGGTATACACTTTCCGATAACGTCCGAAATCATTTTCTAATGCCAACTCAATTCTTTAATCAATCATTTACAACATAAAGATCACAACAACATAACTAACAAGCTTAAACGAAATCAATTCACATGTCCTTCCACCCCATATAGCTCACGGCCAAACACACCCCTCACACACATACACGCCATGCACACACCCACCACACTTCCATAATCTTCATGCTAATCCAATCACTAACACATATATATTCATTTCATAACATAAAAACATAGAAATCTTACCTTGATCTTAAGATTCCGATTCGCCGCAAACGTCGCCCTTCCGTCAAACTAATTGTACCACAACGAAGAGCACCTCGAACTCATCAATCATTCCAAAAGAAGCTAGGTGTTTGGATTAGAAACAAAGCCAAGAATATTTTTTTTCTTTTTCACTTGCTCGGCCGAGAGCTATTTTAGCTCAAAGTTGAAGTGTGATATTTTTCTTGATAATTCACAAGGATCATTGATATATATCCACTATGGAGAGTCATGTGCATAGCACATGACATTAAAAATGGGTTGGGCCATTCACTATGGCCGGCCACCTCAATATTTTGGGCCTAAATTCATATCAAATTTTTCTTGGCCCAATTCATTAAAAGTCCCGTTTCGTAAATCCCAAAACTAATTTCCGAAATTCCAAATTTACCCTCGGCCTTCCCCGATGCCTTAACATTAATGATTCCATAACCCACATAGTCATATTCACCAAAATCAACAATATTTCCTTATAACACACAAATCTTAATTATTTGACGAATTCCACTTATACAAAACACGGGACATAACACTATGCCATGAGAATAATCTTGTTATGAATGATATTAAGGATGTTGAAGAAGCATTACATGTGAATGAATATGATGTTGTGTTTTAATTATGGTTATGGATACCCTTGAAGGGGAATTTTGAGAACTGTATAATGTTTAACTTGAGAAATCCATTGATTGTGATATTATGGGTGTTGCTATGATGTTTGGGAGATATTTTGCTAGATGGTAAAAGTTGTAGGAACAAAGGCAATGCTGCCCAATTTTCGTTAGCTTTTGGTCGCTTTAGCCTAAACTTAAGCGTATCTTCAATTATCTAATTTTAGTGCGAATTCTCTTGATGTAGAGTCATGAGCTTGGAAGGAGAACGTTTAGTGGTCAAGAAGATGTAAAGGTATGTTAATGCTAGTCCTCTCTCTTTCAAAGGCATGACTCCTATATTATGATTTCCCCTCTATATTTCCATGACCTTCTTGCATTCCAAAGTTGAAAGTCTTAAATTATGTTACACCTCGAAAAGTTTTCTGTTGATGCACAGTGAATAGGATAACGAAGAGCACGGAATATACGGTATTTCAATGAGCGAGGAATGACATTTGATGACCCTAATTAAGATTTCAAAGACATTCGTAGTAAGAGGAGAAAGTTTGCCAAGAGAGGGCAAGGCACGCGATGTGTATCGGAAAGGATTTACGAGCAGCAAGTTAATGATGATTAAATAGCGTCTTGGAGAAGAATTATAACGTCCCTTAGATTGTTAATAGGGTGATAAACAAGTGTCAAGAAGGTTCCATAAGGATTGGAGATCACACCAAGTGACAAGAACAAGATCAGTGAAAAGATGAGTTATACGGTCCGTATAATGGTCCGCAGAATTGTCACAGTGATGTCCCTCATTGGAGAGATTATACGGTCACTTATATGGACCGTATAAAGTTATACGGCGCGTATAATGTGCCGTATAATGGTCACAGAGGCAAGGTGTTGAAGAGGTGATTTTACGGTCACTTATACGGACCGTATAAAATTATACGACCCGTATAATGTGCCGTATAATGAGCACATAATCGAGTGGTTAAAGAGGCGATTTCACGGTCACTTATACGGACCGTGTAAGTGTCCGTATAATTTTCCCGACAGATCAGATTTTAACGCTATTAAAAAGGGACCAAGTCATTATTTCATTTCATTTTTCATCCAACACTTCAAGAACTCTCTAGAAACCCTCTCCACTCTTCATCCATAAGAACACAAGAGAAATTTATGATCAACTACATCAAACTAAGTGAATCAAGTGTAAGAGACCCATTAAATCTCATCCAAGGCAAGGAGTCCAATTGAAGGTGAAACTAGGGTTTTGCTCAAGTGAGGAGTTTCCACCCAAGGTTCCTTCCTACACCATCTAAGGTAAGATTTATGGTATTTTCCCTGTTTTTCAAGGTATTTGAAAGTTGAAACACTTGGATTGTAGAAATATATCTATTCTTGTATGGTTCTTTGGCCAAATATCTATTCTTCTATGAGCCTGTGATGTCCTCCAAATGATTCTATCTTCAAAAGCTACTAAGCTCATGGTTCTTGATATATTACGATTGTACTAAATTCCTCAGATGATGAGTAATCCTATAAGGATAGATGTAATGAACGACGATAATAGTGATAACGATAATGATGACGACGATACTAGTGATGATGATAATGATGACGCTAAAGATGTTTATGGGATTTTACGTATATGTGCCTAAGTATGGCTATTATAAAACCCCGAGCTTATATGGCCGGGTAGAATATAAGTATATATATATATGAGGCGCGCGCGCCACTGTAGTTGGGTACGGATAACCCTAAAGCCTTAGTAGGGCCAGGTATGTGTAACCCTGAGCCTTGGTTGGCCAGGTATGTATGATAACCGAGCCTAGCCATGGCCAGGTACGTGAAACACCGAACCTTTGTGGTCGGGTATGCTATGTAAATGCTATGTATATGATACGGATATGTATATGATATAGACATGAGTATGAATACGAATATGATACGAATACGAATAATGATATGTACATGAATACGACTATGGATACGAAATGTAAATGAGTACGGACACGAGTACGGATATGTCACGACCCAACCCCGTAGGCCGTGACTAGTACCCGATCTGGGCACCCAAACACATATATCCAATGCTATCTCAACTGTTATCAAACGCGTTCAAGTATAAAGCAGAAGCCGTCAAGGCTATATTTCAAATTTAGATAATTTCCAGAAAAATTTTGGCAGAGTTTTCTTTGTTTTACAGACTATCCAAAATAACCCTGCGCACAGAAAATACCAACAAAGGCCACACCGGCCAACAAAGCCACATATAAACATATGCGGACCGGCCGCCGCGGCGAATGGGGTCGCCCCAAACACAACATACACACATCCGTACAGAAAGACCCTAACCCACAAACATATCTACAGGCCTCTAACAGACTTACAGAGTCATATGACGGGACAGGGCCCCGCCGTACCCAGAGTTGCCATACATACAGAATATACAGAAGACAGGAGGTATATACCAAAAGTACACGCTCCGGACCAAAGGAGCTCTCCAAAATAGAGTATGAAGTGCAAATATAGAAAAAGGTGAACTTCTTGAATGGTAACATGACATGAATCATAGTTCTTGCTATGCCATGAGAATAATCTTGTTATGAATGATATTAAGGATGTTGAAGAAGCATTACATGTGAATGAATATGATGTTGTGTTGTAATTATGGTTATGGATACCCTTGAAGGGGAATTTTGAGAACTGTATAATGTTTAACTTGAGAAATCCATTGATTGTGATATTATGGGTGTTGCTATGATGTTTGGGAGCTATTTTGCTAGGTGGTAAAAGTTGTAGGAACAAAGGCAATGCTGCCCAATTTTCGTTAGCTTTTGGTCGCTTTAGCCTAAACTTAAGCGTATCTTCAATTATCTAATTTTAGTGCGAATTCTCTTGATGTAGAGTCATGAGCTTGGAAGGAGAACGTTTAGTGGTCAAGAAGATGTAAAGGTATGTTAATGCTAGTCCTCTCTCTTTCAAAGGCATGACTCCTATATTATGATTTCCCCTCTGTATTTCCATGACCTTCTTGCATTCCAAAGTTGAAAGTCTTAAATTATGTTACACCTCGAAAAATTTTCTGTTGATGCACAGTGAATAGGATAACGAAGAGCACGGAATATACGGTATTTCAATGAGCGAGGAATGACATTTGATGACCCTAATTAAGATTTCAAAGACATTCGTAGTAAGAGGAGAAAGTTTGCCAAGAGAGGGCAAGGCACGCGATGTGTATCAGAAAGGATTTACGAGCAGCAAGTTAATGATGATTAAATAGCATCTTGGAGAAGAATTATAATGTCCCTTAGATTGTTAATGAGGTGATAAACAAGTGTCAAGAAGGTTCCATAAGGATTGGAGATCACACCAAGTGACGAGAACAAGATCAGTGAAAAGATGAGTTATACGGTAGATTATACGGTCCGTATAATGGTCCACAGAATTGTCACAGTGAAGTCCCTCTTTGGAGAGATTATACGGTCACTTATACGGACCGCATAAAGTTATACAACCCGTATAATGTGCCATATAATGATCACAGAGGCAAGGTGTTGAAGAGGTGATTTTACAGTCACTTATACGGACCCTATCATTATATGGCCCGTATAATGTGCCGCATAATGAGCACAGAATCGAGTGGTTAAAGGGGAGATTTCACGGTGACATATACGGACCGTATAAGTTTATATGGACCGTATAAGTGTCCGTATAATTTTCCCGACAGATCAGATTTTCACGCTATTAAAAAGGGACCAAGTCATTATTTCATTTCATTTTTCATCCAACACTTCAAGAACTCTCTAAAAAACCTCTCCACTCTTCATCCATAAGAACACAAGAGAAATTTATGATCAACTACATCAAACTAAGTGAATCAAGTGTAAGAGACCCATTAAATCTCATCCAAGGCAAGGAATCCAAGTGAAGGTGAAACTAGAGTTTTGCTCAAGTGAGGAGTTTCCACCCAAGGTTCCTTCCTACACCATCTAAGGTAAGATTTATGGTATTTCCATGTTTTTCAAGGTATTTGAAAGTTGAAACACTTGGATTGTAGAAAGATATAGAAAATGGGTCATGAATGTGGGAATAGTGTCATTTTGAATAATAGCTTGAATTGAGTCATGATTCTTGATGTGTTATGATATGGTTATGTTATAAATGATGCTAAGAACATGGGATAGACATTGTATATGAATGAATGTAGCCGTGTGTTATGACCATGGATATGGATGATTGGAAGTGAATTGAGGAATATGGATAACGTGGATGAATAAAGACTATTGTTATGACATTGTCAATGGATTATTGATGTTTGGGAGTTGATGTACGATATGGAGGAAGTCGTATAAATAAAGGAGATGCTGTCCAATGTTCTCTAAGTTTTAGTCTTGTATGCTAGCTATCGATCTTTCTAATAATAGTATAACTCTAATGAAAGTAGAAACGTGAGCATTGAAGGAGAACGAGCAAGTGATAGAATAGTTGAACGGAAAGGTATGTAAGGCTAATCCTTATTTCATAAGGCATGGTTCTTTGGCCAAATATCTATTCTTCTATAAGCTTATGATGTCCTCCAAATGATTCTATCTTCAAAAGCTACTAAGCTCATGATTCTTGATATATTACGATTGTACTAAATTCCTCAGATGATGAGTAATCCTATAAGGATAGATGTAATGAACGACGATAATAGTGACAACGATAATGATGATGACGATACTGGTGACGATGATAATAATGACGATGATAATAGTGATGACGCTAAAGGTGTTTATGGGCTTTTACGTATATGTGCCTAAGTATGGCTATTATAAAACCCCGAGCTTATATGGCCGGGTAGAATATAAGTATATATATATATGCGGTGCGCGCACCACTGCAGTTGGGTACGGATAACCCTGAAGCCTTGGTAGGGCTAGGTATGTGTAACCCTGAGCCTTGATTGGCCAGGTATGTATGATAACTGAGCCTAGCCATGTCCGGGTACGTTCTATAAATGCCATGTATATGATACAGATATGTATATGATATAGACATGAGTATGAATACGAATATGATACGAATACGAATAATGATATGTACATGAATACGACTATGGATAGGAAATGTAAATGAGTATGGATACGAGTACCGATACGGATATGGATGTATGTACACAATTACGCGTTAGAAATGGAAAGTCCCTATGAGAAGCAAGTAAGTGCCTATAAGTGCTTATGACGATGATACTACTATGTTATATCCCGTATTTTTGAACCTCGGAGCATCTGCTGGGGTGGGGCCCACATACCGAGATTTTTTTTGGAACATCTGAAAAGTCATATGAATCACATATGTAAAGTTAAACACAACTCATGAAGTACCTTTGGACCAAATCAAAGTGGAAACCCTCCAAACGAATATTTTTAAGAAAACGTTTTCGGGTGACCTGACTTTGGGGGGCAAAAACTGTATTGTAAGTTTGGAATTTCGAAAATACCTAGAAATAGAAGTTGTAGATAATTGAATTAGCTTTCCATCCATAGGTCGTGGGTTCCCAGGTGACGTCGGTACAAGGAGATATGAACGTTTTAAGGTCGAAAGGTCAGTGGGCTAGGCCCAACTCGGGACCAACCGAGTTGGCCCAAAACAAAAATGAAAACAAATTCAGGCCCAAGTGAGGAGCCATTCGGCCATGGTCCATAAAAAGGTTCCAAGCCCATGGAATTAAGTCATGTGGTCAATGAATAAAAGACCACTTAATCATCCAAATTCCATAGAACTTTCAAGAGAAAGAATAGGAGGAAAAACAAGAGAAAAACAAGAACAAAAAGAGGGCATTTCGGGTTTGGCCATAGAAAAATCACCCCTCAAAATCTTGCCTCTAAAATTATTTTCTAGTTGAATTCCTACTAAATTAAGTGTCCTCTACAACTTGGTGTAATTGTTTTGGAAGAAGGAGCACTTATTTCTTCAAGTTGACAACTTGTTCAAGTGAAGAAGTTTGTAGAAAAAGGTAAGAATCAATTCCTTTTTCTTATGTTATGAAGGTTTGTTTATGTTGTGGTATGTGGAAATGAGTAGAAATTATGGAAATAAGGAAGTTTGCAAAGTGGGTATGTATATATATATGTAGCCATGGGTGTATATATGTTGTATACATATATGAGTTGAATTTTATGTTGCATTCTAGTTGTGGTTATGATGGAAATTATATTGGGAATGAAAGTTGAATGAATTTTGGTTGAAGTTGGAATGTAGATGATTATGTCACTTTAGAATAATTTTGTGATATTATGGAAATGAAGTTGTTAAGATGTGAATTATGATTATGGTTGATGAATTTGGAAGTTGGAAACTTGTTATGAAGTTGTATGCCAAAGATTTGATGTTTTGCATAAGTTATGATTTTGGCGGAAGATTGTATATCATGTATATCGAGTGTAAATCTTAAGGAAAACGATATGAAATGTTTCTAGAACTATATGGTGATGATCATGATGGTTGTTGAATATGAAATTATTGATCTTAGTTGAAAGTTGGGTTGAATTGAAGATTATGTCAACTTGTGAGAAAAATGACTAGTTGAAGGATATTTGTGTTTTTAATGTTCATTGTTGATATTGTTGTTGTCGTTTGGGTTGTTGTTGATGATTTATAGCCGAGTTGAATTCTCGGGGTGTCATATGTATAGGGGAAGTGCTGCCGAAATTTCGGTAGCCAAATATGCTTAAAGTTGAAATAATGGCATTAATAATTCACAATTGGTAAACTTGACCAATTGCAGTTTTTCGACGAAACGGGAAGTGAGTTTGGAAAGGCTTAAGGAGCGCGAAAGGTATGTAAAGCAACCCCAATTCTTCCCTTGGCATGCCCCTAGTGTGTTAGGGTCGGATCCGGGCCTCGAAGGACCTCTTGGCCCTCGGAATCCGCAAGACAAAATTTCAGTTTTTCCTTCAGTAGAATTGAACCATTTTGATATGCTTTTTCTGAAATTATGCAATTTTGCTCTAAATTATTCAGAAAATCATAGAATGTTTGTATAACCTTTTTAGGTGATACTATATGCTTAGAGGGCACAATTTGAGCCCGCCGCCTTGTTTGTCCCAAGGCGGGCCCGCTATTTACGGTTTTGCCCCTAATGTGTTAAAGCTTCCTTTTTAAGCCATTTTTGAAAGAAATGTTTTAATTACCCTACTAATCGCTTAACGAATATTATTTTAAATATTCTGTTAAATATTATAAATTATTTTGACACTCGGAATGACTTCGGGAAAGTTATACTTCTGTAATTTATTATGATATCCGAAATACATTTATTATGATTCCGTCCGACCCCATTGGATTTGTTTGTCTTCGATACGCTTCATCGAGTCTTTGAAAACATTTATTATATTTTTAAATTGCATTAAGCTCTCACTACTCCACTCGTGGATGTCCCAATGTTTCCCACACTGAGCCCGGGCCAGGATATGTTGTCAAGCGTAATTCTCTGCATTGTTCGCCGCGTCCCGATGTGAGGGGGCAGGTATACGCGTACATGGGTCTGTGGAGTATGATGTGCCATGTCTGCCTATTCTGATCTGATCTGTATGGCCATTTTGATATGACATTATATGATACGGGGCCACGCCCCTTTTTCTGATTCCTCTGTATAGTGGCACCAGCGTCGGGAGGGTGGCCACATTCTGTCTGCCGAGTCCCGTGTCAGGGACCGGATATGATATGATATGACATATGTTTCTGTACGCATTCTGTCTGTTTTGGAAATATGCATTTGACACTCTGGATTCTGTACTCATTTTCTGTAACCATTATGATTTGACTTCTGTGATTCCGCTTTACATATTCAGTACATATTTCGTACTGACCCCCTTTCTTCGGGGGCTGCGTTTTCATGCCGCGCAGGTACTGACGACAGGTTCGCTGATCCACACGTTTAGGATCCTATTTCTGCTATTTGGGGCGCTCTCTTCTACAGAGCCCATCTTTTGGTACAGTCTGTCACTGCTATCTGGATATGTACTTTGTTCAGGGTATGACGGGGCCCTGTCCCGTCTTATGATTATGATATGTTCTGTAGAGGTCTGTGGATACAACTGTGTGGGTTCTGTACATATGTTTGGGATATTCTGTTCTGTGATGGCCTTATCGGCCTATGTGTGCCAAGTCTGCTTTTCTGCTAAGTTCTGTAGCGACCACTAATATTATTATTATATTATTATTCTGTTAATATGCTAATTTGGGGTATCGGGTATGTATAGGTGCCCAGCTCGGGCACTGGTCGCGGCCCACGGGGTTGGGTCGTGACATACTATCTCTCATCCTATGCTATTTCTATGTTGTCTATTGTGCTTTCATAATGATATTGATCATGCTTTACATACTCAGTACATTCTTCGTACTGACGTCCTTTTGTTTGTGGACGTTGCATCATGCCCGTAGGTGGCCAGGGAGATAGACTTGATCCATAGCCTTATTACTCAGGGACTACATAGCGGAGCTCCATTTCCTTCAGAGTTAAAGCTTTTGGTACTTATTCTTTTGTGTATATATTTATAGGCATAGCGGGGTCCTGTCCCACCTATATGATATGACATACTCTTCTTAGAGGCTCGTAGGCATGTGTATATGGTTAGGTGTGTTTGGCCTTGTCGGCCTATATTTTAGATGTCATTTTGTTAGCCTCGTCGGCTTATGTACATTGCTATGGGCATTGCTATTAATGGTGATATGTATATATGTATTGTTGCCCAATGGAAATAGTATGATTGATGGATAGAAAGTATGATTTAATATGTGGCTCACCTAGATGTAAATGTAAAGGTATGTTAAGAGGTGCCCGGGCGCGGCCCTCCAGTTAGGTCGTGACAAAAGTGGTATCAGAGCAGTTCCATCCTAGGGAGTGTCTACGAGTCGTGTCCAGTAGAGTCTTGGTTATGGGTGTGTTGCGCGCCACACTTATAAACAAGAGGCTGCGGGCATTTTAGGAATGAATGACCTTCTTTCTTCATAAGATTGTGCGATAGAGCTATGGCATAAGAACTTCTTTTCCTTAACCAGGTCATGTGTTATGTATTTCAGAGATGCCTGTAAAGAGAAAGGCTACGGCAGCCCAAAAGGGCAAGACAGTGGCAGAAAAGCGGGTTGAAAGAGCACCGCCAACAGTTGTAGAGGAAAGTGAGTCCTAGAATGCGGCTCAATCTCAGTCCTCCCAGTCAGTGCCTATTTCTGAGGAGCGTGAAGGAGCCTCAGCCCCAGCTCCAGCACCTCCGGCTCCTCCACTGGATGCTTCGGGCCAAGATGTAAAAGAGGCCATTCATTTTCTTACTCAATTGGTTGCTGCCCAAACTCAGTGGCAAAGTACAGGGCAAGGTGATAGGGCTGTTAGTGCAAGGTCCCGTGATTTCATTAGCTTGAACCCTTTGAAATTCTTTTGATCAAAGCCGGATGAGGACCCTCAGAATTTTATTGATGGAATATTGAGGACGCTTCGCTTGATACATGCTTCGAACACCGAATCGGTGAAGTTAGCGTCCTATAGATTGAGGGATGTTGCGGTCCATTGGTACACAGTTTGGATGGTTTCACGGGGAGCCAATGCACCTCCCCCGGTATGGCAAGAATTTGTAGATGCTTTTCTCCGACATTATTTGCCTCCAGAGGTTCGACGGGCTAGAGCCGATAAGTTCTTGAATTTGAGGCAAGGAAGCATGAGTGCTTTAGAGTATAGTCTTCACTTCAATTTATTGGCTAGGTATGCTTCGGCCATGGTAGCGGATATGGGTGACCGAGTGCATCGGTTTGTGAAAGGACTAGGGACACATTTGATGGATAGGTGCTTGACTGCGTCCCTTCAGGAATATATGGATATTTCACGCATTCACGCCCATGTTCAAAACCTATAAGGCCATGGTAGCGGATATGGGTGACCGAGTGCACCGATTTGTGAAAGGCCTAGGGCCACATTTGATGGATAGGTGCTTGACTGCGTCCCTTCAGGACAATATGGATATATCACACATTCATGCCCATGCTCAGAATTTAGAAGAAAGCCTACAACAACAAAATAGTGAGCGTGAGCATGATAGGGGACATAACACGAGGGCTAGATCTTCGGGTCCGATGAGTGAGTATAGAGGGGGCACAGACAGCAGTTTTCGAGGCATTCAAGCCATTCTATGACTACTGCGCCTCCACGATTTTCAGGCCTGAGATTTGATAGATGTACTCGTTCCGGGCCGAGTCAGAGTTTTTCGGGATCTCAGTGTAGAAGTGATTCGGGTCAGGCGAGGCCACCCGTACCACGATGTTCCCAGTGTGGGAAGTTACATTGGGGTCAGTGTCGATTGGGCTCAGAGGTTTGCTATTCATGTGGTCGACCAGGCCATATTATGCGTGATTGCCCCTCAGTTGGTGGTAGAGGTAGGACCCAGCCTTCAGGGTCGGTAGCCGGATCTTCATCATCAGTACGCCCCATGGGGCTAGGTTCACATGCGCCTGTCGGCCATGGTAGAGGCAGGGGGAGAGTCCCCAGTTCTAGCGGTCCTCAGCACCGTATTTATGCTTTGGCTGGACGCCAAAATCTTGAGTCTTCTCCTGATGTGGTCACAGGTATATTATCAGTATTTTCTCATGATGTATATGCTTTGATAGATCCGGGCTACACATTGTCATATGTTACTCCGTATATTGCGGGTCGATTTAGAGTCCAACCGAAGTCGATCAAACTTTTTGAGGTGTCTACACCCGTTGGTGAATCGGTAATAGCTAGCGGAGTATATAGACACTGTATAGTTGTGGTTTGTGACCGTCGTACTGTGATTGACTTGCATGAGTTAAAAATGGTAGACTTTGATGTTATTATGGGCATGGATTGGTTGGCTTCCTGCTATGCCAATGTCGATTGTAGAATGAAAATGGTTCGCTTCCAATTTCCGGGAGAACCAGATTTAAAATGGAAAGGGAATACCGCGTCACCAAAAGGTAGGTTTATTTCCTATATAAAGGCAAGGAAAATTATCACGAAAGGATGCATTTTTCATCTACTTCGGGTTCAAGATGTAGAAGCTGAATCGCTAACTCTTCAGTCAGTTCCCGTAGTAAATGAATTTCAGGACGTATTCCCGGAAGAGCTTCCAAGCCTCCCTCCTGAAGGGGAGATTGATTTTGCTATTGATGTGTTGCCAGACACTAAGCCTATATCTATTCCCCCTTATAGAATGGCTCCCGCAGAATTGAAAGAGTTGAAGGAGCAATTGAAAGACTTGCTTGAGAAAGGCTTTATTAGGCCTAGTTCATCCCCGTGGGGAGCACCCGTATTGTTTGTCCGAAAGAAAGATGGCTCCTTGCGAATGTGCATTGACTATCGGCAATTGAATAAGGTGACAATTAAGAATAAATATCCTCTTCCGAGGATCGATGACTTGTTTGATCAATTACAAGGTGCCAAATGGTTTTCGAAGATAGATTTGAGGTCCGGGTATCATCTAGTGAGAGTTAGGGAGAAAGATATCCCTAAGACATCCTTCAGAACAAGATATGACCATTTTGAGTTTCGGGTGATGTCATTTGTACTAACTAATGCACCGGCAGTATTTATGGATTTAATGAACAATGTGTTCAGGTCCTTCCTAAATCTATTTGTGATTGTATTTATCGAAGACATCTTGGTGTATTCTAGATCCAAGGCAGAACACGCGGATCATTTGCGTACTGTCCTTAGAGTTCTTCAAACTCGAGAGCTATTCGCCAAATTTTCTAAGTGTGAGTTTTGGTTAAACTCAGTGACATTTTTGGGGCACATTGTTGCAGCCGATGGTATTCGGGTAGATAGCTAAAAGATTGAGGCTGTGAAGACTTGGGCAAGGCCCACAACTCCTACGGAGGTTCGTAGCTTTCTGGGTTTAGCAGGTTATTACAGGAGATTTGTTGAAGGTTTTTCTTCTATTTCTACACCACTCACAAAGCTGACCCAGAAATCAGCAAAGTTTCAATGGACAGATGCTTGTGAACATAGTTTCCAAGAGCTAAAAGATAGGTTGACTTCTGCCCCAGTCCTGAAACTTCCAGAGGGATTGGAAGGATGTGTTGTTTATTGCGATGCTTCAGGCATTGGGCTAGGCTGTGTGTTGATGCAACATGATAAGGTGATTGCGTATGCTTCAAGGCAATTACGAAAACATGAGAAACATTATCCAACCCATGATTTAGAATTGGCTACAGTGATTCATGCATTAAAGATGTGGAGACATTATTTATATGGTGTCCATGTGGATATTTACACAGATTATAAGAGTCTTCAGTATATCTTCAAGCCAAAAGAGTTGAATTTGCGGCAACGACGATGGTTGGAATTGCTAAAAGATTATGATGTTGATATGTTATATCTCCCTGGAAAGGAAAATGTTGTGGTTGATGCTCTTAGCCGTAGATCTATGGGAAGTTTGTGTGATGTACGACCAGAGAAAAGAGAAATGGCTTGTGAGCTCCAGCAGTTAGCTAGCCTAGGAGTTCAAGTAGTGGACTCAGGTAGCAGGGAACTACCATTCAGAATTCAGCAGTCTCGTCACTAGTAGTGGAAGTGAAGGAGCGACAATACGAAGATCCCATGCTAATGCATTACAGAGATACACTCCCTCAGAAGGAGAAGTCATCATTTTAGATTACAGGAGACGGAGTTCTCCGATGCCGAGGCAGATTATGTGGTCCTGATGTGGCAGGTTTACGCCACCAAATATTGAGAGAAGCCCATTGCTCCCGTTATTCTGTCCACCCCGGAGCAACGAAAATGTACCATGATCTTAAATCTATATATTGGTGGAATGGGATGAAGAAAGATGTAGCGGAATTCGTAGCTCAATGTCCCAATTGTCAACAAGTGAAAATTGAGCTCTAAAAGCCGGGCGGATTGTTGCAAGCTAGAGAAATTCCAACTTGGTAGTGGGAAGTAATTAACATGGATTTCATTACAGGCTTACCCCGTTCTTGATGTAAGTATGACTCTAAATGGGTGATTGTGGATATACTCACGAAGTCAGGTCATTTCCTACCAGTCAGAATGACATATGTGGCAGAACATTATGCAAAGCTTTATGTTAAAGAGATAGTGCGACTCCATGGTGTCCCAGCATCTATTATCTCAGATAGAGGAACTCAGTTTACAGCTAATTTTTTGAAGTCCTTCCACGAGGGTTTAGGAACGCAAGTGAGCCTTAGCACGACATTTCACTCGTAGACTGATGGACAAGCTGAATGTACCATTCAGACTCTTGAGGATATGTTCTGGGCATGTATGATAGATTTTGGAGGTAATTGGGACGATCATTTACCCCTTATTGAATTTTCTTATAATAATAGTTATCATTCTAGCATCCAAATGGCACCGTATGAGGCTTTATATGGGAGAAAGTGTAGATCCCCAATTGGTTAGATCCCCAATTGGGTGGTTCGAGGTAGAAGAGACTAAATTGATAGGGCCAGACTTGGTCCAGCAAGCCATAGAGAAAGTTAAGCTCATACAAGATCGGTTATTAGCAGCCCAAAGTCGTCAAAAGTCCTATGCGGATAATCGTCGAAGGGACTTAGAGTTCCAAGTGAAAGATTGGGTATTCTTCAAAGTGTCACCAATGAAGGGTGTAATGAGATTTGGCAAAAAGGGGAAGCTTAGTCCCCGGTACATTGGGCCTTATGAGATCGTGCGCAAAGTAGGCAAAGTGGCTTATGAATTAGATCTACCTCTTGAATTAGAGTCAGTTCACCCAGTTTTCCATATCTCGATGCTTCGTAAATGTGTCGGAGATCCTACTAGGATCGTGCCAGTAAATGATGTTCAAGTGACAGAAAAGTTGACTTATGAAGAGGTACCCATTGCCATATTAGATAGGCAAGTACGGAGGCTTAGAAACAAAGAAGTGGCCTCAGTTAAGGTTTTATGGAGAAAAAATAAACGAGAAGAAATGACATGGGAAGCGGAAGAAATTATGAGATCCAAGTACCCACATTTGTTTCATCCCCTAGAAGAAATCCAAGATGAGACATCAAGATCATAAGGTATGTATGTTTTCTTTTTATGCATTTGGGTCATGTGCGGCCAAATTCTGTTGCTATTATGTTGTGGCCCTGTGAGGCAGTGTTATTATGGACGAATGTTCTTAAGGGGGAGGGGGGAAGAGGGGGGGGGGGGGGGAAGAATGTTACACCTCGGAAAATTTTCTGTTGATGCACAGTGAATAGGATAACGAATAGCACGGAATATACGGTATTTCAATGAGCGAGGAATGACATTTGATGACCCTAATTAAGATTTCAAAGACTTTCATAGTAAGAGGAGAAAGTTTGCCAAGAGAGGGCAAGGCACGCGATGTGTATCGGAAAGGATTTACGAGCAGCAAGTTAATGATGATTAAATAGCGTCTTGGAGAAGAATTATAACGTCCCTTGGATTGTTAATAGGGTGATAAACAAGTGTCAAGAAGGTTCCATAAGGATTGGAGATCACACCAAGTGACAAGAACAAGATCAGTGAAAAGATGAGTTATACGGTCCGTATAATGGTCCGCAGAATTGTCACAGTGATGTCCCTCATTGGAGAGATTAACGGTCACTTATATGGACCGTATAAAGTTATACGGCGCGTATAATGTGCCGTATAATGGTCACAGAGGCAAGGTGTTGAAGAGGTGATTTTACGGTCACTTATACGGACCGTATAAAATTATACGACCTGTATAATGTGCCGTATAATGAGCACATAATCGAGTGGTTAAAGAGGCGATTTCACGGTCACTTATACGGACCGTGTAAGTGTCCGTATAATTTTCCCGACAGATCAGATTTTAACGCTATTAAAAAGGGACCAAGTCATTATTTCATTTCATTTTTCATCCAACACTTCAAGAACTCTCTAGAAACCCTCTCCACTCTTCATCCATAAGAACACAAGAGAAATTTATGATCAACTACATCAAACTAAGTGAATCAAGTGTAAGAGACCCATTAAATCTCATCCAAGGCAAGGAATCCAATTGAAGGTGAAACTAGGGTTTTGGTCAAGTGAGGAGTTTCCACCCAAGGTTCCTTCCTACACCATCTAAGGTAAGATTTATGGTATTTTCCCTGTTTTTCAAGGTATTTGAAAGTTGAAACACTTGGATTGTAGAAATATATCTATTCTTCTATGGTTCTTTGGCCAAATATCTATTCTTCTATGAGCCTGTGATGTCCTCCAAATGATTCTATCTTCAAAAGCTACTAAGCTCATGATTCTTGATATATTACGATTGTACTAAATTCCTTAGATGATGAGTAATCCTATAAGGATAGATGTAATGAACGACGATAATAGTGATAACGATAATGATGACGACGATACTAGTGATGATGATAATGATGACGCTAAAGATGTTTATGGGATTTTACGTATATGTGCCTAAGTATGGCTATTATAAAACCCCGAGCTTATATGGCCCGGTAGAATATAAGTATATATATATATGAGGCGCGCGCACCACTGTAGTTGGGTACGGATAACCCTAAAGCCTTAG
This sequence comes from Lycium barbarum, assembly GCF_019175385.1. Lineage (NCBI taxonomy): Eukaryota > Viridiplantae > Streptophyta > Magnoliopsida > Solanales > Solanaceae > Lycium > Lycium barbarum. Next base: position 61,314,183 of record NC_083344.1, on the reverse strand, counting down.
TAGGGCCAGGTATGTGTAACCCTGAGCCTTGGTTGGCCAGGTATGTATGATAACCGAGCCTAGCCATGGCCAGGTACGTGAAACACCGAACCTTTGTGGTCGGGTATGCTATGTAAATGCTATGTATATGATACGGATATGTATATGATATAGACATGAGTATGAATACGAATATGATACGAATACGAATAATGATATGTACATGAATACAACTATGGATACGAAATGTAAATGAGTACGGACACGAGTACGGATATGTCACGACCCAACCCCGTAGGCCGTGACTAGTACCCGATCTGGGCACCCAAACACATATATCCAATGCTATCTCAACTGTTATCAAACGCGTTCAAGTATAAAGCAGAAGCCGTCAAGGCTATATTTCAAATTTAGATAATTTCCAGAAAAATTTTGCCAGAGTTTCCTTTGTTTTACAGACTATCCAAAATAACCCTGCGCACAGAAAATACCAACAAAGGCCACACCGGCCAACAAAGCCACATATAAACATATGCGGACCGGCCGCCGCGGCGAATGGGGTCGCCCCAAACACAACATACACACATCCGTACAGAAAGACCCTAACCCACAAACATATCTACAGGCCTCTAACAGACTTACAGAGTCATATGACGGGACAGGGCCCCACCGTACCCGGAGTTGCCATACATACAGAATATACAGAAGACAGGAGGTATATACCAAAAGTACATGCTCCGGACCAAAGGAGCTCTCCAAAATAGCAGTATCTGAGCCCTAGACTGTACCTGCGGGTATGTAGCGCAGCCCCCGAAGAACCGGGGGTCAGTACGAAAAATGTACCGAGTATGTAAAGCAGAAACATAACAAACATAATCATAACATGAACCGGAAGCACAGAAGTATAACGGACAGAACCATAGATCAAACGGACGGACAGAATTATGATCCAGACGGACGGGCAAAATCACAATCCATACGGACAGGCGGAGTCAGAATCCAATCAGACAGACAGAATCATAATAGAGCACAGGAACGTGGTCGCCACTCCTTCCTCTGGCGCCACAACATATCATATTTCAGAAGATTTCATATCTTCGAACATCTCCGTCACATAACACATCATATCATAACCACGGTAACCCCGGGGACAGATCACACGCCGGGAAACCGGACACATCATACTTCGTAACATATACACGGTAACCGGGAACGACATATACCACAGTACCCCAGAACCGGACACATCATACTTCGGAATTCATACATGGGACCCGGCCCCCGACAAGGGACTCGGCGGCCCTTCCGCACGATATAAACCGGTGAAAGGAATCATGGCACATGCACGAACTGATTAATGAGAAACCGTATTCATACAGATCATTATACAGACCCAATCAAACTGAAGTAGGCCAAATGGCGAGTCAAATCGAAGTATTCAGATAGCGTTCATAAAATGCGGCTATATCCTGCATGGGAAGGCACTGCAGATTATTACCAGAACCAGATTTTCAGATGTCCAAAACCATTTCGCAAGATTTATATAACAACAGTCATATCATGGTCAAAATGATAGTTCAGATATTTCTTGTGAAAAACGGACCAAAATAAGGCAATTGAGGCCATACAAGAGGTATCGGGGCCCCGTGGGCCCACCTCGGACCAACTCGAGGTGACATGCGTAAATTACTGATAAAAGATCTTATGAGGTCATCAATAATCATTCGGAAGTATTCCGACTCCGTTTGAGAAAGTTTCGTACAAAAGTTCACTTTAAAGGCATTTTATGAGAAATTAGTTTCAATCGTACTGAAGGAATTGGAGCGGATTTCCATCTCGAATTCCGAGGAACGGAGTCGTATTCAAGGCTCGCGGCCGAGCCTATTACATTCAGAACATGCCTAAGAATAAAGGGGAAGGCTTTACATACCTCGATAGCGCCTTACGCTCGCTTGGCGTCGATTCCAATTTCGTCTAAAATCTAGAAATGGTCAAGTTTACCATTTGTTAGTTTCAACTTTTCAATAGTCCAAACTTAACACATACTTGCCTACCGAAATTTCGGCAGCATTTCCTCTGTATATATGACATCCCCAAAAGTTAAACACAGCCAAACAATCAACACAACCCAACAACAATATTCATAATAACGACAAGTAGCTCAAAATACATAATAAGGCACAATTGGCCAACTTTCCGTCATAACTTAACATTTTCCGTTCCGACCTTACACTTCCAAACCAAACTTATTATTTTGATGTTCATTACCCATCAAATTCATTACAACACGATTCGGAGGTATATCATACCATCCTCACAAGATATACATAAGATATACAAACATACAAACTTTCCATCAAAGCCACTACTTATCCAATTCTCTTAACCTTCAACATACAAGTTCATTATACATTTCCATCTTCCAAATTCATCAACATTAATCATAATTTGCCTCTTGATACTTTCATTTCCATTTTTACATAAACCATAACAAAGTTGCATATTTTCCTACAACAACTTAATAACCACTTTTCCATGACAATAAAGATTGTTATCTTTCCATTCACTTCACCATAACACACTTAATATATTAACAAGATTAAATTCAAATTCCATCACCACACAACACCACACGGCTACAACCTATGTTTCTCCAACTTCCACAATTCATTTCTAATACAATTTCTACCACACTACAACTAAATTTCAACATGAATTCAAGTCACCATAATCATGCAATATATATGCATATATTCGGCCAACATACATACAACCACAACACACAAAATGTTCATGTTTTTCATTCATTTCAACTTACTACAACATACATACACCTCTCATAACATGTCAAAAGCATAAAATTCTTACCTTTCTTCACTTGGGGTTAAGGTTGCTTTCTTGCCACAATACTTATATCAACTTGTAGAGGGCCTTGAGCTTAGTACTAATCTCACAAGACTTTAATTTTTGAACCAAGGATTAGCTCCAAGATTTTTTTTTTCTTTCTTTTCTTTCTTTTCTTTTCTCCACCCGAAATGCTCCCTTTCTTTTTCTTTTGTTCTTGCTTTGAGTTTTTCTTGAAAGTTCTAGAGAATTATCCAATTATATAGTTAGTCACATGACTAATTAATGGACTTGGGTCAAAGGCCCCCTTGGCCGGTTGGGCTTCCCAATTTGGGCCTTGTTTTTCTCATTTTCTTTTGAGCCCAATTGGCTAATTTTCATAATTCATGGAACAAGTTTCCAAAATTCCAATTTTGCCTTTGGCCACCTTTCGTAATTCCACACCATTGTATTCATAACCTACACATTCGTACCAAGTAATGTCCAAATATGGCCTTATTTATTACAAGTCAATTTATCTCAATTTTGTTTTTGAACAAGCAAAAATGCCGGATGTAACAGGATACAGATATGGATGTATGTACACAATTACACATTAGAAATGGAAAGTCCCTATGAGAAGCAAGTAAGTGCTTATTACCATGATACTACTATCTCTCATCCTATGCTATTTCTATGTTGTCTATTATGCTTTCATAATGATATTGATCATGCTTTACATACTCAGTACATTCTTCGTACTGTCGTCCTTTTGTTTGTGGAAGCTGCGTCATGCCCGCAGGTGGCCAGGGAAACCGACTTGATCCATAACCTTATTACTCAGGGACTATATAGCGGAGCTCCATTTCTTCGGAGTTAAAGCTTTTGGTACTTATTCTTTTGTGTATATATTTATGGGCATAGCGGGGTCCTGTCCCGCCTATATGATATGACATACTCTCCTTAGAGGCTCGTAGGCATATGTATATGGTTAGGTGTGTTTGGCCTTGTCGGCCTATATTTTAGATGTCATTTTTTTAGCCTCGTCGGCTTATGTTGTCACGACCCAAACCGATAGGCCATGACTAGTGCCTGAGCTGGGCACCCGTATACGACCTATTAGATATAATCAGACTGAAACTGAAAACAATATGGCACTCTGTAAAAGCATGCTATGAACTTATCATGTCATACATCAAAGAGAACCTGTCTCCTGAGAAGCCAAAGCTAACCAAAACATAACAAATATGCAAGCCGACAAGGCTGCCACTATACACGGGGACATCCAAGATGAACTACATCGATATTGTCACGACCCAACCGGAGGGCCGCGACGGGCACCCGGTGCTAGCCCACCCGGGCACCTCTTAACATACCCTTTTCATTTAAATCTAGGTGAGCCACATATCAAATCATACTTTCTATTCATCAGTCATACTAATCCCGTTGGACAATCAATACAGTTATATTATCATTTGCGACTATGCCCAAATTAATGTACATAAGCCGACGAGGCTAACAAAATGATATGCAAAATATAGGCCGACAAGGCCAAACACATCTAACTATATACACATGTCTACGAGCCTCTAAGGAGAGTATGTCATATCATATAGGCGGGACAGGACCCCGCTATGCCCATAAATATGTACACAAAAGAATCAATACCCAAAAGCTATAGCACCGAATGAAGTGGAGCTCCGTTATGTAGTCCCTGAGAAATATAGCTATGGATCAAGTCTGTCTCCCTGGCCACCTTTGGGCTTGACGCAGCGTCCACAAACAAAATGACGCCCAGTACGAAGAATGTACTGAGTATGTAAAGCATGATCAATATCATTATGAAAGCATAATAGACAAATAGAAATAGCATAGGATGAGAGATAGTAGTATCATCGTCATAAGCACTTACTTGCTTCTCATAGGGACTTTCCATTTCTAACGCGTAATTGTGTACATACATCCATTTCCGTATCCGTACTCGTGTCCGTACTCATTTACATTTCGTATCCATAGTCGTATTCATGTACATATCATTATTCGTATTCGTATCATATTTGTATTCATACTCATGTCTATATCATATACATATCCGTATCATATACATAGCATTTACATAGCATACCCGACCACAAAGGTTCGATGTTTCACGTACCCGGCCATGGCTAGGCTCGGTTATCATACATACCTGGCCAACCAAGGCTCAGGGTTACACATACCTGACCCTACCAAGGCTTCAGGGTTATCCGTACCCAACTGCAAAGGTGCGCGCGCGTTACATAAATATATATTCTAACCGGCCATATAAGCTCGGGGTTCATAATAGTCATACATAGACACATATACATAATAGCTCATAAGCATCTTTAACATCATTACTATTATCATCGTCACCATTATTATCATCACCACTATCGTCATTCATTACATCTATCCTTATAGGATTATTCATCATATGAGGAATCTAGTACAATCGTAACATATCGAGAATCACGAGCTTAGTAGCTTTTGAAGATAGAATCATTTAATGGACAACATAGGCTTATAGAAGAATAGATATTTGGCCAAAGAACCATGCCTTATGAAAGAAGGGTTAGCCTTACATACCTTTCCGTTCAACTATTTTATCACTTGCACGTTCTCATTCGATGCTCACATTTCTACCTTCATTAAAGTTATACTATCATTAGAAAATCGATAGCTAGCATACACGACTAACACTACAGAAAATTGGACAGCATCTCCTTTATTCATACGACTTCCTCCTTATCATATATCAGCTCCCAAACGTCAATAATACATTCACAATATCATAACAACAGTCTTTATTCATCCACATTATCCATATTTCTCAATTTACTTCCAATCATCCATATCCATGGTCATAACACACGATTATGCTCATTCATATACAACGCCTACCCCATTTTCTTAACATCATTTATAAAACAACCATATCACAACACATCAAGAATCATGACTCAATTCAAGCTATTACTCAAAATGGCACTATTACCACATTCATGACCCATTTTTCTATATCCTTCTACAATCCAAGTGTTTCAACTTTAAAATACCTTAAATAACATGGAAATACCATAAATATTACCTTAGATGGTGTAGGGATGAACCTTGGATGAAAACACCTCACTTGAGCAAAACCCTAGTTTCACCTTCACTTGGATTCCTTGCCTTGGATGAACTTTAATGGGTTTCTTACACTTGATTCACTTAGTTGATGTTGTTGATCACTAATATCTCTTGAATTCTTATGGGAGAAGTGTAGAGAGATGTTTTAGAGAGAAGGGGTGTGAAACGGAAATGAAATAAAATGAAACTTGGTCCCTTATTAATACACCAAATCTGTCCCGACCAGTTTCTACGGACCAACATACGGTCCGTATAATTTATACCGACCATATGTCTGGCCGTAGATTTGGTCCAGAGTAGGGTGCTATTCTGAGCTGATTATACGGTTGAACATACAGCCCGTATGTTTTATACGGCCAGTATGTTTGGCCGAATAATCCCTAGTTGTCCGAAGTTCGTTCTCGTCGACTCGTTTGATCCCCAATCCTTATGGAACCTTCTTAGCACTTGTTTATCACCTCATTAACAATCTAAGGGATGTTATAACTCTTCTCCAAAGCATCATTAAATCTTCATTAACTTGTTACTCAAAATTCCTTTTCAATACCTATCGTATGCCTTGCCTTCTCTTGGCAAACTTTCTTCCCCTATATCGAACGTCTTTGAAATATTAACTAGGGTCATCAAATATCATTCCTTACTTATTGAAATACCGTATACTCGTGCTCTTCATTAGTCTATTCACTGTGCATCAATGGAAAATTTTCCGAGGTGTAACATTCTCCCCCCTCTAAGAACATTTGTCCTCGAATGTTAAATTCTCGGGGATTCTATAAATATTTTGCCAGAGTTTCCCCTGTAATATGGCACTACCATGCTGTCACAACAGCCCATAATAACAATGCCTCACAGGGCCAAAACATAATAGCAATAGAGTTTGGCCACACACGACCCAAAAGCATAAAAAGGAAAACATACATGCCTTATGATCTTGATGTCTCGTCTTGGATTTCTTCTAGGGGCTGAAATAAATGCGAGTACTTGGATCTCATTGTCACGACCCAGCCCCGTGGGCCATGACTAGTGCCCGAGCTGGACACCCATATGTACCTGGGTCTCTGAACAAGTGTGGTCCTAAACCACTCACAAATCTATAGACTCGGTCTCCCATGTCAGCCACCATAGTCGGAGCATACCGGGCCAATGAGTTGAATTGCATACTATACTCTCGGGCACTCATGCTTCCCTGTTTCAAATTCAAGAACCTGTCTGCTCTAGCTCGGCGAACTTCAGGTGGCAAGTAGTGACGAATAAAGGCATCTACAAACTCTTGCCACACGGGAGGTGGTGCATTCTCCCCTCTTGATATCACCCAATTTTTATACCATAGTACCGCCACGTCGCGAAGTCTATATGAGGCCAACTCCACAGATTCGGTCTCAGAAGCATGCATAAGTTTCAGCGTCCGCAACATCTCATCAATAAAACCTTATGGGTCCTCATCCGGCTTCGACCCAAAGAATTCTGGAGGATTTAGAGTAAGGAAATCACGGGCTCTTGTACTAGCTGAACGATCACTTGGGCCCGCATTCTGTCGTTGTGCCTGAGCGGCAACCAACTGCATCAATAAATGTATGGCCTCGGACACTTGTTGACCCGAAGCACCCGGTGGAGGAATCGGAGCTGAGGCTCCTCCCTGCTCTTCTACATTGGGCATGACCTCACTTTGCGATTCACTTTCCTCTACCTCCGCCAGAGGCTCCCTTTCTGCCCGCTTCTTCGTCGTAGCTTTGCCTTTTTGGGTACCTGTAGCTTTTCCTTTCGGCGGCGTTTTCTGAAACCATAACGCACTTTTAGGAATGATATAATCCTAGACATGGCTCTATCGCACGATCTCATGAGAAGAAAGATGGTCATTTTCGTAAATGCCCTGTAGCCTCTTGTTTATTAGCGTGGCGCACAACACACCATAAACAAGACTCTACTAGACACGGCTCGTAGACACTTCCTAGGGCGAACTGCTCTGATACCACTTCTGTCACGACCCAGCTAGGGGCCGCGACGGGTACCCGGAGCAATTACCGAGCACCACTTACCCTACTGCTTGTCTCGCTCATTTAATACTCTTTTATCAATTTTACATACCAATTGTAGGAAAATCATATTTAATCAAAATATAAATACTTTATATACATTTGCCCCCTTGGCCATCAAAATAATATACATACATATGAAAATATCTTGTGAGACCATCTAACCCACACTGCGTATCTACGAGCCTCTACTAACATAATGAATACATAGACGGAACAAGACTCCGTCATGCCCAAAATATGCATATACGAATGTACAACAAAAGAATATACATAAGCACCTCTGAACGATGGAGTGCTATCAATCAGCTGACAGATACTGAGGACCTGGGCCAATCTCTCCTCCCCGTCTACCTGTGGGCATGAACACAGCGTCCGAAGAAAGAACGTCAGTACGAATATTGTACCGAGTATGAGAGGCATACATAATGAAAGGAAACATCAATAATATGAGGATAACATCAACATGAGACATCTGGATCTGACTGATAACCATAAATGAAGTAATGCATGCTATCTCACTCATACTCATCATCATGACATGTATGCATCATATGCAAGCTGCCCGTCCATGTCGGAACGGTGTGATAATCAATATTATTAGCCCGCGTCCAGGCCTCCCGCGTCCGGGGTACCATCTCATGCCGCCCACTAGTGGTGTCTGCCCACGCCCGTAGATCGTGGTGTATCCGCATCTCCGCCCGCCGAAGCGGTGTCTGCCCGGCCAACTAGGCCCGGTGTGAATGCCATCATGACATGCTTAACGTAAATACTCATAGTGATATGCTTATCATAAAATACTTATCTTATCATAATGCGTATATAAGACTCATGATCAACTTTACTCTATCGGGGTGACGTAAGGTCGTGATCCCCCGATTACGTTATGGAACCGTCATGGACATTCTGCCTCACTTCGTTTATACTACTTTTCTCATGCTTTATCTCAAGTCCCGACATTCATAACATTACTCATAATATCTCAATCGACAATCGTCATTTACGTACATTTGGCAAAATCCACCATTTCCTCCAATTTTTTCCTTATTTCTACTTCTAGCTCATCCTTGCGTTTTCATGCATTTAATTCTTGTTTCATGATATAAACATCATTTATAACGTATTTGTACTCACAACACTTCTATATTCATAGTTCAATTCCACTATCATTCATTTATGTCATTATTCACTTAATAATGACCCATATCTATGTTCTTCTACATTTCAAGTGTCTAAGCTTTCCAACACTTCAAACAACATGGAATAATCATGAAACTTACCTTAGATGATGGTTTGAACAATCATTAAGTTGAAATACTTCACTTAGCCAAACCCTAGTTCCACCTTCCTTGGAATTTCTTCACTTAGATGATCCTTTATTGTGTTCTTACACTTGTTTTCATGAATTTGGTGGTGTTGATCTTGGTATCCCCTTTAATTCTCTTGAAGTCTTGTGGAGGAATTATTTGGAATGTTCTAGAGGTCTCTGGAGTTGTTGGATGAATAATGAAATAATATGAAGCCTAAGTCCCTTTTTAAAATCATAAAATCTGATCTTTAATGAATTCTTGTCGGGGTGAACAGTGGTCATAAACCACCATATATGGACCGTATTTTTATTTACGGTCCGTCCACTGTGGTCGTATTTAACCATTTCAAAGACAAAAAGTTTTGGCTGATGGACATGGTAGTTTACGACCCGGTTTACGGTCCATAAACCAGTTTACGGGCTGTAAACTGGGTCGTATTTAACCATATTCAACATTTACAGAAAGTTGGGATTTTTGACAAGCTGGAGGACGATTGAACTATACGGTCCGTAAATCACTTTACGGGCCTTATAGTGCCATATACGACCACTGGACAGAAAATTTTCCGCGACTTTCTTATTTTCCAAAAATTCTTAATTAGCCATTCCCGACTTAATAAAACATCATTCACTCAACTTTTCATCATTCCACTCATCATACAAGTACGGAGGAATTTCCGAGGTGTAACATTCTTCCCCCCTTTTGGAACATTCGTCCTTGAATGTTCGACACTCGGGGATTCTGGAAAATTTTTGCCAGCGTTTCCTTTGTAATTTGGATACTACCTTTCCATTACAACAACCCACAATATCTTCGCCTCACAGGGCTGTATCACAATATCAACACATTTATGGCCACACACGACGAAAAACATAAAACTAAAACATACATAACTTACACCATCGACGTCTCATCTTGAATCTCTTCTGGGGATTGGAACAAATGGGGGTACATAGATTTCATCTTCTCCTCCGCTTCCCAAGTCATTTTTTCCCGATTATTGTTCCGCCATAGAACTTATTCCGAAGCCTTCGTACTTGTCTATCCAAAATGGCAATGGGCATTTCCTCGTATGTTAGCTTCTCTGTTACTTGCGCATCATCAACTGGAACTATTCTTGTTGGGTCTCCAATACACTTGCGGAGCATCGAAACATGGAATACTGGATGCACGGATTCGAGCTCTGAAGGAAAGTCCAATTCGTAGTCTACTCGACCCACCTTGCGAATGATTTGGTAGGGTCCGATATATCTGGGACTTAGCTTTCCCTTCTTGCCAAATCTCATCACTCCCTTCATCGGCGATACCTTCAGGAACACCCAATCGCCCACCTGAAATTCCAAATCTCGTCGGCGATTATCTGCATAAGACTTTTGGCGACTTTGAGCTGTTAACAGTCGGTCTCGAATCACTTTAACCTTTTCAACTGCTTGTTGGATCAAGTCGGGGCCTATCAATTGTACTTCTCCGGTTTCAAACCATCCAATTGGAGATCTGCATTTTCTTCCATATAAGGCTTCATACGGGGCCATTTGAATGCTGGAATGATAGCTGTTATTATAGGCAAATTCAATAAGAGGCAAATGCTCATCCCAACTACCGCAAAAGTCCAATACACATGCCCGTAGCATATCCTCTAAGGTCTGAATAGTGCGCTCGGCTTGTCCGTCAGTCTGCGGATGGAACGCCGTGCTGAGCTTAACTTGGGTACCTAGACCTTCTTGAAAGGACTTCCAGAACTTGGCTGTGAACTGTGCCCCTCTGTCTGTGATAATGGCCAAAGGAATACCGTGAAGTCGCACAATCTCCTTGAGATACAATTTAGCATAATCTTCCGCTGAATATGTGGTTCTAACGGGGAGAAAATGAGCTGCTTTCGTGAGTCTATCCACGATCACCCATATAGAATCATACTTCCCTCGCGTACGGGGTAATCCTACCACAAAGTCCATGTTAATATCTTCCCATTTCCACATAGGAATTTCCATTGCTTGCAATAAGCCTCCTGGTTTTTGATGCTCGGCCTTCACTTGCTGGCAATTTGGACACTGTGCTACAAATTCTGCTATGTCTCGCTTGATGCCATCCCACCAATATATCAATTTGAGATCGTGGTACATCTTGGTCGCACCTGGATGAATAGAATACCGGGAATAATGTGCTTCCTCTAAAATCCGTTGGCGTAAGTTTGCTATATTCGGTACACATAACCTGTCTCGATATCTAAGAACCCCTTCTATCGAAACTTCGAATGGAGACTTTTCCTTTCCATGGGCTAGATCTCGATAGTGGCTTAACTGAAGATCTTCATATTGCCGTTCCTTCACTTCTAGATTCAGTGATGAAACTATGGGGTCATTGACGCTAATACCTGTATCTCCTGAATCAATGGGCCGTACGCCGAGACTTGCTAACCGATGGACTTCACGAACCATTTCTCGCTTTTCCGAAGGAACTCCACATAAACTACCCATCGATCGGCGGCTAAGTGCATCTGCTACTACATTCGCCTTCCCTGGATGATATAGAATGTTCACATCATAATCCTTCAGTAATTCTAACCATCTCCTTTGCCGCAGGTTCAACTCCTTCTGTTTGAAAATATATTGAAGGCTTTTGTGATCCGTATAGATGTCCACGTGCACACCATATAGGTAGTGTCTCCATATTTTCAATGCATGAATGACCGCAGCTAGCTCAAGATCATGAGTGGGATAATTCTGTTCATGTTTTCGCAACTGTCTCGAAGCATATGCAATAAATTTCCCATTCTGCATTAATACACATCCTAATCCCACACCGGAGGCATCATAATACACCACATAGCCATCTGATCCTTCTGGAAGTGTTTGCACTGGCGCTGAGGTCAACCTATTTTTCAACTCTTGGAAGCTACGCTCACAGGCATCACTCCACTGGAATTTAGCCGACTTCTGGGTTAACTTTATCAATGGGGCTGAAATAGATGAGAAGCCCTCTACGAATCTTCGATAATAACCTGCCAAACCAAGAAAACTACGAACTTCTGTAGGCGTCGTAGGTCTTGGCCAAGTCTTCACAGCTTCTATTTTCTGAGTGTCGACTCGGATACCATCATCTGAAATAACATGGCCTAGAAATGCCACTGAGTTAAGCCAAAACTCGCACTTCGAAAACTTTGCATACAATTCCCGATCTCGAAGAACGCCAAGAACAATTCTTAGATGATCTGCATGTTCTGATTCTGTGCGAGAATATACCAGGATATCGTCGATAAACACTATCACAAAAAGATCCAAAAATGGCCTGAACACATTATTCATTAAATGCATGAACACCGCCGGGGCATTTGTCAACCCGAACGACATTACTCGAAACTCGTAGTGACCATATCTTGTCCTGAAGGCAGTCTTGGGAATATCTGCTTCCCTAATTCTCACCTGATGATAACCCGATCTCAGATCTATCTTGGAGAACCATTTAGCGCCCTGTAATTGATCAAACAAATCGTCGATTCTGGGAAGAGGGTATTTATTCTTTATTGTCACCTTGTTCAACTGCCTGTAGTCGATGCACATTCGTAGAGATCCGTCTTTCTTCCTTACGAACAAGACTGGTGCTCCCCATGGCGAGGAACTAGCCTTTATAAACCCCTTCTCAAGTAAATCTTTTAGCTGTGCGTTTAGCTCTTTCAGTTCTGCTGGAGCCATTCGATACGGAGGAATAGAAATAGGCTCGGTGTTTGGTAATACATCAATGGCAAAGTCGATTTCCCTTTCTGGAGGAAGGCCTGGTAACTCGTCGGGAAACACATCTGGGAATTCATTCACTACCGGGACAGACTGGAAAGTTGGCACTTCCGCTTCCGTGTCATGAACCCGAACTAGATGACAAATATAACCCTTGGCTATCATCTTTCTCGCCTTAAGGTAGGAAATAAACCTACCCTTTGGGGAAACTGTATTACTCTCCCACTCGAGTATGGGCTCTCCCGGAAATTGGAATCGAACTACCTTTGTCCGGCAACAAACATTAGCATAGCATGATGCCAACCAGTCCATACCCATAATTACGTCAAAATCTATCATCTCAAGTTCAATCAAATTAGCCCTTGTCTGACGATCACATATAATGACTACACAGTTCTTATATACTTGCCTCGCTATTACAGGATCACCAACCGGAGTGAATACCTCGAAAGGTTTAATTGGCTTAGGTCTTACCCCAACACAATCAGCGATATACGGAGTAATATATGAGAAGGTAGAACCTGGATCAATCAGAGCATATACGTCAAGGGAAAATATAGTCAAGGTACCTGTGACAACATCTGGGGAAGACTCAAGATCCTGTCGCCCAGCTAAAGCATACACACGGGGCTGAACAACACCTGAAGTGGATGCTCCCCCTCTACCTCTGCCTCTGCCTGCTGTAGTCTGAGGAGTCTGTGCTGTCGGGCGCGCTGAAGAATACCCCGCTGCTGAACCTGTGGGCTGAGTCCCCGCTCTATCTCTCGCTGAAGGGCAATCTCTCATCATATGACCAACCTGCCCGCAAGCATAACAAGCATCCGAACCCTGACGACACTGTCTGAAATGTAATTTGCCACACTGGCTACACCGCGGTACTGGAGGTCTCCTCTGGCTAAAGTCTCCCCTAGACTGCGAATCTGAGGCCCTCGAACTCTGCCCCCGGCCTGACTAAAAAGAACGGTCAAATCTCCTATCCGAGAATCTGGGAGGTGCACTGGTCGCTGACTGACCTGAGTGCCTGGAATGCATCTGTCTTGGTCCCCCTCGGTACTCACTGCTCTCCCCCATCGATCTAGCCCTCTTACCTTGTCTTCTGTCACCCTCACGATCACTTCTCTGCTGTCGTTGTCGTTCCTCGAGGTTCTGAGCATGGGCCTGTGTCCGGGAAATATCCATCCCATCTTGAAAAGAGGCTGTCAGGCAATCTCTGAACAAGTGTGGTCCTAAACCACTCACAAATCTATAGACTCGGTCTCCCATGTCTGCCACCATAGTCGGAGCATACCGGGCCAATGAGTTGAATTGCATACTATACTCTCGGGCACTCATGCTTCCCTGTTTCAAATTCAAGAACCTGTCCGCTCTAGCTCGGCGGACTTCAGGTGGCAAGTAGTGACGAATAAAGGCATCTACAAACTCTTGCCACACGGGAGGTGGTGCATTCTCCCCTCTTGATATCACCCAATTTTAATACCATAGTACCGCCACGTCGCGAAGTCTATATGAGGACAACTCCACGGATTCGGTCTCAGAAGCATGCATAAGTTTCAGCGTCCGCAACATCTCATCGATAAAACCTTGTGGGTCCTCATCCGGCTTCGACCCGAAAAATTCTGGAGGATTTAGAGTAAGGAAATCACGGGCTCTTGTACTAGCTGAACGATCACTTGGGCCCGCATTCTGTCGTTGTGCCTGAGCGGCAACCAACTGCGTCAATAAATGTATGGCCTCGGACACTTGTTGACCCGAAGCACCCGGTGGAGGAATCGGAGCTGAGGCTCCTCCTTGCTCTTCTACATTGGGCACGGCCTCACTTTGCGATTCACTTTCCTCTACCTCCGCCGGAGGATCCCTTTCTGCCCGCTTCTTCGTCGTAGCTTTTCCTTTTTGGGTAGCTGTAGCTTTTCCTTTCGGCGGAATTTTCTGAAACCATAACACACTTTTAGGAATGATATAATCCTAGACATGGCTCTATCGCACGATCTCATGAGAAGAAAGATGGTCATTTTCCCAAATGCCCTGTAGCCTCTTGTTTATTAGCGTGGCGCGCAACACACCATAAACAAGACTCTACTAGACACGGCTCGTAGACACTTCCTAGGGCGAACTGCTCTGATACCACTTCTGTCACGACCCAGCTAGGGGCCGCGACGGGTACCCGGAGCAATTACCGAGCACCGCTTACTCTACTGCTTGTCTCGCTCATTTAATACTCTTTTATCAATTTTACATACCAATTGTAGGAAAATCATATTTAATCAAAATATAAATACTTTATATACATTTGCCCCCTTGGCCATCAAAATAATATACATACATATGAAAACATCTTGTGAGACCATCTAACCCACACTGCGTATCTACGAGCCTCTACTAACATAATGAATACATAGACGGAACAAGACTCCGTCATGCCCAAAATATGCATATATGAATGTACATCAAAAGAATAGCCATAAGCACCTCCGAACGATGGAGTGCTATCAATCAGCTGACAGCTACTGAGGACCTGGGCCAAGCTCTCCTCCCTGTCTACCTGTGGGCATGAACACAGCGTCCGAAGAAAGGACGTCAGTACGAATATTGTACCGAGTATGAGAGGCATACATAATGAAAGGAAATATCAATAATATGAGGATAACATCAACATGAGACATCTGGATATGACTGATAACCATAAATGAAGTAATGCATGCTATCTTACTCATACTCATCATCATGACATGTATGCATCATATGCAAGCTGCTCGTCCATGTCGGAACGGTGTGATAATCAATAATATTAGCCCGCGTCCAGGCCTCCCGTGTCCGGGGTACCATCTCATGCCGCCCACTAGTGGTGTCTGCCTACGCCCGTAGGTCATGGTGTATCCGCATCGTCGCCCGCCGAAGCGGTGTCTGCCCGGCCAACTAGGCCCGGTGTGAATGTAATCATGACATGCTTAACGTAAATACTCATAGTGATATGCTTATCATAAAATACTTATCTTATCATAATGCGTATATAAGACTCATGATCAACTTTACTCTATCGGGGTGACGTATGGTCGTGATCCCCCGATTACGTTGTGGAACCATCATGGACATTCTGCCTCACCTTGAAAGGACTAGTACATAAGGTGAGTGTAGACAAGGAATAACATCATCATCATTATAGTGTCATCATATCGTATAACTTATCTCATATAGACATTCATAAGTATAAGCTTTTAACTTCTTAGAATGTAAGAACTCATGAAAGGAATAGGGATTCGAGTTAAAAGATTCATGCCATTAGAAAGAAGGACTAGCCTCACATACCTTGGTCGTTTAGCTAAGATATCGCTCACTTGCTCTCCTTCAATATCACGTCGTTACCTTCATAAGAGAATTTGGATCAACGTTAGTAACTAACTACAAGAACGCATCACTAATTCTAGGAAAATTCGGACAACGCTTCCTTCATTTATACTACTTTTCTCATGATTTATCTCAAATCCCAACATTCATAACATTACTCATAATATCACAATCGACAATCGTCATTTACGTACATTTGGAAAAATCCACCATTTCCTCAAATTTTTCCCTTATTTCTACTTCTAGCTCATCCTTGCGTTTTCATGCATTTAATGCTTGTTTCATGATATAAACATCATTTATAACGTATTTGTAGTCACAACACTTCAATATTCATAGTTCAATTCCACTATCATTCATTTATGTCACTATTCACTCAATAATGACCCATATCTATGTTCTTCTACATTTCAAGTGTCTAAGCTTTCCAACACTTCAAACAACATGGAATAATCATGAAACTTACCTTAGATGATGGTTTGAACAATCCTTAAGTTGAAATACTTCACTTAGCCAAACCCTAGTTCCACCTTCCTTGGAATTTCTTCACTTAGATGATCCTTTATTGTGTTCTTACACTTGTTTTCATGAATTTGGTGGTGTTGATCTTGATATCCCTTTTAATTCTCTTGAAGTCTTGTGGAGGAATTATTTGGAATGTTCTAGAGGTCTCTTGAGTTGTTGGATGAATAATGAAATAATATGAAGCCTAAGTCCCTTTTTAAAATCAAAAAATCTGATCTTTAATGAATTCTTGTCGGGGTGAACAGTGGTCGTAAACCACCATATACGGACCGTATTTTGATTTACGGTCCGTCCACTGTGGTCGTATTTAACCATTTCAAAGACAGAAAGTTTTGGCTGATGGACATGGTAGTTTACGACCTGGTTTACGGTCCGTAAACCAGTTTACGGGCCGTAAACTGGGTCGTATTTAACCATATTCAACATTTACAGAATGTTGGGATTTTTGACAAGCTGGAGGACGATTGCACTATACGGTTCGTAAATCACTTTACGGGCCGTATAGTGCCATATACGACCACTGGACAGAAAATTTTTCGCGACTTTCTTATTTTCCAAAAATTCTTAATTAGCCATTCCCGACTTAATAAAACATCATTCACTCAACTTTTCATCATTCCACTCATCATACAAGTACGGAGGAATTTCCGAGGTGTAATATATATATCATGTCCCGGCCCTCTTGTGAGGGACTCGGTGAACAATGCAGTGAAACTGTGCACGAAAACGTATCCTGGCTCGGGACTCAGTGAAAGATATATTGAGGCATGCACGAGCAGAGTAATGAGCAACCATATGCAAATTAAATCATATCTGAGACTCAATAGAATAATCAAAATGAACCATCATTTGAAAATCAAGGCAATAGCCATATCAAGTGCCCTTTGAATGTCTCTATGGATTATATCAAAATAGAACTTCTGGAATCATAGACACATATCAAGACATAATGAAATAGCTTCCGGAAATCAAGAACATTAGCCATCCTAGTGGCTCTAAGAATAGGAGCTTCTTTGGAATCATATATATATATATATATATATATATATATATATATATATATATATATATATATATATATATATACATATATATATATATATATATATATATATATATATATATACGTCGTCTATTTGTTTCATAAAGATCATGCTAAAAATAAAGAAAGGGTTAGCTTTACATACCTGTTAAAGGTTAATCGTAATCACGTTCGCTTCGTTGCCCCTTTAGCCTATTTAATATGAAAGTAACGCTACCGTTAGTAAACTATACTTCCTAGCTTATAAATCTGTAACCAATCGCTTACAGGATTCATTCTTTAATTTATACTTTCTTAACTAGGATTTTCATTAGTTAAGAACTTAACGGAAATCGGCCAGTATTTCCCCTATATACTCGCCTAACCCGAACTTCCAATTAACCTCCTGTTTCCACAGAAATACCAACAATGACAGTAATAGAGATATGCATATAAAACCCTTACAATTCACCCCATAAACAACTCTAACAATCCAATAACCCCTCTTAATCCTTTTCCAATCCAAATCGTTAACGTTTCAAGAATTTACACCGAACAACCCAACACACGCTTTGTATACGATACGTTATACACTCCTTTCTTCCAAATTTAGAATCCACATGAACAACAACACGACTACAACATGAATAACAACATATGAACATAAATCATACTTTTTAATCCTTTCAACCCACAATTTCATATAACAACAATTTCATGCAATTTCTTACTTCCAATTTCACCCAATTCAATTTTAATACTTCCCTTACAAAACCATTAATACAATTATACCACAAAATAGGAGAATCTTACCTAAATTTTCTCGGAGGAATTTCTGCACTTAATTGTTCCAATTTCACAATTTTTTCTTCCTCAATTCAATATCCAATGTTGCTATCACCTCCTTGAACTTGTAAATCACTTGGAACTTGATCAAAATAAGTAACAAAATTATTTTTGATCAACCACCATGGCTGGTCGAGAGCTTGGCAGCCATGGAAATACCTTTCCTTTTTTTTCTAAGTTGATTTTTATGAAATGAAAGGGAACTACCAAATTTGTTCACTATCCATGATTTATATATGGTTGTCTTCTAATGGACACGTGCCCCGCCCCTCCTTGTGACTCACCAATTGATTTCTTAATTATATATATTTTTTATTTCGGGTGGGGCCAACAAATAATAATTAAAATAATTAATTTTAATTAATCATTAATCCTTACTTAATAATCTAATCATAATTAATTAGTCCCTAATCTCCAATAATATTTCTATACTAAATAAAATTTATAAACAATTTGTGTACTAATTAAAATTGAGAATTAAAAGTTCCTATTCCATATCAAAAAATAATCCCGTCTTAACGTAAGTCGATTAGCTTGTGAATAACTCGACGTATAAAAATACGGGATATAACATCCTTCCCCCCTTTAGAACATTCGTCCTCGAATGTTAAGCTAGTCCCGCACTCCCAATATTTCCTTGAATGTCCTCTTTATTAAATTATGCCCTTCATATGCCTCTTTCGTTGGTCGATTCCCCTCAATATATTATAACACATTTCAGATCTCTACATAATCATTCCCGTAATATTTCCTCCTTCTCTTGTTTCTCAAGGTAATTATTCCACGTCGTTGTCTTTGCTCTCCTTTTTATTTCGCAGTCGGTTGTCGGTTGTATTGCGAGCTCTTCTGCTGAAGTGTTACTTTTTCTCTTGTCTGCATACTGTCACTGATTGATTCAGACTTGTATTCACGGTGCACTTAGTCATAACTCGACTCTTTCCTTTTCTCTAGTTACTCCCTTAAGATGATACATCGTTCACTTCACTTTACCTTCTGATCTTTAAATAAAATCTTGTAACGCGTAGATATCCCTCATCGATTTACTAGAATTTACAATTTTTGAAGTATTTTATACCTCAGGTGACTTGTAGACCCTTCACAGACTCTACGGATAAAATGACCTTTCCCAGGGTGTAATATTATTTTACTTCGATAACCTTGCTTTGTCCTGCTGTTACAGTCCGTATTCTGGAATATTCAGCATCATGTGTCACTTTCTGACTTCTTTAAGGAACTTTAATTGTCACCCTACTTTTAGCTCTTAATCTCAATCCTTAGAGTTGGCTATCAAGTAGCGCGACGGTTTCCTCATATTATAACTTTACATAGCTGCCCTATGATCTGTCTATTGTTAACCAGTATAATTCTAAAAGAGTTCTGGATTTGAGATATGAATTCACTGTCTTCTAGTAATCAGCTCGTTGTGTTCGTCTCGCTTCAACCACTTTGCAGTTTCCCCTTGATCCAACTTGTAACGTTTTAGGCATATCATCTCGTGTCGTTCCTCTATCTTTACCTCAAACTCTTCCATTGCCCCTTTACTCAGATTTTGGTCTTAGTCCTCCTATCACACATTAGAACATGCGCAAGTGCTCAATGAGCCCAAGAGATATTTTAGCATCGTCTCACTAGTCTTTATGCAGACCTTACGTTCTTCTCTTATATCTTTCAATTGATATCGGAACTCAACTATGGATTTTTCCCTCAGTACTAATCCTATCTCGGTACTTTGATTCGAATCATCTTACATCCTTCCTTAATGTACCCCAAATATTACAACCGCATTGATATTACTGAATCCTTACTCTTCTTATCAAGTACTCACATGGTCTTATCCTTAGCATACAAACATCCGTAAGTTGTATAACTATTCTTATACAACTTATATAAAGCATATCCAATCTTAGTCATAGCTTTTCCTTCTCCTGATTCATTATGCTCTACTTAATTCATCCGTACTAAAACGCGCTCGTAGCTTATCTTATCATACTTCTTTCCCCCTCCTTTATTTACCATTCAACTTTCCCATATCCTACTATAGGAGATTTCCTATCCCTTCTCCTTTGCTGCTTATAAGTTATAGTATCATTAGCAAACAACCCCATTGCCAACGTCTTAACCTCTAATCCAGTATAGCACTGTTATTCCTCGTAATATCGCTTAACTCAGTCGTTACCATTCTCTTATCGTACTCTTTCTTTTCATAAGCACCTACCTTTTGATGTCATATCATTCAAGATCTTTATAAGTAATTCTCAACACTATCTCAAATACCACCTTGACTACTATCCGTTTATCGCTGGCCTTCAGATCTTACCAACTTGTTTCAGCATGGGATCTCACTTGAAGTTTGAGTATCCATATCAGATATATTATAGTACCAATTGTTTACATTTATACACTTGCATTTCTTTTATCCACTTCCCCCCTTAAGGGTGTACTTATACCATTATCTATTTATATTCTGCTCTATGTCCCCATTTCCAATTTCAAACTCATATGATTTTTTTTTTCCAATTCGCTTAGTATGCTATACCATATCCATGTCTTTTCTTTATCATTTATAACTTGATCACCCACATACGAAACCTTAACAAAATCACGAAGCGATGAGAACCTTTCTATATATAGTGCAAAATCTCATCAGATAATCCGTACTCGAGTAATGCAATCGATGTAGCAATTCATCCAAGGCCACATTCTATTTACCCCAATCAATAATTAATTAGTACTTGTAGTCATTCCAAATTCTCAATTAGGTAGCACTTATATTCTGATGATAAGTGTCCCAAGCTCTCTTGTAACATTATCTTTACCCCAACCTATATCATCTATTCCTCTAATAAATTCACAATACCTCATTTGTTTCACTATTCCCGAGGTGAAGTCATATACACACAGTACCCCTTTACGCCTTATGCTCTCTTACCATTGTGGTATACCTAACACTAACTTCTAACTTACTCAAAACCATATCAAATTCGTCTTAATAATAGTCTTATCTTATCACCTTGTCGTCGTACTGCACCTCTAAGTTCGTAGCTATATATTTCCCCTCTTATTTTATACTCGTACTCAATTGATTATGTCTATCTTGGATGCTTTCTTTAGTATCCCTTTCATTTCTCCAGTTTATGTCCATCTTTTATTTTGTGCACGAGGAATCTCATGCTACTCCTGTATCCTTTGGAAAACACTACTTCTGCATAATCCCTGCCTCATTTTCAAAACGTATTCTGTTCATCCCTATTTGTTCTTATTATCCCAGTCATTTTCTGGCACTCATTCTGCTCGTTGCTCATCTTCATGTAGTTTGGTCTTTCACAGTTCCGTCGCTTATATTATTTGTGTCCTCAGCTATACATGTCATAACCTATTACTGCACTGTTATCTCGCTCACTTCCTTCTTTTAATTACCTCCTTCTTTTCTTGTGCTCGCTTTCATTTCCGTTATCGCATAATCTTTATTCTGAACTTTCCCTATAGAACTTTATAAGTCTTTCTCATTCGTTCTATACTTTGCCTTTCCATTTCACATTTACCCTTCCACTTTAGTCGCATAGATCACGTCATCTCTTTTAATCACTTCCTCACCGGGCTTACTCATTCTCATAATAATCCTCCAAACCACCACAAGAGGAGAACTAGAATCCGACAGGCGTCACGGGACTTCTAATGCTTGATTCACATAGTTTACCTTCAGGTTGTTCTTGGATCATAAATGAACTATTTAGTTCATAAACTACTTGCTGTATGCTTTATACTCTTCAAATAAAAGTGAAACTTAATTGCTGGACGTTTTTGCTCTTCAACATGAGCTTTTTCTAAGGTAAGATGTGGCTGGAAAGTATTCTGGTCCATTCAAATGAATTCCAAACCGTGTAGCTCATATTTGCTTCTTCGAAATCGAATTTCCCAAATAAGAAGGGTGCCTCTTACGGTTGACATGGAGGGTATCTCTTAAAGCTTTAATCTAACATGATAAATTTACCATATCAATGTCGACCTCATAATTACTATTATTATTATTATTATCAATTCAACCGTTAACTTTATTTCTCAAAGTCAGACGTACTTGCGACTCAGTCAAATCTTATTGTTACTGTTGACACGACCTTTCAAAAATATTACGAACGTATATCTCATTCTCTTTTTATTTCTAAGAAAATTTTGGTAGAGTTTCCTCTGTATTCCTTACTATCTCAAAACCTGCACGCAGGAAATACCAACAATGCCTCACAGGGCCAACATACACATATATATTACATCGTATCGTAGCCGCACGGGGCTTCCCATATCAATCACAGGATGAAAATGACGAACTTACCTCATGTGTCCAACTCAAACTGTACCTGTCACACTTTCCTGTTTATTTTCCCTTTCAATCTTTAACTGCAGGTTTCGATCGTACCTGCAACATTCACACTATGTCTAACATATATTTTGCTTACCGTTACTGATCCCTTTTGTCACACCCTAACCTTACTAGGGTGTGATGGGCACCCGACCCTTACTTAGGGCCGAGCGAACCCTCCGACTCCTATTAAATACATAATCTTTTGAACCTCTAAATCAAATAAACATGAAATACATAATAAATATTTCCGAAATATTCTTTTTGTTGCTTTCAAATCAAATAAAATCGGTAACTATGTAGAACTGATATCATAATACAACTGACGTATCGGTTGATGGAGCCGCTGACAGACTGATTCCCAATACCCACGACTCTGTCTGCAAAGTCTCTAACATAAATCCGGAAATCCTAGCATACATGCTCTGACTCGGCGACACTCCAGGGCAAATGGAGCTTGCCAACTCCGCTGGAACATCTTCAATAATAACTTCTACTCATCTGGGTGTACCTGCGTGGCATGAAACGCAGCCCTCGAAGAAAGAGGGGTCAGTACGAGTAATGTACTGAGTATGTAAGGCATAAATAATAACATGTTAATATGAACAGAACATGAACAACAATATAATAAGGAAATCTGGAAGATAAAAGAAAAGATATAACTGTGACTGCTTGCCTCTTAAGGCGGAATCATGCATGCTCACTTTTACTTTCATGTATACATAACCTGTCTGAATCACATAACATCATTAGCCCGCGTCCGGGGTAATCATCTAATGCCGCCCACTAGTGGTGATCATGCCCGGCCCTCTAGGCTCGGTTTAAATATAGCAGCCTGCCTTAGCGGTGACCTGCCCGGCCATCTAGGCGTGGTGTAATCATCCAATAGCTGCCAGCCTTAGCGGTGACATGCCCGGCCATCTAGGCACGGTGTAATCATCCAATAGCTGCCCGCCTTAGCGGTGACATGCCCGGCCATCTAGGCACGGTGTAACTGTCACAACTTAAGCATGCATAAGAGCCCAATCAAAAGTTATAACTTTATCGGAGTGACGTAAGGTCGGTAACCTCCGATTACACTATGGAATAATCAGGATCGTCGTGTCTCACCTTGAAGGGACTAGTATCATAAGGCGAGACTATCAATAAAGAATAGCATTAAGAGAAAACATAAAATAAGATCATAAGTCTCATAAAACATTAATTCATATACTTTGGAGTCTTTAGAAAATAGAGTCGTAACAAGGAATAGAATCTGACTCAAGAACTAATTCATTATTCTTATATTCATATTAAATCCTTAACTTAAGACTTTTAAACATACCATCATTCTTGTCATAATCATTCTAGACAATTCCTTTCTTTGACTTCATCGTTAGCATTATAAAAGCACATTCATCATCGTAGTCATAGAAGTTTACAAATTCATACACCTTTGCCTTGGAAAGATATAGACATTTTGGAAACCATTTCGGGCTATTAGGAAGGATATCATATCTTGGGACCCTAGACTTTAGCTTTTGAAGACAAGGGAGGTATAGAATTAATTACGAATTTATAGCATCGAACTCATAACATCTAACTTTCGGGATCAAGGAGATATGGAAATGGATATGAAATCTTAACGTCGGAATCATGCCTTGAAAGAAAAGGACGAGCCTTACATACCTTGTTCGCTTCCTTAGTCAATCCGACTTAATTCTTGGCCTTCCCAAAATCTATAACAATGTTAATGAATACAACATTAGCTTTGGATATCCAAGAATCTCATCCTAAACTAACATTTTGTCTACCGAAATTTCGGCAGCACTTCCCCTGTAAATACACCATCCCCAAGAATTTAACTTGGCCAATTTTAGTCAACAACAATCCGGGAATTCAACCCGGCCAAACTATAAACAACAATGCTAATAATCATACTAACAATTTCAACAAACAACCCAAGATACATTCTACCATTAGCAATCTTCGTCATACAATTCAATGACATTTCATTCATATTCAATTCAATTCGCATAACATTCAAATGACTCAATCGACATACTACTTCACCCGACACCTTCCAACTATACAAGAACAATAACAACCTAATCCCTTCTTTCAAATTTAATCACAACAACCCAACAATTTACACACTAACAACATCATACCAACAACCTTATCTTCCATACATGGAAGAACATTATATTCAATTCACATGAACTGCTAAAACAAGTCTCCAACTACTACAACTTCACTAAGCTCATTAAGCTTTTGTTAGCAACATAAAATCCACAACAACAACAACCAAAACACTAAATAAAATTGACTCATTCTCTCCTATGTTTCACCACAACCACACGACCACTCTACCACATATACACGGCCAACCCTTAACCCACCAAATATCACAAATTTCATTCATTTCTAGATAATACAACATACACAAACATCCATAACATAAAAAAGAAGAATGAATTCTTACCTTCTTCCTTGATTTCTCACTTAGCTAAGACTTGTAACTTGCAAGAATATGGGTTTTTCTTGCTCCAAGGACCACTCCACCTTGCTAGGAACCCTTCAATTGGTAGAAAGTAATTTTTGAGGAAATTTTTTGCCAAGGTTCTTGTTGGTTTTGCACTTGGCCGAATGGCCCTTAAGTTTTTCTCCCTCTCTTTTGTTCTTGAGAGTTCTTGAAATTTCTATGAGATAATATGAGAATAAAGATGACTTAGTCATCTTTTAAGCTTGTTCATTAAACTCTCATGTGGGATTAAGCCCACCATCATTTGGACGGCCAACATGGCCTAATACTCAAGCCCACATTTTTGTTTTGTTCAACAATTCATGAAAAATTATTTTTCCAAATTCCAAATTTGCCCTTCGTCTTCCCCCACATTTCCATGGGTTATATTACAAATTTACCTTTTGTGCCCCTAGCCTTTCTTAAAATTTTCACTTCAAGATTTTCATAAGCAACTTGTATGCCAAACAAAATAAAAATATGGCCTTGCTTGTTAACTTCCCGCGATTATCGTGAATTATCCGAACGCACAAAATGCGGGATATAACACCTTGCTTCTTCTGTGCACCCATTATAACTGAGCTTATCTACAATATATATACATTCAACCCATTTTCTTACTATACTTACCATAACTTACCATAATGATGGCTAGTTTGCCATTCCGTATATACAAATTCTCATTATGTAACCTTGATATCCAACTTTCACCTATATGTACAACTATTTTCCATCCTAGATTTCAAAATTCCCACGGTGATGGGAACACCCTGGTCACTGTTACTCGTAGAATACTTGGTTGTCGGCCCCCTTGATTTCCGCTCGCCACTATTAGGTAATAATCTATAGCAAATGCACGTATATAGGAATTTTCAAATAAGTCCCATAAACCTGTAGTCGATCGGTCTCTAATCTGATCTGGGGATCTATAAGGTAAAGTGTGCTCCTCGTCATCATCTGCCCGCCATCTACTCGTCTGGCCTTCATCGTCTTCCTCATTTGAATCCGAGGAATGTAGATAACCGGGCAACTCCTGGTTTACCGAGGACCAGGATAGGGGGCTGGAGTAATCTGTAACACTTACCAGGGTAGCCGGTCTAACGTGGTGTTCTGCCATAGGCACAACTGGTACGGCCTCGGAGATCGCCTCCCTAGATATAAAAAACTCTGGAGGAATTGTCGCTGGGTCCTCCGATGGGTCAGTCTCGATAGAATAACTGAGGCTCCTCCTACTCGGTCCTGGAGCCTGGGGTCCTGAATTTACTCTAGGGGCCTTCTTAGAACCCCCACTATCTGAAGCTAGCCTCTTCATCTGTCGCAATTCTGCACCTACCTACAAGAAAAAAGGTCAGAAACAATCTTTCCTAGGTTCTAGCTCTATCGCACGATCTAAGACAGAAAGAAGGATGACATCCTAAATGTCCTGTAGCTTCCTGTTTATAGATGTGGTGCACAACACAACGATAAACAAGACTCTACTAGACACGGTCTGTAGACACTCCGAGGATGAACTGCGCTGATACCACTTTTGTCACGACCCAGCCCCGTGGGCTATGACTAGTGCCCGAGCTGGACACCCATATGTACCTGTTAGACATAATCAGACTGACACTATAGACAACATGAGAATCGACATAAACCCAAAGGTTCCCAATCAATCATAACGTAATAAATACGCAAGCCGACGAGGCTGCCATTATATATCATTATAATACGCAAGCCGACAAAGCTGCCACTATATATCGATAACATATGCAAGCCGGCAAGGCTGCTACATCTAACAGAAACATCCACAACAACTATATAGACACAACTGATCATAATCTATATACAACCCACACATATGTCTACAGACCTCTAAGAATATCAACAGTGAAATAAGACGAGACAGGGCCTCGTCGTACCCCTGGACAAACACACACACACATATATATATATATATATATATATATATATATATATATATATATATATATATATATATATATATATATATATATATATTTTCCAAAAATCTAGCCTCCGGAACAATGGAGCTCTCCAAGACAGCTGAATGGAAATCCTAAGCTGGGGGATCACCGAATCGAGCGTCTGTACCTGCGGGCATGAAACGCAGCCCCCCAAAGAAAGGGGGTCAGTACGGAATATGTACTGAGTATATAAAGCATGAAATACAGTAAAGGGATGATAACTGAAATAGGGGGTACATAAGACAAGTATAACATCCAGGATACCAAAACACTTGCCTTTTGAAACATAAATCATGTATCATACCCGGCCCATTATGGGACTCGGTGAATAAGGTCGCCACATACCATCCTTGGCGCCATACACATCATAACACCATCACATCATAACGACATCACATCATAACACCATTATATATATATATATATATATATATATATATATATATATATATATATATATATATATATATATATATATATATATATATATGTATGTATCATATCCCGGCCCTCTAGTGAGGGACTCGGTGAACAATGCAGTGAAACTGTGCACGAAAACGTATCCTGGCTCGGGACTCAGTGAAAGATATATTGAGGCATGCACGAGCAGAGTAGTGAGCAACCATATGCAAATTAAATCATATCTGAGACTCAATAGAATAATCAAAATGAACCATCATTTGAAAATCAAGGCAATAGCCATATCAAGTGCCCTTTGAATGTCACTATGGATTATATCAAAGTAGAACTTCTGGAATCATAGACACATATCAAGACATAATGAAATAGCTTCCGGAAATCAAGAACATTAGCCATCCTAGTGGCTCTAAGAATAGGAGCTTCTTTGGAATCATATATATATACGTCGTCTATTTGTTTCATAAAGATCATGCCACAAAGTAAGAAAGGGTTAGCTTTACATACCTGTTAAAGGTTAATCGTAATCACGTTCGCTTCTTCGCCCCTTTTGTCACGACCCAACCCCGTAGGCCGCGACTCGTGTCCGAGCAGGACACCTTACGTACCCAATAACCCAAAACCAACATATAAATTAGATACACATATATAAAAGCCAAACGGAGTCACCAGCTATCGTACATAAGCAGATGTAGCGCACGAAAGCCGATAAGGCCGTCCCAAAATACATATTCTCAGAACATATATACACAACCCACGTATGTGTCTACAAACCTCTACAAACAATACTAACAGAAACATAAGACGGGACAGGGCCCCGTCATACCCCTGAATAAACATATACATATGTGATAGAAAAGTCTATACCAAAATATGGCTCCGGACAAAGGAGCACTCCAAAACAGCAGAGCAGATATCCTAAGCGGGCGGATCTCTGAAGTGGGTATCTGTACCTACGCGGCATGAAAACGCAGCCCCCGAAGAAAGGGGGTCAGTACGGAATATGTACTGAGTATGTAAATCATGAAGTACCGTAAACAAAATCATAACCGGAACAGAAAGTACAGAAAATGAGTGCAAAGTCCAGAATATCAAAATTCATACTTACAAAACATAAATAGTGTATGCAGAAACATATGCCAAATCCGGCCCCAATACGGGACTCGGTGAACAGAACGTGGCGCCACCCCGTCACTGGCGCCACAACACATCATACTTCAGAGTAGGGAATAGCTCCGTAACATATCATAACATATCAGATGGCCATATCATATAATATCATATAATCTCACCAACATCAGAACATAGATGTACATGGCACATCATACTCCGGACCCATGTACATGTCATACCTGCCCCCTCACATCGAGGCACGACGAACAATGCAGTGGAATACGCTTGATAACAAATCCTGGCCCGGGCTCAGTGAAAGAAGCATTGAGGCATCCACGAGCAGAGTAGTGAGAAACCAAATGCAGGGTAAAGTATAAAAACATGTACACAGACTCAATCGAAGAACCCAAACAACAGATCATTAGAAAGACGTCGGACGATAATCGTAGTACATACCTTTCGGATGTCACGGTGGATTATGTCAGAACAGAACTTCCGGATTCGTGGTACATATCAAAACATTTCATAGGACATAATGGAATATTTCAAACAGTTGTCGTTTAGGAATTAGAAGAGCTGCCAAGCGTTTGCTTTAGATATCGTTTGGAAACAATTCAATAGCACAATAGAAGTGGATTCGGAAATAGTGGGCCCACCTCGGGTCAACCGAGGTGGCGGGCACAAATTATGTGTAATAAACTTTATGGAGTCGCTTATGAGGGTTTTAAGGTAATCGGATTTTATTTACACAAGTTCTAGGTATTTAGACAACTTTTCTAACCATTTGCAACAGAATTAGTTCAATTCCACTGAATGGAACAAGGGCAAGTTTAGACGCAGGTTCCGAAGAGTAGAGTAGTCCCCGAGGTCCAAATTCAAACCTAATACATCTAGGACATGCCAAGAGAAGGAAAGGTGGAGCTTTACATACCTTTCTTGCCTTTTACGCTCGCCAAACCTCAAATCCCGTTTCGTCCGAAACCTACAAATGGTCACATCTACCAAATGTTACTATAAGACTTTTGGCATCCAATCTTGAATTAGTACTTGTCTACCGAAATTTCGGCAGCACCTCCCCTATAAATACGACACCCCGAGAATTCAACTCGGCCAAAATAATTCAACAACAACCCAACAACAACAACAATCACTACAAATCACAATATGTCACAACTAGTCTTCTTTCCAACATAATGCAATAGCTTTCATTCCAACTTCACATTTTCAAATCAATACCAACATGCTCATATTCATTACTAATCAAGATCATTACAATATGATTCGGAAGCATTTCATATCATTTCTACAATATATTCACAAGATATACAAAATATACAAACTTTCCACCAAAGGCATAATTCATCCAAAACTTCTAATCTTTAACATACTAATTCATAACATGTTTCCATCTTCTAATTTCATCAACAATCGTCACAATTGCACCTTAACAACGTCATTTCCTCAATTACATAATTTATAATAGAATCACATACTTTCCGACAACAACTCAACAACAAATTTTTCATGCTACTTGAACTAGAACTCTTCCATTTGCATCACAAGGTCACAACAACACAACTAACATACCAAATAAAATCAACTCATCTCCCCTTCACCATATAGCACCCCACGGCCTCAACACACACACACACACACACACACACGGCTTGCACACCACACCCAACACTTCTATAATTTTCATTAAATTCTAATCATCATAACAATATAAGTTTTCCATAAAAAGAATGCAATTCTTACCTTCCTCCAATTTCTTCACTTGGCTAAAACTTCCAACTTGCAAGAATATGAATTTTTCTTGTTCCAATGAGCACTCCAACTTGCTAAGGACCATTAAATTGGTAGAAAATGATTTTTGAAGGGATTGTTTTCCTTGGTCTTGAGCTTGGCCGAAAATGGCCTAGAGCTTTCTCCTTCTTTTTTTTTTTCCAAGTCTTGAAATGTCTAGAATGTTATGTGGACAATTAGAAGACTTGGTCTTCTTTTAATATTGTTCATTAACCTTTTATGTGGGCTTAAGCCCACACCAATTTGGATGGCCAACTTGGCCCAAACTCAAGTCCACCCATTTTTTTTTCTACAATTCATGAACAAAATTATTTTTTCAATTTCCAAATTTGCCCTTCATCTTCCCCCATATTTTTGCGTCCATAATTCTTACAAACATCTTGTGTACTAATCAAGGTTGAAGTGTATGCTTGCACTTAACCTCCCGCAATTTGTCTTGAATTATCCGAATGCACAAAAATGCGGGATATAACACCTTTAGCCTATTTAATATGAAAGTAACGCTACCGTTAGTAAACTATACTTCCTAGCTTATAAATCTGTAACCAATCACTTACTGGATTCATTCTTTAATTTATGCTTTCTTAACTAGGATTTTCATTAGTTAAGAACTTAACGGAAATCGGGCTGTATTTTCCCTATATACTTGCCTAACCCGAACTTCCAATTAATCTCCTGTTTCCACAGAAATACCAACAATGACAGTAATAGAGATATGCATATAAAACCCTTACAATTCAGCCCATAAACAACTCTAACAATCCAATAACCCCTCTTAATCCTTTTCCAATCCAAATCGTTAACGTTTCAAGATTTTACACCGAA
Source organism: Lycium barbarum (assembly GCF_019175385.1). Classification (NCBI taxonomy): domain Eukaryota; kingdom Viridiplantae; phylum Streptophyta; class Magnoliopsida; order Solanales; family Solanaceae; genus Lycium; species Lycium barbarum. Next base: position 61,282,438 of record NC_083344.1, on the reverse strand, counting down.
CAACCCAACACACGCTTTGTATACGATACGTTATACACTCCTTTCTTCCAAATTTAGAATCCACATCAACAACAACACGACTAGAACACGAATAACAACATATGAACATAAATCATACTTTTTAATCCTTTCAACCCACAATTTCATATAACAACAATTTCATGCAATTTCTTACTTCCAATTTCACCCAATTAAATTTTAATCCTTCCCTTACAACACCATTAATACAATTATACCACAAAATAGGAGAATCTTACCTAAATTTTCTCGGAGGAATTTCTGCACTTAATTGTTCCAATTTCACAATTGCTTCTTCCTCAATTCAATATCCAACGTTGCTATCACCTCCTTGAACTTGTAAATCACTTGGAACTTGATCAAAATAAGTAACAAAATTATTTTTTATCAACCATCATGGCTGGCCGAGAGCTTGGCAGCCATGGAAATACCTTTCCTTTTTTTTCTAAGTTGATTTTTATGAAATGAAAGGGAACTACCAAATTTGTTCACTATCCATGCTTTATATATGGTTGTCTTCTAATGGACACGTGCCCCCCCCTCCCTTGTGACTCACCAATTGATTTCTTAATTATATATTAGTTTTTTTATTTCGGGTGGGGCCCACAAATAATAATTAAAATAATTAATTTTAATTAATCATTAATCCTTACTTAATAATCTAATCATAATTAATTAGTCCCTAATCTCCAATAATATTTCTATACTAAATAAAATTTATAAACTATTTGTGTACTAATTAAAATTCAGAATTAAAAGTTCCTATTCCATATCCAAAAATAATCCCGTCTTAACGTAAGTCGATTAGCTTGCGAATAACTCGACGTATAAAAATATGGGATATAACACTTATAATTTCTTCCGCTTCCTATGTCATTTCTTCTCGTTTATTGTTTCTCCATAAAACCTTAACTGAGGTCATCTCTTTGTTTTTAAGCCTCCGTACTTGCCTATCTAATATGGCAATGGGTACCTCTTCATAAGTCAACTTTTCTGTCACTTGAACATCACTCACTGGAACGATCCTGGTAGGATCTCCAACACATTTACGAAGCATCGAGACGTGGAAAACTGGGTGAATTGACTCTAAATCAGGTGGTAGATCTAACTCATAGGCCACTTTGCCTACTTTGCGCACAATCTCATAAGGCCAAATGTATCAGGGACTGAGCTTCCCCTTTTTCCCAAATCTCATTATACCCTTCATTGGTGACACTTTCAAGAATACCCAATCTTTCACTTGGAACTCTAAGTCCCTTCGACGATTATCCGCATAGGACTTTTGACGACTTTGGGTTGCTAATAACTAATCTTGTATGAGCTTGACTTTATCTATGGCTTGCTGGACCAAGTCTGGCCCTATCAATTTAGTCTCTCCTACCTCAAACCTCCCAATTGGGGATCTACACTTTCGCCCATATAAAGCCTCATACGGTGCCATTTGGATGCTAGAATGATAACTATTGTTATAAGCAAATTCAATAAGGGGTAAGTGATCATCCCAATTACCTCCAAAATCTATCATACATGCCCGTAACATATCCTCAAGAGTTTGAATGGTACGTTCAGCTTGTCCATCAGTCTGCGGGTGAAATGCCGTGCTAAGGCTCACTTGAGTCCCTAAACCCTCTTGGAAGGACTTCAAAAAATTAGCTGTAAATTGAGTTCCTCTATCTGAGATAATAGATGCTAGGACACCATGGAGTCGCACTATCTCTTTAACATAAAGCTTTGCATAATCTTCTTCCACATATGTCGTTCTGACTGGTAGGAAATGAGCTGACTTCGTGAGTCTATCCACAATCACCCATATAGAGTCATACTTACATCGAGAACGGGGTAAGGCTGTAATGAAATACATGTTAATTACTTCCCATTTCCAAGTTGGAATTTCTCTAGCTTGCAACAATCCACCCGGCTTTTGGTGCTCGATTTTCACTTGTTGACAGGTTGAACATTGAGCTACGAATTCCGCTACATCTTTCTTCATCCCATTCCACCAATATATAGATTAAAGATCATGGTACATTTTCGTTGCTCCGGGGTGGATAGAATAACTGGAGCAATGGGCTTCTCTCAAGATTTGGTGGCGTAAATCTGCCATATCAGGAACACATAATCTACCTCGGCATCGGAGAACTCCGTCTCCTGTAATCTCAAATGATGACTTCTCCTTCTGAGGGAGTGTATCTCTGTAATGCATTAGCATGTGATCTTCATATTGTCGCTCCTTCACTTCCACTACTAGTGACGAGACTGCTGAATTCTGAATGGTAGTTCCCCTGCTACCTGAGTCCACTACTTGAACTCCTAGGCTAGCTAACTGCTGGAGCTCACAAGCCATTTCTCTTTTCTCTGGTCGTACATCACACAAACTTCCCATGGATCTACGGCTAAGAGCATCAACCACAACATTTGCCTTTCCAGGGAGATATAACATATCAACATCATAATCTTTTAGTAATTCCAACCATCGTCGTTGCCGCAAATTCAACTCTTTCGGCTTGAAGATATACTGAAGACTCTTATAATCTGTGTAAATATCCACATGGACACCATATAAATAATGTCTCCACATCTTTAATGCATGAATCACTGTAGCCAATTCTAAATCATGGGTTGGATAATTTTTCTCATGTTTTCTTAATTGCCTTGAAGCATACGCAATCACCTTATCATGTTGCATCAACACACAGCCTAGCCCAATGCCTGAAGCATCGCAATAAACAACATATCCTTCCAATCCCTCTGGAAGTGTCAGGACTGGGGCAGAAGTCAACCTATATTTTAGCTCTTGGAAACTACGTTCACAAGCATCTGTCCATTGAAACTTTGCTGATTTTTGGGTCAGCTTTGTGAGTGGTGCAGAAATAGAAGAAAAACCTTCAACAAATCTCCTATAATAACCTGCTAAACCCAGAAAGCTACGAACCTCCGTAGGAGTTGTGGGCCTTGCCCAAGTCTTCACAGCCTCAATCTTTTGGCTATCTACCCGAATACCATCGGCTGCAACAATGTGCCCCAAAAATGTCACTGAGTTTAACCAAAACTCACACTTAGAAAATTTGGCGAATAGCTCTCGAGTTTGAAGAACTCTAAGGACAGTACGCAAATGATCCGCGTGTTCTGCCTCGGATCTAGAATACACCAAGATGTCATCGATAAATACAATCACAAATAGATCTAGGAATGACCTGAACACATTGTTCATCAAATCCATAAATACTGCCGGTGCATTAGTTAGTCCAAATGACATCACCCGAAACTCAAAATGGTCATATCTTGTTCTGAAGGCGGTCTTAGGGATATCTTTCTCCCTAACACTCACTTGATGATACCCGAACCTCAAATCTATCTTCGAAAACCATTTTGCACCTTGTAATTGATCAAACAAGTCATCGATCCTCGGAAGAGGATATTTATTCTTAATTGTCACGTTATTTAATTGTCGATAGTCAATGAACATTCGCAAGGAGCCATCTTTCTTTCGGACAAACAATACGGGTGCTCCCCACGGGGATGAACTAGGCCTAATAAAGCCTTTCTCAAGCAAGTCTTTCAATTGCTCCTTCAACTCTTCCAATTCTGCGGGAGCCATTCTATAAGGGGGAATAGATATAGGCTTAGTGTCTGGCAACACATCAATAGCAAAATCAATCTCCCCTTCAGGAGGGAGGCCTGGAAGCTCTTCCGGGAATACGTCCGGAAATTCATTTACTACGGGAACTGACTGAAGAGTTGGCGATTCAGCTTCTACATCTTGAACCCGAAGTAGATGAAAAATGCATCCTTTCGTGATAATTTTCCTTGCCTTTAGATAGGAAATAAAACTACCTTTTGGTGACGCGGTATTCCCTTTCCATTTTAAATCTGGTTCTCACGGAAATTGGAAGCGAACCATTTTCATTCTACAATCGACATTGGCATAGCAAGAAGCCAACCAATCCATGCCCATAATAACATCAAAGTCTACCATTTTTAACTCATGCAAGTCAATCACAGTACGACAATCACAAACCACAACTATACAGTGTCTATATACTCGGCTAGCTATTACCGATTCACCAACGGGTGTAGACACCTCAAAAGGTTTGATCGACTCCGGTTCGACTCTAAATCGACCCGCAATATACGGAGTAACATATGACAATGAGAAAATACTGATAATATACCTGTGACCACATCAGGAGAAGACTCAAGATTTTTGCGTCCAGCCAAAGCATAAATACGGTGCTGAGGACCGCTAGAACTTAGGACTCTCCGCCTGCCTCTACCATGGCCGACTGGCGCATGTGAACCTAGCCCCATGGGGCGTACTGATGATGAAGATCCGGCTACCGACCCTGAAGGCTGGGTCCTACCTCTACCACCAACTGAGGGGCAATCACGCATAATATGTCCTGGTCGACCACATGAATAGCAAACCTCTGAGCCCAATCGACACTGACCCCAATGTAACTTCCCACACTGGGAACATCGTGGTACGGGTGGCCTCGCCTGACCCGAATCACCTCTGAACTGAGATCTCGAAAAACTCTGACTCGGCCCGGAATGAGTAGATCTATCAAATCTCTGGCCTGAAAATCGTGGAGGCGCACTAGTCATAGAATGGCCTGAATGCCTCGAAAACAGCTGTTTGTGCCTCCTCTATACTCACTCATCGGACCCGAAGATCTGGCCCTCTTGCTATGTCCCCTATCATGCTCACGCTCACTCTTTTGTTGTTGTAGGCTTTCTTATAGGTTTTGAACAGGGGCGTGAATGCGTGAAATATCCATATATTCCTGAAGGGACGCAGTCAAGCACCTATCCATCAAATGTGTCCCTAGGCCTTTCACAAACCGATGCACTCGGTCACCCATATCCGCTACCATGGCCGAAGCATACCTAGCCAATAAATTGAAGTGAAGACTATACTCTAAAGCACTCATGCTTCCTTGCCTCAAATTCAAGAACTTATCGGCTCTAGCTCGTCGAACCTCTGGAGGCAAATAATGTCGGAGAAAAGCATCTACAAATTCTTGCCATACCGGGGGAGGTGCATTGGCTCCCCGTGAAACCATCCAAACTGTGTACCAATGGACCGCAACATCCCTCAATCTATAGGATGCTAACTCCACTGATTTGGTGTTCAAAGCATTTATCAAGCGAAGCGTCCTCAACATTCCATCAATAAAATTCTGAGGGTCCTCATCCGGCTTTGATCAAAAGAATTTCAAAGGGTTCAAGCTAATGAAATCACGGGAACTTGCACTAACAGCCCTATCACCTTGCCCTGTACTTTGCCGCTGAGTCTGAGCAGCAACCAATTGTGTAATTAAATAAATGGCCTTTTTTACATCTTGGCCTGAAGTATCCGGTGGAGGAGCCGGAGGTGCTGGAGCTGGGGCTGAGGCTCCCTCACGCTCCTCAGAAATAGGCACTGTATGGGAGGACTGAGATTGAGCCATATTCTGCCACTGTCTTGCTCTTTTGGGCTGCCGTAGCCTTTCTCTTTACAGGCATCTCTGAAATACATAACACACGGTTAAGGAGAAGGAAGTTCTTATATCATAGCTCTATCGCACGATGTTATGAAGAAAGAAGGTCAATCATTCCTAAAATATCCGCAGTCTCTTGTTTATAAGTGTGGCGCGCAACACACCAATAACCAAGAATCTACTGGACATGGCTCGTAGACACACCCTAGGATAGAACTGCTCTGATACCACTTTTATCACGACCCAACCGGAGGGCCGCGACGGGCACTCGGTGCTAGCCCACCCGGGCACCTCTTAAAATAACCTTTTCATTTACATCTAGGTGAGACACATATCAAATCATACTTTCTATTCATCAATCATACTAATCCCGTTGGACAATCAATACATTTATATCATCATTTGCGACTATGCCCAAATTAATGTACATAAGCCGACGAGGCTAACAAAATGATATCAAAAATATAGGCCGACAAGGCAAAACACATCTAACTATATACACATGTCTACGAGCCTCTAAGGAGAGTATGTCATATCATATAGGCGGGACAGGACCCCGCTATGCCCATAAATATGTACACAAAAGAATCAATACCCAAAAGCTATAGCTCCGAATGAAGTGGAGCTCTGCTATGTAGTCCCTGAGAAATATAGATATGGATCAAGTTTGTCTCCCTGGCCACCTACGGGCATGACACAGTGTCCACAAACAAAAGGACGTCAGTACGAAGAATGTACTGAGTATGTAAAGCATGATCAATATCATTATGAAAGCATAATATAAAACAAAGAAATAGCGTAGGGTGAGAGATATTCGTATCATCGTCATAAGCACTTACTTGCTTCTCACGGGGACTTTCCATTTCTAACGTGTATTTGTGTACATACATCCATATCCGTATCTATACTCATATCCGTACTCATTTACATTTCGTATCCATAATCGTATTCATATACATATTCCTATTCATATTCGTATCATATTCGTATTCATACTCATATCTATATCATATACATATCCATATCATATACATTGCACTTACATAGCATACCCGACCACGAAGGTTCAGTGTTTCACGTACCCGACCATGGCTAGGCTCGGTTATCATACATACCTGGCCAACCAAGGATTCAGGGTTACACATACCTGGCCCTACCAAGACTTCAGGGTTATCTGTACCCAACTGCAGAGGTGCGCGCGCGTTACATAAATATATATTTTACCCGGCCATATAAGATCGGGGTTCATAATAGTCATACATAGACACATATACATAATAGCTCATAAGCATCTTTAGCATCATTACTATTATCGTCGTCACCATTATTATCATCACCACTATCGTCATTCATTACATCTATCCTTAAAGGATTATTCATCATATGAGGAATCTAGTACAATCGTAACATATCGAGAATCACGAGCTTATAAGCTTTTGAAGATAGAATCATTTGATGGACAACATAGGATTATAGAAGAATAGATATTTGGCCAAAGAACCATGCCTTATAAAAGAAGGGTTAGCCTTACATACCTTTCCGTTCAACTATTTTATCACTTGCACGTTCTCCTTCAATGCTCACGTTTCTGCCTTCATTAAAGTTATACTATCATTAGAAAATCGATAGCTAGCATACACGACTAACAATAGAGAACATTGGGCAGAATCTCATTTATTTATATGACTTCTACCATATCATATATCAACTCCGAAACGTTAATAATACATTCACAATATCATAACAATAGTCTTTATTCATCCACATTATCCATATTTCTCAATTTACTTCCAATCATCCATATCCATGGTCATAACACACGATTAGGTTCATTATTTCACAATGCCTACCCTATGTTCTTAACATCATTTATAACACAACCATATCATAACAAATCAAGAATCATGACTCAATTCAAGCTATTACTCAAATTGGCACTATTACCACATTCATGACCCATTTTTCTATATCCTTCTACAATCCAAGTGTTTCAACTTTAAAATACCTTAAATAACATGGAAATACCATATATCTTACCTTATATGGTGTAGGGATGAACCTTGGATGAAAACACCTCACTTGAGCAAAACCCTAGTTTCACCTTCACTTGAATTCCTTGCCTTGGATGAACTTTAGTGAGTTTCTTACACTTGATTCACTTAGTTGATGTTGTTGATCACTAATATCTCTTGAATTCTTATGGGAGAAGTGTAGAGAAATGTTTTAGAGAGAAGGGGTGTGAAAGGGAAATGAAATAAAATGAAACTTGGTCCCTTATTAATACACCAAATCTGTCCCGACCAGTTTCTACGGACCAACATACGGTCCGTATAATTTATACTGACCGTATGTCTGGCCGTAGATTTGGTCCAGAGAAGGGTGATATTCTGGGCTGATTATATGGTTGAACATACGACCCTTATGTTTTATACGGCCAGTATGTTTGGCCGTATAATCCCCAGTTGTCCGAAGTTCGTTCTCGTCGACTCGTTTGATCCCCAATCCTTATGGAACCTTCTTAGCACTTGTTTATCACCTCATTAACAATCTAACGGACGTTATAACTCTTCTCCCAAGAATTATTAAATCCTCGTTAACTTGTTACTCAAAATTCCTTTTCGATACCTATCGTATGCCTCGCCTTCTGTTGGCAAACTTTCTTCCCCTATCTCGAACATCTTTGAAATCTTAACTATGGTCATCAAATATCATTCCTTACTTATTGAAATACTGTATACTCGTGCTCTTCATTAGTCTATTCACTGTGCATCAACGGAAAATTTTCTGAGGTGATATAGCTGACCAAATCGTATATACACAACCCACATATGTCTACAGACCTCTAAGAATATAGAAGAATCTATGTCAAGAGAATCTGTAACCAAAATATCTCAAGCTCCGGAACAATGGAGCTCTCCAAGCAGCTGGGCAGAAGTCCTAAGCCCGGGTATCACCAAACTGAGTGTCTGTACCTGCTGGCATGAAAATATACTGAGTATGTAAAGCATGAAGTACAGTAATGGAGATCATGACTAAGTAAAAGATGACAGGAGACAAATATGATAATCAAGGAATACCAAAGCATCTGTACCTTATGAAATGAGTCATGCATATATATATATATATATATATATATAATATACCGTACCCGACCCATTATGGGACTCGGTGAAATCATCATATACATACCGTACCCGGCCCTCGAGTGAGGGACTCGGTGAAATCATCGTATATATACCGTACCCGGCCCTCTAGTGAGGGACTCGGTGAAATAATCATATATATTCCGTACCCGGCCCTCTAGTGAGGGACTCGGTGAAATAATCATATATATACCGTACCCGTCCCTCTAGTGAGGAACTCGGTGAAATAATCATACATATACCGTACCCGGCCCTCAATGAGCATTCTCAATATTATGCCTTGAAGAGGACTCGAACCTCCACGCTCTTTAGCACGGGATTTTGAGTCTCGTGTGTCTACCATTTCACCACCAAGGAATCTTGAAAGTGAATCGTATTCCATGAATATGATATCTATCTAGTGTGATGTATGGAATATATGACAAGCCGATTGTATGGGAAATCCTTCAAGAAGTTATGCAGGGACATCCTGTATTGCTGAATAGAGCACCCACTCTGCATAGATTAGGCATACAGGCATTCCAGCCTGTTTTAGTGGAGGGACGCGCTATTTGTTTACATCCATTAGTTTCCAAGGGATTCAATGCTGATTTTGATGGAGATCAAATGGTTGTTCATGTACCTTTATCCTTGGAGGCTCAAGTAGAGGCCCGTTTGCTTATGTTTTCTCATATGAATCTTTTGTGTTACACCCCGTAAGAGTCTGTGCTATTTTATTTAAGACAAGAAAGAATGAGTTAAGAAAGTTCAAGGAAAGTTAATCGAGTTAGTAAAAATATCGTTATATATATGGTTGCCTTAAGTATCCCGAGGTGACATCGTAACCTAAAGGAATTGAAATCGCGTTATGAGCGTATATGAGGTAATGTGAGTGCCCTTTTAAAGTATTTGAGATTATTAGTAATGATATAGAAGATGGATAAAAGATATGAATATATTTTTGAGATTGGAGTTTCGTCGAAGCTTCGTAAGTTCTCCAGTTACGTTTAAAGTTATGGTGATTCTCCGGACCCTTCGAGACGTGTATGGATTGTTATGTATGTATATGGGTATGTATATGTATGTATAAGAGGTTACATGAGAGTTGGAAGAGGATTAGAAGATAAACGAATCTAAACAAAATGAATCGGAACAACTTCAGTAAAATCTCGGACCAGATTTTTAGCCCATATTGTTGGGGGAATATCTCCTAGTATATGAGGATTTTTAGGGTGTTTCAAAAGCCTAAAATGAAGTTCATCGAGTCTAGTTTCCAACGCAACAAACCGATCGTCAAAATGATATATGGATAAGGAAATATGGACGATGCAATATGGGCTGGCATGGCAGCAAGTTTGGACCCGACCCAAACACTAATGTTTCGGCCCATGAGGCCCATTAACGTTAATATATATGGCAAATTCACTTGAGGGCTGATCATTTTCAGCTAATATCCTCCAAAAACATTAGAGAGAGAGAGAGAGAGAGAGAGAGAGAGAGAGCTCCTAGGCTAAGGAAGCCATTTTGATCAAAATCCGAGCTCCGAATCCCGAAGCTCATGAAGAGAAAAACGTTGTACGTTGCGTTGCCTTCAATTTGAGATAAATATTGGTCTTGGGGGATGAAATTTTCGTGGTGGAGCTTCTGATAAGGTATTTATAAAATTCCTTTTATGGTATTAAAGTGTTTATTTAGAGTTTTAACGAATTAGAACGGAGAAAACAACATTATAAACTCGTTTGTTGTTTTGTTGAAATTTATGGGTGAGGGGCTGTTTTAATTGAAATTGATGGACTGATTTGAATTAATATTTTGGTTGTTGTAATCATGGATATGTGAGGAGAGTGAAGGAATTTAATGGTTAGAGTTGGAGTTAAATTGTTGTGGGTTGTTGTAAGGATTATAGAGATAATAATGTGGTTTTATTGCACATGAGTAGATGATGTGGTGTCGAGTGGCTGCTGTTGTATTTCCCTGAAATTTTCTGCAAATATTGCATGAAATAAGGTATAAGAAGTGCATATGGGCTGCTTGGTGTATTGCAAGTGTTCGTTAGAATTTCGGGCATCGTTATGTTATAGTTGGGGGCTGTTTTGATATGTTGTTGTTCTTGTTGAAATAAAAGAATTGAAGATATGGTTGTGTCCATATGTTATTGTTGGTATTTCTGTGTCAACAGGAGAGCAATTGGAAATTCGGATAGACGAGTTTATAGGGGAAATGCTGCCCAAATTTTTGTAGACAAGTGATGAGTTAAATATTGAATACCAAAAGCCTTATAGTTAACAATTGGTAAAAATGACCATTTGTAGGTTTTGGGCGAAATGGAGATTGAGTTTGGACAAGCGTGAGTAGCGCGAAAGGTATGTAAAGCTTATTCTTTCCTTCTTTGGCATGCCCTAGGTCTACTAGGTTGAGATTTCGGCCTCGGGGACCATCCTGCTCATCGTAACCCGAGATTAGTTTTTGTTACTATTCATTCAATAGAATTGAATTATAAAAGGTGCATTTTACTAGAAAAGTGGTTGGACTTCCAAAACGTTTACAAATGTAACCCGATCGTTCTAAAACTTTCCTGGATGACTCCGTAGAGTCTAATAGGCGTGATTCTCGTCCGCCGCCTCGACTTGGCCCGAGGTGGGCCCGCTATCCCCGATGCCTCTCTTATTGTTCTGTTTGTCTTATTCCCGTACGGTAAGTCAAGGGAACTCATGGTTATTGTTCCGACTACTAAACGGGAGATATTTTATCTATCCCGAGACGGATTTTAATGATTATTGACCCAATTGTGGGGACCGAAATCCTGACATGTGATGTACGGCTTTAGCCAATGTACTCTTGTCCGGAGTTCGCAGGTAACTCCTGGTTATTATGCTGTTCACTATATGATAGGTGTTATGACCACCTTCATGAGCATTATAAAATGTTTTTGACATCTAAAGCGTTTTTAAAAATCTTACCCTGAGATTCTGGACAAACTACTTATTTTCTTTATTTTCTGATATACGATTTTGGTATACCTGAGTCCTGTGTGATGCATGATCCTGGCATGTGTGATTATGTTTGGAAAGTGATAATTTGGCATTTTGTCTGGTTATCTTCTGTGTTACCGAGTCCCGGGCCGGTTATGTGAATATGCGCATATGTGATATTGGCCGCTGGACCCTCGACCGCGGCGTGCCCGACATTGACTGCTGGACCCTTGACCGCGTCATGCCGGACGTGTGGCATTGACTGCTGGACCCTTAACCGCGTCATGCCGGACGTGTGGCATTGACTGCTGGACCCTTGACCGCGTCTGCCGCACTTGTGATTATGCCGACATAGACCGCTGGACCCTTGACCGCGGTATGTCGAACTTGTGATAGAAAACCGCTGGATACTTGACCGCGGTATGTGTGATTGTGACCGCTGGACTTATGGCCGCGGAAATTGTGCGTTGATTCTTCTATGTGTGTGAAACAAAGATGTTTTCCAAAAGAAAGCAAACATTTTGTCATCCCGATTGCCGTGTTGATTTCTCCGGAACTTTTTTTGCCTGTTGTACGCCGGATACGACTCCTTAGTATGCTGGCTATTGTGCTCGCTTTCTATATATCGTATTTCAGTTGTGACTTTGCTTTCTGTGTTGTATGCTTTACATACTCAGTACATATTTCGTACTGACCCCCTCTTTTCGGGGGGCTGCGTTTCATGCCGCGCAGGTACTCCCAGGTGAGTTGAAGACAGTATAGAAGATGTTTCAGTGCAGATGGCAAGCTCCATTTGTTCCTGGAGTGCTGCCGAGTCAGAGTTGGTATGTTATGCTTTCTGGATTACGTTAGAGACTTTGCAGACAGCGTCGTGGGTATTGGTTGTCAGTCTGTAAGCGGCTCCGTCAGCCAAAATGTCGGTCTGTGTTATGTACTGAATTTTGTATGATTATTGATTCGTTATGCTTGGAAGCTACGTGAAAGAATATTTCTGGAAAAAAAAATTTACGATGTATTTCATCTCATTTCATTTGAAAAGTTTGACATGATTTTATGTGCAGCAAGAGTCTGAGGGTTCGCTCGGCCCTAGGTAAGGGTCGGGTGCCCATCACACCCTAGCGGAATTAGGGTGTGCCATTTTGTCTCCGGCTATTGGGGATCCCATTTCCGTACCAACGCAAGATATGCTTATTGGACTCTATGTATTAACGAGCGGAAATCATCGAGGTATTTGTGTAAATAGATATAATCCATGTAATCGCAGAAACTATCAAAATCAAAAAAGAAGTGACCATAGTTACTATAAGTATACGAAAAAACCCTTTTTTCGAATTCCTATGATGCAATTGGGGCTTATCGACAGAAACAAATCAAATTGAATGATAAATAACTATAAGTGATAAGGAGAAGACAGTAGCAACCCCGACTAGAAATGCTAATTGACGGTAATTGAACATTCGAGACTCAGAAGACTAGTATGAGGTGTAAATAAAGACAAGAGGACCTAAGCCCAAAGAGGAGTTACTCAAAACTAAGATATGAAAGAGGAATTGATTTCGACAACTAGTAATTTACTTATGCCAGGCCTAGTTATGGTTAGTCTAGAAATTGTAGATGAGTCGTTAGATGATACACTACGCACCACAAAATAGTCCAAGTGCATGAAGTTTCAATTTCGCGAGTGTATGATTGCAATTTGCAGAAAGTAAATTAGACAGAAGCAATGACAGGTAGAATGTAGTATAAAGCATTTCAAAAAATTACAAGAGTCACTAAGCCTAGAATTCAAGACAGATGTATAAAGGTTGTATTCGAAATCAACACTATCAGAATAAGTTGGAAGTGAAAGCTATTGAAGATGAATGCATGCAGTTCGAAAAAGCACCGAAGATCCTATAGGGATATATGACAATGGGCTCGCAACCTAGTTTAAAATTCTTTCAATACGTATAATTGATAAGAGGTGTCAGTTAAGAGACGAAAAGGAAGTATTTGTTTCAAGTTTAGAGATTTAAGGTAAAGTACAAAAAGAGTCAGCCTACGATGTCAATCTCGAGTTCGTATATACCCAATAAGAAAGTATGCCACTAACTCATCGCCAACTATGTATATTGAATAGAGAACAAGAACTAAGAATACTACTCGAGATTATGTTACAAGAAGTTCCAGGATTTAGAGAACTGAGATAAGCTAAGTTCTGTAAATCCTCGTGATGCATGTGTAAGGATGAATAAGGAAAGAAGATTGTTATACCTATAGATAGTCGAGAAATGATGAAAAGAACTATCGACCCATGAACTAAAGTTGGCAACGGTTACGTACGTAATTAAGAAATGCCATACAGGTTGACATCATTATGGATTATAAGAACCTCCAGACATCTTCAATCAGAAGTAGTTGAAGTCAGGGCACAAAGATGCACAAGCCTTCATAAGAATGTAACAGTCCTTGGGATTGAGATGTAAGTAAAGATGAGCCAAGATGATATAATTGAGCGTGCCTCTCCTCGAGGGTGGGGCAATTCAGAAAGCTAATCTATAAGTTGTAGAGTATCAAATGAGAAAGGTAGAAGAGCAAGAACATAGCATTATTGAAATATTACGATGTAAAGATTCTATGCCATCTAGGAAAGGCTAATGTTGTAGCCGATACCCTTGGTTGCAGATCTATGAGCAGTTAGCATACTTGGGAGCTGAGAAAAGAGAGTTAACCTTAGAGCTATATCAACTAGCTAGTTTGGATTCCAACTATTGGGCTCAGATAATAATGAAGCTACCATTCAGAATAGATCAGTATCGTTCTTAGTAGCAGAGGTGAAGGAGCGACAGTACGAGGATCCTATTCTATTTCAGTCTAAAGAGAAAGTTCAGCAGACTGAGCTGACTGTCTTTAAAGTTAGAAGAGAGGGGTCTTGAGATACCGAGGCTAGTTATATGTTCCAGATATAGCGAGATTACGACATCAAATTATAACAAGAGGTTTACCCCGTCCAAATCGTAAGTATGACTCTAGTTGGGTGATCATTAGTGGACTCATGAAGTCAGCCACTTCTTACCAGATAGACTGACTTATACAGTCAGTCAAGGATGATGTGAAGTTATACATTAAGAGAAATAATACGACTACACGGTGTATGGAGGTGCCCAAGTAACAGGTATCATTTCAGTATTAGAATGGCTCCATGTGACACCAAGTAAAGATCCCTTGTTGAGTGATTCGAATTAGGCAAATCAGAGTAAATTTAACCTGATTTGGTTCAGTAAGCTGTAGAGAACGTAAAACTCAATAGGGGGAGATTATTAACAGCCTAAAGTCATCACAAGTCATATTTAGAGATGTGATAGCAGGACTTAGAGTTCAGTGCTGATGATTCGGTATCCTTAAAAGTTTTGCCTATTAAAGGCGGTATGAGATTCGACAAGAAAGCCAAGCTTAGCCAATGCATATTTAGCCATACAAAGTCGTTCAGACTATGAGTTAGAGTTACTTTCAGAGTTAGAGTCCGTCCCCCCTATTATGTCCCGCGTTTTCACATAATGGGAATTCGTGGAAATAATTAAGACTTGTATGTTATAAGGCCATGTTTTTGATTTTAGTTAATATGTCTATGTTGTTTATGAAAATATTAGTGTGAAGATATGGAGGAAGTCCAAGGGGCAAAATTGGGATTTCGGAAATTAGTTTTGGGAATTTTTAAAACGAGAGTTTTAATGATTTGGGCTCAACAAAAATTTAAGAGAAATGAGGCCCAAAATGTTAAGGGTGGCCGGCCATGTCTTTGGCCCAAACCCATAACAAGTTGTCATGTGATTAGCATGTGACAACTTAATAAAGAGAGTACTATATATTGCTAGCCTTAGAACATTCAAGAAAAAGAAACAAATCATAAATTGAAGAACACCCAAGAGAGAGGGTTTCGGCCAACATAAGAAAGAAAGAAAAAAAATTCTAGCTTTGATCTTAATCCAAAAATCTTGTCCTTCTTGTATTATAGTAAGTTCAAGACGCTCTCCGACGTGATACAATTAGTTTGGCGGAAGAATCACATTTGCGGCAAATCGGAACCTTAAGAGAAAGGTAAGATTTCTATGTTTTGATGTTATGAAATAGGTATATATGTAATAGTGATTGAAGTTTCATGAAAAATATGGGATTGTGTTGTGTTGTGCATGGTCGTGTGTGTGTGGGTGGAAGGTGTTGGCCGTGTACCACATAGGGAGGAGGAGAAGTGGATTCAAGTTTGTTTGGATTGATTAGTTGTATTGTGGTGACTTCTTGTGATGCAAATGAAGGTTTAATGAATTGAATTGGCATTGAAATTTCTTGTATGTAATTATGAGAAATTATGTGAATTCTATATGATTTTTATATAATTATAGAAGTGAGATTCTAAATGTGAATTATGGTCGTTGTTAATGAATTTGGATGAAAATAATGCGAGTTGGTAGTCTGTCGCATTTGTTGAAGTTTTGGATAGAATATGGAAATTGGCGGCGTACTTGAATTCATGTATATCGCTTGGAATATTATTGGAATGTGTTAGAATAACTTTGAATGAGTAAATGAATGTGATAATGTGGATGTTAGTTTGATGTTGTGAAGTTTGGATGAAAGTTGTTGATTTATGTAGAAAGAGAGAATATTGACGTTAGAGTGATTTTTGTTATGACTTGTGATGTTTGTGATATTGTGGGTTGTTGTGTTGATGTATATTGAGCCGAGCTAAGTCTCGGGGGTGCTATATATATAGGGGAAGTGCTGCCGAAATTTCGGTAGACAAAAATGAAATTATTACTGACCGAGGTGCCCAGTTTACGGCAAAATTCTGGAGGTCATTTCAGGAGGGATTAGGGACTCAGGTGAGCCTTAGTACAGCTTTTCACCCGCAGTCCGACGGGCAGGCCGAGCGCACTATTTAGACGCTGGAAGATATGTTGCGGGCCTGCGTTATTGATTTCAGGGGTAGCTGGGATGATCGTTTGCCGCTTATTCAATTTGCTTATAATAACAGTTATCACTCCAGCATTCAGATGGCACCGTACGAAGCTCTTTATGGCAGAAAATGCAGATCTCCTATTAGTTGGTTCGATGTGGGCGAAACTAGATTAATTGGACCAGATGTGATCCAGGAAGCAGTGGATAAAGTAAAACTTATTCGGGAGCGATTATTGGTTGCTCAGAGTCGACAGAAAGCATATGCAGACAGACGACGTCGACCGTTAGAGTTCCCGATTGACGACTGGGTATTTCTGAAGGTGTCGCCTATGAAGGGTGTTATGAGATTCGGTAAGAAGGGTAAGTTAAGCCCGCGGTATATTGGGCCGTATCAGATCATTCGGAAGATAGGAGAGGTCGCCTATGAGCTAGACTTACCATCCGATTTGGAGGCCGTACACCCGGTATTTCATGTGTCCATGCTGCGAAAATGTATTGGTGATCCTTCCAGAATATACCCAATAGATGATATTCAAGTGACGGAGCAATTGTCTTATGAAGAGCAGCCTATAACTATTCTGGATCGACAGGTAAGGAGAATGCGCACTATGGCGCAACAACAACCGAGAAGAGATGACCTGGGAGTCGGAGGAGGAGATGAGGAGGAAATATCCCCACTTGTTTCCTACCCCCACAGGTAATCTAAACCTTTTGAACTTGTTGTATTAATCGATGTATGAATCATGTGTACTACTTATATGAGAGGGACTCCCCCGTTATGCTCATAAGACTTTATAAGAGTAATTTAACATTCGGGGACGAATGTTCTTAAGGGGGGAGAATGTTATGTCCCGCGTTTTCGCATAATGGGAGGAGGAGAAGTGGATTCAAGTTTGTTTGGATTGATTAGTTGTATTGTGGTGACTTCTTGTGATGCAAATGAAGGTTTAATGAATTGAATTGGCATTGAAATTTCTTGTATGTAATTATGAGAAATTATGTGAATTCTATATGATTTTTATATAATTATAGAAGTGAGATTCTAAATGTGAATTATGGTCGTTGTTAATGAATTTGGATGAAAATAATGCGAGTTGGTAGTCTGTCGCATTTGTTGAAGTTTTGGATAGAATATGGAAATTGGCGGCATACTTGAATTCATGTATATCGCTTGGAATATTATTGGAATGTGTTAGAATAACTTTGAATGAGTAAATGAATGTGATAATGTGGATGTTAGTTTGATGTTGTGAAGTTTGGATGAAAGTTGTTGATTTATGTAGAAAGAGAGAATATTGACGTTAGAGTGATTTTTGTTATGACTTGTGATGTTTGTGATATTGTGGGTTGTTGTGTTGATGTATATTGAGCCGAGCTAAGTCTCGGGGGTGTTATATATATAGGGGAAGTGCTGCCGAAATTTCGGTAGACAAAAATGAAATTAAGTGAATTCTTAAGCCTTGAAATCCCTAAATGGTAACTTTGACTATTTGCAGATTCTGAGCGAAACGGGACTTGAGTTTTGGGCGAGCGTAAGACGTATATAAGGTATGTAAGGCTACCCACTCCTTCTTTTGGCATGTCTTAAGTATCCTAGGTTGATATCGGAGCCCCGGGGGCAATTCTGTTCCTTGAAATCCGAATTAGAAATCGAGCACTATTCATTCAATTGAATTGAAGCTTAAAGTCCTTCTTTTGCTTGCAAAGTAATTAGATGTCCGAAAATTATGCAAATGTAATCAAATCGCTTCGGATCTTCCATTCATGATTCCATAGACCCTAAATGTTCGTGGTTCATGTCCGTCACTTCGACTTGACCCACGGTGGCCCGCTAGCATCGAGACTTCCTTGTTGCTCTATTATTCTCGTTTTTGTATAATGTCAGCAAAACACTTTTGTTTATGAGTTTGGCTATCATAAAATAATGTTTTGACTGCCACAGTATTCTAGATTATATTTTGAACCATAAATACTATGTTTGAAATATTTTCTGAAACGAACCCCGTATTGACTAACTATTCGAACTAGTTGACTAATGAATTAGCATATGATGTTATCAAGTTTCAAAAGATGTTTCGACCTATAAATTGCATTGTTTGCTCACGACTCCGCTCGTGCCCTTATTATGACTTCGTTCACCGGTTCCCGGGCCGGTTATGATTCGTGCGTACTATGATAAATTCGGCCGTATGCTGTGTTACGGTTCCCGAGACCTCGTCATAGGGCCGGGTTCCGTTTGGTGTTGTGCTGTGATATGGCTGGTGATATGTTATGGTGATATGTGTGCTCGGGGATGTACGGAGATTTGAACCTTCTGGTGTTATGCTGTGTGTGGCACCAATGTCGGAGTGGTGACCACGTTCCTGAGCTTTGCATGATTTTGTTTGCATTATGTATACATGATTTTGATATAGATTCTGATATACTGTTCAGTATTCCCCCTTTTGTATCCTGTTTATTTTCAGTTGTGGCTCATATTTCTGTACTCTATGCTTTACATACTCAGTACATCTTTCGTACTGACCCCCTTTCTTCGGGGGCTGCGTTTCATGCCCGCAGGTACAGACATAGGTGATCCTCCACTGTAGGCTCCACTTTCTGCTATTTCGGAGTACTCCCTTTTGATCCGGAGTCCACTTTTGGTACATTTACCCTTTTGCTATGTATATATTTCTGTAGATCTGACTATTTGGGTACGGCGGGGCCCTGTCCCGCCATATGATTCTGTCGGTCTGTTTAGAGGTCTTTGGACATGTCTGTGGGTTAGGGTCTTTCTGTATGGATGTGTGTATATGTCGTGTTTGGGCGATCCCATACGCCGAGGCGGCCGGTCCGCATATGTTTATACGTTGCTTTGTTAGCCCTATGTGGCCTTTGTTGGTGTTTGCTGTGTACAGGGTTATTCTGGATAGTCCGAAAAACAAAGGAGACTCTGCCGAAATTTTTCTGGGGATTATCTTAATTTGTAAATACAGCCTTGTCGGCTTCTGCTATATACTTGAATGCATTTGATAGATGGTTTTGGGTGCCCAGATCGGGCACTAGTCACGGCCTACGGGGTTGGGTCGTGACACCCCCAGTATTTTAAATGTCTATATTCCAGAAGTACATAATGTAAAGATTACAGAGGACTTATCCTATGAGAAAGTCCCAGTTACTATCTTTGATCGGCAGGTCCGCGAGTTGAGGACGAGGAAAGTGACTTTCGTAAAAGTATGGTGGAGAAGTAAGAATGTCGAAGAGAATATATGGGAAGTACAGTAGGAAATGAAATCTAGAATTGAAGCGTTACAACATTTTTAGGAGTAGAATTACTTAGATACAGTTTATGGCATTTTCATTGACACTAATGGGCATGTGAGGCTAATGAGATGTTGTTGATTGTTTATAGCCCGATGTGGCATGCATATAGTGTGTTCGCTGGCTGCATGGCAGGTTGGCATAGTTCAGTTCATAGAGGAGGATTTATCAAAATTTTTGTAAGTCTCTAAGAGTTTAACATTCGAGGAGGAATGTTTCTAAGGGGGGCAGGATGTTATACCTTGTACTTTTGTACATTATGTTCGTCATAAATTAATAGACGTAAGCTCAGAGAACAAACTTATCTTTAAGGTTATAAATTTTTAAACCGTGTTTAACAAGTGATAAGAAAGTTTAGAAAGGTTTATAGGTTAAACGAATCGAAGCGAGTGAATTTCTACGAAACTTCCAACTTATGGAGTGAGTTACGGACCATACATTGGAGGTACAAGCCTATGTTATAGCCCATACTTTTGAGGTACTACTAGGAGTGATTAATATGCTAAGAAGGTCATTTTATGAGGTATTTGAATCATATAAAATTCGGGTATTAATTTTCGAAGTAAAAAAAGTTGTAAAATAAAAGTCGGCAAAAGTTTCGCAAGTTATGTTCATAATTTTACTTAAATTTTGGTCCGATGTCACTGAGATTTTTTCTCGATATACTTGGAGTTACAGGGTTATCCACCCACCAAATTTAAGGTCTACGAGTCTAATTTCCAACGCATTAAACTGTTCATCGATACGACGTCGGAGTAGAGAGATATTCACGTTTTTGTGGGACTGCATAGGCAGCCCCTTGGGACCTACTTGAGGTGGTGGAAAGTATAAATGATGTATAAATCGGTGGAAAGGGTTTCTTATCTCATTTTTCATATGTTTCTGATCCTAAACACCTTTAAATACTCTCTCAAGGTTTCTATTGTCACCCTAAAGTAAAATCAACGAGAATTAACGTGAATCGAACATCGGGGATCTCGTGGAGCTTGTAGATTGTTTCTTTTGCTCTTGTGGTTGAAATGGAGAACTCTTCAAGGTGAAGTAACCTCAGATTTTTATTTTTCCTTATTGGTTAGGGTAAGAATATGTCTCTCCTTCATCTATTTGAGCTTTTAGAAGTCATAGCTAACTTGTACGGTTGAAAACCCCGTGAAATAAAAGTCGAAAGTCATAGTTCTGTTGTTTTGCTTATTTAACTATTTTGAGGTTGTTCTTGTAGTATTTTATGGCTGGAAGTTGAGGAGATAACCTGAGTATGTTTCTGTTGTTATTTTTGATATGTATTTGAAAGAAGGAAGGATTTGAAGGTAAACCTTTATTAGTCCTGAATCGAGCTTGCCGCTCGCTGTATCATTGTTTTTGATTGCAAGTTTATTATAGAGTTGCTGGTTGTTTGG
The DNA here is from genome assembly GCF_019175385.1 of Lycium barbarum. Classification (NCBI taxonomy): domain Eukaryota; kingdom Viridiplantae; phylum Streptophyta; class Magnoliopsida; order Solanales; family Solanaceae; genus Lycium; species Lycium barbarum. Next base: position 61,261,214 of record NC_083344.1, on the reverse strand, counting down.
GTTGTTGTTGTGACTATTATGAACTCAAGGTATGTGGAAGAAACAGGGGAGATGCTTCCCGTTCTGTTATAGAATAAGTTAACGTTCGAATTGCGATAGTAGTATTATTTGTAGTGTCACAATAGCGTCGTTTTCATTGTTGTAGATTAAGGCGCGGTGAGTTGAGCTTATCGTGGTAGTTGGGTAGATTATTTACCAAGGTATTTAAAGGTTATTCCCTTTTTTTTCTTGACATGATTCTAGTTTCGGAGAGGATCCGAACAAGCTTATCAAAAGAAGAACTAAAATCTCTATTCAACCAGTAGTATATCACTAATAGCATATCATTGTGTATCCCTTGTTCTGGAGTATATTTCTGTCTATATATTATTGTGATTGGCTGTTGAGATAGAGAGTATACGTAGATTAGAGTAGGTTCCTTCGGGGCTATGTTACTCTTATCTTCGGGGCTGCATTAATCATTATATACACCGGCCATCGAGGCTATGTATTTGCCTTTAGGGTTATACAGTTATGTGCATTGCCTTTGGGGCTATACAGAGATATAGTTTGCCTTCGGGGCTTTTACATTTGCCTCCAGGGCTATTTTACAATTTAGTCATGTACATACCACGCCTTGATAAGAGGGACTGCTTTTATAGTGTTGTACATGTTATAAGAATCACAGAAAGGTAAGTTATGTATAGATTATCCTTGATTTTTAAGTTTACTTTCAGTATTATTACTTTTAGTGGTATTCTGTTGCCATACATGATCTATAAATCATTCTTACTGATGTTCCTTTTGCCTGGGGCACTATATTTTATGCCCGCATGTTTCGACAGATAGCCAGAAGAACCCTTCAGTAGGTGTCCCAGAGTTCAGCGAGTTGGTAAGATCCATTTCATCCGGAGTTGCCATATTTAGAGTTGGTGTCTTTATATATTTACAGACAGCATGGGTAGGCAGGGGCCCTGTCCCGACCACGGTACAGTTGTATTCTCCTTAGAGGGTCGTAGACAAGTCCTATGGGTATAGTCTGTCAATATAGAGGACTTATTGGCCCTTTGTATATATTATTTTGGGTTTTGCTGCTTGCGGATGTATAGATTGGCCTTGCCGGCCTACTTTACTTGTTAGGCATGTTGAGAGTTGCAGAGTGGTAGGCTCGGGCAAGTAAGGCACCAGGTACCGGCCACGCCTCCTAGATTTGGGGAGTGACACTAATGACTAAAAGGTTCACATTCTTCATTTCCCAATATGTTACTTGATTCATGCTATAATTGATCTCTAGTTTTCCAAGGAGTTACATGTAGAGGTGGATGGCTACGTAATGTATTTTTTAGACTACCGACCTTACGTCACTCCGAACTACTCATATTGTTCCTCTATAGTCTTTCATGCATGTATATATATGTATATTATATTATTACACAACTTCCGTGCTATTGTCAGAAGGGCAGGCACCTATTATGCATAGATATATGTATACTCTACTATTACACACCTTCCTTGCAATAGTCGGAAGGGCAAGCACCTATTGTGCATAGAAATATGTATACTATATTATTACACACCTTCCGTGCTAAAGTCGGAAAGGCGGGTGCCTATTACGCATTATATATCTATTTCACACCACTGATAAGTTGGGCATGTTATTATGATGATTAGCCCTAGAGAGTGGCTTGATATACTTATGTATACAGATATATATGGGATGATTATGCATGTCACATGTTCTTAGTAGCACTCACAGTTTCAGGTTTTTTCTTCCCTACTGCTCTTTACTTTATTACTTTTACTTACACGTTCCTGCCTCACATACTAGGTACATTTATCTGTACTGATTTCATATTGCTTGGGACATTGCATTTCATGCTGCAGGTCTAGATAGACAGCTCGACGGACTCCTCCAGTAGGTTGCTCAGCTCAGCATGGTCTTTTGCACTCCATTCCTCCCGGAGTTGCTTTAAAGAGTCAGGTTGACTTTAGTCTCACACATGTATATGCATTTTGGCATGGCGGGGCCCTGTCCCGATTTTATGACACTCTTAGATACTTGTAGACATGTGTCCAGTGGTTAGTAGTGTGTGCGGCCTCATCGGCCTTGTGTTCTGATAGATAGAGATTTTTATGGTGGCCTCGGGGCTATTTACATTTACCTTCAGGGATATTTTATAATTTTGTTATGTACATGCCATGCCTAGATAAGGATGACTACTTTTATAGTGCTGTACATGTTATAAGAATAACAGAAAGGTAAGTTATGTACAATTATCCTTGACTCCTCAGCTTACTTTTAATATTACAACTTTCAGTTATGTCGTGTTGCCTTACATGATCGGTACATTATTCATACTGACGTCCCTTTTGCCAAGGGCTCTGCATTTTATGCCTGCAGGTTTTGACAGATAGCCAAAAGAACCCTTCAGTAGGTGTTCCAAAGTTTAGCGAATTGGCAAGCTCCATTTTATCTGGAGTTTCCATGTTCAGAGTTGGAGTCTTTATGTGTTTACAGATTGCATGGGTAGGCCAGGACCTTGTCCACACCACAGTACAGTTGTATTCTCCTTAAAGGCTAGTAGACAAGTCCTATGAGTATAGTATGTCAGGATAGAGGTCGTATCAGCCCTTGTATATATTATTTTGGGTTCTGCTGCTTGTAGATGTACAGATTGGTTTTGCCGGCCTGGTTAACTTATTAGGCATGTTGAGGGTTACAGAGTGGTACGCTCGAGCAAGCAAGGCACCGGGTGCCGGCCACGCTTCCTAGATTTGGGGTGTGACACTAATGACTACAAGGTTCATGTTCTTCATTTCCCAATATGATACTAGATTCCTACTACAATCGATCTCCAGTTTTCCAAGGCGTTACATGTTGACATGGATGGTTACATAATGTATTCTAGAAGCTACTGACCTTACATCACTCTGAACTACTCATAATGTTCCTCTATAGTCTCTCAGGAATGTATATATATGTCTATTATATTATTACAAAACTTCCGCGCTATAGTCGGAAGGGCAGGAACCTATTGTGCATAGATATATGTATACTATACTATTACACACTTTCCATGCAATAGTTGGAAGGGAAGGCACCTATTGTGTATAGATATATGTATACAATATTATTACACACCTTCCGCGCTAAAGTTGGAAGGGCAGGAACCTATTGTGCATAGATATATGTATGCAATATTATTACACACATTCCGCGCTATAGTTAGAAGGCGAACGCCTATTGCGCATTATATATCTATTTCACACCACTGTGTTACGACCCAAACTAATGAGCCGTGAAGGGAGTCTGACATCTAGCGACCAAACAACCCTAAATACTTATTTGAGACATACAAAACATCAAAGGCCCATAAATGGCACAAACTAATCTGATAAAAGGGAAACATCAGAATTCTGCACAACCTGCATATATATATATAAGATTCAAGGCCATTCTAGAGATAAGTGTAGAATCCTTCATCCTGAATTGAAGAAAGCAATAGATGTTGAGGTTACAGGCTCAGATAAAGGGGTGAAGGATACAGGAAATCAAGAGGCACAAGCTGTTAAGGATAAAGGCAAGCAGGAGGCACGTAGATGGTATCATGGCAGAAATTGTCATATGGTGAAGTATGTCCCAAAAACTAACACTTCTGATAAGGGGAATGAAAGCAAAGTTGAGAATGCTGAGGCGAAGAATCATGGTGATTCAGAAGTAGAAGTGATGGTGCAAAACAAATTTGATGTGCTAAACATTGTGGAGGAAGGTGAGATACCAAGTACAAGTACATCCAAAGCTGAGGGGGAGAACTCTAATGTAAATGGCAACAAGGATGGTCAAAGTAATCAGGTGGAGACTAGGCTGAATAATGCAGATACTATTCAAGTTTCCACACAAGGTCAGCTATGTGACCAGGAAGTTAGGCCAGGCATTATTCAGGAAAAAGAAGTTTATAGCTCATGGGCTGATGAGGTGGAGGCAAAGGAATTGAATACAGGAGAAAGGCAATATGAAGATGGAGAACAAAGTAATACTGATGGAGACTCTAGTCAAAAGGACAGTGTGGAAGATTCATATCATGGTGGCACCAATACAACAGAAAAGGAATTGAATACAGGAGAAAACCAATAAGAAGATGGAGGACAAGGTAAAACTGATGGAGACTCTAGTAAAAAGGACAGTGTGGAAGAAGGCACCAATACAACAGAAAAGGGAACAAGTTTAAGGCAAGTAGAGATTCCAGACAAAGAGGATGTACAAAAACAAAATGTTCATCCAGATCATGATGAACAGGTGGATTTTGATGATACAGGATTAGATGGAGTAAAAGAGGCTACAGAGGGTTTTCCCTCAGTGATAATTCATAATCCTGAGAAAAGAGAAGGAAAAGTGCAGGAAAATGTGCAATCAATAGTGTCAACAGTAGTGGATGTCACAAGTGACAAGATGAAGGAGCAGGTGTATTTGGAGCAAGATGCTGATCCACCAGATCATTCTTCCTCAGAAAAGGCAGTGGTGATTTCACATACTGATCATCAACAGGTGGCATTTTGTAAAAAGTCTTCCCCAGTCAAAGAACTACATGATCTGATCTCTCATAATATAGATGGCTTGGAAGTAGAGGGGGATCTCAGAGATCTCCTTAAAGAAGACAAGGAGGAGAATATTAAGCAAAATAAGGAAAACATTCTCAAGCAGGCTGATATATCTCCTAATAGCAAGTCTAACAATAAGGGTCAGAAGTAAGGCAAGAAGAATGCTATTGATAAGCAAATTCCACTCAAGGTGGTACCAAAGAGGAATGCTACTAAATCTAATGTTAAATGATGTTGAAGTTATTCATTTGGAACATTAGGTCAGTAAAGACACAAAAATCCTTTCATAGGGTACAAATGTTAAACAAATATCACAAATTCTTTTTGATTCCTCTCATGGAACCATTTCAACAGATCAGGACAATAAACCATTATAGAAGGAGGTTAGGCATGTGTTTAGCCAATGCCAACTATAATGGTAAAATCTGGTACTTTGTGGCTGGTAATATAGATGTAGAAGGTCTGATGGATTCCCCTCAGCAGATTACTTTGAAGCTGTTTTTACAAGAGTTGAATCAGCACCTTATTAGTACTTTAGTATATGCTAAATGTAATGCTTCTGAAAGGCTAGAGTTGTGGGAGGATATCTATCATCTCTCCAATACCTTATCTTGTTCCTGGTTAATAGGAGGAGACTTCAATGTGGTTCTGAATGATTAAGAAAAGATAGGGGGTAATCCTATTCAACCTCAGGATAAACTTTAAGGGTAGTCCCTTCACTTGGTGGAATGGTAGAGCAGATGAAACATGTATTTTTTAGAGATTGGATAGGATGTTGGTGAATTCACTGCTTTTGGACAACTTTGGAAATATTGAAGTGGAACATCTTGCAAGAACTGGATCAGATCATGCTCCACTTCTGTGTTCCTATAGTGATAAGGATCAGAATCTGGTCAGACTTTTAAATTTCTATCATTCTGGATAGAACATGCAACTTTCCTGGATACAGTCAGGCTGAATTGGTCCACTTGGGAGCATGATGATCCTTTTATAAATTTCAAAAGCAAGATGAAAAAGCTGAAAGGAGTGTTATCCAAATGGAGCAGGGAAGTGTTTGGTGATATATTCAAGCAGCTGATCATAAGGGAGGAAATAGTGAGATTAAAGGAACAGTTGTTTGAACAATATCCAAGCCATGTAAATAGAGTGGTTTTGCAGAAAGCTCAGGCTGAGACTAAGAGATATTTGCATTATGAAGAAGAGTACTGGAGACAAAAATCAGGCCTGGATTGGTTTGTAGATGGAGACAAAAATACTAGATTTTCCATAATCTAGTAAAGGGAAGAAGGAAGAAACTGCAGATCAAAAGAATTCAAAACTCAGATGGTTCATGGATTGAGGATGATGATCAAATGGCAGATGAGGCTGTGCACTTTTACTCTCAACAATTTTCATAATAAGAGTTAATTAGAGATGAAAGTTTGTTGTCACTCATTCCTGTTTTGATTGACCAAAACAGAAATGATCTTCTTTGTCAAATGCCTAGTGTTGATGAAGTCAAAAAAACTATTTTCAACCTTAGTGGATCAAGTGCTAGTGGACCTGATGGTTTTCCTGGAATTTTCTATCAGACATGTTGGGACATTATTAGCTTGGATATATACAAGATGGTGGTGGCTTTCTTTCAGGGTCATACTCTTCCAAAGTCAGTCACTCACACAAAATCTTGTTTTACTACCAAAGAAGGAGTTGGTTCAAAGTTACTCAGACTTAAGGCCTATAGGTTTAAGTAACTTTATCAACAAAGTGATGTCAAGAGTGGTTCATGATAGATTGGAGACTGTGCTACCTCAGTTGATTTCTATTAATCAAGCAGGTTTTGTTCAAGGGAGAAGCATTATTGAGAATGTGCTATTGGCACAAGAAATAGTGATAGACATCAGAAAAAGGGGTAAACCAGCAAATGTAGTGATCAAATTCGACATGGAAAAAACCTATGATAGAGTATCTTGGTCATATTTGATTAAGGTACTCAGCAGAATGAGATTTGCTAGTCAATTCATTGACATGATTTGGAGGTTGATTGCAAATAATTGGTATTCCATCCTGTTCATTGGTCAGGCCAAAGGATTTTTATATTCAACCAGGGGTGTCAAACAAGGTGATCCACTTTGACCTGCATTTTCATCTTATCAGCAGAGGTGTTATCAAGAGCTCTAAATGCAGAATTTGACAATGCTGAGTATGTGGGATATGGCATGCCTAAATGGAGTCAAAATGTCAATCATCTGGCTTATGCAGATGATACTATAATATGTGCATCTGCAGAAGGGGAGTCATTGAAGAGAATTATGAAGATACTGCAGGAGTATGAGGCAATTTCAGGTCAGCTGCTCAATAAAGGCAAGAGTGCCTTTTACATGCATCACAAGATTTCTGGTGCATTGTCTCAGCAGGTGGAGCAGATTTGTCATGACGCAACTAGGGGCCGCGATGGGTACCCGGGGCTAACCGCCGAGCACCGCTCGTTCTGTCGCTCGTTTTACTCATTTAATGCTCTTTTTATCATCTTTATACTCTTAGCGTAGGAGAATCATATTTCATAAGAAAACTTAAAATACTTTCATATACATGTGCCTTTAGGCTATCAAAATAATACATATATATATATATATATATATACAGTGGCGACTCGTGAGACTATCTAACCCGCACTGCGTATCTACGAGCCTCTACTAGAGTACTGAACATAGGGACGGGACAAGACCCCGTCGTGCCCAAAAATACACATACATGGCTATATATACACAAAAGAATAATCATAAGCACCTCCGGGACAATGGAGGGCTTCCAATCAGCTGACAGCTACTACGGATCTGGATCGAGCTCTCCCCCCCTATCTACCTGTGGGCATGAACACAGCGTCTAAAGAAAACGGACGTCAGTACGAATATTGTACTGAGTATGAGAGGCATAAACACGAAATAAGACAATGATGCAAAAAAGATATCAGCATAGAACATCTGAATCTGACTGTCAAGTATAAGGAAAACAAATCATGCTGTCTTACTCATGCTCATCATCATATCATATATGCATTATGTATAAACTGCCCGTCCGTATCGGATCGGTGTGATAATGATAACATTAGCCTGCGTCCAGGCCTCCCGCGTCCGGGGTAACATCTCATGCCGCCCACTAGTGGTGTCTGCCCATGCCATTTGGCCATGGTGTATCATATAGCTGCCCGCCTTGGCGATGACTGCCCGGCCAAATAGGCGCTGTGTAATAGTAATATCATTTTATGCTCATCACAATATGTTTAGCTTATCATAATACATACATAAGGCTCAAGATCAACCATACTCTATCGGGGTGACGTAAGGTCGTGATCCCCCGATTGCATTATGGAACAATCATGCACCTTGAAGGAACTAGCATATAAGGTGAGTGTAAGCAATAAATAACATCATTAGACTTTCTATACTTTAACTCATTACCTTGTGTAGCTAATTATAGACATAGGCTCATGGATAAGAAATAAGTTACGCTATAGGATTCATGCCATTAGAAGGAAGGGACTAGCCTCACATACCTTTGACGTTTAACTAAGCTATTGTTCGCTTGTTCTCCTTCGATATCGCGTTTCTACCTTAAAAAGAGAATTCACATTTACGTTAGTTAATCGAGTATAAGGACGCGCTACTATTTCTAGGAAAATTGTGCGGCACTTCCTTTGTTTATACTACTTTTCCCATATTCTATATTAACTCCCAAACGCTCGCAATATTGAAATCAACAATCATCATTTACATGCACTAACCACAATCCACCATTTCCCTCTAATTTCTCCACATTTATACTTATAACTCATTATCGCATTTCCCCCTATATGATACCTATTTCATGGTCTAAGCATCCTTTTCAACATATTCATAATCATAGCGCATCAACATTTATGATTCCATTCAACTACCATTCAATTGTGACACTATTCATCCATTTTAAGACCCATCTTCTATGTTTTCCTACCATTCAAGCATCTTAGCATTCCAATACCTTAAACAACATGATGGAGTCATAAAACTTACCTTAGATGATGGTGGAACAAGCCTATGGTGGAATCCTTCCTTTTGCACCAAAACCCTACTTCACCTTTCTTGGAACTTCTTGGTTTGGATGAGCTTCACTTGAGTTTCACACACTTTGTTTCATGGATTTAATGTTGTTGATCATTGATTTCCTTGTTATTCTTATGGTTGAAGTGTTTGGAGAATTTTCTAGAGAGTTCTTGAGTGGTGTAGATAAGAAAATGAAATGAAAATGAATGAAAAGGGTCCCTTATATTAATCACAAAAATCTGATTTTTATGAATAGTAGTCGGGATGCACAGTGGTCGTAAACCCACTTTACGGGTTGTATTCTGGTTTACGGTCCGTCCTTCGCGACCGTATTTAAGCATAACAGAACCAGAAAGGTTTGCTAGAGTCATGGTAGTTTACGGTCACAGTTTATGGGCCGTATTTCGATTTACGGTCCGTATTCTGGGTCGTATTTAGCCATTTAGACATTTGGCAGAAAGTTGAAATCTTGGAAGGTTGGAGGACGAGAGCAGTTTACGGTTCGTAAAATACTTTACGGGCCGTATTCCACTTTACGACCATCTGGGCCAAAGTGCAAACCTGCAACTTTTCACTGTACGTTCACGGGGAGATTTCTGAGGTGTAACACTCTTCCCCCCTTTTTGGAACATTCGTCCTCGAATGTTAAGTCATCGGGGATTCTAGAAAAATTTTGCCAAAGTTTCCCCTGTAATTTGGCACTACCAACCTGTCACAACATCCCATAATATCATCGCCTCATAGGGCTACATCACAACATCGACATATCTATGGCCACACGCGACCAAAAATATGAAAAATAAGCATACGTACCTCATATCGTTGGCGTTTCATCTTGAATCTCTCCTGGGGGTCAAAATAAATGCGGATACTTCAACTTCATACTCTCTTCCGCTTTCTACGTCATTTCTTCCCGGTTATTGTTTCGCCACAAGATTTTAACTGAAACCACCTCTTTGTTTCGGAGTTTTCGCGGTTGCCTGTCGAGGATAGCAATAGGCACTTCTTCATAGGTTAGCTTTTCTGTTACTTGCACATCATCTATTGGAACAATCTTCGTGGGATTTCCTATACACTTGCGGAGCATCGAAACGTGGAAAACTGGGTGGACTGATTCAAGCTCCGAAGGTAGATCCAATTCATAGGCTACCTGACCCACCTTGCGGATGATTTTGTAGGGTCCAATGTATCTGGGACTTAGCTTCCCTTTCTTACCAAATCTCATCACCCCTTTTATTGGTGACACTTTCAAAAATACCCAATCATTAATTTGGAATCTCAAGTCTCGTCGACGGTTGTCCGCATAGGACTTCTGGTGACTTTGAGCTGTCAACAACCGATCTTGGATCACCTTGACTTTTTCTATTGCTTGTTGGATCAATTTAGGGCCCACTAAGTGTGATTCTCCTATTTCAAACCATCCGATTGGAGATCTGCATTTCCTTCCATATAAAGCTTCATATGGAGCCATTTGGATACTAGAATGGTAGCTATTGTTGTATGCGAACTCAATAAGGGGTAAGTGATCATCCCAGCTACCACCGAAATCCAACACACACGCCCGTAGCATATCTTCTAAGGTTTGAATGGTACGCTAGGCCTGCCCATCAGTTTGTGGATGAAATGTCGTGCTAAACTTCACTTGCGTGCCCAAACCTTCTTGAAAAGATTTCCAGAACTTAGCTGTAAACTGTGTTCCTCTATCTGTGATAATAGATAATGGAATTCCATGGAGTCACACAATTTCCTTGAGATACAACCTCGCATAGTCTTCTGCTGAGTACGTGGTCCTAACTGGAAGAAAATGGGCTGCTTTCATCAATCTATCCACAATCACCCATGTAGAGTCGTACCTGCCACGGGAACGGGGTAATCCCATGATGAAATCCATGTTGATCACTTCCCATTTCCAGGTGGGTATCTCTATTGCTTGCAATAAGCCTCCTGGCTTCTGATGTTCAACTTTTACTTGTTGGCAATTTGGACACTGTGCTACAAATTCGGCTACGTCTCTCTTCATGCCATCCCACCAATACATCATCTTGAGATCATGATACATTTTAGTTGTACCTGGATGAATAGAATACCGAGAACAATATGCTTCTTCAAGAATTCGTCCGCGCAATTCTACTACATTCGGCACACATAATCTGTCTCTGTACTTAAGAATTCCGTCCGTGGAAACTTCAAATGGAGATTTTTCTTTTCCATGAGACGTGTCTTTGTAACGACACAATTGAGGATCTTCATATTGCTGTTCTTTCACTTCCATGTCCTAGGATGAAATTGTGGGATTGTTGATACTAATCCCTGCATCACCCGAATCTATTACACGTACCCCAAGACTAGCTAGTTGGCTAAGTTCTTGAACCATCTCTTTCCTTTCTGGAGAGATTTCACATAGACTACCCATCGATCGTCGGCTAAGCGCATCGGCTACTACATTTGCTTTCCCGGGGTGGTACAAAATGTTCACATCATAATCCTTCAATAATTCTAACCACCGCCTCTGCCGTAAATTCAACTCCTTCTGTTTGAAAATGTACTAAAGACTTTTGTGATTTGTATAGATGTCAACGTGCACACCATACAAATAATGTCTCCACATCTTTAAGGCATGAATGACTGTAGCCAATTCGAGATCAGGAGTTGGATAATTCTTCTCATGTTTTTGCAATTGCCTCGAAGCATATGCAATAACCTTACCATGCTGCATCAATATGCATCCCAATCCGACACCGGAAGCGTCACAATACACAACATAACCATCTGACCCTTTTGGAAGTGTTAAAACCGGAGCTGAGGTCAATCTGTCCTTCAACTCTTGGAAGCTACGTTCACAAGCGTCATCCCATTAAAATTTGGCTGACTTCTGGGTTAGCTTCGTCAATGGGGCTGAAATAGATGAAAATCCCTCTACGAATCTTCGATAATAACCTGCCAAACCCAGAAAACTACAGACTTCTATAGGTGTCGTAGGCCTTGGCCAAGTCTTCACCGCTTCAATTTTCTGAGTGTCAACTCGAATGCCATCATTTGAAATAACATGGCCCAGAAATGTCACGGAATTAAACTAGAACTCACACTTTGAAAATATCATATATAATTTACGGGCTCGAAGAATGCCAAGAACAATTCGCAAATGATCTGCATGTTCTGATTCTGTGCGAGAGTACACCAGAATATCATCGATAAACACTATCACGAAGGAATCCAAGAGTGGCCGGAATACATTGTTCATCAAGTTCATAAACACGGCCGGAGCGTTAGTCAACCCGAACGACATCACTTGAAATTCATAGTGGCCATATCTCGTTCTGAAGGTTGTTTTAGGAATATCTGCTTCTCTAACTCTCACTTGATGGTAACCCGACCTCAAATCTATTTTGGAAAATCACTTGGCACCTTGTAGTTGATCGAGAAAGTCATCAATTGAAGAAGATATTTGTTCTTTATCATGACTTTATTCAATTGCCTGTAGTCGATACACATTCGTAGAGATCTGTCTTTCTTTCTTACAAACAAGACCGGTGCTCCCCACGGTGATGAACTAGGCCTAATAAACCCCTTTTCAAGCAAGTCATTCAACTGCGCCTTTAGCTCTTTTAATTTTGCCGGGGCCATTCGGTAAGAAGGAATAGGAATGGGCTCGGTGTCCGGCAACACATCAATGGTGAAATAAATTTCCCTTTCTGGAGGAAGTCCTGGAAGTTCATCTGGGAACACATCTGGGAATTCATTCATTACCGGAACTGACTGGAAAGTTGGTGGCTTTGCCTCTGTGTCATGAACCCGAACTAAGTGATAAATGTAACCCTTGGCTATCATCTTCCTTGCCTTATGATAGGAGATAAACCTACCCTTTGGCGATGCTGCATTACCTTTCCATTCAAGCACGGGCTCTCCCAGAAATTGAAATCGAACCACTTTTGTGCGGAAATCAACATTTGCATAACACGACACCAACCAATCCATACCCATGATTACATCGAAATCTACCATTTTTAGCTCAATCAAGTCAGCTTTGGTCTGACGATCACATATCACAATGACACAATTTTTGTACACTTGTCTTGCTATCACGGGATCACCAACCGGAGTGAGTACCTCAAAGGGTCTAATTGACTCGGGTTTCACCCCAATACAACCAGCAACATATGGAGTAATATAAGAGAATGTAGAACCCAGATCTATCAATCCATAAACATCACGGGAGAATATAGACAATATACCTGTAACTACATCCGGATAGGACTCGAGATCCTGTCGTCCAGCTAAAGCATATACACGGGGCTGAGTGGCATCTGAAGTAGATGCTGCCCCTCGGCCTCTGCCTCGGCCTGCTGTCATCTGGGGAGTCTACCCTACCGGGCGTACTGATGAAGAGCCAGCCGCTGAACCTGTAGGCTGAACTCCAACTCTGCCACTCATCGACGGGCAATCCCTCATCATATGCTCCACCTGACCACAAGTATAACAAGCATCCGAACCCTGACGACACTGTCTGAAATGTAATCTGCCGCATTGGTTGCATCGCGGCACTGGGGGTCTCCTCTGACTATTATCTTCCCTGAACTGGGAATTTGAAGCCCTCGAACTCTAGCCCTGTCCTGAACGGAAAGAGCGATCAAATCTCCTACCTGCGAATCGAGGAGGTGCACTCGTCACTAACTGGCCTGAGTACCCAGAATATGTATGCCTTGATCCCCCTTTATGATCACTGCTAGCTCTCATGGATCTGGCCCTCTTGCCTTGCCTTCTATCAATATCACGGTCGCCTCTTTGTTGTTGTTGTTGTCGCCCCTCCAAATTTTGTGCATAAGCTTGTATTCGGGAGATATCCATCCCGTCTTGCAAGGAAGCCGTCAAGCAATCTCTGAATAAATGTGGCCCTAGGCCACTTACAAATCTATGTACCCGATCCCCCATGTCGGCCACAATAGCCGGGGCATATCTAGCCAAAGAATTAAATTGAAGGCTATATTCCCGGGCGCTCATATTCCCTTGCCTCAAATTTAAAAATCTGTCCGCTCTAGCTTGGCGGACTTCGGGTGGCAAATAGTGACAAATAAAAGCATCTACAAACTCTTGCCAAACCGGAGGAGGCGCGTTCTCTCCTCTTGATAATACCCAATTGTTGTACCATAACACCGCCACATCCCGGAGTCTATACGATGCCAACTCCACGGATTCGGTTTCGGTGGCATGGACAATCTTCAATGTCCTCAACATTTTATCAATGAAACCTTGTGGGTCTTCCTCCGGCTTTGACCCGAAGAACTCCGAAGGGTTTTGGCTCATAAAATCACGGGCCTTGGTACTTTCTGCCCAGTCACTTGAACCCATATTTTGTTGTTGTGCCTGCACGGCAACCAATTGTGTTAATAGCTGAATGGCCTCGGTCATTTGTTGACCCGAAGCAACCGGCGGAGGAATTAGAGCTGGGGCTCCTCCTTGTTCTCCCACATCAGGCGGGGTAGAGGAAGTATTAGATGGGGTCTCGTTATGCGATTCGCCTTAATCTATATTCGTCGGAGGCTCTCTTTCTACCCGCCTCTTTGCCGTAGTCTTGCCCTTCTGGGCGGATGGAGCCTTTCCCTTTGGCGGCATTCTGAAATCATAGCACACCATTAGGGGGGATAAAATCTTACACATGGCTATATCGCACGATCCCATAAAAGAAAGATTGTTATTTTTCCTAAATGCCTTATAGCCTCTTGTTTATTGATGTGGCGCGCAACACACCATAAACAAGACTCTACTAGACACGGGTCGTAGACACTTCCTAGGACCGAACTGCTCTGATACCACTTTTGTCACGACCCAACTAGGGGCCGCGATAGGTACCCGGGGCTAACCGCCGAGCACCGCTCGTTCTGTCGCTCGTTTTACTCATTTAATGCTCTTTTTATCATCTTTATACTCTTAGCGTAGGAGAATCATATTTCATATGAAAACTTAAAATACTTTCATATACATGTGCCTTTAGGCTATCAAAATAATACATATATATATATACAGTGACGACCTCGTGAGACTATCTAACCCGCACTGCGTATCTACGAGCCTCTACTGGAGTACTGAACATAGGGACGGGACAAGACCCCGTCCTGCCCAAAAATACACATACATGGCTATATATACACAAAAGAATAATCATAAGCACCTCCGGGACAATGGAGGGCTTCCAATCAGCTGACAGCTACTACAGATCTGGATCGAGCTCTCCCCCCCTATCTACCTGTGGGCATGAACACGTCGTCCAAAGAAAACGGACGTCAGTACGAATATTGTACTGAGTATGAGAGGCATAAACACGAAATAAGACAATGATGCAAAGAAGATATCAGCATAGAACATCTGAATCTGACTGTCAAGTATAAGGAAAACAAATCATGCTGTCTTACTCATGCTCATCATCATATCATATATGCATCATGTATAAACTGCCCGTCCGTATCGGATCGGTGTGATAATGATAACCTTAGCCTGCGTCCAGGCCTCCCGCGTCCGGGGTAACATCTCATGCCGCCCATTAGTGGTGTCTGCCCATGCCATTTGGCCATGGTGTATCATATTGTTATATTCTGCATTTTCGAACGTCGAATTATTTGTAAGGTGAGGTGGGGGCCCCACGCCAAGATTTTTTTTGGGACATGTGAAACGTTGTATGAATCGTATATGTAAATTTAAACACAACTTGTGAAGGGCCCTGGGGCCAAATCAAAGTGGAAGCCCTCCAAACGAACATTTTTAAGAAAACGTTTTCGGATGACCTGACTTGGAGGGGCAAAAACGGCATTATAAGTCTGGAATTTGGGAAAATACCCAGATATAAAAGTTGTAGATATTTGAAATAGCTTTCCAACGGTAGGTCGTGGGCTCCCAGGCGACGTCGGTACAAGGAGATATGGATGTTTTAAGGTTGAAAGGTCAGTGGGCTAGGCCCAACTCGTGACCAACCGGGTTGGCCCAAAAAAAAAAAATTTACAAATTAGAGGCCCAATTGGGGTGGCCGGCCAACTAAAGGCCCAAGCCCATAAATTGGTCATGTGATTTATCATGTGATCAAGAATTATAATAAAAAGGGGCCAAGTGTTCATTTTCTAGAAGATTCATGAAACAAGAAGAAAACTTGAGAGCTCAAGCCTAAGAGGCCTCTCGGCCATACCAAGAACAAAAAAAAATTTTAGCCTTCAATCCAAAAATCTTGTTCTTCTGGAATTAGTAACAAGTTCAAGACGCTCTTCAACGTGGTATAACTAGTTTGGCGGAAGAACCACGTTTGCGGAAAGTTGGAATTTGAAGGAAAGGTATGAATTCTATGTTTCATGTTATGGAACAAGTATATATGTTATAATGATTAGAATTAGATGAGAATTATGGAAGTATGGTGTGTGTGTGCATAGTTTGTGTGTGTGTAAATGGTGTGTTTGGCCGTGAGCTATGTGGGTGTGGGGGAGAAATGAATTCAAGTTTATTTGGTTTGTTAGTTGTGTCGTTGTGACCTTTGTGTCGCAAATAAAGGCTTCATGACTTGAATTGGTGTTGGGATTTCTTGTATGTAATTATGAGAAATTATGTGAATTTTATATGATTTTTATATAAGTGTGGAAGTAAGATCCTAAATGTGAATTACGATTGTTGGTAACGAATTTGGAAAGAAACAATGTGATTTGGAAGTTTCGTTGCAATTGGTAGAAACTTTGGGTAGAATATGGAATTGGCGGGAATACTTGAATTCGTGAATATTGTTTGGAAGGCTATTGGAATGCATTTGAACAATCTTGAATTAGTTAGTGGATATGGAAAATGTGGATACTAGTTTGACAATGTGAAGTTTGAATGAAAGTTATTAAACTATGCCGAAAGAAGATTATTTATGTAGAACGCATTTTGATTGCTTATGGATGTTGTTGGTATTGTTGTTTGGTTGGTTGTTGATGTTTGGAGCCGAGTCAATCTCGGGGATGTGGTATGTATAGGGGAGATGCTGCCCAAATTTTTGTAGAAAAGTATGAGTTAAAGTTCAAGTTCTAAAGGCTTGAAATTGCTAATTGGTAAACTTGACCATTTCTAGATTTTGGACGAAATTGAAGTCGACGCCAAGCGAGCGTAAGGCGCTATCGAGGTATGTGAAGCATTTCCCTTTTGTTCCTAGGCATGTTCTGGATGTGATAGGCTCGGCCGCGAGCCTTAAGTACGACTCCGTTCCCCGGAATTCGAGACGGAAAACCGCTCCAATTCCTTTAATTCAATTGAAGGTATTTTCTTACAAATTGTCTTTAAAGTGAGTTTTTGTACAAAATTTCCCTAAACGGAGTCGGAACACTTCCAAACGATTATGGATGACCTCATAAGGTCTATTATCAATAATTTACATATGTTGCCTCGGGTTGGTCCGAGGCGGGCCCGCAAGGCCCGATATCTTCTGTAATACTTTAAATACTTCCGTTTTGTCCGATTTTCTCAGAAACCATCTGAACTATTATTTTGATCATGATGCAACTATTTTTATGAAATTCTTACAAAATGATTTCTGAACATCTGAGAATCTGATTCTGATAATAATCTGTCGTGCCTTCCCAAGTAGGATATAGGCGCGTACCATGCATACTAACCGTATACTCTGATTTTGACTCGCCGTTTGGCACCCTTCAGTCTGATTGAGTCTGTATGTGAGTCTGTATGTATGTGGTTTCTCATGGATCTGTTCGTGGCTGTCTCAATGCATTCCTTCACTGCGTCCCGGGCCAGGTTCTGTTATCGTGCATATTTCTCTGCATTGTTCACCGCGTCCCTCGGTGTGCGGGCCAGGATCTGTTATATCTGTATGATTATGATATATTGATCTGTGTATGGGGATGGCGGCCAGGATGGCATCTGATATGATCTGATCTGATCCGATTCTGTCTGTCCACCGCGTCCCGTACTAAGAGGGCCGGGATCTGTATGTCTGTATGCATGCGCCATCAGTGTTTATATAAGCACGTGCCTCCGTATGATTCTGTATGATGTAGTATGACTCTACACTACTCTGCATGCATAATTCTGTCTGGTATACTTCTGTCTGTCCGCCTGAATTTCGACTATGTCTGTATGTCCGTATGGATTCTGGTTCTGTACGCCTGTATGGGTTCCGATTCTGTACGTCTGTATGGATACTGATTCTGCTCATCTGTCCGGATTATGATTCCGTCTGTCTGTCTGAACCATGATTCTGCTTATCTGTATGGACCACGATTCTGTATGTCGGTCTGCATCATGACTCTGTCCGTCCGTCTGATGTATGGTTCTGTCCGTTATATTTCTGTGACTCCGGTTCGGACTATAATTGTATCTGTTATGTTTCTGCTTTACATACTCGGTACATTTTTCGTACTGACCCCCGTTCTTCGGGGGCTGCGCTACATGCCCGCAGGTACAGACGCACCAGGTGATACGCCGCCAGCGTAGGGTTCTGATTCAACTGTTTTGAAGAGCTCATTTGATCCGGAGCACACTTTTGGTATATATCTTCTGTTTTCCGTATGTTCTGCATGTATGGAAATTCTGGGTACGACGGGGCCCTGTCCCGTCATATGATTCTGTATGTCTGTAGAGGCCTGTAGATAGATGTGTGGGTTACGGGTTTCGTCTGTATGTTAGCCTTATCGGCTTATCTGTAAAAGTATGCATGTTCAGGTATATATATATATGCTTGCGCGCGTGCCGTATTTGCATCGGCCTACTTCTGTAATATCCGTTTGAAAAAAAAAATCTGTACGATACGAAATTCGGTCAGGTAGGTATGTACGGGTACCCAGCTAGGGTGCCAGTCGCGGCCCACGGGGTTGGGTCGTGACAAAAGTGGTTTCAAAGCGGTTAGTCCTCGGAATGTCTACAGGTCGTGTCTAGTAGAGTCTTGTTTATCGATGTGTTGTGCACCACCTCTATAAACAGGAGGCTACAGGGCATCTAGGATGTTACCATTCTTTGGATTCTTAGATCGTGCGATAAAGCTGTATGATTAGGATGATCCTCTCCTAACGATCTGTTATGTTTTCAGCGATGCCTCCGAAGAAGGCAACAGCTGCCCAGAAGGGCAAGGCGGGGGTTGAGGCACGGGAGACTAGCCGGGCCCAGAGAGTTACTAGGGCCAGTGTGCAGCCTGCACTTGAGGATGTGCCCCCATCATCTGGATCTGTTACACCCCCCTTGCCGGAGGATATTGGAGCAGCAGAAGCTGCTGATCAGGAGACGGCTCCACCGCGAGCTCCCGAGGTTCCAGTGCCCGAGCCTCCAGCTCCACAGGCAGGGGCGGAGGGCAGGGCCATGCGAGATGCGGTTCAGCTATTGACCACACTGATGGCGGAACAGGTTCGCAGGCATGGATTTGGGGGTGGTCGTACGGACAAGTATGAGAGCTCCAGGGCTCGTGAGTTCTTGACATGTAATCCTCCAGAATTCTCCGGGACAAAACCTGAGGAGGACCCCCAGGAGTTCATTAGAAAGATGGAGAGCACAATACGATTGATTAAGGCTTCGCCGATTGAGTCTGTGGAATTGGCTTCGTATCGATTGTATGAGGTGGCGGCAAATTGGTATGAGTCCTGACAGCTATCCAGGGGTGACGATGCTCCCCCAGCGGTATGGGCCGAGTTTACTAAGGCCTTTCTTGACCATTTTCTACCTCCAGAGCTACGGAGAGCCAGGGTCGATCGATTCTTGCATTTGAGACAGAACGGTAGGAGCGTACGAGAGTACAACTTAGAGTTCGACTCACTGGCTAGGTATGCACCCGCTATAGTAGCCGAGATGGCCGACAGGTGCACAGGTATGTGATGGGACTAGACCCTTATCTGATCGACGGTTGCTTAGCCATGGCTTCTCAGCCAGGGATGCACGTTGCCCGGGTACAGGCATACGCCCAGGGCATGGAGGACCGACGTAGGGAGCGTCGGCCTGATAGGGGTTACGACAGGGGCCGGCCTAAGAGAGCCAGATCGGCTGGATATTCAGGGGGATTTCAGAGCGAGCCTTCTCAGCGGCAGGGTAACAGGTATTTGTCCCAGCCAGCTTACAGTACACCCCCACAGTTCTCGGGACAGAGCTCCAGAGTTCCAGGCTCACAGGTGAGCAGAGGTCCCGGTCAGTCGAGGCCGCCCATACCCCCATGTTCTTACTGTGGGAGACCCTATCCGGGGGAGTGTTATCACGCTACGGGCGCTTGTTATTTTTGTGGGAGCCCAGACCATCGTGTCAGAGAGTGCCCGCATAAGGGCGGTTCAGGTTCAGTTCAGCCTGCTGGGTCCGTTGCAGGCTCATCTTCCCCTTCGGCAGCCATACGCCCCGCGGGGCGAGGAGTACCAGCACCAGCACCAGCGAGTCGTGGCAGAGGTCGCAGTGCATCTTCGGGTTATAGCGGTCCTTCGAACCGCGTATTTGCTTTGACCGGCCGGCAGGACCCAGGAGCGTCTTCCAGTGCACACCCAGGTATGCTAGTGATCTCTTTTGAAGGATGTGTGTATGAATAAGTCTGTACTTTATTACGTCATGTGATTTCCTTCCTCTGGGTATTAGTAAGGGTAAGGTAATGTCCAACTCGATAGACACCGAGAATTCGTAAGGGCGATATGATAATAATACGGTTTAGCCCGGGGTGGGACCCACTACGAGAATTTTCCGAAAATTTACCGAGATCCCGATCTGCCCTAAATTATGTGACAAAGGTCGTGCGGGGCGGTCGATGAAATTATACTAGCCATAACGCATCAAAATGTATGAAAGTTTCGAGGTTAAGCGTGCTAAGGCTAGAGCAATTCTGGGATGGGTGACCCCCCTGGGAAGGATACAAAAAAAAAAAAAAAAAAAAAAAAAAAACCTGTGGCATAATTGTCAGGATTAATAATAAAATGCCGATAAGAGAAATTTTCATAAACCACTGGAGCCTTATTAGGAGTGGTCTGATTCTAATCAAGACTCTATCTGTTATACTTCTGCACCTCTAACTTGAATGAGGTTCTGCCTATTACGCCTCTGTACTTCTGAATCCGATTATGTTTCCATCTGATATATCTCTGTACGTCTGACTCTGGATACGTTTCTATCTGATATACCTCTGTACGATTAACTCTGATTATGAATCTGTCTGACACATCTCTATATGTCTGACTCTGATACGAAGCTGTCCGGTACATTTCTGTACGTCCGACCCTGATCATGGATCTGTCTGATATAATTCTATACGTCTGACTCCGACTACGAATCTGTCCGACATAGTGCAGTACATCTGACTCTGATTATGGATCTGTTTAATATGCTTCTGTGCGTCTGGCTCTGGTTATGAATTTGTTTGATGTGACGTGGGATTATGATGACGTTGTAAGGAACCGAGAAGTGTGATAAGAGGTGAAAGATGTTGATGGCAATCGTAATGTTGAGGAACCTCCCCGAAGTGTCACGAGACCCCCTAAGGTCAATTGAACATTCGAGGACGAATGTTCTAAAGGGGGGGAGAATGTTATATTCTGCATTTTCGAACGTCGAATTATTTGTAAGGTGAGGTGGGGCCCCCACGCCAAGATTTTTTTTGGGACATGTGAAAAGTTGTATGAATCGTATATGTAAATTTAAACACAACTCGTGAAGGGCCCTGGGGCCAAATCAAAGTGGAAGCCCTCCAAACGAACATTTTTAAGAAAACGTTTTCGGATGACCTGACTTGGAGGGGCAAAAACGGCATTATAAGTCTGGAATTTGGGAAAATACCCAGATATAAAAGTTGTAGATATTTGAAATAGCTTTCCAACGGTAGGTCGTGGGCTCCCAGGCGACGTCGGTACAAGGAGATATGGATGTTTTAAGGTCGAAAGGTCAGTGGGCTAGGCCCAACTCGTGACCAACCGGGTTGGCCCAAAAAAAAAATTTTTACAAATTAGAGGCCCAATTGGGGTGGCCGGCCAACTAAAGGCCCAATCCCATAAATTGGTCATGTGATTTATCATGTGATCAAGAATTATAATAAAAAGGGGCCAAGTGTTCATTTTCTAGAAGATTCATGAAACAAGAAGAAAACTTGAGAGCTCAAGCCTAAGAGGCCTCTCGGCCAAACCAAGAACAAAAAAAATTTTTAGCCTTCAATCCAAAAATCTTGTTCTTCTGGAATTAGTAACAAGTTCAAGACGCTCTTCAACGTGGTATAACTAGTTTGGCGGAAGAACCACGTTTGCGGAAAGTTGGAATTTGAAGGAAAGGTATGAATTCTATGTTTCATGTTATGGAACAAGTATATATGTTATAATGATTAGAATTAGATGAGAATTATGGAAGTATGGTGTGTGTGTGCATAGTTTGTGTGTGTGTAAATGGTGTGTTTGGCCGTGAGCTATGTGGGTGTGGGGGAGAAATGAATTCAAGTTTATTTGGTTTGTTAGTTGTGTCGTTGTGACCTTTGTGTCGCAAATAAAGGCTTCATGACTTGAATTGGTGTTGGGATTTCTTGTATGTAATTATGAGAAATTATGTGAATTTTATATGATTTTTATATAAGTGTGGAAGTAAGATCCTAAATGTGAATTACGATTGTTGGTAACGAATTTGGAAAGAAACAATGTGATTTGGAAGTTTCGTTGCAATTGGTAGAAACTTTGGGTAGAATATGGAATTGGCGGGAATACTTGAATTCATGAATATTGTTTGGAAGGCTATTGGAATGCATTTGAACAATCTTGAATTAGTTAGTGGATATGGAAAATGTGGATACTAGTTTGACAATGTGAAGTTTGAATGAAAGTTATTAAACTATGCCGAAAGAAGATTATTTCTGTAGAACGCATTTTGATTGCTTATGGATGTTGTTGTTATTGTTGTTTGGTTGGTTGTTGATGTTTGGAGCCGAGTCAATCTCGGGGATGTGGTATGTATAGGGGAGATGCTGCCCAAATTTTTGTAGAAAAGTATGAGTTAAAGTTCAAGTTCTAAAGGCTTGAAATTGCTAATTGGTAAACTTGACCATTTCTAGATTTTGGACGAAATTGAAGTCGACGCCAAGCGAGCGTAAGGCGCTATCGAGGTATGTGAAGCATTTCCCTTTTGTTCCTAGGCATGTTCTGGATGTGATAGGCTCGGCCGCGAGCCTTAAGTACGACTCCGTTCCCCGGAATTTGAGACGGAAAACCGCTCCAATTCCTTCAATTCAATTGAAGCTATTTTCTTACAAATTGCCTTTAAAGTGAGTTTTTGTACAAAATTTCCCTAAACGGAGTCGGAACACTTCCAAACGATTATGGATGACCTCATAAGGTCTATTATCAATAATTTACATATGTTGCCTCGGGTTGGTCCGAGGCGGGCCCGCAAGGCCCGATATCTTCTGTAATACTTTAAATACTTCCGTTTTGTCCGATTTTCTCAGAAACCATCTGAACTATTATTTTGATCATGATGCAACTATTTTTATGAAATTCTTACAAAATGATTTCTGAACATCTGAGAATCTGATTCTGATAATAATCTGTCGTGCCTTCCCAAGTAGGATATAGGCGCGTACTATGCATACTAACCGTATACTCTGATTTTGACTCGCCGTTTGGCACCCTTCAGTCTGATTGAGTCTGTATGTGAGTCTGTATGTATGTGGTTTCTCATGGATCTGTTCGTGGCTGTCTCAATGCATTCCTTCACTGCGTCCCGGGCCAGGTTCTGTTATCGTGCATATTCCTCTGCATTGTTCACCGCGTCCCTCGGTGTGCGGGCCGGGATCTGTTATATCTGTATGATTATGATATATTGATCTGTGTATGGGGATGGCGGCCAGGATGGCATCTGATATGATCTGATCTGATCCGATTCTGTCTGTCCACCGCGTCCCGTACTAAGAGGGCCGGGTTCTGTTTACCGCGCCCCCAGACAGGGCCGGGATCTGTATGTCTGTATGCATGCGCCATCAGTGTTTATATAAGCACGTGCCTCCGTATGATTCTGTATGATGTAGTATAACTCTGCACTACTCTGTATGCATAATTCTGTCTGGTATACTTCTGTCTGTCCGCCTGAATTTCGACTATGTCTGTATGTCCGTATGGATTCTGGTTCTGTACGCCTGTATGGGTTCCGATTCTGTACGTCTGTATGGATACTGATTCTGCTCATCTGTCCGGATTATGATTCCGTCTGTCTGTCTGAACCATGATTCTGTTTATCTGTATGGATCACGATTCTGTATGTCGGTCTGCATCATGACTCTGTCCGTCCGTCTGATGTATGGTTCTGTCCGTTATATTTCTGTGACTCCGGTTCGGACTATGATTGTATCTGTTATGTTTCTGCTTTACATACTCGGTACATTTTTCGTACTGACCTCCGTTCTTCGGGGGCTGCGCTACATGCCCGCAGGTACAAACGCACCAGGTGATACGCCGCCAGCGTAGGGTTCTGATTCAACTGTTTTGAAGAGCTCCTTTGATCCGGAGCACACTTTTGGTATATATCTTCTGTTTTCCGTATGTTCTGCATGTATGGAAATTCTGGGTACGACGGGGCCCTGTCCCGTCATATGATTCTGTATGTCTGTAGAGGCCTGTAGATAGATGTGTGGGTTACGGGTTTCGTCTGTATGTTAGCCTTATCGGCTTATCTGTAAAAGTCTGCATGTTCAGGTATATATATATGCTTGCGCGCGTGCCGTATCTGCATCGGCCTACTTCTGTAATATCCGTTTGAAAAAAAAAATTTGTACGATACGAAATTCGGTCAGGTAGGTATGTACGGGTACCCAGCTAGGGTGCCAGTCGCGGCCCACGGGGTTGGGTCGTGACACATATAGCTGCCCGCCTTGGCGATGACTGCCCGGCTAAATAGGCGCGGTGTAATAGTAATATCATTTTATGCTCATCACAATATGTTTAGCTTATCATAATACATACATAAGGCTCAAGATCAACCATACTCTATCGGGGTGACGTAAGGTCGTGATCCCCCGATTGCATTATGGAACAATCATGGACATTCTGCCTCACCTTGAAGGAACTAGCATTTAAGGTGAGTGTAAGCGATAAATAACATCATCAGACTTTCTATACTTTAACTCATTACCTTGTGTAGCTAATTATAGACATAGGCTCATGGATAAGAAATAAGTTACGCTATAGGATTCATGCCATTAGAAGGAAGGGACTAGCCTCACATACCTTTGACGTTTAACTAAGCTATCGTTCGCTTGTTCTCCTTCGATATCGCGTTTTGACCTTCAAAAGAGAGTTCGCATTTACGTTAGTTAATCGACTATAAGGACGCGCTACTATTTCTAGGAAAATTGTGCGGCACTTCCTTTGTTTATACTACTTTTCCCATAATCTATATTAACTCCCAAACACTCGCAATATTGAAATCAACAATCATCATTTACATGCACTAACCACAATCCACCATTTCCCTCTAATTTCTCCACATTTATACTTATAACTCATTATCGCATTTCCCCCTATATGATACCTATTTCATGGTCTAAGCATCCTTTTCAACATATTAATAATCATAGCGCATCAACATTTATGATTCCATTCAACTACCATTCAATTGTGACACTATTCATCCAGTTTAAGACCCATCTTCTATGTTTCCCTACCATTCAAGCATCTTAGGTTTCCAATACCTTAAACAACATGATGGAGTCGTAAAACTTACCTTAGATGATGGTGGAACAAGCCTAGGGTGGAATCCTTCCTTTTGCACCAAAACCCTACTTCACCTTTTTTGGAACTTCTTGGTTTGGATGAGCTTCACTTGAGTTTCACACACTTTGTTTCATGGATTTAATGTTGTTGATCATTGATTTCCTTGTTATTCTTATGGTTGAAGTGTTTGGAGAATTTTCTAGAGAGTTCTTGAGTGGTATAGATGAGAAAATTAAATGAAAATGAATGAAAAGGGTCCCTTATATTAATCACAAAAATCTGATTTTTATGAATAGTAGTCGGGATGCACAGTGGTCCTAAACCCACGTTACGGGTCGTATTCTGGTTTACGGTCTGTCCTTCCTGACCGTATTTAAGCATAACAGAACCAGAAAGGTTTTGCTGGAGTCATGGTAGTTTACGGTCACAGTTTACGGGCCGTATTTCGATTTACGGTGCGTATTCTAGGTCGTATTTAGCCATTTTGACATTTGGCAGAAAGTTGAAATCTTGGAAGGTTGGAGGACGATAGCAGTTTACGGTCCGTAAACTACTTTATGGGCCGTATTCCACTTTACGACCAACTGGGCCAAAGTGCAAACTTGCAACTTTTCACTGTACGTTTACGGGGAGATTTCCGAGGTGTAACAAGATTACAGGCTTTAAAAGGGATCAATTTCGATTAAACTAGTTAGGATGTATTATATTTCATTCAAGGAGGAAAAATGTATATTACAATGACCTTATCAAGAAGGTGAAAAACAAGCTGCAAAATTGGAAAGGAAAATTGCTCTCCTTTGGTGGAAAAGCAGTTCTTATCAATAGTGTGCTTCAGAGTTTTCCAATATACATGTTGTCAGCTGTTGTTCCAACAAAATATATACCGTTAATGAGCTTCATAAAATCTTTGCAAGGTTTTACCTGGAGCACTAAGGAAGAAGGTAAAAGCAGGCACTAGTCCTCTTGGGACAAGGTTTGTTTACCAAAAGAAGAAAGAGGATTAGGATTCAGATCTCTAGATGATGTGTCTAAGGCCCTTTTTGCCAAATTATGGTGGAAATTTAGAACATCAAATACATTATGGTCAGCCTTTATGTGGAATAAATATTGTAAGAAGAAGAAGCCTATAGAAGTGCAGTGGAAAGGTGGATCACAAGTGTGGAAAAGAATGATAGAAGCAAGGGATCAGGTGGATCAACAGATATGGTGGGAACCTAGAAATGGAGAATGTGATGTATGGGAAGATAATTGGACTAAACTTGGTTCACTCAAACAGGTAATACCACCAGATTTTCAGATTGACACCAGCATTGAAGAAGTATCACACTTTTTTAATGCAGAAGGCTGGGATGTACAGGAATTGCATAAAAAACTGCCAAGTAATGTGTGTGATCATATCCTACAAGAGTTGAGTATAGTGGAGCATTCAGAGGAGAAAGATAAAGCCTGGTGGATATCTAGTACTACAGGAGATTTCACTGTAGGGAGTGCTTGGAATTTGCTAAGGAAAAAGGCTCAAACATCAGCTCACTTCTCCTAGTTGTGGTTCAAAGGAGTTCCATTCAAAATATCATTCTTCCTTTGGTGATTGTGGAAGTTCAAAATACCAGTGGATGATGTTCTAAAGAGAATGAATATCAGCATTGTATCTAGATGTAGATGCTGTCTGAACCCTCATCAGGAGGAGACAGTTCAACATCTATTCCTAACAGGTGAATTTATAGCAGAAATTTGGCAATATTACAATGTTGCTGTGGGGATAATTGTGCCAAGGATTCAGATTCATCAGACAATAGTGCAATGGTGGTATATGCAAGGTCCTACAAAATTCAAGTTAGTTATGCAGGCTGCACTAATATTCATATGCTGGTAATTATGGAAGAGAAGAAATACTATCATGCATGGGGGTAAGATGAATAAGCTAAAGGTGATAAATGGGATCAACTATAATCTGCAACAACTGGTGAAGACATTATATCCTTGGCTGAGAAATATTCCACATGATTGGCCTCACATGGTGAAATATTTGGAGGATTACAGGCCTAGAATAGGATATAAGATGGTGCAATGGAAATTTCCTGATGCTGGTTGGTTCAAGTGCAATTCAGATGGGGCATCTAGGGGTAATCCAGGGTTGAGTTCAACTGCTTTCTGCATTAGAGATGAGGTTGGAAACCTGATATATGCTGGGGCAAGAAGAATATCTGATACAACTAACATCACAGCAGAATCTGTAGCTATATTGGATGGAATTGAGTTCTGTATTAAAAATGATCTGGTGCTTGTAATGATTGAATCAGATTCTCTGTCTATGATAAACATTATTCAAGGAATATGGGAGACTCCATGGAAGATTAGTATGGAAGTTAAGAAAATTAACTTCTGGAGGAATAAGGGACAAGTGCAGTTTGCTCATATCCTTAGGGAAGGCAATGCACTTGCTGATTTTTTAGCTAACCTGGTTTTTGATTTTGCAGGTACAGTTCATTTCAATTCATTTGTTGAGTTGCCAGCAGGTGCAAAGAAGATTCTCAATGCTGACAAAATGATGATTCCTAATTTCAGAAGCAAAATCTACATAAATAGAGAACCAGATAGATCATATGCATCTGATCTCTATATACATGCCAACAAGTGATGACACAAGATTCAGTTACACAAGGCAGTAAAGGTTCATGATAACAGTCTCATAGGTTTGTTGTAGTCCTGGTTGGATGACTAAGGTTATCCTTGTTAGTGTGTGATATTAACAGAAATGTTCAGCCTATTAACAGGATCTCCTTAGTTACCTTGTCTAGCTACAAACATTCAACATGATTTCATGTGTAAGATTGATCAGAGACATTGGACAGCAAAGGACAGCAACCATGAAGAGCTTCATACCACACTTCTTCTTGAAAGATTTTTAGAGAGATTAGATACCATAGCACCTGGTGAGAACTTGAGGTGACTGATAATGGCATCAATCCAAAGAAGGAGTGTTCTTGTTTGCAGTTTTTCATTGTTTCACTTGGCTGTTCAAACAAGGCTTAGACTTAATTATCATTTCCTAGGATAGAGTAGTATAGCTTTTTTCATCTTTCTTTCATTTCTTTTCATTTTATTTCTTTTTGTTCTGTAAATACCTTTATTTATTTTAATAAAATCCAACACCATCAGGCTGATTGGCTTTGAAGAAAAAAAAAAGATTTTCTCACAATTTGAGTATAAATTTGATAAAAGAGTGTTAAATAAGTATGATGAGTAGTAGAACGAGCGGTGCTCAGTGGTTAGCCCCGGGTACCCGTCGTGGCCCCTAGTCGGGTCGTGACCCCTAGTCGGGTCGTGACAATACCCATATGCATACACATCCAAAAAGGGCATACAAAAACTGACTGTAGCTCCGGATCAAATGGAGCGTACTGACCACTGCTAGATCTAGAGGTCCTACTGAGCTGGACTACCTGTCTGTTTCCCTGTACTTGCGGGCATGAACGCAGCCCCCCGAGCAATGGGGAGTCAATACGGATAATGTACCGAGCATGTAAGGCAGAAGAACAACATATGAAAATAAGAATCAAGGATAAGATCTGAACTCATAACTGAAAAGACTAACTGCATGAACTTGTATGAACTAGTATCTGCCTAAATCTGCATAAATCTGCGTAACTGACAATGCCTCTATGGGCACATAATATGCATGCTCATACCTATCAATGATGATCGTGCATCTATATAAGTCTGTATATGACGCCTGATGTATGTGCGTATATAACGCCTGTAAGCCTCTATGGCATCTCGTCATATCATATTGGCTTCTCTATGGCCATAATCAATATTATCATCATAGTAGTAATGCGTATATAACGCCTATATTTCTTCTCATACTTTACATATATCTAATATTCGCGCATATAACGGTTGATATGTGTGCACATATAACGCCTTCTAGTCACGGGTCAATATACATAATATATAATGAATGTAATGCATGAATAAAATGTATGCACAAAACTGGCTACATAAGACTGGACCCATGAACAGAAGGATTACTCATAAATGGGGTAAATGAACATCAAAGACTGAAGTACTTCTAATACTTCTAAGAGTAGAGTAATATGGAAACTCGCTTACTTGCTTGTTGGATCATATCATAGGAACATGCCAAAAGAAGAAAGGAATGACCTTAACATACCTTGGAATATCTCCAATCGCCCAACCTTTACCTCTTGAACTTGTAAACCTACAATTAAGGTAACATAGGGCTTAATTAGGCTATTTACTTTGCTTACTAACCATCCTCAAAAAAATATAAAGCTAAACGAACTATAGATAATAATTTCCTTTGTGAGCTTACAACTCTCCAACTCCTCATTCGACCCCACATCAACTACAATACTCACATCAACAATGACAACACACAAACACACACACACACACACACACACACACATATATATATATATATCAAAATATATTCAAATCCATTCCCAATCATCTCTTAAAATTACCCTGTATCACTACATAGCCCTTCATCAACTTAACACTTCCACAATTACCTTCTCTTCACTCAACATCACTAAACTCTTAATAACCAACTTCAATATAAAGGTAGAAATCATGTACATACCTTGGGGGTTAAGGATCCCAAGAATCACTTCAACTTCAACTCCCTAAACTCCACAACTTGAAGAAACCCTAGAAGCAACCTTCTTTTTCACCATCTCGGGTTTACGGGGTCCGGGTCTTGTCAAACCTTCACTAATATGATGTAAACTATTGGGAGAGAATATCTTAGGGTTTTTCTGATTTTGAAAGGAGGAAAATATGAAATAGGGTCGTGGACCACCTATTTATACTTGGAAGCCAAAAAGGATACAGCGTCCGGTTCGACGAGCGGGTCAACAGCCCGTCGACCTGCGCCTGCAGATGCAAGTCTGCGAAATCCTATCAACGCCGCACATCAACAGTCTGCTGAGCATGTCGACGACCCATCGACGATGACTGGTGTTCTGCAGATTTTTCTGGTTCAGTTCAGATCGCGTCGATTCAATTCACTCAACTTTTAACTCTATAAATTTCCAAGAATATCTGTTGGTACGCTCGTACACAGGGTAAGGCACTTTTTACTCCAAACTCGGGATCGAGTCTCTATTCCAAGGGCATACCCGACTAGAAAACCATAGGTTCTACTCCTACGAACACGAGGGGTGTAACATTCTCTCCCCCTTAGGAACATTCGTCCTCGAATGTTCGAACAATCCTGGGTTATAAAACAAATTCGACAGAGTTTCCCTTGTACTTATACCAATCCATCCTGCACGCAACAACCTAAAATAATGCCACACAGGGCCATATACTATAACACAAAATGCCATGGCCTCACACGACCAATCATGATAACTGAAATGAAATATTACGTGGGGGCGATAATGCCTCAAACTAAAACTCCTGTACTGTTGGGAACAAATGCGGGTACTCCGTCGTCATTGCCTCTTCTGCTTCCCAAGTCACTTCCTCAACATTCTTACTCCTCCACAAGACTTTAACCGAAGCTACATCCTTGGTCCGTAACCGACGGAACTGTCTGTCCAATATAGCCACTAGAACTTCCTCGTATGATAACTGCTCGGTCACCTGGATGTTATTCACTGGTATCTCTCTTGAAGGATCACCGATACACTTCCGAAGCATTGATACATGAAATACTGAATGTACCGATTCTAACTCAGAAGGCAATTCTAGCTCATATGGCACTGTACCCACTATACGAATGATCTTATATGGCCCAATATATCGAGGGCTCAACTTACCCTTCTTACCAAACCTCATCACTCCGTTCATAGGCGAAACTTTCAGAAACACCCAGTCGCCTATCTCGAACTCTAGCTTACGTCGTCGATTATCCTCATAGGATTTCTACCGGCTCTGAGCTATTAGCAATCTCTCTCTAATCACTTTCACCTTATCAACTGCTTGCTGAATTAGGTCTAGGCCTAGTAACTGATTCTCCCGTACATCGAACCACCTTATGGGCGATCTGCATCTCCGCCTATATAAGGCCTTATAAGTAGCCATCTGAATACTGGAATGGTAACTATTGTTATAAGCAAACTCGATAAGAGACAAATAATCATCCCAAATTCCTTGAAAGTCAAGTACACAAGCTCTAAGAATATCCTCAAGGGTCTGTATAGTACACTCTGCTTGTCCATCTGTCTAGGGGTGAAACGCCGTACTAAGACTCACCTGAGTCCCTAATCCTTGCTGAAAAGATTTCCAGAATTTAGCTGTGAACTGTGCTCCCCTATCTGAAATAATGGCTGAAGGAACACCATGAAGTCGTACAATCTCCTTAAGGTAAAGCTTTGCATAATCCTCGACTGCATAAGTAATTTTGACAGGCAGAAAGTGAGCTGACTTTGTAAGCCTATCAACTATGACCCATATCGAATCACACTTCCGCTGATTATGGGGCAACCCTATAATGAAGTCTATATAAATTACCTCCCACTTCCATGTCAGAATCTCCATAGCCTGCAATAGAGCTCCAGGCTTCTAGTGCTCTATCTTGACCTGTTGACAATTTGGACACTGAGAGACAAATTCTGCTACATCTCTTTTCATACCATCCCACCAATAAACGTCCTTGAGATCATGATACATCTTTGTTGAGCCTGGATGAATAGAATAACAGGAGTAATGCGCCTCTCCCATAACCTGCTGACGGAGTCCTGCTAGGGACACACAATATACCTCGATACCTGAGTACTCCATCACCTTTGATCACAAAGGGTGTCTTTTCTTTCTGAGGGGATGTATCTCGGTAGTGAACTAGAACAGGATCCACATACTGACGCTTCTTTATCTCTACTACCAAGGATGATATCGCTGTGTCTTGAACAGTAACTCCTGCATCACCTGAATCTAGCAATCGAACTCCAAGGCTAGCCAATCGATGAACCTCACAGACCATTTCTCTTCTCTCTGGCGACACGTGAGACAAGCTACCCATAGATTTATGACTGAGGGCATGGGCAACTACATTAGCCTTCCCGTGATGATACAAAATATCCACGTCATAATCTTTTAACCTCTCCAACCATCGCCTCTGACACAAGTTCAAATCCTTCTGCGTAAAGATGTACTGGAGGCTGTTATGATCAGTATAGATATCAACATGGACACTGTATAAGTAGTGCCTCTATATCTTCAAGGCATGAATCACTGCCGCTAACTCAAGATCATGGGTTGGATAATTCTTCTTTTTCTTCTTCAACTGACTAGAAGCATAAGCGACAACCGTACAGTGCTACATCAATACACAGCCCAATCGAACACCTGAAGCATCACAATATACCACATAGCCATCTACTCCCTCTAGAAGAGTCAAAACTTGTGCTGAAGTTAACTTATCCTTCAACGTCTGAAAACTCTGCTCACAAGCATCTATCCACTGGAACTTTGCTGATTTCTGAGTCAATTTTGTCAATGGGGCTGAAAGAGAGGAAAATCCTTCTACAAACCTTCTATAATAACTTGCCAATCCCAAGAAACTACGTATATCTATTGGTGTCGTGGGCCTTGGCCAATTCTTCTCAGCCTCAATCTTCTGGGCATCCACTCTAATGCCTTTCTCTGAAATGATGTGACCCAGAAAAGCCACAAAGTTCAACCAGAACTCACACTTAGAAAACTTGGCATACCACTTTTTACCATGAAGAATTCCAAGCACTATCCGCAGATGTTATGCATGATCGGCCTCTGATGGCGAATAAACCAGAATATCATCTATGAACATAATCATGAACAAATCCAGAAAGGGCCTGAATACATGATTTATCAGATCCATGAATACAGCTGGGGAATTAGTTAGCCCGAACGACATAACACAAAACTCATAGTGGCCATATCTAGTCCGGAATGCCATCTTCGGAATGTCCTCTTCCTTGACCCTGACCTGGTGATATCCTGATCTCAAGTCTATCTTCGAGAAATATTTAGCACCTTGCAACTGATCGAACAAGTGATCGATCCTCGGGAGCAGATACTTATTCTTTACAATCACCTTATTCAATTTCCTGTAATCAATACACATTCGGAAAGAGCAATCCTTCTTTCTGACAAATAGTATCGGCGCTCCCTACAGCGATGTACTAGGCCTGATAAAGCCCTTCTCGAGCAAATCTTTCAACTGTTCCTTCAACTCTTTCAACTCCGCAGGTGCTATCCTATAAAGAGGGATAGATATTGGCTGAGTGCTTGACAATAGGTCAATAGCAAAATCAATCTCCCTCAGGGAAATGCCTGGAAGCTCATCTGGAAACACTTCTGAAAACTCATTAACCATAGGAACAGGCTGAAGAGTCGGCGACTTTTTCTGCACATCTTGAACTTGAACTAGGTGAAAAATATACCCTTTTCTGATCATCTTCTCTACCTTAAGGTAGGAAATAAACCTACCTCTAGGCAAAACAGCATTGCCCTTCCATTCTAGGACTGGCTCACCTGGAAACTGGAATCGAACCACCTTTGCTCTACAATCAACATTAGCATAACAAGAAGCTAACCAGTCCATGCCCATGATAACGTTAAAATTAATCATATCTAACACAATTAGATCTGCTATGGTATGGCGGTCACAAACTATAACAACACAGTCTCGGTATACTCGCCTAGCTATAACGGGATCAGCAACTGGCGTAGACACCTCAAAAGGTTTAATCAACTTGGGCTCTATCCCAAACTTGCCGGCAACAAAGGGCGTAACATATGATAAAGTGGAACCTGGGTCAATCAGTGCATAAACATCGTGGGAGGAAACTGATAATATACCTATAACAACATCAGGAGACGTCTCGCGGTCCTGTCTACCAGCCAATGCATACACGCAGTGCTGAGGACCGCTCGAGCAGGATGCTCCACTCCTCCTCCTACCTCGCCCTGCTGGCATCTGAAAAACCTGCCTTGGAGGGCTTACTGCAGAAGATGAGCCAACTACAGGCCTTGTAGGCTGAACCATACATGAACCAACCCCCATCGGGCACTCCCTCATCCCGTGGCCTGGCTGTCCACAAGCATAGCAAACATCTGAACCCAACTGATATTGGGCTGTATGTAACTTACCACACTGAGTACATCGCGGCAAATGGGGCCTCATTTGGCCTGACACTATTCGGTACTGAGAACCTGACGCTCTAGAACTCTAGCCCACTCCGGAATAAGAAGACCGATCAAATCTCAGATCTGGGAACGTCGGGGGTGCACTCCCTGCCGGCTGATAAGAATACATGGGATGCTGCTGTCTCTGTCTTCCCCTAAACTCGCTAACCATATCAAAAGATCTAGCCCTTTTACCACGGCTCCGTTCACGCTCGCGCTCTATCCGCCGCTGGCATTTACGATCCTCCAAATTCTATGCATAGGCCTGTATACGAGAGATGTCCATGACTGGCTGTAATGTAGCAGTCGTGCACTCATCTATCAAGTGTGGCCCTAACCCAGCCACGAAGCGATAAACTCTATCCTCTATATCAGCCACCATAGATGGGGCATACCTAACCAAGGAATCGAAGTGTACACAATACTCTTGCACATTCATACTACCGTGCTCAATACGTAGGAACCTGTCTGCTCAGGCCCGTCGAACCTCTGGAGGCAAATAATGGTGAAGAAAAGCATCTGAGAACTCCCGCCACACTGCTGGAGGGGCATTTTCTCCCCTACATAACTCCCATGCCTGATACCACTGCATCGAAATATCCCGGAGTCTATATGAAGCCAACTCTACCGACTCAACCTCATCCGCGTGCATAACCCTCAAGGTCCTCTGCATACTATCAATGAAATCCTGGGGGTCCATATTTTGCTTTACCACAGAAAACTCAGGAGGACCTAACCCAAGGAAGGTCTTAACCCTCGAACTACTAGCCCTATCTGCTGGGTCAACACTAACTCCCTCCCACTGTGCCTAGGCAGCTACTAATCTGGTCAACGACTGTACAACATCCCGTACATCCCGGGCCTCTACATCCGGCTGAGGAACTGGGGCTGGTGTTGGAGGTTGGGTATCACTCTGAATCTCATCTTGGGCCCTCGTGGCCTGTCGAGTACGGCTAGTGGCCTCACCGGCCGCTCTCTTGCCCTTCTGGGCGGCTGTAGCTTTCTTGCGGGGCATCGCTGAAATTAGAACAATTCATCAGAAGTGAACGCTTAACACAGGGCACTATCGCACAATCTAAGAGAGAAAGAATGACATCCTCCTAAATGTCCTGTAGCCTCCTGTTTATAAGTGTTGTGCACAACACACCCATAAACAAGACTCTACTAGACACGGTCTGTAGACAACCCTAGGACGAAACTGCTCTGATACCACTTTTGTCACGACCCAAACCGATGAGCCATGATGGGAGTCTGACCTCTAGCGACCAAACACCCCTAACTACTTATCTGAGTCATACTGAACGTCAAAGGCCCATAAATGGCACAAACTAATCTCATAAAAGGAAACATCAGAATTCCGCACAATCTGCATGTTACATCCGGCATTTTTGCATATTCAATTTTTTTTTTTGAGATAACTTGACTTGTAATGAATAGGGCCATATTTGGACTTTATTAGGTATGAATGTGTCGGTTATGAATACGTTGGTGTGGAATTACGAAAGGAGGCCAAGGGCAAAATTGGAATTTTGGAAATTTGTTCCATGAATTACAATTAGTTAGCCAACAATTGGGCTCAAAAATAATAAGAGAATGAGGCCCAATTGGAAGAAGCCCAACCGGCCATGCACAATGGCCCAAATCCATGGGGAAAAATTATTTTCCATGTGATAATTAAGGGACCACAATATTTATAAGTTATCTTATCTTATGGAAGGTTCAAGAAAACAAAAGAAATTGAGAGAAAAAGGAGAAGAGCAATTCGGGTAAGAGAGAAAGAAAGAAAAGAAAGAAAAGAAAAAAATTCTAGCCCTTCAATCTTGAACCAAAAAAATTGGAACTGTTGTGTAATACTACTAAGTGCAAGATTCTCTACAACTTGGTACAATTATCTTGGCAAGAGGACAACTCTAGTGGCAAGTGAAGAACTTGAAGGAAAGGTAAGCATTTTTCCATTTTTATACCATGGAATATATGTATATATGTTGTAGTGTGTGGGAATGAATCAAAAGCATGAAAATTTTGTGTGTAGTGAATGTGTGTGTATGGCCGTGTGGGTGCATAATTGTGTAGTGGAGATGTGTTGAATTTTGTATTGTATCCTAGTGGTGGTTATGATGGAATTTATATTGGAAATGAAAGTTGAATGAATTTGACGAAAGTTGGAAATATGGAATGTGGCCGTGTGGTATTGTGTTGGTAGTGGAAGATGAATTAAATTTCTTTAGCATGTTAATTGTGTAATTGTGAAGTGAATGGAAGAAAAATGGTTCTTGTTGTCATGGAAAAATAGTTGTTAAGTTGTGCTAGGAAAGTATGCAAATTTATTGTGGTTTATGTAAATGTGGAAATGAAAGTAGGAAGATGTAAATTATGATTTTCATTGATGAAGTTGGAAGATAGAAATATGTCATGAACATGTTTGCTAAAAGATTGGAAGTTGTGGGCGAATTATGCCCTTGATAGGAAACTTGTATATCGTGTATACTTTATGTATATTTGGTGAAAACGATATGATATGTCTCCGAATTATGTTGTAATGATCTTGATGAGTGATAAATATGAAAATGGTAAGATTGGTTTGGAAATGTAAAGTCGGAATGAAAGATGTTACGTTATGCCGGAAAGATGGCTAGTTATGCCATATTATGTGTTTTGTAATGCTTGTTGTTGTTATTGATGTTGTTGTTGGGTTGCTGTGTTGATATATTAAGCCGAGCTAAGTCTCGGGGATGTCATATATATAGGGGAAATGCTGTCGAAATTTCGGTAGGCAATTATGTGATTAAGTATGGAATCTTAAAGGCTTGAATTGACAATTGGTAAACTTGACCATTTGTAGATTCTAGACGAAATTGGAAGTGAAGCTAAGCGAGTAAGGCGCAATTGAGGTATGTAAAGCCTACCCCTTCATTCTTAGGCATGTTCTGAACATAATAGACTCGGCCGCGAGCCTTAAATACGACTCCGTTCCTCGGAATTCGAGATGGAAATCCGCTCCAATTCCTTCAGTAAGATTGAATCCATTTCCTTATAACTTGTCTTCAAAGTGAACCTTAAGTATGCAACCTTTCTAAATGGAGTCGGAATACTTCCAAATCATTATGGACGACCTCATAAGGTCTACTATCTGTAATTTACGTACGCCTCCTCGGGTTGGTCCGAGGGGGGCCCACAAGGCCCGATACTTTCTGTATAACTTTAACTACTTTGTTTTTGTCCGCCTTTCTCAGACAACATCTGGATTAACATTCTAATCATGATATAACGATATTTTTCTATAAATCTTACAAAATGATTTTGACATCTGAAAGTCTTACTCTGGTAATAATCTGCCGTGCCTTCCCAAGTAGGATATAGGCGCGTATTATGAATGCTATCCGATTACTCTGATTTGACTCGCCGTTTGGCATACTTCAGTTTGATTAAGTCGGTATAACGATCTGTATGTGTGTAGTTTCTCATTAATCCGTTCGTGGATGTCTCAATGCCTCCTTTCACCGGATCCCGGGCCGATTTATATCGTGCGGATGGGCCGCCGAGTCCCTTGTCAGGGGCCGGGTCCCATGTATGAATTCCGAAGTATGATGTGTCCGGTTCCGGGGTACTGTGGTATATGTCTGTCCCCGGTTACCGTGTATATGTTACGAAGTATGATGTGTCCGGTTTCCCGGCGTGTGATCTGTCCCCGGGGTTACCGTGGTTATGATATGATGTGGTATGTGACGGAGATGTTCGAAGATATGAAATCTTCTGAAATATGATATGTTGTGGCGCCAAAGGCAGGAGTGGCGACCACGTTCCTGTGCCCTATTATGATTCTGTCTGTCTGATTGGATTCTGATTCTGTCTGTCTGATTGGATTCTGATTCTGTCTGCCCGTATGGATTCTGATTATGTCAGCCCGTATGGATTATTATTCTGTCTGTCCGTATAGATTACGATTCTGTTTGTCCATATGGATTGGGATTCTGCCCGTCCGTCTGGACCATAATTCTGTCCGTCCGTCTGATTTATGGTTCTGTCCATTATATTTCTGTGCTTCCGGTCCATGCTATGATTATGTTTGTTATGTTTCTGCTTTACATACTCGGTACATTTTTCGTACTGACCCCCGGTTCTTCGGGGGCTGCGTTACATGCCCGCAGGTACGGACGCACCTGGAGACACGCCGCCAGTCTAGGGCTCAGATTCTGCTATTTTGAAGAGCTCATTTGATCCGGAGCAAGTACTTTCGGTATATATCTTCTGACATCTGTATATTCTGTACGTATGGTAATTCTGGGTACGGCGGGGCCCTATCCCGTCATATGATTTTGTATGTCTGTTAGAGGCCTGTAGATATGTATGTAGGTTACGGGTTACATCTGTTCAGGTAGGCGTGTACGATTTTGCGACTCTGTCCGTTATGTTAGCCTCATCGGCTTATATGTAATTTCAGTATGTTCGGATATGTGTATATTATAGCGCGCGCTGCATTTGTATTGGCTTAAGTCTGTATACAGCTAGTGTGAATTATCTGTCTGGTATGCCGATTCTGTCAGGTAGGTACGTTTGGGTATCCAGTTAGGATACCATTCGCGGCCCACGGGGATGGGTCGTGACACTGCATATATATATACACACCACATGCGGAAGACCAGTGCAAGCCAGCTAGGATGCTACATATACTATACACAAAAGAATAGAAGCCAACAAGGCTACATCATCTGACTACTACATACAACTGTCTACAAACCTCTACTGGAATAAAAGCTGTAGCAAAGACGGGACAGGGCCCCGTCATATTGTCACGACCCGACTAGGGGACGTGACGGGTACCTGGGGCTAACCACCGAGCACCACTCATTCTATTACTCATCTGCTCTCATTCATGCATCTTATGCTCATAACCATGGTAACTATTATCATTTGAAACATATTTACTTTGTATACATGAGCCTTTCGGCTATCAAAATAATATACATACATACATACATATATATATATATATATATATATATATATATATATATATATATATACACACAATGAGGAACTTGTGAGACCATACTACCCACACTGCACATCTACGAGCCTCTACTAGAGTACTAGACATATGGACGGGACAGGACCCCGTTGTGCCCAAAACATACATATACATATATACCAAAAGAATAATCAATGGCACCTCAAGAAAATAGAGTGCTCTTCAATAAGCTAATAGCTCCTACGAGTCTAGATCGCCTCCTTGTCTACCTGTGGGCATGAGCTTAGCGTCCAAAGAAAACGGATGTCAGTACGAACATTGTACTGAGTATGTAAAGCATAAGTGATAATGAAACATCAATAAAATGAGGAGGCATCAATGAGGAGCAATCTGTAACTGATTGTGAATCATAAAAGAAATAATGCATGCTGGCTTACTTTCATAATCATCGACATCTCATGTACGCATAAATATATATATAAGCTGCCCGACCATATAGGTACGGTGTAATAATCAATAACATTAGCCTGCGTCCAGGCCTCCCGCGTCCGGGGTACCATCTCATCCCGCCCACTAGTGGTGCCCATGCCATCTGGCCATGGTGTATACGCTGTCCGCCTTAGCGGTGACTGCCCGGCCATATAGGCGCGGTGTTATATCATCATCATAATGTGCTCATAATAATATGCTCATCATAGTATGCTCATCATAATACATGCATAAATACTCAAGGACAACTATATTTTATCGGGGTGACGTAAGGTCGTGATCCCCTGATTTCATTATGGAGCATTCATTGACATTCTGCCTCACCTTGAAGGAATTAGCATATAAGGTGAGTGTACACAATAACGACATCAATGGGTTATAGATAGCATCATTAGCTTTATAGGATCATCATATCATGGATTCTAGATTCTTTAGACTCAAACTTATCATCATCGTTATCGTACTCATAGTGTATCTCTTATTTCATATGGCTATTCATGGACAAGGGCTCTTAGTTTTCTTGAAGATAGGAAATTCTTGAAGAAGGAGAAAATTCATACCATAATATTCATGCCTTAGAAAGAAAGAACTAGCCTCACATACCTTTTACGTTTAACTAATCTATCACTTGCTTGTTCTCCGTTGATGCCCACGTTTCTACCTTCAAGAGAATTTGCATTAACATTAGTTAATCGGCTATAAGAATGTTTTACTATTTCTAGGGAAAATTGGGCAGCATTTCCTTTGTTTCTACTACTTTTCCCACATTCTATATCAACTCTCAAACGTTCATAACAACATTCACAATATCGCAAACAACAGTCATCATTTATCTACATTTCCCACAATTCACCATTTTCCTTCAATTTCTCCACAATTATGGTTATAGCTCACTATCGCGTTTTCTCATATATAATACTTATTCCATGGTCTAAATGTCATTAATAACATATTTACAATCACAACATATCGATAATTATGACTCAATCCAAACCTTTACCCAACAATGTCACTATTCACACATTCATGACCCATTTCCTACCTCCTTCTATAATCCAAGTGTTTCAACTTTTCAATACCTTAAATAACATGTAAATACCACAAAACGCACCTTGGATGATGGATGAACAAAACTTGAGTGAAGCTTCTCTTCTTGCACCAAAACCCTAACTTACTTCCCTTGACTTTTCTTGGTGTAGATGAACTTTTACTAGGTTTCATACACTTGTTTTCACAGATTTTGTATAGTTGGTCATGGTTTTCCTTTGATTTCTTGTGGATGAATATTGGAGAGTGTTCTAGAAGTTTCTTGAAGAGAGGAGAGTGGAAATGAAATGAAATAATGAGAGAGGGGTCCTTTTATAAAATGTTGAAATCAGTCCCGACCGAGATATACGGTACGATCGATGAAGCGTCGATCGGATCGACGAGGCGTCGATCTGATCGTCAAAGTCGTTAAATTTCCAGTGAGAAACCTTTCGTTTCCTTTCATTCTACGGTGAGAAGAACGGTCCGTCGAACTGATCGACGGAGCGTCGATCTGCTCCGTCGGATGGTCTTTGCGCTAACTCAATTCTACGGCACAATCGTCGAAGTGTCGACCCGTCCGACGGTACAAAGAACGACCGTCGAACCCCCCCTTCGTAGAACTGCAGTGAAGTTTCATTTGACGAACTTTTCTCCCTTGCCTCTAACTTCTTTGGAATCTTAATTAGAATCATTAAGCATCCCTTCTTACTTGTAGGGACATCATGTACACCTTAACTTATGTTAGTCCATTCACTGCTCAGCAACCCAAAGTTCTGAGGTGTAACATTCTTCCCCCCTTTTGGAACATTCGTCCTCGAATGTTAAACACTTGGGAATTCTATGAAAATTTCGCCAGAGTTTCCCCTATAATATGGCACTACCATCCTGTCACAACAGCCCATAATAACATTGCCTCACAGGGCCACAACACAATAGCACTATAAATTGGCCACACACGACCAAAAACATGAAAAGTAAGCATACATACCTCATAATGTTGGTGTTTCATCTTGAATCTCTCCTGGGGGTTGAAATAAGCGTGGGTACTTGGATTTCATACTCTCCTCTGCTTCCCACGTCATTTCTTCTCGGTTGTTGTTTCGCCACAACACTTTGACTGAAGCTACTTCCTTATTTCGAAGTCTCCGTATTTGCCTGTCTTAGATTGCAATAGGCACTTCTTCATATGCTAGCTTTTCTGTCACTTGGACATCATCAATCGGAACAATCCTCGTAGGATCTCCAATACACTTACGGAGCATTGCCGCATAAGATTTTTGGCGACTTTAGGCTGTCAACAATCGATCTTGGATCACCTTGACCTTTTCCACTGCTTGTTGGATCAACTTAGGACCTATTAATTGTACTTCTCCGATTTCAAACCATCTAATTGAAGACCTGCACTTTTTTCCATATAAGGCTTCATATGGAGCCATTTGGATACTGGAATGGTAGCTATTGTTATATGCAAATTCGATTAGAGGCAAGTTATCATCCCAATTACCACCAAAATCTAGTGTACATGCCCGTAGCATATCTTCCAAAGTCTGAATAGTACGTTCCGCCTGTCCATCGGTCTGCGGATGAAATGTCGTACTAAACTTCACTTGGGTACCTAGACCCTCTTGAAAAGACTTCCAGAACTTGGCTATAAATTGTGCTCCTCTATCTGTGATGATGGATAGTGGAATACCATGGAGTCGTACAATCTCCTTGATATACAACCTTGCATAATCTTCAGCCGAGTATATGGTCCTGACTGGAAGAAAATGAGCTATTTTTGTTAATCTGTCCACAATTACCCATATAGATTCATACTTGCCTCGGGAACGGGGTAATCCCACAATAAAATCCATGTTGATCACTTCCTACTTCCAAGTAGGGATTTCTATTGCTTGCAATAATCCTCCTGACTTTTGATGTTCGATCTTTACTTGTTGGCAATTTGGACATTGGGCTACAAATTCTGCTATGTCTCTCTTCATGCCGTCCCACCAATATATCAACTTGAGATCATGATACATCTTTGTTGCACATGGGTGAATAGAATACCGATAATAATGGGCTTCTTCTAGAATTCGACGGTGCAATTCTGCCACATTCGGTACACATAGTGATGAAAGATGAATAATATCAAGAAATTCAAGAAAAACAAGAAACACAAGACTGAAATTCAAGAAAATGAAAAGTCCAAGAAGCTCAAGTTTGAAGATTATTTCCAATTCTTGTTTCTTGAATCCTATTCTAAATAGGTTTCTTGTTTCTTGATTTATATCATAGTAGGATTTAATTTCCTATCATTAGTAGGATCTTTATCCTAGTTCTAGTAGGATTCTAGTTTTCTTTGTTCTTTTCCTTATAAAATAGGGATTTTACTTTCCTTGTTTTTAGCTATTTCCTTTCTAGAGTAGAATAGGGATTTGTAGTCATAAAAGAAGAGACCCTAGGCCTATATAAAGGGTTCTCATGACTTGTAAAGATACTATTCACGTTTTTAGCATAAACCTAAGTTTTGCAATAGAGTTGTTTTCTCTATTTCTTGTTCTTTATCCTTATTTTTGGTTCCAAGCAAGGTGGTGATAGTCTTTATCTTGTTTTCAATAGCGTGTGGTGTTTCTTTATCATGTAATTTGATTTCAAGTGGTGACTTGGGAACTTTTTTCTTGATCATTCAAGAACGC
The DNA here is from genome assembly GCF_019175385.1 of Lycium barbarum. Lineage (NCBI taxonomy): Eukaryota > Viridiplantae > Streptophyta > Magnoliopsida > Solanales > Solanaceae > Lycium > Lycium barbarum. Next base: position 61,217,611 of record NC_083344.1, on the reverse strand, counting down.
GTTTCTTGATTAAAATTCGTTCTAGTTCATACCTAGAACCTTAATTTTCTTTCCATCATTCCGCCTTCAATACTAACTTGATTTAAACCATTCAATAGTTATTTTTATAGTTCAAATCGTCATCTTTCTCCTCGTCTTGAAATCACAGAATTTCGAGAAGTATAGCCCGATATACGTCCGTTTCTTGAATTCTACCCATCAATCGCTTCAAGAATAAGATCCTGGTCGATTGGTTCTTTGTTAACTCGAAGAATCACATCAATTTGGTATCAGAGCACAATTGAGGAGTAGGATGAGTATGCAACCAAGAGGAGGACATTTGGTTTAAGAAGATGAAAAACTATGGAAAATGAATCTCTTTTCCGCACTAGATGTACCTCCCATAATAAGGTATGTTCGGTAATCATTGATAAAGGAAGTCATGTTAATGTTGTTTCTGAAGAGATGATTTCTAAACTTGGCTTGTTAACAAAACCTCATACATATCCTTATAGCATCAAATTTGAGAATGACGATGGTGGTTTAGAGGTAACTCGTCAATGCCTAATTTCTTTTTCTATTGGCAAAATATATAATAATCTTGTTTGGTGTGATATAACAAAGATGAATGCTTGTCACTTATTACTTGGAAGACCGTGGGTGTATGATAGGGGTGCTAAATATGATGAATATCGTAATACCTATTCTTTCACAAAGGATGGGAGAAAAATCAATTTAGTTCCCTTGAATCCAGAAGATGTTGTTAAAGACTCCAAGTATGTTGATGATTCTTTTGTGACGAAATTACAAATCATTGGTCCCATAAATGTGGAACAACAAATAGAGGAGAAGAATGAATTGGATCCACAAGTTGAGGATTTACCTCCAAAGTTTGATGAGGATCCATTGGAGCATCCAACTATTTGTGAGATTGAGTTTCCACAAAGGGATTTCAAAACGAATACAGATTTTGTTTCTTACTCCACACCAATCAAAGTAACGGATTGCATAGGACCAATTGTCTATGAAGATTTGGAAGAGAAAGAGAATAAGTTACTGAAAAAAGAGTTTATGAATGAGAGTTTAATGTATTATCTAATTCGAGCAAGATTTATTCCTCAAAAGGTTGAATCTTTGCAAGAAAGTGTAGATTTAATATCTCTCAATTTCATTGAGGTTAATGGCTATAATCATGTCAAATATGAGAGCATCAAAATCATCAAGGAGCTCATAAGAAGACATGATTTATTCTCTAACCCTGATCCAAAGGTACATGAATTTGATTTATTTAAAGGTTTTTGTGGCACTAACTCAGATTTTGCATGCAAATACCACATCGACACGGGAGTGTTCAAGATTCATGAAGATCAAAAGGAAATAAGCTGTGATCATGGTTTACACATTGAAGATCAGTTTAAGATACGACATTTGAGAAATCATGGTATAAAGTTACTACTACTAAGGAAGTGGGATTTAGTTCGGCCATATGTAAAGATTCCTTTCAACATGATGAAGCTCTATGACAAACTAGAAAAATGCAACTTAAAGCCTGGTGGTATGGGTTGTTCCATTTTTTTTTTGTTTGCTAATCTTTCACCATTTATGGTGTTACACCTCGGAAGTTTTCCCGTACTGGTATGATGAGTGTATGGTGTTTCACTAAGTCCGGAATGGCTAATTATGAAATCTCGGAAAAATAATAAAGTTGCAGAGAAATTCACTGCCAGTGGTCGTATATGGCACTATACGGACCGTATAGTGGTTTACGGACCGTATAGTGCACTCATCCTTCAACCTGCCAAAAATCTCAACTTTCTGGAAATTGTTGAATATGGTTAAATACAACCCAGTTTACGGCCCGTAAACTGGTTTACGGACCGTAAACCAGGTCGCTAACTGCCCTGTCCACCAGCCAAACTCTCTGCTTTTGAAAGAATGCTTAAATACGTTCACTGGGACGGACCGTAAATCAAAATACGGTCCGTAAACTGCACATTACGGTCACTGTTCATCCCGACAGAAATTCATTAAACATTATCTTTGAGTTATTAAAAGGAACATTTGGCCTCATTTTATTTCATTTATCATTCATGCAACTCAGGAAACCTCCAGAACTTTCCAAACACTCCATCCACAAGAACCCAAGAGAATCAAAGGGGATATCAAGTCCAACAACACAAAATCTATGAAACCAAGTGCAAGAACACATCAAGGCATCATCTAAGTCAAGAAATTCCCAAGAAGGTGGAACTAGGGTTTTGGCTAAGTGAAGAATTTCAACTCAAGGGTTGGTCAACCACTATCCAAGGTAAGTTTCATGATTATTCCGTGTTGTTTGAGGTGTTGGAAAGCATAGACACTTGAAATGTAGAAGGACATAGAAATGGGTCATTGTTGAGTGCATAGTAACATAAATGAATGATAGTAGAATTGAACTATGAGCATTGAAGTGTCATGAATACAAATACGTTATAAATGATGTTTATATCATGAAACAAGCAATTAATGTATGAAAACGCAAGGATAAGCTAGAAGTAGAAATAAGGGGAAAATTTGAGGAAAATGGTGAATTTTGCCAATTGTATGTAAATGACGAATGTTGAGTACGATTTTGACAGTAGAATTATAAATGTTGGGAGTGATATGAAACATGAGAAAAATGGTACGAACGATGGAAGCGTTGTACGACTTTTCCTAGAATTTGCGATACGTTCTTGTAGTTAGTTTATTAATGGTGATACAGATTCTCTTATGAAGGTAACGACGTGATATCGACGAAGAATAAGTGAGCGACATCTTAGCTAAGCGACCAAGGTATGTGAGGCTAGTCTTTCTTTCTAATGGCATGAATCTTTGATGTAACTCCCTATTCCCTTCATGAGCTCTCACTTTCTAAGAAGTTAAAATCCTACACTTATGAATGTCCATATGAGATAAGTTATACGATATGATGATGCTAGTATAATGATGATGTTAATTATCGCTTACACTCACCTTATGTACTAGTTCCTTCAAGGTGAGGCAGAGTATTAATAGTTGTTCCATAATAGAATCGGGGGATCACGGCCTTACGTCACCCCGATAGAGTAAAGTTGATCTTGAGCTTTATGCATGTATTACAATGAGATAGGTATTTTATGGTGAGTATATTATTATTATGAGCATTTTATGATAAGCATGAACTGAGCATTTCACACCGTGCCTAGTTGGCCGGGCAGTCACCGCCAAGGCGGGCAGCTATACGGATACACCATGACCTTCGGGCATAGGCAGACACCACTAGTGGGCGGCATGAGATGGTACCCTGGACGCGGGAGGCCTGGACGCGGGCTAATATTATTGATTATCACACCGTTCCGACATGGACGGGCAGCTTGCATATGATGCATACATGTTATGAGCATGAGTATGAGTAAGATGGCACGCATGATTTCCTTTATGATTATCAGACAGATCCAGATATTTCCTGTTGATGTTATTACTATGTTGTTGATGTTTTCCTTCCTTGTTTATGCTTCTCATACTCAGTACAACATTCGTACTGACGTCCTTTCTTCGGATGCTGTGTTCATGCCCACAGGTAGACAGGGAGGAGAGCTTGGCCCAGATCCTCAGTAGCAGTCAGCTGGTTGAAAGCACTCCATTGTCCGCAGGTGCTTAGGATTATCCTTTTGGTATATATGTATATTTTTGGGCACGACGGAGCCTTGTTCTGTCCATGAATATACAGTATGTTAGTAGAGGCTCGTAGATACACAGTGTGGCTTAGATGGTCTCACAAGACGTTTTTATATGCATGTATATTATTTTGATGGCCGAAAGGCAATTGTATATAAAATATTTATGTTTGTTTAATTATGATTTTCCTACAACTGGCATGTAAATTGATAAAAGAATATTAGATGGGCAAGATAAGTAGTAGAGTGAGCGGTGCTCGGTAACTAGCTCCGGGTACCCGTCGCGGCCCTAGCTGGGTCGTGACATATGGAGCCTTTAGACTCGAGGACGAGTCTTTCTCAACAAGGGGAGAATGATGAAAGATGAAGAATATCAAGAAATTCAAGAAAAACAAGAAACACAAGACTGAAATTCAAGAAAAAGAAAAGTCCAAGAAGCTTAAGTTTGAAGATTATTTCCCATTCTTGTTTCTTGAATCCTTTTCTAAATAGGTTTCTTGTTTCTTGATTTATATCATAGTAGGATTTAATTTCCTATCATTAGTAGGATCTTTATCCTAGTTCTAGTAGGATTCTACTTTTCTTTGTTCTTTTCCTTATAAAATAGGGATTTTACTTTCCTTGTTTTTAGCTATTTCCTTTCTAGAGTAGAATAGGGATTTGTAGTCATAAAATAAGAGACCCTAGGCCTATATAAAGGGTTCTCATGACTTGTAAAGATACTATTCCCGTTTTTAGCATAAACCTAAGTTTTGCAATAGAATTATTTTCTCTATTTCTTGTTCTTTATCCTTGTTTTTGGTTCCAAGCAAGGTGGTGATAGTCTTTATCTTGTTTTCAATAGCGTGTGGTGTTTCTTTATCACATAATTTGATTTCAAGTGGTGACTTGGGAACTTTGTTGGTTCTTGATCATTCAAGAACACGTTTCTTGATTAAAATTCGTTCTAGTTCATACCCAGAACCTTAATTTTCTTTCCATCATTCCGCCTTCAATACTTACTTGACTTAAACCATTCAATAGTTATTTTTATAGTTCAAATCGTCATCTTTCTCCTCGTCTTGAAATCACATAATTTCGAGAAGTATAGCCCGATTTACGTCCTTTTCTTGAATTCTGCCCATCGATCGCTTCAAGAATAAGATCCTAGTCGATTGGTTCTTTGTTAACTCGAAGAATCACATCACATAGCCTGCCTCGGTATCTAAGAATTCCATCCATAGAAACATCAAATGGAGACTTCTCTTTTTCATGAGATATGTCTCTGTAATGGCGCAAATGGGGATCTTCATACTGACGCTCTTTCACTTCCATATTCAGAGAACAAATTGTGGGATCATTAATACTAATCCCTGCACTACCCGAATCAATCACACGTACTCCACATTTTTAATGCATGAATAACTGCAGCCAATTCGAGATCATGAGTTGGATAGTTCTTTTCATGTTTCCGCAGCTGTCTCGAAGCATAAGCAATGACTTTACCGTGCTGCATTAACACACATCCTAACCCAACGCCGGAAGCATCACAATATACAACATAACCATCCGGCCCTTCTGGAAGTGTCAAGACTGGAGCTGAGGTTAATCTGTCCTTCAACTCTTGGAAGTTGCGTTCACAAGCATCATTCCATTGAAATTTAACTGACTTCTGGGTTAGCTTCGTCAATGGGGCTGAAATAGAGGAAAATCCCTCTACGAATCTTCTATAGTAGCCTGCCAATCCCAGAAAACTACGGACCTCTGTAGGTGTTGTAGGCCTTGGCCATGTCTTCACAGCTTTAATTTTCTGAGTATCAACTCTAATACTATCATCTGAAATAACATGACCTAAGAATGTCACATAATTCAACCAAAACTCACACTTTGAAAATTTCGCATATAATTCTCGAGCCCAAGAACGATATGTAAATGATCCGCATGTTCTGATTTTGTGCGAGAGTATACCAGAATATCATCAATGAATATTATCACGAATAAATCCAAGAGCGGCCTGAATACATTATTCATCAAATTCATGAACACTGCCGGAGCATTAGTCAACCCAAACGACATCACCCGGAATTCATAATGGCCGTACCTCGTTCTGAAGGCTGTTTTTGGAATATCTTCTTCTCTAACACTCACTTGATGATAACCCGACCTCAAGTCTATTTTGGAAAACCACTTGGCACTGTCACTACCCGTCTAGAGGGCCGCGACGAACGCCCGGTGCTAGCCGACCCAGGCGCCCCTTGGCTTACACTTATGCTTACATCCAGCTGAGTCATACAATTAAACGTATGAATCTATTCGTTCATAATACTAGTCCCATTAGACGACAATGCCTTTATATAATGATTGGCATATATCCAACATCAACGTGCATGAGCCGACAAGGCTATCAAAATGATATACGGAATATGGGCCGACAAGGCCAGTCATATCTAACCATATACAAATGACCACGAGCCTCTAAGAAGAGTATAACATATCACATGAGCGGGACAGGACCCCGCTATACCCATAATTATATACACAAAAGAATAAGTACCCAAAAGCAATGGCTCCGAATGAAATGGAGCTCTGCTATGTAATCTCTAAGTAAGCAGCTATGGATGGAGCTTGTCTCCCTGTGCACCTGCGGGCATGACGCAGCGTCCACAAATAAAAGGACGTCAGTACAAAGAATGTACTGAGTATGTAAAGCATGATCAATATCAATATAGAAGCATAGATAGCCACATAAGAAATAGCATCGAATGGGAGATGGCAAAATCATAGTCATATGCACTTGCTTGCCTTTCTTAGGAACTTTCCATGTCTAATACGTGTTTGTGTACACACATCATTATCCGTATTCATAATAGTACCCGTACCCTATTTGTACTCGTATTCGTATACATTCCCTTATTCACATTCATATACATAGTAATATCATATTCGTATTCATATCCCATACATAATCATATCATATACATAGCATTTACATAGCATACCCGACCCCGAAGGTTCAGTGTTTCGCGTACCCGGCCATAGCTAGGCTCGATGGTCATTCATACCTGGCCAACCAAGGCTCAGTGTTACACATACCTGGCCCTACTAAGGCTTAGTGTTATCCGTACCCAACTGCAGTGGTGTGCGCGCGTTCCGTAAACATACTTACATATACATCTATACATACACTACCCGGCCATATAAGCTCGGTGTTTCATAGTAGCCATACGAGGACATACATACATATAGCTCGTAAGCATCTTTACTATTATCATTACTATCGTCGTCGTCATCGTTATCATCATCGCTATTACCATTATAGTCGTCATCAATATCATTATCACTATTATCATCATCATTCATCACACTTATCTTTATAGGCTTACTCGTCATACAAGGAACTTAGTACAATCGTAGCGTATCGAGAATCGTAAGCTTAATAGCTCGGAAGATCGAATCATTTATGAGACATCACAGACCTATGGAAGGTTTAGATGTTTGGCCAAAGAACCATGCCTTATGAAAAAAGGGTTAGCCTTACATACCTTTTCCGTTCGACTATTTACCACTTGCACGTTCTCTGTCAACGGTTGCGTTTATACCTTCATTAAAGTCATACTATCGTTAGAATCGACAACTAGCACACATGGCTAAAGCTAGAGAAAATTGGACAGCATGTCCTTTATTTATACAACATTCCTCCATATCGTAATTCAACTCCCAAACGTCAACAATACATTCACAATACCATAACAATGGCCATTAATCATTTACGTTAACCACATTATCTAGATTTCTCAATTCGCTCCCAATTCACCCATATTCATGGTCATATCACCCGACTTTGTCCATTCATATAAAATTCCCATTTTCATGATCTTAACATCATTTATAACACATTCATATCACAACACAACAAGAATCATGGTTCAATTCAAACTATCTCTCAAAATGTCACTATTCATCATTCGTGACCCATTTTTCTATACTCATCTAATGTCTAAGCATTATATCTCTCAAATACCTTAAACAACATATATATACCATAAATATTACCTTAGATGTTGTAGGAACGAGCCTTGGTCGAAATACTCCACTTGAGCAAAAACCCTAGTTTTCCTTCAATAAGATTTTCTTGACTTGAATGATCTTAATGGGTTTCCTTACACTTGATTCACTTGATTTGTGTTGTTGATGACTAATAATCCTTGAAATCTTATGGAATAAATGTAGAGAGATGTTTTAGAGAGAAGGGATGAAATGTGGAAATGAAATAATAAACTTGGTCCCTTATTTAATAACCCAAAATTTGATCTTAAATGAACAGCATAGTGGTCGTAAACTTGGTTTACGGTCCGTATTCCAGTTTATGGACTGTCCTTCGTGGTCGTGTTTAATCATATCAGAACCAGAAACTCAAGCTGAGACGTGGTGATTTACGGACACAGTTTACGGGCCGTAAACCACGTTACGGTCCGTATTTTGGGTCGTATTTAACCATTTGCTCATTTGGCAGAAAGTTGAAGTTTTTGGAAGCCAAAATACGACATGGAAGTTTACGGACCGTATACCACTTTACGGTCCATATTTCATTTTACGACCAACTGGCCAGAATGCAAACCTGCAACTTTCACATTTCCAAAACCTTTAATTAGTCATTGTGGAGCATAACCTACCTTTCATTGCAATTGCTTTTGAAATATTACTTGGGGTCGTCAAACATCGTTCCCTTCTCATTAAAACCTCATATACTCGTATTCTTTGTTAGTCTATTCACTGTACGTTCACGGGGGAATTCCCGAGGTGTAACATTCTCCCTCCCTTAAGAACATTCGTCCTCGAATGTTAAAGTCTTCGGGGATTCTATAGAAATTTCGCCAGAGTTTCCCCTATAATATGGCACTATCAACCTGTCACAACAATCGAAAATATCATCGCCTCATAGGGCTACGTCACAATATCAACATATCTATTTCCACACACGACCAAAAGCATGAAAAGGAAATCATACATACCTCATACCGCTGATGTTTCATCCTGAATCTCTCCCAAGGGCTGAAATAAATGAGGGTATCTGGATCGTATACTTTCTTCCGCTTCCTATGCCATTTCTTCTCGTTTACTGCTTCTCCATAAAACCTTAACTGAGGCCACTTCTTTGTTTCTAAGCCTCCGTACTTGCCTATCTAGTATGGCAATGGGCACTTCTTCATAAGTCAACTTTTCTGTCACTTGCACATCGCTTATTGGCACGATCCTAGTAGGATATCTAACACATTTTCGAAGCATCGAGACATGGAAAACTGGGTGAACTGACTCCAAATCCGGAGGTAGATCTAATTTGTAGGCCACTTTGCCCAATTTGCGCACAATCTAATAAGGTCCAACGTACCGGGTACTAAGCTTCCCCTTTATTCCAAATCTCATTACACCTTTCATCCGTGACACTTTCAAGAATACCCAATCTTTCACTTGGAACTCTAAGTCTCTTCGGCGATTATCCGCATAGGACTTCTGACGACTTTGGGCTGCTAATAACCGATCTTGTATGAGCTTGACTTTCTCTATGGCTTGCTGGATCAAGTCTGGCGCTATCAGTCTGGCCTCTCCTGTTTCAAACCACCCAATTGGGGACCTACACGTTCGCCCATATAAAGCTTCATACGGTGCCATTTGGATGCTAGAATGATAACTGTTATTGTAAGCAAATTCAATGAGTGGCAAATGATTATCCCAATTACCTCCAAAATCTATCATACATGCCCGTAACATATCTTCAAGAGTCTGAATGGTACGTTGAGCCTGTCCATCCGTCTGTGGATGAAATGCCGTGCTAAGGCTCACTTGGGTCCCTAGACCCTCTTGGAAAGACTTCCAAAAGTTAGCTGTAAACTGAGTCCCTCTATCGGAGATAGTAGATACCGGAACACCATGGAGTTTCACTATCTCTTTAACATAAAGCCTTGCATAATCTTCTGCCACATAGGTCGTTCTGACCGGTAAGAAATGAACTGCCTTTGTGAGCCTATCTACAATCACCCATATGGAATCATACTTATGTCGAGAACGGGGTAAGCCTGAAATGAAGTCCATGTTAATCACTTCCTATTTCAAAGTTGGGATTTCTATAGCTTGCAACAATCCACCCGACTTTTGGTGCTCGATTTTCACTTGTTGACAATTGGGACATTGAGCTACGAATTCCGCTATATCTTTCTTCATTCCATTCCACCAATATATAGACTTAAGATCGTGATACATTTTCGTCGCACCGGGGTGGACAGAATAACGAGAACAATGAGCTTCTCTCAAAATCTGGTGGCGTAAACCTGCCACATCGGGAACACATAACCTGCCTCGGCATCGGAGAACTCTGTTTCCTGAAATATCAAATGAGGACTCCCCTTTCTGAGGGAGTGTATCTCTGTACTGCATTAGCATGGAATCTTCGTATTGTCGCTCTTTCACTTCTGCTACTAGCGACGAGACTGCTGAATTCTGAATAGTAGCTCCCTTCCTACCTGAGTCCACTACTCGAACTCCTAGGCTAGCTAATTGTTGGAGCTCATGAGCCATTTCTCTTCTCTCTGGTCGTACATCACATAAACTTCCCATAGATCTGCGGCTAAGAGCATCAGCTTCAACATTTGCCTTTCCAGGGTGATACAAAATATCGACATCATAATCCTCTAGCAATTCCAACCATCGTCGTTGCCACAAATTCAACTCTTTCTGCTTGAAGATGTACTGAAGACTCTTATGATCTGTGTAAATATCCACATGGACACCATATAAATAATGTCTCCATATCTTTAACGCACGAACCACTGCGGCCAATTCTAGATCATGGGTCGGATAATTCCGCTCATGTTTCCGCAATTGCCTTGAGGCATATGCAATCACTTTACCATGTTGCATCAATACACAACCTAACCTAACACCAGAAGCATCGTAATAAACAACATATCCTTCCAATCCCTCTGGAAGTGTCAAGACTGGGGCGGAAGTCAACCTACTTTTCAACTCTTGGAAGCTATGTTCACAAGCATCTGTCCATTGAAACTTTGCCGATTTTTGGGTCAACTTTGTGAGTGGTGCAGAAATAAAAGAAAAACCTTCAACGAATCTAATGTAATAACCTGGTAAGCCCAGAAAGCTACGAACCTCCGTCGGAGTTGTGGGCCTTGGCTAGGTCTTCACGACCTCAATCTTCTGACTATCCACTCGAATACCATCGGCTGCTACCAAAACTCGCATTTGGAAAACTTTGCAAACAACTCTCGGGTTCGAAGGACCCCGAGGACAGTACGCAATTGATTCGCATGTTCTACCTCGGATCTAGAATATACCAAGATGTCGTCGATAAATACGATCACAAATAAATCCAGAAAAGGCCTAAACACATTATTCATCAGATCCATAAATGTCGCCGGCGCATTAGTTAGCCCAAATGACATTACTCGGAACTCAAAATGACCATAACTTGTTCTGAAGGCTGTCTTAGGGATATCTTTCTCCATAACTCGCACTTGGTGATACCCGGACCTCAAATCAATCGTTGAAAACCATTTGGCACCTTGCAATTGATCAAATAAGTCATCAATCCTCGGAAGAGGATACTTGTTCTTAATTGTCACCTTATTCAATTGCCGGTAATCAATGCACATTCTCACGGAGCCATCTTTCTTTCGGACAAACAATACGGGTGCTCCCCATAGGGATGAACTAGGCCTAATAAATCCTTTCTCAAGCAAGTCTTTCAATTGCTCCTTCAACTCTTTCAATTCTGTGGGAGCCATTCTGTAAGGAGGAATAGATATCGGCTTAGTTCCTGGCAACACATCAATAGCAAAATCAATCTCCCGCTTGGGAGGAAGGCCTAGAAGCTCTTCCGGGAACACATTCAAAAATTCGTTTACTACAGGAATTGTCTGAAGAGTCGGTGATTCAGCTTCTACATCTTGAATCCGAACTAGATGATAGATGCAACCTTTCGTGATCATTTTCCTTGCCTTTAGATAGGAAATAAACCTACCTTTTGGTGACACCGTATTCCCCTTCCATTCTAAAACTAGTTCTCCCAGAAATTGGAAACGAACCACCTTCATTCTAGAATCAACATTGGCATAGCAAGAGGCCAACCAATCCATGCCCACAATGACATCAAAGTCTACCATCTTTGGCTCATGAAAGTCAACTATAGTATGGCGGTCACAGATCAAAACTATGCAATTTCTATATACTCGGCTAGCTATTACCGATTCACCAACAGGTGTAAACACCTCAAAAGGTTTTATCGACTCTGGTTTGACCCTAAATCGACCCGCAATATATGGAGTAACATATGACAATGTGGAGCCCGGATCAATCAAAGCATATACATCATGAGAGAATACCGATAATATACTTGTGACCACGTCAGGAGAAGACTCGAGATTTTGGCGTCCAGTCAAAGCATAAACACGGTGCTGAGGACCGCTAGAGCTAGGAACTCTCCCTCTGCCTCTACCATGGACAATTGGCACATGTGAACCTGGCCCCATAGGGTGCATAGAAGACGAAGACCTGGCTACCAACCCTGAAGGCTGGGTCCTACCTCTGCCATGAATCGAGGGGTAATCACGCATAATATGGCCCGGTCGACAACATGAATAGCAACCCTCTGAACCCAACTGGCATTGACCCCAATGCAAATTCCCACACTGGGAACATCGTGGTACGGGTGGCCTTGCTTGACCCGAATCGCCTCTGAACTGAGACCCTGCAAAACTCTGACTTGGCCCAGAACGAGTAGTTCTATCAAACCTCTGGCCTAAAAACCGGGGAGGTGCACTGGTCATAGGATAGCCTACATGCCTGGAAAACTGCTGCCTGTGCCCGCCTCTGAACTCGCTCATTGGACCCGAAGATCTGGCCCTCTTGCCCTGTACCTTATCATGCTCGCGCTCACTTCTTTGTTGTTGCTGACTTTCTTCTAAGTTCTGAGCATGGGCCTGAATGCGTGCAATATCCATATTGTCATGAAGGGACGCAGTCAAGCACCTATCCATCAAATGCGGCCCTAGGCCCTTTACAAAGTGGTGCACTCTGTCACCCATATCCGTTACCATGGCCGAAGCATACCTAGCCAAGGAATTGAAGCGGAGACTGTACTCTAAAGAACTCATGCTACTTTGCCTCAAATTCAAGAATTTATCGGCCCTAGCTCGTCGAACCTCTGGAGGCATATAATGTCGGAGGAAAGCATCAACGAACTCCTGCCATATCGGGGGACGTGCATTGGCTCCCAGTGAATCCATCCAAACCGTATACCATCGGGTCGAGACATCTCTCAATCTATACGACGCTAACTCTACTGACTCGGTGTCCGAAACATGTATCAATCGTAGCGTCCTCAACATACCATCGATAAAATCCTGAGGATCCTCCTCCGGTTTTGACCCAAAGAATCTCGGAGGGTTTAAGGTAATGAAGTCGCGGGCCCTTGCACTAACAGCCCTATCACATTGCCCTGAACTTTGCCTCTGAGTCTGGGCCGCAACCAATTGAGTCAGCAAATTAATGGCCTCTTTCACATCTTGGCCCGAAGCATCCGGTGGAGGAGCTGGAGGTGATGGAGCCGGGGCTAAGGCTCCCTCACGCTCCTCTAATATAGGCATTGAACGGGAGGACTGATATTGAGCCGCACTCTGGGACTCACTTTCCTCTACTGCCGGTGGCGGCGCTCTTTCAGCCCGCTTTTCTGCCACCGTCTTACCCTTTTGGGCTGTAGTAGCCTTTCTCTTTACAGGCATTTCTGAAATACACAACACACGATTAAGGAACAAGAATTTCTTACATCGTAGCTCTATCGCACGATTCTTACGAAGAAAGAAGGTCATTCAGTCCTATAATGTCCGCAGCTTCTTGTTTATAAGTGTGGCGCGCAACACACCCATAACCAAGACTCTACTGGACACGTCTCGTAGACACGTCCTAGGACTGAACCACTCTGATACCACTTTTGTCACGACCCATCTAGAGGGCCGCGACGAACGCCCGGTGCTAGCCCACCCGGGTGCCCCTTGTCTTATAATTATGCTTACATCCAGGTGAGCCATACAATTAAACGTATCAATCTATTCGTTCATCATACTAGTCCCATTGGACGACAATGCCTTTATATAATGATTGGCATATATGCCACATCAACGTACATGAGCCGAAAAGGCTATCAAAATGATATACGGAATATGGGCCGACAAGGCCAGTCATATCTAACCATATACAAATGACCACGAGCCTCTAAGAAGAGTATAACATATCACATGAGCGGGACAGGACCCCGCTATGCCCATAATTATATACACAAAAGAATAAGTACCCAAAAGCTATGGCTCCGAATGAAATGGAGCTCTGCTATGTAATCTCTGAGTAAGCAGCTATGGATGGAGCCTGTCTCCCTGTGCACCTGCGGGCATGACGCAGCGTCCACAAACAAAAGGACGTCAGTACGAAGAATGTACTGAGTATGTAAAGCATGATCAATATCAATATAGAAGCATAGATAGCAACATAAGAAATAGCATCGAATGGGAGATGGCAATATCATAGTCATATGCACTTGCTTGCCTTTCTTAGGAACTTTCCATGTCTAATACGTGTTTGTGTACACACATCATTATCCGTATTCATAATAGTACCCGTACCCTATTTGTATACATGCCCTTATTCACATTCATATACATAGTCATATCATATTCGTATTCATATCCCATACATAATCATATCATATACATAACATTTACATAGCACACTCGACCCCGAAGGTTCGGTGTTTCGCGTACCCGGCCATAGCTAGGCTCGGTGGTCATACATACCTGGCCAACCAAGGCTCAGTGTTACACATACCAGGCCCTACCAAGGCTCAGTGTTATCCGTACCCAACTGCAGTGGTGTGCGCGCGTTACGTAAACATACATACATATACATCTATACATATATTACCCGGCCATATAAGCTCTGTGTTTCATAGTAGCCATACAAGGACATACATACATATAGCTCGTAAGCATCTTTACTGTTATCATTACTATCATCGTCGTCATCATTGTCATCATAGCTATTACCATTATAGTTGTCATCAATATCATTATCACTATTATCATCATTCATCGCACTTATCTTTATAGGATTACTCGTCATACAAGGAACTTAGTACAATCGTAGCGTATCGAGCATCGTGAGCTTAATAGCTCGGAAGATCGAATCATTTATGAGACATCACAGACCTATGGAAGGTTAAGATGTTTGGCCAAAGAACCATGCCTTATGAAAGAAGGGTTAGCCTTACAAACCTTTTCCGTTCGTCTATTTACCACTTGCACGTTCTCTTTCAACGGTTGCGTTTATACCTTCATTAAAGTCATACTATCGTTAGAATCGACAACTAGCACACATCACTAAAGCTAGAGAAAATCGGAAAGCATCTCCTTTATTTATACAACATTCCTCCATATCGTAATTCAACTCCCAAACATCAACAATACATTCACAATACCATAACAATGGCCATTAATCATTTACTTTAACCACATTATCTATATTTCTCAATTCGCTCCCAATTCACCCATATTCATGGTCATATCACCCGACTTCGTCCATTCATATAAACTGCCCATTTTCATGATCTTTACATCATTTATAACACATTCATATCACAACACAACAAGAATCATGGTTCAATTCAAACTATCTCTCAAAATGTCACTATTCATCATTCATGACCCATTTTTCTATACTCATCTAATGTCGAAGCATTTTATCTCTCAAATACCTTAAACAACATATATAGACCATAAATCGTACCTTAGATGTTGTAGGAACGAGCCTTGGTCGAAATACTCCACTTGAGCAAAAACCCTAGTTTTCCTTTAATAAGATTTTCTTGACTTGAATGATCTTAATGGGTTTCCTTACACTTGATTCACTTGATTTGTGTTGTTGATGACTAATAATCCTTGAAATCTTGTGGAATAAATGTAGAGAGATGTTTTAGAGAGAAGGGATGAAATGTGGAAATGAAATAATAAACTTGGTCCCTTATTTAATAACCGAAAATCTGATCTTAAATGAACAGCACAGTGGTCGTAAACTTGGTTTGCGGTCTATATGCCAGTTTACGGACCGTCCTTCATGGTCGTGTTTAATCATATCAGAACCAGAAACTCAAGCTGAGACGTGGTGATTTACGGACACAGTTTACGGGCCGTAAACCACTTTACGGTCCGTATTTTGGGTCGTTTTTAACCATTTGCTCATTTGGCAGAATGTTGAAGTTTTTGGAAGCCAAAATAAGACATGGAAGTTTACGGACCGTATACCACTTTACGGTCCGTATTTCATTTTACGACCAACTAGCCAGAATTCAAACCTGCAACTTTCACATTTCCAAAACTTTTAATTAGTCATTGTGGAGCATAACCTACCTTTCATTGTAATTGCCTTTGAAATCTTACTTAGGGTCATCAAACGTCGTTCCCTTCTCATTAAAACCTCATATACTCGTATTCTTCTTTAGTCTATTCACTGTACGTTCACGGGGGAGTTCCCGAGGTGTTACAGGCACCCTGTAGTTGATCAAACAAATCATCAATCCTTGGGAGAGGATATTTGTTCTTTATCGTCACTTTATTCAACTGCCTATAATCAATGCACATTGGTAGGGAACCATCTTTATTTCTCACGAACAAGACTGGTGCTCCCTACGGTGATGAACTGGGCCTAATAAACCCCTTTTCAAGCAAATCTTTCAACTGTGCCTTTAGCTTTTTCAATTCTACCAGAGCCATTCGATAAGGAGGAATAGAATAGGCTTGGTGTCCGGCAACACATCAATAGCGAAGTCAATCTCTCGTTCTGGAGGAAGACCTAGAAGCTCATCAGGAAATACATCCGGAAATTCATTCACCACCGGAACAGATTAGAAAGTTGGCGACGTTGCTTCAGTGTTATGAACTCGGACTAGATGGTAAATATATCCCTTAGCTATCATCTTTCATGCCTTAAGGTAGGAAATAAACCTACCTATTAGAGTTTCCGTATTACCCTTCTATTCAAGCACGGGCTCTCCTGGAAATTGAAATCGAACTATTTTCATTCGGCAATCAACACTAGCATAACATGAGGCCAACCAATCCATACCCATAATCACATCGAAATCTAGCATTTCTAGCTCAATTAAATCAGCTTTGGTCTGGCGATTGCATACCACAAGTACACAATTTTTATACACTTGTCTAGCTATCACGGGATCACCAACCGGAGTCGATACCTCAAAAGTTTTAATTGGCTCGGGTTTCACCCCAATACGACCTGTAACATATGGAGTAATATAAGATAGGGTAGAACCCGGATCCACCAATGCATACACATCATGAGAAAACACGGACAATGTACCTGTAACCGCATCTGGGGAGGACTCAAGATCCTGTCGTCTGGCTAAAGCATAAATGCGGGGCTGAGTGGCACCTGAAGTAGATGCTCCCCCCTCGGCCTCTACCTCGGCCTGCTGGAATTTGATTAGTCTGCCCTACTGGGCGCACTGAAGATGAACCAGCCACTGATCCTGTAGGCTGAACCCTAACTCTATCACTCACCAATAGGAAATCTCACATCATATGCCCAACCTGGCCGCAGGCATAGCAAGCGTCTGAACCTTGGCGACACTGTCCGGAATGTAATCTACCGCACTGGCTGCATCGCGGTACTGGAGGTCTCCTCTGACTATAATCTCCCCCAAACTGTGAACCTGAGGCCCTCGAAATCTGACCCTGTCCTAAGCGGAAGGAGCGATCAAATCTCCTACCTGTAAATCGAGGAAGTGCACTAGTCACCGACTGGCCTGAGTATCTAGAATGTCACTGCCCTGATCCCTCTCTGTAGTCACTACCTGCCCCCATAGATCTGGCCCTCTTGCTTTGCCTCCCATCAATATCACGATCACCCCTTTGTGGTTGCTGTCGTCCCTCTATGTTCTGGGCATGGGCTTGTATTTGGGAGATATCCATCCCTTCTTGTAATGAAGCCGTCAAACAGTCCTTGAACAAATGTGGCCCCAAGCCACTCACAAACCGGTGTACCCTGTCTCCCATATTGGCCACCATAGTCGAGGCATATCTAGCCAACAAATTAAATTAAAGGCTATATTCCCGGGCACTCATGTTTCCCTGCTTCAGATTTAAGAACCTATCCGCCCTAGCTCGGCGGACCTCGAGTGGAAAATAATGGCGAATGAAAGCATCTACAAATTCTTGCCACACGGGAGGAGGCGCATGTTCTTTCCTTGATGCTAGCCAATTATTATACCACAATACCGCCACATCTCGGAGTCTATAAGATGCCAATTCCACAGATTTAGTTTCGGAGGCATGAGTAATCCTCAATGTTCTCAGCATCTCATCAATAAAACCTTGTGGGTCTTCATCCGGCTATGACCCAAAAAACTCCGGAGGATTTAAACTCATAAAGTCACGGGCTCTAGTACTAGCTGCCCGATCACTTGTACTCACATTTTTCCGCTGTGCCTGAGCGGCAACCAACTATATCAATAAAGGAATGGCCTCGGTCACTTGTTGACCCGAAGCAACCGGTGGAGGAATTGGAGCTGAAGCTCCTCCTTGTTATTCTACATTGGGCGGGGTAGAGGAAGTATTAGATAGGTCCTCATTATGTGATTCACCCTCTTCTACATTCATTGACGGCTCTCTCTCTACCCGTCTTTTTGACATAGTCTTTCCCTTCTGGGCAGCTGTAGCTTTTCCCTTTGGCTGTATTTCTGAAATCACAACGCACTATTAGGGAGGATAAAATCTTATACAGGGCTCTATCGCACGATCTCATAAGAAGAAAGATGGTCATTTTTCCTAAATGCCCTGTAGCCTCCTGTTTATTAGCGTGGCGCGCAACACACCATAAACAAGACTCTACTAGACACGACTCGTAGACACTTCCTAAGACTGAACTGCTCTGATACCACTTTTGTCACGACCCGACTAGGGGCCGTGACGGGTACCCAGGACTAACCACCGAGCACCACTCATTCTATTACTCATCTGCTCTCATTCATGCATCTTATGCTCATAACCATGGTAACTATTATCATTTGAAACATATTTACTTTGTATACATGATCCTTTCGCCTATCAAAATAATATACATACATACATACATACATACATACATACATATATATATATACAATGAGGAACTTGTGAGACCATACTACCCACACTGCGCATCTACGAGCCTCTACTAGAGTACTAGACATATGGACGGGACAGGACCCCATCGTGCCCAAAACATACATATACATATATACCAAAAGAATAATCAATGGCACCTCTGGAAAATGGAGTGCTCTTGAATCAGCTAATAGCTCCTACGAGTCTAGATCGCCTCCCGGTCTACCTGTGGGCATGAGCACAGCGTCCAAAGAAAACGAACGTCAGTACGAACATTGTACTGAGTATGTAAGGCATAAGTGATAATGAAACATCAATAAAATGAGGAGGCATCAATGAGGAGCAATCTATAACTGACTGTGAATCATAAAAGAAATAATGCATGCTGGCTTACTTTCATAATCATCGTCATCTCATGTATGCGTAAATATATATATAAGCTGCCCGACCATATAGTTACGGTGTAATAATCAATAACATTAGCCTGCGTCCAGGCCTCCCACGTCCGGGGTACCATCTTATGCCACCCACTAGTGGTGTCCGCCCATGCCATCTGGCCATGGTGTATACGCTGCCCGCCTTAGCGGTGACTGCCCGGCCATATAGGCGCAGTGTTATATCATCATCATAATGTGCTCATCATAATATGCTCATCATAGTATGCTCATCATAATACATGCATAAAGACTCAAGGACAACTATACTTTATCGGGGTGACGTAAGGTCGTGATCCCCTGATTTCATTATGGAGCATTCATTGATATTCTGCCTCATCTTGAAGGAATTAGCATATAAGGTGAGTGTATACAATAACGACATCAATGGGTTATAGATAGCATCATTAGCTTTATAGGATCATCATATCATGGATTCTAGATTCTTTAGACTCAAACTTATCATCATCGTTATCGTACTCATAGTGTATCTCTTATTTCATATGGCTATTCATGAACAAGGGCTCTTAGTTTTCTTGAAGATAGGAAATTCTTGAAGAAGGAGAAAATTCATACCATAATATTCATGCCTTAGAAAGAAAGAACTAGCCTCATATACCTTTTACGTTTAACTAATCTATCACTTGCTTGTTCTCCGTTGATGCCCACGTTTCTACCTTCAAGAGAATTTGCATTAACATTAGTTAATCGGCTATAAGAATGTTTTACAATTTCTAGGGAAAATTGGGCAGCATTTCCTTTGTTTCTACTACTTTTCCCACATTCTATATCAACTCCCAAACGTTCATTACAATATTCACAATATCGCAAACAACAGTCATCATTTATCTACATTTCCCACAATTCACCATTTTCCTTCAATTTCTCCACAATTATGGTTATAGCTCACTATCGCGTTTTCTCATATATAATACTTATTCCATGGTCTAAATGTCATTAATAACATATTTACAATCACAACATATCGATAATCATGACTCAATCCAAACCTTTACCCAACAATGTCACTATTCACACATTCATGACCCATTTCCTACCTCCTTCTATAATCCAAGTGTTTCAACTTTTCAATACCTTAAATAACATGTAAATACCATAAAACTCACCTTGGATGATGGATGAACAACACTTGAGTGAAGCTTCTCTTCTTGCACCAAAACCCTAACTTACTTCCCTTGACTTTTCTTGGTGTAGATGAACTTTTACTAGGTTTCATACACTTGTTTTCACAGATTTTGTATAGTTGGTCATGGTTTTCCTTTGATTTCTTGTGGATGAATATTGGAGAGTGTTCTAGAAGTTTCTTGAAGAGAGGAGAGTGGAAATGAAATGAAATAATGAGAGAGGGGTCCTTTTATAAAATCTTGAAATCAGTCCCGACCGAGATATACGGTACGATCGACGAAGCGTCGATCGGATCGACGGGGCGTCGATCTGATCGTCAAAGTCGTTAAATTTCCAGTGAGCAACCTATCGTTTCCTTTCATTCTACGGTGAGAAGAACGGTCCGTCGAACTGATCGACGGAGCGTCGATCTGCTCCATCGGATGGTCTTTGCGCTAACTCAATTCTATGGCACAATCGTCGAAGTGTCGACCCGTCCGAAGGTACAAAGAACGACCGTTGAACCCCCCCTTCGCAGAACTGCAGTGAAGTTTCATTTGACGAACTTTTCTCCCTTGCCTCTAACTTCTTTGGAATCTTAATTAGAATTATTAAGCATCCCTTCTTACTTGTAGGGACATCATGTACACCTTAACTTATGTTAGTCCATTCACCGCTCAGCAACCCAAATTTCTGAGGTGTAACTCATATCCATATACATACAAATCCAAAAAGGGCATACCAAAACTGACTGTAGCTCCGGATCAAATTGAGCGTACTGACCACTGCTAGATCTAGAGGTCCTACTGAGCTGGACCACCTGTCTGTCTCCCTGTAACTGCGGGCATGAATGCAGCCCCCCGAGCAACAAGGAGTCAGTACGGATAATGTACCGAGCATATAAGGCATAAGAACAACATGTGAACATAAGAATCATGGATAAGATCTGAATTCATAAATGAAATGACTGACTGCATGAACTTGTATGAACTAGTATCTGCCTAAATCTGCATAAATCTGCGTAACTGACAATGCCTCTGTGGGCACATAATATGCATGCTCATACCTATCAATGATGGTTGTGCATCTATATGAGTGCGTATATAAAGCCTGTAAGCCTCTATGGCATCTCGTCATATCATATTGGCTTCTCTGTGGCCATAATCAATATTATCATCATAGTAGTAATGCGTATATAACGCCTATATTTCTTCTCATACTTTACATATATCTAATATTCGCGTATATAACGCCTGATATGTGTGCGCATATAACGCCTTCTAGTCACGGGTCAATATACATAATATATAATGAATGTAATGCATGAATAAACTGTATGCACAGAACTGGCTACATAAGACTGGACCCATGAACAAAAGGATTACTCATAAATGGGGTAAATGAATATCAAAGACTGAAGTACTCCTAATACATCTAAGAGTAGAGTAATATGGAAACTTGCTTACTCGCTTGTTGGATCTCCAATCGCCCAACCTTTACCTCTTGAACTTGTAAATCTACAATTAAGGTAACATAGGGCTTAATTAGGATATTTACTTTGCTTACTAACCATCCTCAAATACATATAAAGCTCAACGAACTATAAACAATAATTTCCTTTGTGAGCTTACAACTCTCTAACTCCTTATTCGATCCCACATCAACTACAATACTCACATCAATAATGACAACACACACACACACACACATATATATATATATATATATATCAAAATATATTCAATCCATTCCCAATCATCTCTTAAAATAACCCTATATCATTACATAGCCCTTCATCAACTTAACACTTCCACAATTACATTCTCTTCACTCAACATCACTAAACTCTTAATAACCAACTTAAATATAAAGGTAGAAATCATGTACATACCTTGAGGGTTCAAGGATCCCAAGAATCACTTCAACTTCAACTCTCTAAAATCCAAAACTTGAAGAAACCCTAGAAGCAACCTTTTTTTTCACCATCTCGGGTTTACGGGGTCCGGGTCTTGTCAAACCTTCACTAATATGATAAAAAATATTGGGAGAGAATATCTTACGGTTTTTCTAATTTTAGAAGGAGGAAAATATGAAATAGGGTCTTGGACCACCTATTTATACTTGGAAGCCAAAAAGGCTACAGCGTCTGGTTCGACGAGCGGGTCGACGGCCCGTCGACTTGCTCCGTCGGCCTATGCCTATAGATGGAAGGCTTCGGGATCCTGTCGACGCGGAATATCGACATTCCGTCGAGCATGTCGACAACCCGTCGACGATGACTGGTGTTCTGCAGATTTTTCTGGTTCAATTCAGATCGCGTTGATTCAATTCGCTCAACTTTTAACTCTATACATTGCCAGGAATATCTGCTGGTACCCTCATACACGGGGTAAGGCACTTTCTACTCCAAACTCGGGCTCGAGTCTCTATTCCAAGGGCATACCCGATTAGGAAACCATAGGTTCTACTACTACGAACACGAGGGGTGTAACACACTGAGTAGTTGGGCATGTTATTATGATGATTAGCCCGAGAGAGTGGCTTGATATATATATATATATACACACACTATAAGAGTATGGATTTCATATGTTCCCGGTAGCACTTAGAGTTTCAGGTTGCTTCTTCCCTACTGCTCTTTACTTTATTGTTTTTACTTACATGTTTCTGCCTTAATACTCGGTACATTTATCCGTACTGATGTCCTATTTCCTGGGACGCTGCATTTCATGCTGCAGGTCGTTATCGACAACTCAACGGACTTCTCCAGTAGGTTTCTCATCTCAGCGTGGATTGTCGCACTCCATTCCTCCCGGAGTTGCTTTAAAGAGTCAGTATGACATGAGTCTCACACATGTATATGCATTTGGGTATGGCGGGGCCCTGCTTATAGATATGTGTCCTGTGTTTAGTAGTGTGTGCAGCCTCATCGACCGTGTTCTGATATATATAGACTTTCATGGTGGCCTCTGTCAAAATTTTCGTAAGTCTCTAAGAGTTTAACTTTCAAAGATGAATGTTTCAGAGGGGGGGGGGGGGGGAGAATGTTACACCTCGTACTTTTGTATGTTATGTTCGTCGTAAGTTAATAGATTTGAGCTCGGAGAATAGGTTTATCTTTAAGGTTATAAGTTTTTACAAAATGTTTGTCAAGTGATAAGCATGTGTCGGAAGGTTTTGAGGTTAAACGAATCGAAGCGAGAGAATTTTCGCAAAAGTTCTAACTTGTTGTGTAACTTACGGACCAAACATTGGATGTATGGGCCTATGTTATAACCCATACTTTTTAGATAATAATAGGAGTGACTAATATGCTAAGAAGGTCGTGTTATGAGGTATTTGAGTCGTATAATATTCGTGTGTTAATTTTCAAAGTCAACCAAGTTGTAAAATAAAAGTCGGCAAAAGATTTCGCAAGTTACTTTCATAATTTTACTGAAATTTGGGTCCAATCTCACTGATCTTTTTTCCCAATATACTTGGAGTTATGGGGAGATCCACCCTCCAAATTGAAGGTCTACGAGTCTACTTTCCAGCACATTAAACCGTTCATCGATATGACGTCGGAGAAGAGACATATTCACGTTTTCGAAGGACTGCGCAGGAAGCCCCTTGGGACCCACTTGAGGTGGTGGAAAGTCTAAATGATGTATAAATCAGTGGAAAGGGTTCCTATCTCATTTTTCATATGTTTCTGATCCTAAACACCTGTAAATACTCTCTCAAGGATTCTATGTCACCCAAAAGTAAAATCATGGCGAATTAACGTGAATCTAACGTCGGGGATCTCGTTGTGCTTATATATTGTTTCTTCTTCTCTTGTGGTTGAATTGTAGAATTCTTCAAGGTGAAGTAACCACAGATTTTTATTTTTCCTTATTGTTTAAGGTAAGAATATGTCTCTCCTTCTTGTATTTGACCTTTGATAAGTCATAGCTAACTTGAACGTTTGAAAATCCGTGAAATAGTCAAAATCGTAGTTCTGTTGTTGTTGCTTGTTTAACTATTTTGAGGTTGTTCTTGTAGTATTTTATGGCTTGAAATTGAGGAGATAACCTGAATATGTTTCTGTTGTTGTTGACATGTTTTTGAAAGAAGAAAGGATTTGAAGATATAGCTTTATTAGTCGTGAATCAAGCTTGCCGCTCGCTGTATCATTGTTTTGGGTTGCAAGCTTATTATAGAGTTACTGGCTGTTTGAGTTGTTGTTGTGACTATTATGAACTTGAGGAATGTGGAAGAAACAAGGGAGATGATGCCCATTTTGTTATAAAATAAGTTATCATTCGAAATACGATACTAGTATTATTTGTAGTGTGATGATAGCTTCGTTTTCATTGTTGTAGATTAATATGCGGAGAGTTGAGCTTATCATGGTAGTTGTGCCGATTATTTCCCAAGGTATGTAACGGCTATTCCCTTTCTTTTCTTGGCATGATTCTAGTTTCGGATAGGATACGAACAAGCTTATCGAAAGAAGAACTGAAATCTCTATTCAAGCATTAGTATATCACTAATAGCATATCATTGTGTTTCCCTTGTCGGGAGTAGAACTTTGTCTAAATATTATTGTGATTGGCTGTTGAGACAGAGAGTAGGTTCCTTCGGGGCAGTGTTACTGTTGCCTTTGGGGCTATGCATTTATCATCATATACACCTGCTATCGGGGCTATGCATTTGCCTTTGGGGTATGCGCATTGCTTTCGGGGCTATACATAGATACAGTTTGCCTTACGGGCTATTTCCATTTGCCTTCGGGGCTATTTTATAATTTAGTTATGTACATGCCATGCCTAGATAAGGACGACTGCTTTTATAGTGTTGTACATGTTATAGGAATCACAGAAAGGTAAGTTATGTACAAATTATCCTTGACTCCTCAGCTTACTTATAGTTATATTCTGTTGCCTTAAATAATCGGTACAATATTCGTATTGATGTCCCTATTGTCGAGTACACTGCATTTTATGCCTGCAGGTTTCGACAGATAGCAAGAAGAACCCTTCAGTAGGTGAGCCAGCGTTCAGCGAATTAGTAAGCTACATTTCATCCGAAGTTGTCATGTTCAGAGTTGGAGTCTTTATGTATTTACAGACAACATGGGTAGGCCGGGGCCTTGTCCTGCGAGTATAGTATGTCTGTATAGAGGCCTTATCGGCCCTTTGTATATATTGTTTTGGGTTTTGCTGCTTGCAGATGTAGAGATTGTCCTAGCCGGCCTAGTTCACTTGTTAGGCATGTTGAGAGTTATAGAGTGGTATGATCGGGAAAGTAAGGCACTAGGTACCGGCCACGTTTCCTATATTTAGGGCGTGACACTAATGACTAAAAGGTTCACGTTCTTCACTTCCCAATATGTTACTTGATTTATGCTACAATTGATCTCTAGTTTTCCAAGGCGTTACATGTTCACATGGATGGCTACATAATGTATTTCGGAGGCTACTGACCTCACGTCAATCCAAACTACTCATAAGGGCAAGCACCTATTGTGCATAGATATATGTATACTATATTACTACACACCTTTCGTGCTATAGTCGGAAGGGTGGGCGCCTATTGCACATTATAGATCTATTTCACACCACTTATCAGTTGAGCATGTTATTATGATGATTAGCCCCAGAGAATGGCTTGATATGTATATATATATATGTTGTTCTTAGTAGCACTCAGAGTTTCAGGTTGCATCTTCCTTACTGATCCTTATTTTACTGCTTTTACTTACATGCTCCTGCCTTACTTACTCGATACATTTATCTGTACTGATGTCATATTTCTTGGGACACTGCATTTTGTGCTGCAGTCCAGATAGACAGCTCGAAGGACTCCTTCAGTAGGTTTCTCAGCTCACCGTGGGCTGTCGCACTCCATTCCTCCCGGAGTTGCTTTAGAGAGTCGGTATGACATGAGTCAACCACAAGTGTATGCATTTGGGTATGGTAAGGCCCTGTCCCGACCTTATGATACTCTTAGATACTTGTAGATATGTGTTCTGTGTTTAGTAGTGTGTGCGGCCTCATCGGCCTTGGGTTATGATATATATAGACTTTCATGGTGGCCTCGCCGGCCCTTAGATATATTTTTATATATGCATGTTTTGTCACGACCCGACCGGAGGGCCATGATGAGCACCCGGTGCTAGCCCACCTGGGCACCTCTCATCGTACGATCATATTCAAACCTAGGTGGACCACATGGCCTACGCATGATTTCTATACGTCAATAATGCTAAACTCACTGGGAAACAACACATTCATAACATCATTGACAACAATGCATCCATATACACAAGACGACGAGGCTATCAAAATGATATACAAAATATGAGCCGAGAAGGCTACAAGACATCTAGCCATACATAACTATCTACGAGCCTCTAATAAGAGTAGGAAACATCATATAGGCGGGACAGGACACCGCCATGCCTATATGTATGTACACAAAATAATAATACCCAAAAGCTGTAGCTCCGGATGAAATGGATCTCCTCTATGCAGTCCTTGAATAAGAAATCTAAGTACTAAGCCTGTCTCCCTGTCCACAAACAAAAGGACGTTAGTACGAATAATGTACTGAGTATGTAAAGCATAATCAACATCATAAGAGTAGCATAAGAAATAGCGTAAGAAGTAGCATAAGGAATTGCATAAGATAGAAGAATCAGGAGGCAATAGAGCCCTTTGTACCTCTAGTGGCCCTCATCATAATTACTTACTTGTCTTTCATAGGGGCCTTCCATTTCCAATGCTTACTCATTCATATATACATACATATACATATTCGTATTTATACCGTACCCGACCACAAGGTTCGGTGATTCACATACCCGGCCATGACAGGGCTCGGTGATTATACATACCTTGTCCTACCAAGGCTCAGTGTTATCTGTACCCAACTGCAGAGGTGCGCGCGCGATAGGTATCATACCCGACCATATATGCTCGGTGTTACATAATAGTCATACATTCTTAGACACGCATACATAAAAGTCCATAAGTATCATAAAAATCATTGACATCATCGTTTTCATTACATCTATCCTTAGAGGATCAACTATCATATAAATGAGGTACAAGAATCGTGAAAGTATCGAGAATCATGAACTTCAGTAATCTTAGAGATAGAGTCATTTGGAAGACATTATGGAACTCACGAAAGGATATATATATATATAACAAAGGAACCATGCCTTAATGAAAGAAGGGTTAGCCTTACATACCTATTTTCCTTCTTAACTACTTAACGTTCACCATCGAAGCTTGAACAATCTACATTTAGAAGGGTTCATACCGTGGTTAAGCCTCAATGATACTCTTAAATTCAAACTAGAATAATTCATGATCTAATAAAAATTGGGCAGCATTTCCCCTTTTTTGTCAACTTCCACCATATTAAAAAACAACAACCAACAACCACAATAACATCTACAATATCATAATCGAGTAATCACATTCCATTAAGCCTTAAAAATTCATCCTTGTGTTCAACTTATACCAACAACCTCACACTCATTTTAGCACATTTTCATACAATGCTTCCTTATCACTATTACTACCTTTCATAATAAGATTATATCCATATTATACAAAGAATCATGACTCAAGTTAGCTTATTACTCAAAAACATCATAAAAGTTACACTTAACCCTCATTTTCTACTTTTTTCTTCTACCCAAGTTCTTCAACAACCAAGCATTCATGATAACATGAAATAAGCATGAAAACTAACCTTTTATCTCATGGGAATGAGCTTCGGAGTAGCTATAAAATTAGGTGAAAACCCTATCTTCAATACTCAAGAATCTCTTGTAGTCTACTAACCTTGGGAAGCCTTCTAACACATGAACACTTTGATTCTTGCCTCTTGATCTTTGTTTTCTCTTGGATTAGGGTGGAATATGCTTGGAGAAGGGTTTTGAGCTCTCAAGACTTGTGGAAAATGAAAAATGAAATAAATGAACCAAGGCCATATATTTATACAAAAAGTTAAAAATCTGCCCGATGGACTTATACGGACCACTTATACGGTCCGTATAAGTGGACCGTATAATACCACATGGGAAAGTCCCCTTCTGAAATAGGTCAAGTTATACGGACCCCTTATACGGACCGTATAAAGTTATACGGACCGTATAAGTGGTCGTATAACACCACCAAGAAAATGACCCTTTCTGTGAAGGTCATGTTATACGGACCCTCCTTATACAGACCGTATAAAGTTATATGGACCGTATAAGTGGCCGTATAACTGCCAGTTATGCGAAACTTCCTCTCGTTGATTCGTTTGACTTCCAATCCTCGTGGAACCTTCTTGGCACTTACATAATACTTCATTAACCATACAATAGGCCCTATAGAAGCCTCTCAAGACATCACCAAATAAATATTAGCTCAATCATAGTGAAAACCTTTCCGAACATGACTTATATTTCACTTCCTTCAACAAACTAAATTTCGCATATTCGTATGACTTCCAAATCTTATAGTACGCACTTTAGGCTATCTAATATTTCCCTTAATCTCATAAGGATTTCATAACCACCCTGAGCTCACATTAGCCTATCCATAAGGCAACAAATCATAAATTTCCAAGGTGTAACATTCTTTCCCCCTTAGGAACATTGGTCCTTGAATGTTAGGTTCTTGGGGATTCTATAAAAATTTCGCTAGAGTTCCCCTATAATATGGCACTACCATCCTACATCAACAACCCAAAATACACCGCCTCACAGGGCTACAACAACAATATCAATAACCATGGCCACACACGACCAGGAAAGCATCAAGGAAAACACTACATACCTGAGTTCCCTCTGGGGGTGAAAATAAATGCGGGTACCTGAACTTCATGTCTTCTTCGGCTTCCCAAGTCATTTCCTCTCTATTATTATTTCTCCATAAAACTTTTACTGAAGCTACCTCTTTGGTTCTGAGCTTTCGTACTTATCTATCTAGAATGACAATGGGGAATTCTTCATAAGACAATTGTTTGGTAACTTGGACATCATCTATTGGTACAATTCTAAAAGGGTCTTCAATGCACTTACAAAGTATCGATACATGGAAAACTGGGTGAACTGACTCCAGGTCAGAAGGTAGATCTAATTCGTAAGTCACCTGGCCTACCTTGCGTATAATCTCATAAGGCCCAAAGTATCGGGGACTAAGCTTTCCCTTCTTACCAAATCTCATTACGCCCTTCATTGGCGACACCTTCCAAAATACCCAATCTTTCACTTGGAACTCTAAGTCTCTTTGACGATTATCTGCATAGGATTCCTGACGACTCTGAGCTGTTAATAATCGATCCTATATAAGCTTGACTTTCTCTATAGCTTGCTGGACCAAGTCTGACCATATCAATTTGGTCTCTCCTACTTCGAACCACCCAATTGGAGATCTATACTTTTGCCCATATAAAGCCTCGTACGGAGCCATTTGGATGTTAGAATGATAGCTATTGTTATAAGCAAACTCAATAAGCGGTAAATGATCATCCCAACTACCTCCAAAATCCAATATATATGCCCGTAGCGTATCCTCAAGAGTCTGAATGGTACGTTCAGCTTGCCCATCCGTCTGTGGGTGAAATGTCGTGCTAACACTCACCTAATTCCCCAAACCTTCTTGGAAAGATTTCCAAAAATTGGATGTAAGCCGAGTCCCTCTATCGGAGATAATAGATACTGTAACACCGTGAAGTCGCACTATCTCTTTAACATAAAGCTTTACATAATCTTCTGCTACATATGTAGTTTTGACCGGTATGAAATGAGCTGACTTCGTGAGTCTATCCACAATCACCCATATAGAATCATACTTACATCGAGAACGGGGTAAGCCTGTAATGAAGTCCATGATAATTACTTCCCATTTCCAAGTTGGAAATTCTATAGCTTGCAACAATCAACCCGGCTTTTGCTACTCAATTTTCACTTGCTGACAGTTAGGACATTGAGCTATATCTTTCTTCATCCCATTCTACCAATATATAGATTTAAGATCATGATATATCTTCGTCGCTCCGGGGTGAACGGAATAATGGGAAGAATGGGCTTCTATCAATATTTGGTGGCGTAATCCTGCAACATCAGGAACACATAGCCTGCCTCGGCATTGGAGAACTCCACCTCCAAAAATCTCAAATGATGACTTCTCCTTCCGAGGGAGTGTATTTCTGTAATGAATTAGCATGGGATCTTCATATTGTCGCTCTTTCATTTCCACTACTAGTGACGAGACCGCTGAATTTTGAATGATAGCTCCTATACGACCTGAGTCCACTAATCGAACTCTCAGGCTAGCTAGCTGCTAGAGCTCACGAGCTATCTCTCTTTTCTCTGGCTGAACATCACATAAACTTCCGATGGATCTACAGCTAAGAGCATCAGCCACAACATTTGCTTTCCCGGGATGATATAGGATGTCAACATCATAGTCTTTCAACAATTCCAATAATCACCGTTGCCGTAAATTCAATTCTTTCTGCTTGAAGATATAGTGAAGGTTCTTATGATCTGTATAAATATCAACTTGGACGCCATACAAATAATGTCTCCACATCTTCAATGCATGAATCACTGCAGCCAATTCAAGATCATAGGTCGAATAATTTTTCTCATGTTTTCGTAATTGCCTTACAGCATACGCAATCACCTTACCATGTTGCATCAATACACAGCCTAACCCAATGCCTAAAGCATCATAATAGACAACATAACCTTCCAATCCCTCTGGAAGTGTCAGGACTGGGGCAGAAGTTAATCTATCCTTTTGCTCTTGGAAACTACGTTCACAAGCATCTGTCCATTGAAGTTTAGCTAATTTCTAGGTTAACTTCGTGAGCGGTGCAGAAATAGAAGAAACGCCTTCTACAAATCTCTTGTAATAACCTGCTAAGCCCAGAAAACGACAAACTTCAGTAGGGGTTGTGGGCCTTGGCCAAGTCTTCACGGCCTCAATCTTTTGGGTATCTACCCGAATACCATCGGTTGAAATAATATATGCCCCAAAAAGGTCACTGAGTTCAACCAAAACTCACACTTAGAAAATTTGGAAAATAACTCTCGAGATTGAAAAACTCTAAGAACAGTACGCAAATGATCCGTATGTTCTACCTCAGACCTAGAATATACAAGGATATCGTCGACGAACACAATCACGAATAAATCTAGGAAGGGCCTGAACACATTGTTCATCAAATCCATAAATACTGCCGGGGCATAAATTAGCCCAAACAACATTACCCAGAACTCAAAATGGTCGTATCTAGTTCTGAAGGCTGTCTTAGGAATATCTTTCTCCTTAACTCGCACCTGATGATACCCGGATCTCAAATCTATCTTTGAAAACCATTTGGCGCCTTGTAATTGATCAAATAAGTCGTCAATCCTTGGGAGTGGATATTTGTTCTTGATCGTCACTTTATTCAGTTGTCGATAGTCAATGCACATTCACAAGGAGCCATCTTTCTTTCAGACAAACAACACGGGTGCTCTCCACGGGGAAGAACTAGGCCTAATAAAACTTTTTTCAAGCAAGTCCTTTAATTGCTCCTTCAACTCCTTTAACTCCGCGGGAGCTATCCTGTAAGGAGGAATGGATATGGGTTTTGTATCCGATAGCACATCAATAGCAAAATCAATCTCCTGTTCAGGAGGGAGGCCTGGAAGCTCTTCCGGGAATACATCCGGAAACTCACTCACCACGGGGACAGACTAAAGAGTTGGCGATTCAGCTTCTACATCTTGGACCCGAACTAGATGGTAAATACAACCTTTGTGATCATTTTCCTTGCCTTTAGATAGGAAATAAACTTACCTTTCGAGGACGCAGTATTTCCCTTCCATTCTAAAACTGGTTCTCATGGAAACTGGAAGCGAACCATTTTCATTCTACAATCAACATTGGCATAGCAAGAAGCCAACCAATCCATGCCCATGATAACGTCAGAGTCCACCATTTTTAACTCATATAAATCAACCATAGTACGATGGTCACAAATCACAATTTCTATATACTCAAATACCTATTACCGGTTCACCAACAGGTGTAGATACCTCGAAAGGTTTGATGGACTTCGATTTGACCCCAAACTGACCCACAATATATGGAGTAACATATATGTGGAGCCCGGATCTATCAAAGCATATACATCATGAGAGAATACCGATAATATACTTGTGATGACATCGGGGGAAGACTCAAGATCCTGTCGCCCCACCAAACCATAAAAGTGGTGCTGAGGACCACTAGAACTGGGGGCTCTCCCTCTGCCTCTACCATGGCTGACTGGCGCATGTGAACCTAGCCCCATAGGGCGTATAGATGATGAAGACCGTGCTGCCGACCCTGAAGGCTGGGCCCTACCCCTGCTACCAACCGAGGGGAGATTGCGCATGATATGGCCTGGCCGATCGCATGCCTAGCAAACCTCTAAGACTAGTCGACACTAGCCCCAATGTAACTTCCCACACTGGGAACATTGTGGCACGGGTGGCCTTGCCTGACCTGAATCACCTCTGAACTAAGAACCTGAAGCCCTGAAACTCTAACTCGACTCGAAATAAGTAGATCCATCCAATCTTTGGCCTGTGAACCATGGAGGTGCACTAGTCATAGAATGGCCTGAATGCTTAGAAAGCTATTGTCTTTGCCCGTCTCTAAAATCACTCATCGGACCCGAAGATCTATCCCTCTTGCTATACCTTCTATTATGCTCACGCTCACTTCTTTGCTGTTGTTGGCTTTCCTCCAAAGTCTGGGCATGGGCTTGAATGCATGAAATATCCATGCTGTCCTGAAGGGACGCAGTCAAGCACCTATCCATCAAATGTGGCCTTAGGCTTCTCACAAATCGGTGCACTCGGTCACCCATATCCGCTACCATGGCCGAAGCATACCTAGCCAAAGAATTGAAGCAGAGACTATACTCTAAGTGTCACGACCCAACCTAGGGCCATGACGAGTGACCGAGCTTAACTTGCCCGATAACCCAACTTATGTTACCTGTACTCAAACATGGCATTCAATAGGGTCTATTTAACTAAGTTTGAAAGCTATAAATAGAATACCAAAGTCCATTTGTAACTCAAAACATCTCAAAACATACTTATATATACGTAACATATCACAAGGTAAGCCAACGAGGCTGTCGATACTTCTGTACAACAAAACAATGGCCGGCAAGGCCAAACAGTATCCATGACACCCACGCTGTCCGTAGACTACTAGAAGAGTATGACCGTGCATAAGTGACGGGACAGGGCCCCGTCATACCTATACTGCATACAAATAAAATTATACTAAAAGAGGAACAGTCTACGAAGCAAGTGGAGCTGTCTGACTCTCAATGCTGACTCCTCCTAGGTGGATGGATCGTTTAACCGCATCCCTGAACCTGCGGGCATGAAATGCAGCCCCCGAAGAAAGGGGGTCAGTACGGAATATGTACTGAATATGTAAGGCAATACTGAATCATAAAACAAGGAAAAGCGTAACAATAAGAAAGTTTAGAAAGCAACCTGGGAGTAACATAGAACAATACTTTGAACCATGTCATATGGTCCCTTACACAAATTCTAGCATACACAATATAAATATAGAATATCCTACTCGTAGCCGCTTCCGGCTAATAACACAATAGTCCCTTCGGACGGCCGCTTCTGGCGTAGTCATGATGGCCCTTTCGGGCAGCCGCTTCCGGCTTAGCTAGGGTGGCCCATTCGGGCAGCCGCTTCCGGCTTAGCTAGGGTGGCCCCTTCGGGCAGCCGCTTCCGGCTTAAGAATATGATAATCCAGCTGATCAGGTGGAACAATAACAATACATATGATATACAGTATGAATATGTAATGAAGTTACAAAACGTTGCACCCCTTTCAGAGTGGTTTCTATTACAACTCCCTTTGGAGAGATTTTGAGAACAAGTTTTAGAGTTTCCTTCATTTACCATTTACTTTGTAGTGAACATGTAAGTATAATGTATCGCAGAAGCTTTCTTCGAATTATCAACAAGAGTATAGCATGAACGAAACACGACATTGGATATCGACTCCAAATCCAACTAAGAATAGAGTACTTATGTTTTACGTTCTTTAGGAGTCATATAAAAGGGATCATGCCAAAATATGAAAGAAGGGTTAGCCTTACATACCTTATTTATGCCTCAAGCTAATCCTCGAGTCCCTTCCTGAGCTTAGTCAACTAAAATACCATCAACAATATAGGGATTAAGACTAGGCCAACAAGATTATTCTAACTAATCATTTATTCTGTCGCCTAACGGGATTTGGACAGCATCTCCCCTATAATCCTACCAACCCAACAATTCCAAATTAAGCTAATAACCAACAACAACCACAACAACAACAACAACAAATCTAACAATTTACAACAATAATATGACTAAAATCATCTTACAATTCTATCCAAAGCAACCCCTAAACCACAACGCCTTAATATTCGGTATACGATAATTACAACTATATTTCTAACACTTTAATCCGTTAAATCTCCACGTAATCATCTCAATAACAAAGATGAGAAAATAATACATACCTTAGCAGCAGCTCAACCATGAAAATATCATCCCCCAAGCTCAATATTTAGCTTGAAACGACGATGACAACTCGTATTACACTTTATCCTTCACGTGCCTCGGGATTCGGGGCCTCGAACTTGATCGAACCCTTGCTTTATCTCTCTAAATCTCCTCACTCTCTCTCTAAAATATTATAGATCTTTTGGCATGCAATGAGGAAGATAATGGGTGAAAATGTTCCTTAAATAGCCAAGGAAGTTGGCCTGACCCGACTTGGAGTCGGGTTGGGCCGAGCCCACTGCCAGTTTGACCTTTCCTCCTTAAAATGTCCATAACGTTTTATCCCTATGTCGCATGAAGGCCCAAGACCTATGGTTGGAAAGGTATTTCAATTATCCACAACTTTCATTTTTTGTGTTTTCCCAAATTCTCAACGTATAATGGTGTGTTGGCCTCGTAAGGCTAGATCACCCGAAAACGTATCCTTAAATCATCCTTTTGGAGTGCTTATGCTCATATTTGGCTTAAGTGTCCCTCTTAAGACTTTCTAAACTTCCTTTGTACTATTTATATAACTTTGCATATGCCCTTTATAAAATCCCGACATGTGGGCCCCACCTTAACTTACGGTTACGAAGGCTATTTGTCAAGTAACGTATTAACAAACTTACACCATATGGCATCCACCGTCGTCTATATGTTATTCTTATACATATATAACAGAATCTTCATCCCTAATCCTTGTATATCTTTACCCTCCCCTGAGCCCATACTAAGTCGTCTGCAGTCTCGGTAACACGAAAATTTTTCGGGGGTGTAACACTAAGGCACTCATACTTCCTTGCCTAAGATTCAGGAACTTGTTGGCTCTAGCCTGCCGAACCTCTGGAGGTAAGTAATGTCGGAGGAAGGCATCCACAGATTCTTTCCATACCGAGGGAGGTGCATTGACTCCCCGTGAAGCCATCCAAACCGTGTACCAATGAACCGCGACATCCCGCAATCTATAGGATGCTAACTCTACCAATTCAATGTCTGAAGCATGCATTAACAGGAGTGTCCTCAACATCCCATCAAAAATGTTTTGAGGGTCCTCATCCGGCTTTGACCCGAAAAATTCCAGAGGGTTCAAGCTAATGAAATCACGGGCCCTTGCACTAACAACCCTATTACCTTGCCCTGTACCTTGCCGCAGAGTCTGAGCGGCAACCAACTGAGTAAGTAAATGAATGGCTGCTTTTACATCTTGGCCTGAAGTATCTGGTGGAGGAGCTGGGGGTACTGGAGTTGGGGCGGAGGCTCCCTCATGCTCCTCAGAAATAGGCACTGAGTGGGAGGACTGAGATTGAGCCGCTTTCTGGGACTCACCTTCCTCTATATCCGTTAGCGGTGCTCTTTCAGCCCGCTTTTCTGCGACTGTCTTGCCCGTTAGGGCTACCGTAGCCTTTCTCTTTATAGGCATTTCTGAAATACATAATACACGGTTAAGGAAAGAGAAATCCTTATATTATGGCTCTATCGCACGATCTTATGAAGAAAGAAGGCCATTCATTCCTAAAATGCCTGTAGCCTCCAGTTTATAAGTGTGGCACACAACACACCCATAAGCAAGACTCTACCGGACACAGCTCGTGGATATACCCTAGGACAGAACTGCTCTGATACAACTTTTGTCACGACTCGACCGGAGGGCCATGACGGGCACCCGGTGCTAGCCCACCCGGGCACCTCTCGTCGTACGATCATATTGACATCTAGGTGGACCACATGGCCTACGCATGATTTCTATACGTCAATAATGCTAAAATCATTGGGCAACAACACATTCATAACATCATTGACAACAATTCCCATATCCATATACACAAGCTGACGAGGCTATCAAAAGGATATACAAAATATGAGCCGACAAGGCTACAAGACATCTAACCATACACAACTGTCTACGAGCCTCTACGAAGAGTAGTTAACATCATATAGGTGGGACAGGACCCCGCCATGCCCATATATATGTACACAAAAGAATAATACACAAAAGTTGTAGCTCCGGATGAAATGGAGCTCCTCTATGCAGCCCCTGAATAAAAAATCAATAGACCAAGCCTGTCTCCCTGTCCACCTGCGGGCATGACGCAACATCCACAAACAAAAGGTCGTCAGTATGAATAATGTACTGAGTATGTAAAGCATATTCAACATCATAATAGGAGCATAAGAAATAGCGTAAGAAGTAGCATAAGGAATTGCATAAGATAGAAGAATCAAGAGGCAATAGAGCCCTTTGTACCTCTAGTGGCCCTCATCATAATTACTTACTTGTCTTTCATAGGGGCCTTCCATTTCCAATGCTTACTCATGCAAATATACATACATATACATATTCGTATTTATACCGTACCCGACCACAAGGTTCTGTGATTCACATACCTGGCCATGACAAGGCTTTGTGATTATACATATCTGGCCCTACCAAGGCTCGGTGTTATCCGTACCTAACTGCAGAGGTGCGCGCGCGATAGGTATCATACCCGGCCATATAAGCTCGGTATTACATAATAGTCATACATACTTAGACACGTATACGTAAAAGTCCATAAGTATCATCAACATCATTGCCATCATCGTTTTCGTTACATCTATCCTTAGAGGATCAACTATCATATAAAGAAGGTACTAGAATGGTGAAAGTATCAAGAATCATGAACTTCGGTCATCTTAGAGATAGAGTCATTTGGAAGACATTATGGAACTCCTGAAAGTATATATATATATATATATATATATATATATATATATATAACAAAGGAACCATGCCTTAATGAAAGAAGGGTTAGCCTTACATACCTCTTTGTCTTCTTAACTAGTTAAGGTTCACCGTCGAAGCTTGAACAATCTACATTTAGAAGGGTTCAACTTTGGGCAGCATTTCCCCTTTTTGTCAACTTCCACCATATTACAAAACAACACCCAACAACCACAATAACATCCACAACATCATAATCGAGTAATCACATTCCATTAAGCCTTCAAAATTCATCCTTGTGTTCAACTTATACCAACAACCTCACACCCATTATAGCACATTTTCATACAATGCTTCCTCATCACTATTACTACCTTCCATAATAAGATTATATCCAAATTATACTAAGAATCATGACTCAAGTTAGCTTATTACTCAAAAACATCATAAAAGTTACACTTAACCCTCATTTTCTACTTTTTTTCTTCTACCCAAGTTCTTCAACAACCAAGCATTCATGATAACATGAAATAAGCATGAAAGCTAACCTTTTATCTCAAGGGAATTAGCTTTAGAGCAGCTATAAACTTAGGTGAAAACCCTAGCTTCAATACTCAAGAATCTCTTGTAGTCTACTAACCCTGGGAAGCCTTCTAACATATGAACACTTTGATTCTTGCCTCTTGATCTTGGTTTTCTCTTGGATTGGGGTGGAATATGCTTGGAGAAGGGTTTTGAGCTCTCAAGACTTGTGGAAAATGAAAAATGAAATAAATGAACCAAGGCCATCTATTTATACCAAAAGTTTAAAATCTGCCCGGTGGACTTATACGGACCACTTAAATGGTCCATATAAGGGGACCGTATAACACCACCATGGGAAAGTCCCCTTCTGAAATAGGTCAAGTTATACGGACCCCCTTATACGACCGTATAAGTGGTCGTATAACTCCACTAATAAAATGACCCTTTCAGTGAAGATGATGTTATATGGACCCTCTTAATACGGACCGTATAAAGTTATCCGGACCGTATAAGTGGCCATATAACTGCCAGTTATGCGAAACTTCCTCTCGTTGATTCGTTTGACTTCCAATCCTCGTGGAACCTTCTTGGCACTTACATAATACTTCATTAACCATACAATAGGCCCTACACCAGCCTCTCAAGACATCACCAAATAAATATTAGCTCAATCATAGCGAAAACCTTTCTGAACACGGCTTATATTTCACTTCCTTCAACAAACTAAATTTCACATATTCGTATGACTTTAAAATCTTATAGTGCGCACTTTAGGCTATCTAATACTTCCCTTAATCTCGTAAGGATTTCATAACCACCCTGAGCTAACATTAGCCTATCCACAAGGCAACAAATCAGAAATTTCTGAGGTGTAACATGTTACTTGGGGTTTGCTGTTTGCAGGTGATTCTTCCTTCCATTTAACTATCATGTGATACCGTTGTTGGCCCATAGCTTGTTTGAGTTGAGTAGTATGTAATGTACGTTTGTGCTCGACAATTAAGGCTCGAATGTCGTTCGCACCCCTTCGGTTTAGGGTGTGACATTTCTAAAGAGAGTAGCTAATCTTGGTATCACCTATTTACTTAGGTTTAAACTCAGAAGGGGCAAAGTCAGGGTTGGGAAATGTTACACCCCGGAAAAAATTTTCGTTAATGCAAGTGAATAGACTAACGAAGGGCACGAAGTATACGGTATTGCAATAAGTTAGAAATGACAATTGATGACCTTAATTAAGATTTGCGAAGACATTCAGAGTAAGAGGAGAAAGTTTGCCAAGAGAGGGCAAGGCATACGATATGTATCCGAAAGGATTTACGAGTAACAAGTTAATGATGACTTAATGGTGTCTTAGAGAAGAGTTATAGCGTCCCTTAGATTGTTAATGAAGTGTTAAACAAGTGCGAAGAAGGTTCCATAAGGATTTGAGATCAAACAAAGTGACGAGAAAAAAATCGGAGAAGAGATAGATTATACGACCAATTATACGGTCCGTATAACGGTCCGCAGAATTGTCACAGTGAAGGTCCCTCACTGATGGGATTATACGGTCACTTATATGGATCGTATAAAATTATACGGACCGTATAATGTATCGTATAATGGTCACAGAAGCGAGAAGTTGATGGGGTGATTTCACGGTCACTTATACGGACCGTATAAGTTTATACGGACTGTATAAGTGTCCGTATATTTTCCCGACGGGTCAGATTTTATGTTTTAAATAAAAGGACCCAAGCTTATTATTTTCATTTCCCATCTTCTCATTTCTTCTCCACGACTCAAGAACTCTCTAGAACCTTCCACACTTTTCATTTACAAGAACCCAAGAGAGATTGGTGATCAACTTAATCAAACCAACAAAATTAAGTGTAAGAAACACATTAAAGTTCATCCAAGCCAAGGAATTCCAATGAAAGTGAACTAGGGTTTTGGTGCAAGAGAAGTATTTCCACTCAAGGCTTATTCCTACCCTATCTAAGGTAAGTTTTATGATCTTTTCATGTTGTTTAAGGTAATGAGAGGTTAAAAGACTTAGATTATGGAAGGAGATAGAAAATGAGTCACAAAGATAGGAATAGTGAGATTTTGAGTAGTAGTTTGGGATGAGTCATGAATATTGATATGTTGTGAATGTAAGTATGCTATAAGTGACATTTAGAATATGGGATAAGTATTATATGTGAGAAAACGCAATAGTGAACTATGACCATGATTATGGAGGAATTGAAGTGAAATTGTGAAATGTGGATAATGTAGATGAATGATGATTGTTGTCTATAATATTGTGAATGTTGTTATGGATGCTTGGGAGTCGATATGTGATATGACGAAAGTGTTATAAATAAAGGAAATGCTGCCCAATTTTCCCTAGCTTTAGTAAGCACGTTCTTATAATCGATTAGCTAATGTTAATACGAACTTTCTTGAAGGTAGAAACGCGAGCATCGAAGGAGAACAATCAAGCGATAGAATTGTTAAACGAAAGAGGTATGTTAGGCTAGTCCCCTTTTTTTTTTCTAAGGCATGAATCTTATGATATGATATTCCCTCCTGCTCCATGAATTTCCTACATTCTGGAAAACTAAGAGTCTATGTTTATGAATAGCCATATGAGTAAAGATAAGAGATATTATGAACATGATGATGATGAGTTTAAGTCCAAAGATTCTAGAGTTCACGATATGATGTTTCTACGATGCTAATGATCCTAAGTACAGTTCCATTGATGCTTTTCCTTCTGTACACTCACCTTAAAATGTTAGTCCCCTCAAGGTGAGACATAATGATTATGATCACTCCATAATGTAATCGGGGGTTCACGACCTCATGTCACCCCGACATAGCCATAGTTGCCTTCAAGCTCTAATGTATGTTTTGATGATAAATGTATAATGATGCTAAGTTAAGATAAGGTCGTGATATGCCTATGAGACGTATAATAAAGATAAGTTTATGTTGACTATATGAAGATACGATTCCACCGTGCCTAGTTGGCCGGGCATGTCACCGCGAAGGCGGGCTGCATACGATTCCACCGTGCCTAAATGGCCGGGCATGTCACCGCTAAGGCGGGCTGCTATGTTTACACCGAGCCTAGAGGGCCGGACATGACACCACTAGTGGGCGACATATGATGGTTACCCGGACGCAGGTTAACGATGATGATTTATGTGATACAATGATGTATGCGCTATGATGATACATGTACTATGATTATATATATGATATATGTATGAAATGTATCCACCCATAAAATTTACACATGTTATATCTTCATCTTATGTCTTATGATTTCTCTATTATGTTCATTTCATTCATGCCTTACATACTCAATAAAATGTTCGTACTGACGTCCGTTTTCTTTGGACGCTATGTTCATGCTCACAGGTATACAAGGAGGTGATCCAGACCCGTAGGAGCTACTAGCAGACTTTTAGAGCACCCCATTATTCTGGAGGTGCCATTGATTTATCCTTTTGTGTGTATATATATGGTTTGGGCATGACGGGGTCCTGTTCCGTCCATATGTCTAGTACTCTAGTAGAGGATCATAGATACGCATATGTGGGTAGTATGGTCTCACGATTTTTCTCACGTGTGTATATATATATATATATTGATAGCCGAAGGGCTTATGTATATAAAGGTAATTATGTTTCAAAGTGAAAAATGGTTTTCCTATGATTTGAGTATAAGATTAATGAATGAACGCTTGATGAGTACGATGGGTAATGGTATGAGCGGTGCTCGGTGGTTAGCCCCGGGTACCCGTCATGGCCCCTAGTCGGGTCGTGACAGGAAAGATTAATTAACAAGAATTTGGGGCAATAACCCTCATCTAATGGAATCGACCTAGGGATAGGTGAACCACTTGTAGCGATATTTGTGTGTTTTTAATTCTCCTAGTTGTTTTAGGGATATTCAATTAGGAAGTCTTGTTAGTCTTTAGAAGAATTTAATTTAAAGTCATTATCCGAGGCTCAGCAACATAAGATCACCACTATTTGTAAATCGTTAAGTACATTGGATCATTACTTGAAAGTAGTTTCTTTTTGTACCCATGCTTATGGTCATTTATTATTTTACTTGCTTTCTAGGTGTTACAGTTCACTTTTACGCAGGCGTATAAAAGCTACTATCGTAACTTGGCTCTTTGTTGGTTTGTTTAATAGAGTCGCCACTTGATTAATGATGGGAGTTAGGAAACCATTGCTTAAGGTTAATCCTCTTCAAAACCTTTCAATGTAACAAAGTTTGAGTAAGGGTTCTTGTGATCGCCTGAGAAAGGTGTTAGGCACCTCAGAAGGTGTTATTATGATGATTAGC
This sequence comes from Lycium barbarum, assembly GCF_019175385.1. Lineage (NCBI taxonomy): Eukaryota > Viridiplantae > Streptophyta > Magnoliopsida > Solanales > Solanaceae > Lycium > Lycium barbarum. Next base: position 61,175,060 of record NC_083344.1, on the reverse strand, counting down.
CCCAGGGAGCGGCTTGATATACTTATGTAGATGGATATATATATATAGTATGAGTATGCATGTCATATATTCTCAGTAGCACTTAGAGTTTCAGGTTGCTTCTTCCCTACTACTCTTTACTTTATTTCTTTTACTTACACGCTCCTGCCTTACATACTCGATACATTTATCTGTACTGATGTCCTATTGCTTGGGACACTGCATTTCCTATAGCAGGTCTAGATAGATAGCTCAACGGACTCCTCCAGTAGGTTCCTCAGCTCAGCATGGACTGTCGTACTCCATTACTCTCGGAGTTGCTTTAGAGAGTCGGTATGACATGAGTCACACATGTATATGCATTTGGGTATAGCGGGGCCCTGTCTCGAACTTATGATACTCTTAGAGGTTTGTAGACATTTATCTTGTGTTTAGTAGTGTGTGCGGCCTCGTTGGCCTTTTGTTCTGATATATATAGACTTTCGTGGTGGCCTCGTCGGCCCTTAGATATATATTTATATATGCATGTTCCTTGGGTTTTTCTATTTGCAGGTGAGTCTTCCTTTCATTTAACTATCATGTGACGGACTTGTCGGCCCATAGCTCGTTCGAGTTGAGTAGTATGTAATGTACGTTGGTGCTTGATAATTCAGGTCCAAGTGCTGGTTGCACCCCTCCGGTTAGGGTGTGACAAACTTGGTATCAGAGCAGGTCTATCCTAGGGATGTTTATAAGCCGTGTCTAGTAGAGTCTTGTTTATGGGTGTGTAGCATGCCACACTTATAGCAAGAGGCTATGGGATATTTAGGATTGTCACCTTTTTTTCTTGTTCTAGATCGTGCGATAGAGCTGAGTCATAAGAAGTTCGTTCCTAATTTTCATTATTCATAAATATGGTGATACCTACCATTAGAAAGAGGACGACTAGTAAGAAAATTCGATGAGGTTGTGTAAGGGATTCATAAGGACTCCATCAAATCTTGCGTGCACTAGAATGTGAGTATGATGTTAGAACATTAAAATGTGAACATTTATGTCATCTGTATGGAAAGGGGGTCATGCCGTATGAGGAAGGAAGGTAAGGAGTCAGAAGGTAAAAAGGTAATGTGGAGAAGGCACGAGGTACCTGAGTAGAGAAGATTGTAGATTGGAGTTCAGATGAAGCAACGCTAGTGTTATGGATCCATTTTCAACAGTGATGGAAGCATAGTTGGCATCACTCGTTCCAGCATACGACTTATAGGCTTTAACAAACATGGCTTTAGGGAGAAGTGGAATTTCAGGATCTAGTAAAGGTTATAGTAATCATTAGCGTTGGATCGATTATTGGACTGGGTGGTATTACTGAAGGATATAATGAACATGTTTAAAGATCCTCTTTAAGTGACGTATAGGTGTAGCATATCGAGGGATCGTATAGTCAGGTATGACTATTGGAGTTGTTAGAAGGTGCAGAGGGCTAGGTATTTGAATCCTTGTCTATGGAATAAATACTCCCCTTGGTCACACTCTTAGTCCCCGTGAAGAAGTGATATTGAACAACTAACAAACAATCCTGGTTAAGGAGAAGAGGAAACAAAAGCAAAAGAATGCCCTACTGAAATTATCCAGAATTAGATAGGATGGCAGAGATTTGTAGAATAAGCAAAGCATTAGGAATAGAAATAAGAAGCTATTAAATGTCATAATAAGGCGTGGCGTACGACCGAATTCATGGTTAAATAGAAGGAGAAGGGTAAGAGGAAGGTAGTGTTCGGGGTATAAAGGGGTGCAAATCACGAGACGATACCTTCGTTATGAAAGGCGGACAGGCCACTCGGGTAAAGTTATCAGCAAATTGGTTTAGCCCTCTGGCTTAGGACATACCGATACTGGTTAGGCTAACCCGAATGAGAATTAGGACTTCAGAAGATTTTTGTGTTGATGGGCATTGTGATGTTTTCCAAAGAGAGATTAAGAAGCGAAGGGATGTACGACATAGTAGCAACCTTTGAGAGTTATTAAAAGTAGTCACCCTAAGACGGACGTCATGAGTTGGAGTTAAGTTCGTTAAGATCGAGCCCGTTAGTATTGAATTCGTGGCACTCTATGCATTTATGTAATTCAGCTAGCCTAATAAGTGAAGATTATAGCAAGGAAAGCGACAAGTATCAGACGCTTGGAGAGTTGGTAAAAAGGAAGAGGTAGGATGTGACTTTACAGGAATAGAATCTTTAGGTGTAAGGTACTAGCCATTCTCCCACGGGGGTGGGGGGGGGGGGAGATACTACGGTAAAGCATCAGCGTAGAATCATGCATTCTCTTAATGTTAGAAGGGCAAGAAGAGTTGCGGTCAAGGGTTGGAAGCAGATGAGATGGTATTAGTTCAAATTCTACGAATGTGTTGCGATTTTTGGATGATACATAAGTATGAATGCTAGGAAGGAGACGATAATAATCCCCTGACGAGAGGTACCAAACAATGACAAGCACAGTTGAGCATCTGAGACTTAGAAGACTAGTATGAGGTGTCAGCGAAGCCGGAAAGATATGGCCCCAATAGGAGTTATGAGTTAACATACAAAAGATAGTTAGACCCGAGCAATCGCTAATTGATTCACGAAAGGCCTAGGTGTGGCAAGTAAGGAGGTCACAGACGAGTCGTTAGGCCATACAAAATTACATAAGGGATTCGAGCGTATGAAGATTCCATTTTGCAAGACGTAGTTGCAACCCTCAGCAAGTAATTCAAACAAAGGTGATAACAAATAAAGCTCAGTATAAGCACTTCAAAATATAAACGGGACCAATGAGCTTGAAGATACAAGAAAAGCATTTAGAAGTTATGTTTAAAGGAAACTCTATTAACATAAGAAGGGAAATGGAAACAGCTAGAGGTAATTGTAGATGGTTTAATTCACTTGACGTTCTACGAGGAATCCACAAATTTGTATGGACAAGGAAGCCTTTCTAAATATAATTGGGGGAAAGCATTAGCCAAGAGGTTTGAGTGGAAAATCTAGTCTAGGTATGGTGACCCGAGTGAGATCTTGTAGGCAAGTTATCCCGCGATATCGATGTCCTTAGAATTTTGTATATATCCAACAAGAAGTAAGTAAGTAATCTATCTATAATGACTACCGAACGACGACTTGGAATTAAGAGTAATGTTCGATGATTGGTATAAAACGAGTTCCAAGATATGCGGGAACTAAGGTAAGTTAATGCACCTGTGATACAAGTATCAAATGAACAAGGGAAGGAGGTTATTTTGCGTAGAAGCAGATAAGAAAGCATGATAAGAATAGTCGACACATGATTTGAAGATAGCACCAGGTGTTCACGCGCATGAGGTATGGCGATGCTACTCATTTAGTGATCATATAGACACCCTTATTAGTGATGGGAATATTTTATAAACTTTTAAGAAGAAGCAATGAAATTACGAAAATAGGAGATGACTCGAGTTATTAAAGAATTATAACATTAATATCCTATGTCGTCTGAGCAAGCTAAGATTGTAACCAACACCTTCGGTCGCAGACCTTTGGCCAACCTAGCATATTTGGGCCCGAGAAGGAAAAGTTAGCCGAGTTATGTCAGTTAACTAATTAGGGGTCCAATTGCTGGACTAAGGTTATGGCAAAGTACTATTCAGGATAAAACAACATTGTCCGCAACACCAAAAAAATAAGAGAGCCGTAGCAAGGAGATCCTACCTTGTTTTGCAACTTAAAAAGGAAGTTAGATAGATTGAGGCATCAGTCATTGAGATGGAAAAGGATGGAGTCTTGAGATATCAAAATTGATTATGTGTTGTAGATGTATCGTGACTATGACAGTAGATCATGGCAGAGATACATTATTTTCGTTATCCAAGTCATCCAGAGTCAACCGAGATATACCATGACATCAAGAAAATAAATCCTATGGATTTTGTTATAGGAATATAATCCCTTATTAAGATAAATTATACAGCTGCCATGATTGTTAAAAAAATATGGAGTATAAGCTGGAACTTGTTCAGGAGTGGGTATTGTCAGCTTATGGCCATCAAAGTTCATACTCCGACATGCAGTGACGAGATCTGGAGCTCTACGTTGATGACTGTGTATTCTTGCGAATTAGCCGATAAAAGGCGTGATAGATTCAGGAAGAAAGCAAATTCAGCCCGAGATGTATTGGGCCCTACAAAAGAGTTAGATAAATAAGCCTAGTGTCTTTTGAGTTGGATTTACCTTCAAAATTTGAGTAGTGTGTTGGAAAACCTCTTGAGTAATTCGTGTATAATTATGTGCGGGTCATAGAAGACTTGTCAAATGAAGACATACATGTAGCTATTTTAGATAGACAAGTCTGCAGATTGAAAATGAATGATGTGGCCTTTCTGAAGGTATAGTGGAGAAGCAAGAATATGGAGGAACTGCCGTGGGAGGCCGAAGAAGATATGAAGTCCAGATATCCTTATTTTTTTCCTAATGAAGGGTCTTTATAATTGACACCCCGTTTGAATTTTCTTTATTAGCTCATGGTATGCTAAAGTTAAGCTAACATTTGTTACGTATCATAAATAACATCCAAAGGGAACCATTGTAACAAGAAACAGAGACGAGGCCTAACCGGCCTTATTGGATAGAATGCCTTCCGTTGTGGGTTATCAACCGACCCTGAGTACCGAAATGGGTTATTTACAAGAAAGAATTACTTCTACCAAAGAAGGGTCCATAACCTCTATTCAAGCAGTTTATGTACCCGCAGAAGATTTGACTGACCCTGCCCCTGCTATGACATTTGCACATTTAGATGCTACTATCGTACTATCAAGAGGATTGGCTGCCAAAGGTATTTATCCGGTAGTCTCCTTTAGATTCAACGTCAACCATGCTTCAGCCTCGGTTCGTTGGTGAGGAACATTACGAAACTACCCAAAGAGTTAAGCAAACTTTACAACGTTACAAAGAACTTCAGGACATTATAGCTATCCTTGGATTGGACGAATCGTCCGAAGAGGATCGTTTACTCGTAGCAAGAGCGCGAAAAATTGAGCATTTCTTATCACAACCCTTTTTCGTAGCAGAAGTATTTACCGGTTCTCCAGGGAAATATGTTGGTTTAGCAGAAACAATTCGAGGATTTCAATTGATCCTTTCCGGAGAATTAGATGGTCTTCCTGAACAGGCCTTTTATTTGGTAGGTAATATCGATGAAGCTACCGCGAAGGCTATGAACTTAGAAATTGAGAGCAATTTGATGCTTTAGGAAGACCCAATCACATAATTTCATTATCTCCCTTCTAAGTCTTCTATTTCACTTCTATTTCATCTGCTATTTTTTAGGAATAAAAAAGGATACACAGACAGAGTACAATACGTGGCGAAAGGGAAAAGAAAGTCACGTGATGAGAGTAATTGGAGATTGACACAATACGTGTTCGGTGCATATTTCCACTCTCCCTGTTTCTCCCAAGTGGCAATCTTATTTCTTTGGATTCGCTAAAATGATGAGAGGCAGTTACTGGTTAAATATTTTATCTGTATCACACCTTCCTAATTTATGTGACATCATTTTAGTTTGGCATAAAATTAAAAAATAAAAAGAAAGACCATTCAGATTTGTTAGCTAAAATAAATCTAAGATATTTGTGACTATAAATCATTTTATTAATGATTAAAGGATAATTTCAAAGTTAACTAGTTCTAAATATAAAAACGCGACATGTTTTTGAAATAGACTAAAAAGAAAGTGTATTATAATTTTTTACGGAGGCCGTATATAAATTTGACTAGGCATAACTTGTTAGAAATTTTTAAAAAGCATTATTATGTACAATAAATCTTGAAATTTATATAGTTATAAATTACTCTTATATAAGAATAGATAATTTTATAGGTATAAAGATATACTCCTTCTGTCCCAATTTATGAAAGATCTCCCTCCAAGACGTACATACGACTTTCCGCAGAATTCTATACGTATCTATGAGATAGAGTATGGAATTCTATTTACTCACTTTAAATTGAGTATCTGTTTCCCTCCCTTTCCTGCTAGGATGTGAAATTCTTTAGGCTTAAATCGGGATATTCAGGAAGAACAGGTTGTTCCAGCTGGATACCGTCAAGAATTCTTGACTATTGCATGGGAACAGGTTCATCTTCGTAGTATTTTTCCTTTTCAATATTTTTCTATTGGAGCTTCCCTCATTCCTTTTATCGAACATAATGATGCGAATCTAGCTTTAATGAGTTCTAATATGAAACATCAAGCAGTTCCTCTTTCTCGCTCCGAGAAATGCATTGTTGAATATTATCTTATTTAATTTGATTCCACTAAACTAACTACTTTTTTTCTACAAATACAAATACAATAATTAAACTTAGTGCTCTACTTGATTTTTCTTTCCTTTTGATTCAAAGTAAAAAAAGGTGTGAAGCTTAAATAACTCACTCAGAACGCTTTTTAAAAGATTACGTGGTACAATTAGGTCGAATAAACCCTTCTGGAATAAGTATTCAGCTGCTTGTGAACCTTCGGATACTGTTTTATTCAATGCTTGTTCAATTACTCTTTTACTTGCAAATGCAATGTAGGCATTGGGTTCGGCAATAATGATGTCACACCCCGACTTTACTAGGGTGTGATGGGCACCCGACCCCAAACTCGGAGCCGAGCGAACCTGCTGACTCTTATTACATGCATAATATATTTGGACTCTTAAATCGAATAAGAATGAAATACATAGTAAGCTTTCAGAATCTTTCTTTTCCCTCGTACTAAGATCAAATGGAATCTGTAATCACATGAACTTTATAACATAACATAACATGACACATCGAATGGTGGAGCCGTTTACAATACCGACACTCTATACCCACGACTTTGTCTGCAAAGTCTCTAACTTCGAACAAAACATCATAGCACATATACTCTGACTCGGCAGCACTCCAGGAACAAGTGGAGTCTACCAACTCCGCTGGAACATCTTCTATACTAGCTTCAACTCATCTGGGTGTACCTGCGCGGCATGAAACGCAGCCCCCCGAAGAAAGGGGTCAGTACGAGCAATGTACTGAGTATGTAAGGCATGAAGGATAATACAATAGGAGACACAGGTATAGACAATAACAAAGAGAAACATATAAGATATCATAGGATGAAAGAGAAACATGAACATGTGAGTGCCCCTGAGGGCGGAAGCCATGCATGCTTAGCCTTCATATCATATCATATCATATCACCAGCGTTGTCATGATCAACGTCGGCCCCACATATGTCCCACGTCCGGGCATCCCGCGTCCGGGATGATAACGCCAGCTGACCAGGTGGCAATGCAACATATCTCCCTTTTCCCCATATCCCCCATATACATGTACATATATCATATACACGTGTCATATATTCAGCATGCATGAGAGCCCAAAGAAAGTCGTGTATCTATCGGAGTGACGTAAGGTCGGTAACCTCGGAATATATTATGGAACAATCATAATGACTTTGTCTCACCTTGAAGGAACGATTACCATAAGATGAGACTAGCAACGAATAACAGCGTTAAGAGGACATAGAATAAGATAATAACCATGTTTTGAGTTAATCCGAGTTACTATGAAAAAGTTATGGACGTTTGAACTACAGAACTTTCTACGAACTTTTCAGAAGCCATTTTTGGAAAATCAAAGCAATGATCACATCAAGTACCTTTCAAACATGAAACCATTCTTATCATAACCATCATAGAAATATTCTCATCCTCGACATCATCAATGTCGTTGTAAAACATATCCATCGTTATTGTCATAAAAGCTTACAATACCATAAACCTTTGTTTTTGGAAAAATACGGACATTCTTGGAAAACATTGACGGGTTATCGGGAAGGAATCATGCCTTGAAATCATAAACATCTAATTTTTTAAAACAAGGAGAATATGGGAACAATTATGAAATCATAACATCGGGATCATGCCTTTGAAAGAAAGGGACAAGCCTTAACATACCTGCTCCACGCCCTATTAGCTACGCTTATTCATCCAAGCTTGCTAGTCTACATTCAAGAGAATCGACAAAATCATTAGAATCGTCGTCACATCCTTGTCTTAGTCTTTCAAATAAACTCATTTATAATCTGCCGAAATTTCGACAGCATTTCCCCTGTAAATATAACCATCCCCGAGAATTCAACTCGGCTAAATCTTCAACAATAATCCCAACAACCATATTAACAACATCAATAATCAATTCAAAACGCATTACGACGTTAGTAACTCTTTCCTACATAAGTCGACAACTTTCCATTTATATTCAATTCAACTACATACATTCAAACCAACATCGCCACTCACAAGTTCAAATACTTATTCAAGATCATTCAAACGAGATTTAATAATACTTCAAGCAATCCGCACAATATTCTAAACAACCCAACCAATATACCATGCCAACCAACACCTTCCAAACTCCAATAGGACAACAACAACACATTTCTTTCTTCCAAATTCATCAACCACACCAACAATTCACACGTTAACAACATCATTCTCATAAATTCAAGAAACTATATTAGAATCACATTAGTTTCCACAATAAGCCACAAACAACTATAACTTCAACTTGAATCATTAAACTTTTATTTGCATCATAAAATCCACAACACAACAACCAAAATATACTTAATAAAATTAGTTCACCATTCCCACACCACATACACCTACTCGGCCAAGCACCAACATCCACAATCTCATGAATTTCATCCATTTCCACACTCCACAACATTCACAAACCATGCATAACATATGAAAATGAAGATTAAACCTTACCTTCTTCACTCAACTTCTTCACTCGGCTAGAGTTGCAAATTGCAAGAACAAATGGTTTACTTGTTCCAACAGCTACTCCACGTTGTAGAGGGCCTTCCAATTGGTTAAATTGCTAAAAGAAAATTATTATTATTATTTTTTCCTTCAATTTCCTTGGCACCAAATTCAGCCATAGTCATGGCCGAATATCTCTCTTGCTCTCTCTTTCTCTTGAGTTTTCTAGAATTGCAAAGTGGTGAATTATGTTTTGCTTGGTCATCACCTGTATATGTATATATATATATATATATATATATATATCTCCCTCCAATACCAAGTGGACACATATCCCTTCTCCACCTTTCTTGAATTTTCTTTAAAATAAAGATGAATACTTGAGTCTTGCCGTGTAAGCTTTGGTCCATATATAATTACATAGCCCATAAAAGGGGTGGGACCCACAAACACACACACACACACACTACACGGCCAAATGGCCCCCTTCTTGAACTCTCTTGAATTTTTGTGAAATTCCCGTTTTACCCCTAGCCTTCCACATTATTACCATGGGCCACTTTGCGAATTTCCCTTTTTGCCCTTAGCCTCTCTCAGTATTTCCATACTAATAATGTTCATAAATAATATTCATAACCAACTTGTACATTAAAATAATTTTGGAAGATGGTCATTCCCTTAACTTACCACGACTACCTTGAAATATCTGAACGTACAAAATACGGGATATAACATCCTCCCCCCTTTTAGAACATTCGTCCTCGAATGTTCAACTGATCTTATGGGGTGTCATAATACTTCGGGAGGGTCCATTTTATAGTCGTTCTTCTCTTTATGACCATTCCTTATCCCTCACCCTATTCTCCTTATACTCAAACTCCTGGGTCTTTACACGAGTCCTCATTCCACGTCATGGGTTTCCTTTTCTGGTACTTAAAAATATTGTGATCCCTTTTTGGCCTAATATAATATGGTCTTCCCCCCTTTAAGGGGCTCCTTATACGCCAACAGTCCTTCTACGAAGTCTTCGTTTATACCTTATTCCTCATCTTCCTTCCAACTCTGTGCCTAACATATCGAAAACTTCTTATCCTAAGTTTTTCTTTTACTTTCTGTCTATGTCATCCCTTTGTCCACATTTCAATACCTTTCCATCCACTATTCGTCCTTTCACTTGCTTAGCTCACTTGCTTGTAATTCTTCTTAGCTACGCGTTTGTGCTGCAGCTGGGCATCCATATTTTTCGAGTGTCTTACTACTTTTGCCCTCAGCATAGAATCCTTACAGCTTACACTCTCTTTGTCCTCGTTCATCAAACCCTTAACTATATTTACGATGTTATGATCGGGCGGTCTCCCCCGTACGTTCCTTGCATTTCATCTCCATTTCTTCTAAGATCAAAACCTTCAGACTTCGCATGATATCTTATTCCACGCCATTAATTTCCCAATCAACAGTGTCGACCCACTATCCTTGTTTTTTTTTCTTTCCTCGATGCGTACCCGGATTCCTGCCGCTAACTTGTTAAGGTACCCTTCTTACTCCCATATGTCCTTCTTATTCCTTCGACTAACCCGTTAGTATACCTTTCCTATTTTCCTCCTTAACTATCCTTGGGTTTTTTCCTCCTCGGGCACTTTTCTTTCTCTTGGTATCTGCAGTATCGTCTCTGAAGTTCGTGAAATATTCCTTTAAACGCACCAATCTGTCCTATTCTTAAGTCATCCTTTCAGGAAAACACTTCCATGTCCGAGGTAAGCACATTAATATAGCTGCACATTTTATTCCTTTATATACCTTTCAAGGGCCGGAGTCTTCTAACATCGTCACAAGGCCTAATCATTCTTTTCTCTTACTTCACACTCCTTGTCGTGGTTACTATTCCCTTAGCCCTACTTATTGGAATCGGCCCTCGAACTCCACACCTTTCTCTTTGTTTCCTTTTACCACACTCTATCCCTTTTCACATGCCTACTTTGAGTTCTTACCCAAATAGTCTCGCGCTTTGCCGGTAATTTCTCTCGGGAGCTTCACTTACTGAGGTTTCTTACCTTTCACCTCCTTTCGACACTTTGATCTCTTTGTTTTCCATCTACTCACTCTCTTTCTTTTCCAAATATCGTTATACTAGAATTTCCAATATTATCCTATAGTAAAATAATAGCATCTTACTTTGCAACACTTGTACCATTTATTCTTGCTGTCACTCGAACTTCGGTACCTTTGCGTGATCAATGCCTTCCTTACCGTGGCGCCGGTTGCTGGAACTCGCATGTCCACCGATACAATCATATGTGGGATATCCGACACATTCATATATATATATATATATATATATATATATATTATCAACTAGCCCACAGAATACTCCCAAGCGCTATTCAAGCCTATCCAAATTTCCAAAGCTATGACACACTTTTTGTCTCTTCTCCAGTCTAGTCTGCCTCGTCCTACGCGTCTTCTTATGGCCTCCAACCATCCCATATACTCTAGTTTCCCTTAGGCTACCCTAGCTTCTCATTTGTCTCTTATGTCTGGATATGTAGAATTTCTTGCATACTTCCCAGGGGGTCACCCATCGTAAAATTGCTCTCACCTTAGCACGCTTAACCTCGAAACTTTGATGAAATCCGATGCCCTAATGCTGATATAACCGCGTCCACTTCCTCGCATGACCTTTATTACATGTTCTGGAACAAGTCGAAGTCTTACAGATTCCGAAACATTTTCGTAACACGTCTTTCTCCTTTACAATTACTATTTTACCCTTCACCTTCGTGTAACACTGCCTTTCGTCCTAGATTCCCAGATTCCTGATGGTAACAAATTTGCCTTCGTCGTCGTTACTTATACATACCCGATTATTAGCCAGTTCGGACTTCCACTCACCATCCTTACCTAATAATCCACAGCAAAACTAATTGTCGTCTTTCTCTGAATCCTTTAGCAGACCATGCTCCTACTAAGCCTCGAACGTTATCCATTTTAATGCTCTGGGCTGCTAATCGTCTTTCTCGCTATTATTCTTCGTGTCATAACAAATCCATAACCTTTCTGAAACAACGCATCTCACTTATTGCCTATTTACAGTATTTCCTTTCCATGCTTCTTCCTGTTAGGCGTATCCATTTGGGCAGAATCTCCTTTGCAATCCTTACTATTCCAAATCTGTACGCAGCAGATATCGACAATACCTTACAGGGCATACATATGTATACGACACATCTTATCCATCCAGAGCCTCCAGTTTTAGGTAACAGAACAGAATAACAATACTTACCCCGGTGACTTTCCATATCGCTTCTCACCTTCTTCCGTCATATACAAGGCTTGTATAAGGAATTCCATTTTTCCTATGACTTGGCTCTATCGCACGATCTAAGACAGAAAGAAGGTCAACAATCCCTAGATGCCCTGCAGCCTCCTGTTTATAAATGTGGCCGGCTTCACACCTATAAACAGGACTCTACCGGACACGACTTTGCAGACAACCCCTAGGACGACCTGCTCTGATACCACTTTGCCACACCCCGACTTTACTAGGGTGTGATGGGCACCCGACCCCATACTCGGAGCCGAGCGAACCCGCTGACTCTTATTACATGCATAATATCTTTGGACCCTTAAATCGAATAAGAACGAAATACATAGTAAGCTTTCAGAATCTTTCTTTTCCCTCGTACTCAGATCAAATGGAATCTGTAATCACGTGAACTTCATAACATAACATAAGATGACACATCGGCTGGTGGAGCCGTTTACAATACCGACACTCTATACCCACGACTTTGTCTGCAAAGTCTCTAACTTCGAACAAAACATCATAGCACATATACTCTGACTCGGTAGCACTCCAGGAACAAGTGGAGTCTACCAACTTCGCTGGAATATCTTCTATACTAGCTTCAACTCATCTGGGTGTACCTGCGCGGCATGAAACGCAGCCCCCCGAAGAAAGGGGGGTCAGTACGAGCAATGTACTGAGTATGTAAGGCATGAACAATAATACAATAGGAGACACAGGTATAGACAATAACAAAGAGAAACATATAAGATATTATAGGATGAAAGAGAAACCTGTACATGTGAGTGCCCCTGAGGGCGGAAGACATGCATGCTGAGCCTTCATATCATATCATATCATATCATATCATATCATGATCAACGTCGGCCCCACATATGTCCCGCGTCCAGGCATCCCGCGTCTGGGATGATAACGCCAGCTGACCAGGTGGCAATGCAACATATCTCCCTTTTCCCCATATCCCCCATATACATGTACATATATCATATACACGTGTCATATATTCAGCATGCATGAGAGCCCAAAGAAAGTCGTATATCTATCGGAGTGACGTAAGGTCGGTAACCTCTGAATATATTATGGAACAATCATCATGACTTTGTCTCACCTTGAAGGAACGATTACCAAAAGATGAGACTAGCAACGAATAACAGCGTTAAGAGGACATAGAATAAGATCATAACCATGTTTTGAGTTAATCCGAGTTAGTATGAAAAAGTTATGGACGTTTGAAGTACAGAACTTTCTACGAACTTTTCAGAAGCCATTTTTGGAAAATCAAAGCAATGATCACATCAAGTACCTTTCAAACATGAAACCATTCTTATCATAGCCATCATAGAAATATTCTCATCCTCGACATCATCAATGTCGTTGTAAAACATATCCATCGTTATTGTCATAAAAACTTACAATACCATAAACCTTTGTTATGGAAAAATACTGACATTCTTGGAAAACATTGACGGGTTATCGTGAAGGAATCATGCCTTGAAATCGTAAACATCTAATTTTTGAAAACAAGGAGAATATGGAAACAATTATGAAATCATAACATCGGGATCATGCCTTTGAAAGAAAGGGACAAGCCTTAACATACCTGCTCCACGCCCTATTAGCTACGCTTATTCATCCAAGCTTGCTAGTCTACATTCAAGAGAATCGATAAAATCATTAGACTCGTCATCACATCCTTGTCTTAGTCTTTCAAATAAACTCATTTATAATCTGCCGAAATTTTGGCAGCATTTCCCCTATAAATATAACCATCCCCGAGAATTCAACTCGGCTAAATCTTAAACAACAATCCGAACAACCATATTAACAACATCAATAATAAATTCAAAATGCATTACGACGTTAGTAACTCTTTCCTACATAAGTCGACAATTTTCCATTTATATTCAATTCAACTACATACATTCAAACCAACATCGCCACTCACAAGTTCAAATACTTATTCAAAGTCATTCAAACGAGATTTAATTGTCACGACCCGGCTAGGGGGCCGCGACGAGCACCGGGTGCTACCCCACCCGGGCACCCCCTTATCGTACATAACATAACATCTATGTGAACCATAAGTCAATTCGTGCTTTTCTTATCGTTAATCATATTGATCCCATTAGACGACCATCATCATTTAACATATCATAGGCATCTATGCCACATCATAAGTACAAGGCCGACATGGCTAACAAAAGATATACAAAACATGGGTTGACATGGCCGAACATCTCTACCCACATACACATGACTATGAGCCTCTAAGAGTATGACATATCGTATGAGCAGGACAGGACCCCGCTATGCCCATAATTATATACACAAAAGAATAAGTACCCAAAAGCTACGGCTCCGAAAGAAATGGAGCTCTACTATGCAATCTCTGAATAAGCAGCTATGGATCAAGTCTGTCTCCCTGTGCACCTGCGGGCATGACGCAGCGTCCACAAACAAAAGGACGTCAGTACGAAGAATGTACTGAGTATGTAAAGCATGATCAACATCAATATAGAAGCATAATAGACATCATATGAAATAGCATAGAGGGGAGACAGTAATATCATCATCATCATGTCGCTTACTTGCATACATCGTCGTTCGTATCCCATAATAATAGTCATACCACTTTGTGTTCATATTCGTATACATGCCCTTACTAAGTCTTATCACACTCATATTCATATTATATACATGGTCATATCATATACATAGTATTTACATAGCATACCCAACCTCGTAGGATCGGTGTGTAATACATACTTGGCCAACCAAGGCTCAAGATCATACATACCTGGCCCGACCAAGGCGTCAGGGTTATCCGTACCATCTGCAGAGGTGTGCGCGCGTTTCGTAATTGTATACATACTTTATACATAGTCATATACATATAGTCTTACCCGACATCATAAGCTCGGGGTCTTATCATAGCCCTTCATAGGCATACATATACATATATCATAGCTCGTAAGCATCTCTAATCTCATTTTACTCTCATCATCATTACTATCCTCATCATTATCGTTACATCTACATTATAGACTTACTCGTCATACGAGGAACATAGTATAATCATAGTACATATCAAGGGTCGTGAGCTTATGAGCTCAGAAAGTCAACCATGTGAAGACAACATTCTCATATAGAGGAATTAGGAATTTGGCCAAGAACCATGCCTTAGGAAAGAAGGGTTAGCCTCACATACCTTTCCGTCGAACTATTCTACACTTGCACGTTCCCTTCCAATGCTAGCATTTATACCTTCATTAATATCATGACAATGGCCATTAGTCATTCACATCATCCACATTATCTAGATTTCTCAATTTTCTTCTAATTCTCCCACATTCATGGTCATAACACCCAACTTCGTCCATTTGTCTAAAGTGTCCAGTTCACGATCTTAATACCATTTATAACACATTCATATCACAACACAACAACATTCATAACTCAATTCAAACTATTTCTCAAAATGTCACTATTCATCATTCATGACCTAGTTGACCACATTTTCTACAATCCATGTATTTTAATTCTCGAATACCTTAAACATCTTGTACAAATCATGAATCTTACCTTAGAAGTTGTAGGAACAAGCTTTGGTTGATAATACTCCTCTTTGAGCAAAACTCTAGTTTTTCTCCATTTGGATTTCTTGACTTGGATGGTCCTTGATGATTCCCTTATCCTTGATTTACTTGTCTTAATGTAATTGATGGCTTATAAGCCTTGAAAACTCATATAATAAATGTAGAGAGAAGTTTTAGAGAGAAGTGGTGTAATGTTGTAATGAAATAAGACAAGTCTTGATCCTCATATTTAATGAATTGAAAAATCTGTGCTGGGTGAACAGTGGTCGTCCATGGAGGTTTACGACCCGTATTCCACTATACGGCTCGTCCTCCATGGGCGTAATTAACCATTTCCAGAACCATAAGCTGGGCTGCCTTCATGGTGGTTTACGACCATGGTTTACGGGCCGTAAATCACTTTACGGTCCGTCCACCTGGTCGTATTTAACCATTTCCTCGGCTGGCAGAAAGTTGAAGTTTGGCATGCCAGTTTACGACCTGGCAGTTTACGGACCGTATACCAGTTTACGGTCCGTATTTGCACTTTACGACCACTGGGCAGAAAGCTGAAGCTTTTGCATGGCAGTTTACGACTGCAAGTTTACTGACCGTATTGCACTTTACGGTCCGTATTTTGCAATATACGACCACTGGGCAGTTGCAATTCTGCAACTTCCCATATTTCTTAGACTTCTCATTTTAATCACCCCCGTCCATGCACAGGCAGTGCTCACCTTGTATCTCATCTTAACTTAGCCAACTTCCTCGTCTCACATCGATACTTTCGAAATCTCGCCTAAGGTCATCAAACGTCGTTTCTTGCTCATAGACATCATGCACTCATATTCATCACTAGTTCGTTCTCTTGCGGACCAACGGAAAATTTTTCGAGGTGTAACATTCTACCCCCCTTAGGAACATTCGTCCTCGAATGTTAAAGGCTTGGGGAATTCTATAAAAAAAAAATCGCCAGAGTTTCCTCTGTAATGTGGCACTAACACCCTATCGCAACAACCCACAATAGCAATGCCTCACAGGGCAATAATACAACAGCACTATAAATTTGGCCACACACGACCTGAATGTATAAAAGGAAAACATGCATACCTTATGATTTTGACGTCTCATCTTGGACTTCTTCCAAGGGCTGAAATAAATGTGGGTATTTGGATCGCATACTCTCTTCTGCTTCCCACGTCATTTCCTCTCAATTGTTGTTCCTCCATAAGACCTTAACTGAGGCCACTTCCATGTTTCTAAGTCTCCGTACTTGCCTATCTAATATGGCAATGGGTATTTCATCATAAGTTAACTTTTCTGTCACTTGAATATCATTCACTGGGACGATCCTCGTAGGATCTCCAACACACTTCTGAAGCATCGAGACATGAAATACTAGATGGACTGACTCCAAATCTGGAGGTAGATCTAGCTCATAGGCCACTTTGCCTATTTTGCGCACAATTTCGTATGGCCCAATATACCGAGGACTGAGCTTCCCCTTTTTGCCAAATCTCATCATGCCCTTCATCAGCGACACTTTCAAGAATACCCAATCTTTCACTTCGAACTCTAAGTCTCTTCGACGATTATCCGCATAGGACTTCTGACGACTTTGAGCCGCTAGCAACCGATCTTGTATGAGCTTAACTTTCTCTATTGCTTGCTGGACCAAATCTGGCCCTATCAACTTAGCTTCTCCGGTTTCAAACCACCCAATCGGGGATCTACACTTTCGCCCATATAAAGCCTCATACGGCGCCATTTGAATGCTAGAATGATAACTGTTATTGTAAGCAAACTCAATGAGTGGCAAATGGTCATCCCAATTTTCTCCGAAATCTATCATACATGCCCGTAACATATCTTCAAGAGTCTGAATAGTACGTTCAGCTTGCCCATCGGTCTGTGGGTGAAATGCCGTGCTTAGGCGCACTTGGGTCCCTAGACCCTCTTGGAAGGACTCCCAAAACTTGGCTGTAAACTGAGTTCCCCTATCAGAGATAATAGATACTGGAACACCGTGGAGTCTCACTATCTCTTTAAGATAAAGCTTTGCGTAATCTTCAGCCACATAGGTCGTCCTGACCGGTAAGAAATGAGTTGATTTAGTGAGTCTATCCACGATCACCCATATGGAATCATATTTATGTCGAGAACGGGGTAGGCCTGAAATGAAATCCATATTAATCACTTCCCACTTCCACGTCGGGATTTCTATAGCTTGCAATAATCCACCCGGCTTTTGGTGCTCGATTTTCACCTGTTGACAATTAGGACATTGAGCCACGAATTCCGCTATATCTTTCTTCATACCATTCCACAAATATACGGACTTAAGATCATGATACATTTTCGTCGCTCCGGGGTGAATGGAGTAACGGGAACAATGAGCTTCTCTCAAAATCTGATGGCGTAGACCTGCCACATCGGGAACACATAACCTGCCTCGACATCGGAGAACTCCGTCTTCCGAAATGTCAAATGATGACTCCTCCTTCTGAGGGAGTGTATCTCTGTACTGCATTAGCATGGGATCCTCATATTGTCGCTCTTTTACTTCCGCTACTAGCGATGAAACTGTTGAATTCTGAATAGTAGCTCCGCTGCTACCTGAGTCCACTACTCGGACTCCTAGGCTCGCTAACTGTTGAAGCTCACGGGCCATCTCTTTCTTTTCTGGTCGTACATCACTTAGACTTCCCATGGATCTGCGGCTAAGAGCGTCAACCACAACGTTAGCCTTTCCGGGGTGGTACATGATTTCAACATCGTAATCCTTTAGCAACTCCAGCCATCGTCGTTGTCGCAAATTCAACTCTTTCTGCTTGAAGATATACTGAAGGCTCTTATGAACTGTATAAACATCCACATGGACACCATACAAATAATGTCGCCATATCTTTAATGCGTGGACCACTGCGGCTAATTCTAAATCATGGGTAGGATAATTCTGTTCATGTTTTCGTAATTGTCTAGAAGCATACGCAATCACCTTACCACTTTGCATCAATACACAACCTGTCCCGACACCTGAAGTATCACAGCAAATAACATATCCTTCCAATCCCTCTGGAAGTGTCAAGACTGGGGCTGAAGTCAATCTATCTTTCAACTCTTGGAAACTACGCTCGCAAGCATCTGTCCATTGAAACTTAGCTGACTTCTGAGTCAACTTGGTGAGCAGTGCAGAAATAGAAGAGAAACCCTCAACAAATCTTCTGTAATAACCTGATAAGCCCAAAAAGCTACGAACCTCCGTAGGGGTCGTGGGCCTTGGCCAAGTCTTCACTGCCTCAATCTTGTGGCTATCCACTCGAATACCGTCAGCTGCAACAATGTGGCCCAGAAATGCCACTGAGTTCAACCAAAACTCGCATTTGGAAAACTTCGCGAATAACTCTCGGGTTCGAAGAACTCCAAGGACAATACGCAAGTGATCCGCATGTTCCGCCTCGGATCTAGAATACACTAGGATATCATCGATGAATATAATCACGAATAGATCCAGAAAAGGCCTGAATACATTGTTCATTAAGTCCATAAACACTGCCGGTGCATTAGTTAGCCCAAACGACATTACTCGGAACTCGAAATGGCCATATCTTGTTCTGAAAGCTGTCTTAGGGATATCTTTCTCCCGAACTCTTACTTGGTGATACCCGGACCTCAAATAAATCTTTGAAAACAACTTGACACCTTGCAATTGATCAAATAAATCATCAATACTCGGGAGGGGATACTTGTTCTTAATCGTCACTTTATTCAATTGCCGATAATCAATGCACATTCTCAAGGAGCCATCCTTCTTCCGGATGAACAATACGGGTGCTCCCCACGGGGATGAACTAGGCCTAATGAAGCCTTTTTCAAGCAAGTCTTTCAATTGCTGCTTCAACTCTTTGAACTCTGCGGGTGCCATCCTATAGGGAGGAATAGATATGGGATTAGTGTCTGGCAACACATCAAAAATTGATCTCTCGCTCGGGAGGAAGGCCTGGAAGCTCTTCCGGGAACACATCCGAACATTCGTTCACTACCGAAACTGACTGAAGAGTCAGCGACTCAGCTTCTACAGCTTGAAATCACACTAAGTGATAGATACACCCTTTCGTGATCATCTTTCTTGCCTTTAGATTTGAAATAAACCTACCTTTTGGTGATGCCGAATTTCCTTTCCATTCTAAGACTTGTTCTCCCGGAAATTGGAAACGAACCATCTTCATTCTACAATCAACATTGGCATAACAAGAAGCCAACCAATCCATGCCCATAATGACATCAAAATCTACCATCTCTAGCTCATGCAAATCAATCATGGTACGACGATTACAAATCACAATCACACAATTCCTATATACTCGGCTAGCTATTACCGATTCACCCACGGGTGTAGACACTTCAAAAGGCTTGATAGACTCCGGCTCAATTATAAATAGACCCGCAATATATGGAGTAACATATGATAATGTGGAGCCCGGATCAATCAAAGCATATACATCATGAGAGAATACCGATAATATACCTGTGACAACGTCAGGAGAAGACTCAAGATCTTGGCGTCCAGCCAAAGCATAAATACGGTGCTGAGAACCGCTAGTACTGGGAGCTCTGCCCCTACCTCTACCATGGCCGACTGACGCATATGAACCTGGCCCCGTAGGGCGTACAGATGCCGAAGATCCGGCTATCGACCTTGATGGCTGGGTCCTACCTCTACCATGCTCTGAGGGGCAATCACGCATAATATGGCCCGGTCGACCATATGAATAGAAAACATCTGAACCCAATCGGCATTGACCCCAATGCGACCTCCCACACTGGGAACATCATGGTATAGGTGGCCTTGACTGGCCTGAATCACCTCTAAACTGGGACCCCGAATAACTCTGACTCGGCCCTGAACGAACAGATCTATCAAGGCCCTGGTATGGAAACCGTGGAGGTGCACTGGTCATAAAATAGCCCGAATGTCTAGGGAACTATTGCCTTTGTCCACCTCTGGACTCACTTATTGGGCCCGAAGATCTGGCCCTATTGCTATGTCACCTATCCTGTTCACGTTCACCTCTCCGCTGCTGTAGGCTTTCCACTAAGTTTTGAGCATGTGCCTGAATGCGTGCAATATCCATACCGTTCTGAAGGGACGCAGTCAAGCATTTGTCCATCAGATGGGGCCCTAGGCCCTTTATAAATCGGTGTACCCGGTCGCCCATATCTGCTACCATGGCCGAAGCATACCTGGCCAAGGACTTAAAGTGGAGGCTATACTCTAGGGCACTCATACTACCTTGCCTCAAATTTAAGAACTTATCGGCCCTTGCTCGCCGAACTTCTGGAGGCATATAGTGACAGAGAAAAGCATCAACAAACTCTTGCCATACCGGCTGAGGTACATTGGCTCCCCGCGAAGCCATCCATACTGTATACCACTGGATCGAGATATCTCTCAATCTATAGGACGCTAGCTCTACCGACTCGGTGTCTGAAGCATGTATCAACCAGAGCGTCCTTAGCATACCATCAATAAAGTCCTGGGGATCCTCCTCCAGTTTCGCCCCAAAGAATTCCAGGGGTTTCAAAGCAATGAAGTCACGGGCCCTTGCACTAACAGCCCTGTCACCATGCCCTGAATTCTGCCTCTGAGTCTGGGCCGCAACCAACTGAGTCAACAAATAAATGACCTCTTTGACATCTTGACCCGAAGCGTTTGGTGGAGGAGCTGGAGGTGCTGGAGCTGGGGCTGAGGTTCCCTCACGCTTCTCAGTAATAGGCACTGTCTGGGAAGACTGAGATTGAGCCGCACTCTGGGACTCATCTTCCTCTACTACCGGTGGCGGTGCTCTTTCAGCCCGCTTTTCTGCCACCGTCTTGCCATTTTGGGCTGCTGTAGCCTTTTTCTTTTTAGGCATCTCTGTAATACACAACACACGATTAAGGAACAAGAATTTCTTACATCATAGCTCTATCGCACGATTCTTATGAAGAAAGAAGGTCATATATTCCTAAAATGTCCGCAGCTTCTTGTTTATAAGTGTGGCGCGCAACACACCCATAACCAAGACTCTACTAGACACGACTCGTAGACACATCCTAGGACTGAACTGCTCTGATACCACTTTTGTCACCACCCGGCTAGGGGGCCGCGACGAGCACCCGGTGCTACCCCATCCGGGCACCCCCTTATCGTACATAACATAACATCTATGTGAACCATAAGTCAATTCGTGCTTTTCTTATCGCTAATCATATTGATCCCATTAGACGACCATCATTATTTAACATATCATAGGCATCTATGCCACATCATAAGCACAAGGCCGACGTGGCTAACAAAAGATATACAAAACATGGGCCGACATGGCCGAACATCTCTACCCACTTACTCATGACTACGAGCCTCTAAGAGTATTACATATCGTATGAGCGGGACAGGACCCCGCTATGCCCATAATTATATACATAAAAGAATAAGTACCCAAAAGCTACGGCTCCGAAAGAAATGGAGCTCTGCTATGCAATCTCTGAATAAGCAGCTATGGATCAAGTCTGTCTCCCTGTGCACCTGCGGGCATGACGCAGCGTCCACAAACAAAAGGACGTCAGTACGAAGAATGTACTGAATATGTAAAGCATGATCAACATCAATATAGAAGCATAATAGATATCATACGAAATAGCATAGGAGGGGAGATTGTTACACCTCGAAAAATTTCCAATTGGTACGCAAGTAAATGAACTAATGATGTGTGCGAGGAGTGCGAGTGTATAATGTTTCATGGGAAATGTATGTTAAGGGGTGTGGATGATTAGAATGAAAAGTCGAGAAATGAGAAAAATTGGAAGTTGGCAAAACTGCCCACTGGTCGTATAGTGCAAAATACGGACCGTAAAGTGCAATACGGTCCGTAAAATTGACGTCGTAAACTGGCATGTCCAACTTCAACTTTCTGCCAGCCGAGGAAATGGCTAAACACTACCTGGTGGACGGACCGTAAAGTGATTTACGGCCCGCAAACCATGGTCGTAAATCACCATGCATGCAGGACAAATTCTCTGGTCCTGCTTAAGCTTAAAGACGACCACGAGGGATGGTCTGTAAAGTGGAATATGGACCATAAACCCCCATGGACGACCACTGTTCACCCAACATAGATTTTCCAATTCATTAAATATGAGGATCAAGACTTGTCTTATTTCATTTCCACATTACACCACTTCTCTCTAAAACTTCTCTCTACATTTATTATATGAGTTTTCAAGGATTATAAGCCATCAATAACATTAAAACAAGTGAATCAAGGGTAAGGGAATCATCAAGGATCATCCAAGTCAAGAAATCCAAATGGAGAAAAACTAGGGTTTTGCTCAAAGAAGAGTATTATCAACCAAAGCTTGTTCCTACAACTTCTAAGGTAAGATTCATGATTTTTACAAGATGTTTAAGGTATTGGAGAATTAAAATACATGAATTGTAGAAAATGTGGTCAACTAGGTCATGAATGATGAATAGTGACATTTTGAGAAATAGTTTGACTTGAGTTATGAATGTTGTTGTGTTGTGATATGAATGTGTTATAAATGGTATTAAGATCATGAACTAAAACACTTTAGACGAATGGACGAAGATGTGTGTTATGACCATGAATGTGGGTGAATTAGAGGCAAATTGAGGAATCTAGATATTGTGGATAATGTGAATGACTAATTGACATTGTTATGATATTAATGAAGGTATAAACTCTAGCATTGAAATGGAACGTGCAAGTGTAGAATAGTTCGACGGAAAGGTAGGTAAGGCTAACCCTTCTTTCATAAGCCATGTTTCTTGTCACGACCCAGCTAGGGGCCGCGACGGGTACCCGGAGCTAGTTACCGAGCACCGCTCACTCTACTACTTATCTTGCTCATTTAATATTCTTTGACCAATTTACATACCGGTTGTAGGAAAATCATAATTAAACAAACATAAATACTTTATATACAATTGCCTTTCGGCCATCAAAATAATATACACGCATATGAAAACGTCTTGTGAGACCATCTAACCCACACTGCGTATCTACGAGCCTCTACTAACATACTGTATATACATGGACGGAACAAGACTCCGTCGTGCCCAAAATATACATATATACCAAAAGGATAATCCTAAGCACCTCCGGACGATGGAGTGCTTTCAACCAGCTGACTGCTACTGAGGATCTGGGCCAAGCTATCCTCTCTGTCTACCTGTGGGCATGAACACAGCGTCCGAAGAAAGGACGTCAGTACGAATGTTGTACTGAGTATGAGAAGCATAAACAATGAAAGAAAACATCAACAATATAGTGATAACATCAACGTGAAATATCTGGATCTGTCTGATAATCATAAAGGAAATCATGCGTGCCATTTTACTTATACTCATCCTCATAACATATATGCATCATATGCAAGCTGCCCGTCCATGTCGGAATGGTGTGATAATCAATAATATTAGCCCGCGTCCAGGCCTCCCGCGTCCGGGGTACCATCTCATGCCGTCCACTAGTGGTGTCTGCCCATGCCCGAAGGTCATGGTGTATCCGTATAGCTGCCCGCCTTGGCGGTGACTGCCCGGCCAACTAGGCACGGTGTGAAATGCTCATGTCATGCTTATCATAAAATGCTCATAATAATAATATACTCATCATAAAATACTTATCTCATTGTAATACATGCATAAGGCTCAAGATCAACTTTACTCTATCGGGGTGACGTAAGGTCGTGATCCCCCGATTCCATTATGGAACAACTATTGATACTCTGCCTCACCTTGAAGGAACTAGTACATAAGGTGAGTGTAAGCGATAATTAACATCATCATTATACTAGCATCATCATATCGTATTCCTCATCTTATATAGACATTAAGGAGTTAGACTCTTAGCCTTTCGGACTATAAGAACTCATGAAGAGAATAGGAATTTCGTGCTACAAGATTCATGCCATCAGAAAGAAGGGACTAGCCTCACATACCTTGGTCGTTTAGCTAGGATATCGCTCGCTTGTTCTCCGTCGATATCACGTCGTTACCTTCATAAGAGAATTCGTATCAACATTAGTAAACTAACTATAAGATCGCGTCGCTAATTCTAGGAGAAGTCGGACAGCGCTTCCTTTGCTCATACTACTTTCCATGTTTTATATTAACCCCCAACATTCATAGCATTACTCACAATATCGAAATCAACAATCGTCGTTTACGTACATTTAGCAAAATCCACCATTTTCCTCCAATTTCCCTCATAATTAGCCTTATGACTCGCCCTTGCATTTTCATGCGTTTAACGCTTGTTTCATGATATAAACATCATTTATAACGTATTTGTACTCACAACACTCCAATATTCGTAGTTCAATTCCACTATCATTCATTCATGTCACTATTCATTCAATAATGACCTATTTCTATGTTCTTCTACATCTCAAGTGTCTAAACTTTCCAATACTTCAAACAACATGGAATAATCATCAAACTTACCTTGGATAGTGGTTGAATAATCCTTAAGCTGAATTGCTTCACTTAAACAAAACCCTAGTTTCACCTTCTTGGGAATTACTTGACTTAGATGATCCCTTGATGTGTTCTTGCACTTGATTGCATAGGTTTTGTGTTGTTGATCTTTAGCTTTCCCTTGATTCTCTTGGATTCTTATGGAGGAAGTATTTGGAGAGTTCTAGAGTGTTCTTGAGTTGTATGAATGAAGAATGAAATAAAATGAGGCCTAAGTTCCTTTTAATAACTCAAAAGCTGATGTTTAATGAATTTTTGCCGGGATGAACAGTGGCCGTAAACTGCAGTTTACGGACCGTATTTTGATTTACGGGTCGTCCACTGTGGTCGTATTTAAGCATTCCAAAAATAGAGTGTTTGACTGGTGGACATGGCAGTTTACGACCTGGTTTACGGTCCGTAAACCAGTTTACGAGCCGTATTCTGGGTCGTTTTTAACCATTTCAACACTTAACAGAAACTTGAGATTTTTGACGCAATGAAAGACGATTGCACTATACGGTCCGTAAATCACTTTACGTGCCGTATAGTGCCATATACGACCACTGGGTGAATTTTTTTTCTGCAACTTTATTATTTCCAAAAATGCAAAATTAGCCATTCCCGACTCAGGTAAAACACCATACACTCAAGTCCTTCATTGTTCTACTCATCACACAAGTACGAAAAAATTTCCGAGGTGTAACAGTTCTTGGCCAAATTCCTAAATTTCATCTATATGAGTATGTTGTCTTCACATGGTTGACATTCCGAGCTCATAAGCTCACGACCCTTGATATGTACTATGATTATACTACGTTCCTCATGTGACGAGTAAGTCTATAATGTAAGTGTAATGATAATGATGAGGATAGTAATGATGATGAGAGTAAAATGAGACTAGAGATGCTTACGAGCTACGATATATGTATATGTATGCCTATGAAGGGCTATGATAAGACCCCGAGCTTATGATGCCGGGTAAGACTATGTGTATATGACTATGTATAATATATGTATACGATTACGAAACGCGCGCACACCTCTGCAGATGGTACGGATAACCCTGATGCCTTGGTAGGGCCAGGTATGTATGACCTTGAGCCCTGGTTGGCCAAGCATGTGTAAGACACCGATCCTATGAGGTCGAGTATGGTATGCTATGTAAATGCTATGTATATGAAATGACTATGTATATAATATGAATATGAATGTGATAAGACTATGTATAAGGATACGAATAAGGACATGCATATGAATATGAGCACAAGTATGGTACGAGTATTATTATGGGATACGAACGACGATGTATGCAAGTAAGCGACATGATGATGATGATATTATTGTCTCCCCTCCTATGCTATTTTCATATGATATCTATTATGCATCTATATTGATGTTGATCATGCTTTACATACTCAGTACATTCTTCGTACTGACGTTCTTTTGTTTGTGGACGCTGCGTCATGCCCGCAGGTGCACAGGGAGATAGACTTGATCCATAGCTGCTTATTCAGAGATTGCATAGCAGAGCTCCATTTCTTTCGGAGCCGTAGCTTTTGGGTACTTATTCTTTTGTGTATATAATTATGGGCATAGCGGGGTCCTGTCCCGCTCATACGATATGTCATACTCTTAGAGGCTCGTAGTCATGTATATGTGGGTAGAGATGTTCGGCCATGTCGGCCCATGTTTTGTATATCTTTTGTTGGCCTCGTTGGCCTTGTACTTATGATGTGGCATAGATGTCTATGATATGTTAAATGATGATGGTCGTCTAATGGGATCAATGTGATTAACGATAAGAAAAGCACGAATTGACTTATGGTTCACCTAGATGATATGTTATGTATGATAAGGGGGTGCCCGGGTGGGGTAGCACCGGGTGCTCGTCGCGGCCCCCTAGCCGGGTCGTGACAAAAGTGGTATCAGAGCAGTTCAGTCCTAGGATGTGTCTACGAGCCGTGTCTAGTAGAGTCTTGGTTATGGGTGTGTTACGCGCCACACTTATAAACAAGAAGCTGCAGACATTTTAGGAACATATGACCTTCTTTCTTCATAAGAATCGTGCGATAGAGCTATGATGTAAGAAATTCTTGTTCCTAAATCGTGTGTTGTGTATTTCAGAGATGCCTAAAAAGAAAAAGGCTACAACAGCCCAAAAGGGAAAGACGGTGGCAGAAAAGCAGGCTGAAAGAGCACCGCCACCGGCAGTAGAGGAAGATGAGTCCGAGAGTGCGGCTCAATCTGAGTCCTCCCAGACAGTGCCTATTACCGAGGAGCACGTGGGAGCCTCAACCCCAGCTCCAGCTCCTCCACCTAACGCTTCGGGCCAAGACGTAAGAGAGGCCATTAATTTGTTGACTCAGTTGGTTGCGGCCCAGACTCAGAGGCCAAGCGCAGGGCAAGGTGACAGGGCTGTTAGTGCAAGGGCCCGTGACTTCATTGCTTTGAAACCCCCGGAATTCTTTGGGTCGAAACTGGAGGAGGATCCCCAGGACTTTATTGATGGTATGCTAAGGATGCTCTGGTTGATACATTCTTCAGACAATGAGTCGGTAGAGCTAGCGTCCTATAGATTGAGAGATATCTCGATCTAGTGGTATACAGTATGGATGGCTTCGCGGGGAGCCAATGCACCTCCACCGGTATGGCAAAAGTTTGTTGATACTTTTCTCCGTCATTATATGCCTCCGGATGTTCGGCGAGCTTGGGGCGATAAATTCTTGAATTTGAGGCAAGGTAGCATGAGTGCTACAGAGTATAGTCTCCGCTTGAATTCCTTGGCTAGCTATGCTTCGGCCATGGTAGCAGATATGGGCGATCGGGTGCACCGATTTTTGAAAGACCTAGGGCCACATCTGATGGATAAATGCTTAACTGCGTCCCTTCAAGATGGCATGGATATTGCACGCATTCAGGCACATGATCAGGAATTAGAGGAACACCTACAGCAGCGGAGAAATGAACGTGAGCAAGATAGGGGACATAGCAAGAGAGCTAGACCTTCAGGTTCGAGGAGCGAGTCCAGGGGTGGACACAGACAGTAGCTTCCCAGCCATTCAGGCTATTCTATGACTAGTACACCTCCATGGTTTTCAGGCCAGGGCCTTGATAGATCTGCTCGTTCAGGGCCGAGTCCGAGTTATACAGGACCTCAGTTCAGAGGTGATTTGGGCCAGTCAAGGCCACCCGTACCACCGTGTTCCCAGTGTGGGAAGATGCATTGGGGTCGATGTCGATTTGGTTCAGATGATTGCTATTCATGTGGTCGGCCAGGCCATATTATGCGTGATTGCCCCTCAGTACATGGTAGAGGTAGGACCCAAACATCAGGGTCGGTAGCTGGATCTTCGGCATCTGTACGCCCTACGGGGCCAGGTTCACACGCGCCAGTCGGCCATGGTAGAGGTAGAGGCATAGCTCCCAGTACTAGCAGTCCTCAGCACCGTATTTATGCTTTGGCTGGACGCCAAGATTTTGAGTCTTCTCCTGATGTGGTCACAGGTATATTATCGGTATTCTGTCATGATGTATACACTTTGATTGATCCGGGCTCCACATTATCATATGTTACTCAATATATTGCGGGTCGATTTATAATTGAGCCGGAGTCTATCAAACCTTTTGAGGTGTCTACACCCGTGGGTGACTCAGTAATAGCTAGCCGAGTATATAGGAATTGTGTGATTGTGATTTGTGATCGTCGTACCATGATTGATTTGCATGAGCTAGAAATGGTCGATTTTGACGTTATTATGGGCATGGATTGGTTGGCTTCTTGTTACGCCAATGTTGATTGCCGAATGAAGATGGTTCGTTTCCAGTTTCCGGGAGAACCAGTCTTAGAATGGAAAGGGAATGCGGCATCACCAAAAGGTAGGTTTATTTCCTATCTAAAGGCAAGGAAGATGATCACGAAAGGGTGTATTTATCACCTAGTGCGAGTTCATAATGTAGAAGCTGAGTCATCGACTCTTCAGTCAGTTCCGGTAGTGAATGAATTTCCGGATGTGTTCCCAGAAGAGCTTCCAGGCCTTCCTCCCGAGCGGGAGACTGATTTTGCTATTGACGTGTTGCCAGACACTAAACCCATATCTATTCCTCCCTATAGGATGGCACCCGCAGAGTTGAAAGAGTTGAAGGAGCAATTAAAAGAGTTGCTTGAAAAAGGCTTCATTAGGCCAAGTTCATCCCCGTGGGGAGCACCCGTATTGTTCGTCCGGAAGAAGGATGGCTCCTTGAGAATATGCATTGATTATCGGCAATTGAATAAAGTGACAATTAAGAACAAGTATCCCCTCCCGAGGATTGATGATTTATTTGATCAATTGCATGGTGCCAAATGGTTTTCAAAGATTGATTTAAGGTCCGGGTATCACCAAGTAAGAGTTAGGGAGAAAGATATCCCTAAAATAGCTTTCAGAACAAGATATGGCCATTTCGAGTTCCGAGTAATGTCGTTTGGGCTAACTAATTGTTATATCCCGCATTTCTGTACAATCGGATATTTCAAGACAATCGCGGGAAGACAGTAACCAAGGCCATATTTTTACTTTGCTTGGCATATAAGTTGTTATGAAAATTTTGAAGTGGAATTAATGAGAAAGGTTAAGGGCATAAAGGGAAGTTGCAATATGACTCGTGGGAAATATGGAGAAAGGCGAAGGGTAAATTTGGAAGTTGGAAAAATGTTTCATGAATCACAAGAACTAGCCCAAAAATAAGTGGGCTTGAATTTTTAAAGAAATGGACAAGGCCCAACCGGCCATAGGGCACATGGGCTAGGCCCAAGATTAATTAATTCATGGGAATTAAATAGATGACTAAGTCATCTTTTTGCTACCATTCTCTAGAAGTTTCAAGACAAGCAAGAACAAGAGAGAGAGGAGAAAAACATCAAGGCCATTCGGCCATAGAGAAAATTCCCAAGAAAAATTTGCAAAATTTCTCCAAAAATCATTTCCTACTAAGTAAAGAGTCCCTAACAAGGTGGAGTAGTCATTGGAACAAGAAAACACAAGTTCTTGAAGTTACAATTTTGGCTAAGTTGGAAGATCAAAGAAGAAGGTGAGAATTCATCTCCTTTAGATGTTATGAATATTTATACGTGTTGTAGTGTGCAAAAATGGATGAAATTCATGAAGGAAAGGAATATAGAGGGTGGCCGTGTATGTATATATATATGTGTGTAGGAAGTGTGTTTTAATTATCTTGTCTAGTGTTGGTTGTTATTGTTATGAATGATATGTGGAAAATGGAAGTTGAATGACTTTGGAGAGATTGTAGATGTGCATGCATGTTGTGGCCGTGAGTTGTGGTATGTATATGTGGCCGTGTATACATGATGTATGGCCGTGTATATTGGTGAGTTGTGAAAGAATAATGAGCAAGTTATATTTAATGTTTTAGTTGTTGTGTTGTAGATTTTATATTGCAAATAAAGGCTTGATAAGTTTGGTGAAGTATTGATAATTGGAAGATTATGTATATTGAAAGACAATGTTCTTGCATGGATAGCATGTAATGGTATTAGTATGATGTTGTTGGAATATATATTATAAGGTTGCTATTGTGTTCATTGAAGTCGGGAGGTTTTGAAGAAAGTAGTAAATTGAGATCATGCATATTGAATGGAATATGTGAATTGCTAGTGTGATTGTTGAATTATGTTAATAGTTTGGCCGGGTTTGAATTCCCGGATTGTGATTGATGAGAAATTTGGCTATGTTGAATGTTGAGGATGGTATATTTACAGAGGAAGTGCTGCCGAAATTTCGGTAGCCAAGTGTTTCCTTAAGATCCTAACTCCAAGTATCCTAATAAGAGTTTTGGTAAACATGACCAATTTGCAGATTTTGACGAGATTGCAACGTGAATTCGGAATAGCAAAAGGAGCGGAAAGAGGTATGTAAGGCTTCACCCTTCCTTCTATGGCATGTCTTAGCTATAATAAGTGGGGTACGAGCCTCGGGGACCACTCTGTTCCCCGGAATCCGCACCTAAAGTTTTCCACTTTTTGTTCAATAGAATTGAACTAGAAAGTGTGCAAATGGTAGAAAGACCTCCTAAACCTCTAGAAGTTGCCTAAATGGGACCCGATTACCCTAGAACCCTCACAAGTAATGCCATGACGTGTAACATATGCAAATAGTATACGCTACCTCATCCGGCCCGAGGTGGGCCCGTTACTCTCTGATTTTCCTTATAGTCTTGCTTGACTTACTTGAAGTGAATCTAAAGGGAAACCTTAATCCCGATTTCGTTACCAAATGATAACTACTATGACTCCTCTAACGAGGATACTTCCATGATGAAAATGAGAACAATGATGTTAGACAAGAGTATGTGCCTATGATAATTACTACCGGAACGATTCCATGACTAAGATTTCTAAGCTAAGTATTCTATGTAAATAGGAAAATGATAAACTAATTCTTGAATCTTAATTATATACCCTAGCTATGACTTTACTCTCTAAAGACTCCCAAGCCTATGAACTGTCATCTATGACGCCCACGATTTCATTCTACGTTTACTTTAATACTATTCTCCGTTGACCATCTCACCTTAAAATATTCGTCCCTTCGAGGTGAGACAAAAGTGATCACGAGTATTCCATAATGTAATCGGAGGTCACCGAACTTACGTCACTCCGATGGCTACATGATCTTTCCTTGGGCTCCCTTGTGTGCTTATATGATATATATATATATATATATATATATATATATATATATATATATATATATATATATATATATATATATATATATAAAACATGTATATGAATATCAGATAAGTAAATGTATATAAGACATGTATATGTATACAAGCTATGTATATGAATACAAAAATATGTGTACGTATATAAGATGTGTATATGCATACAAAGAATATATATGCAAGCTATGTATATGAACCTGGGCTGGGGGGAAGGGATACATGGGGGAATGGGAAGGGAAATATGTTTCACTGCCACCTGATCAGCTGGCTTATCATTGTTATATCCCGTATTTTTGAACGTCAGATTATTTGCTGAGGTGGGACCCACACATCGAGATTTTTTTTGGGACATCTAAAAAAATTCATATGAATCACATATGAGAAGTTAAACACGACTCAAGAAGGACCCTTGGGCCAAATCAAAGTGGAAGTCCTCCAAACGAATATTTTTAAGAAAACATTTTCGGGTGATCTGACTTCAAGGGGCAAAAACGGTATTATAAGTTTGGAATTTGGAAGAGTACCAAGATATAGAAGTTGTAGATAATTGAATTAGCTTTCCAACCATAGGTCGTGGGTCCCCAGGTGACGTCGGTACAAGGAGATATGGACGTTTTAAGGTCGAAAGGTCAGTGGGCTAGGCCCAACTCGGGACCAACCGGGTTGGCCCAAAAAAATCAAAAAATAATAATAAGGCCCAAATTTGTGAGGGATGGCCGGCCAACATGGCCCAAGCCCATGATTTTATTAATTATCCATGTGATAATTAATATAAAGGATCAATTAATGAGTCATATCTCATTAGAAACTTCAAGAACACTTGAGAAAAAGGAAAGAAGGAGAAATCTCCAAGGCCATTTCGGCCAAGTGCAAAAATTGACAAGAAAATTGACAAAAATTTCTTCAAAAATTATTTTCTACCAATTAAAGGATTCCTAGCAAGGTGGAGTGGTCTTTGGAGCAAGAAAAATTCATATTCTAGCAAGTTGCAAGACTTAGCTAAGTGAAAGGTCAAGGAAGAAGGTAAGAACTTATTCTTTACATGTTATGGATATTTTTGCATGTTGTAGTGTGCAAAAGTGAGTGAAATTCGTGAATAGCAAGAATATAGTTGTGTGGCGGTGAGTTGTATATCACATGTATAGCCGTGTATATTTGGTGAATCATGAATGCATGGTGAGCAAGTTTTATTTAGTATGTTGGTTGTTGTGTTGTGGATTTTATATTGCAAACAAAAGCCTAATGAGCTTAGTGAAGTATTAATAGTTGGAGGCTTGTCTTGGAAGATTATGTAAATTGAATATTATGTTCTTACATGTATGGAAGATAATGATATTAGTATGGTGTTGTTGGAATATATATTATAAGGTTGTTATTGTTTTCATTGGAGTTGGAAGGTTTTGAAAGAAGTAGTAAGTTGATTAAGTTGTTATAATGTATCTTGGATTGAATATGGAAATTATTAGTGTGGTTGAGTTATGTTAATAGTTTGGCCGGGTTTGAATTCCCGGGTTGTTGTTGATTGAAAACTTGCTAGGTAAATGTTGAGGATGGTGTATTTACAGAGGAAATGCTGCCGAAATTTCGGTAGCCAAGTGTTTCCTTAAGATTCTAACTCTAAGTACCCTAATGAAAGTTTGGGTAAATGTGACCAAATCGCAGATTTTGGCGGATTTGCAGCTTGAATTCGGAATAGCAAAAGAAGCGGAAAGAGGTATGTAAGGCTTCACCTATCTTTATATGGCATGTCTTAGTTGAAATAGGTTGGGTACGAGCCTCGGGGACAACTCGGATCCCCGGAATCCGCACCTAAAGTTTTCCACTTTTTGTTCAATAGAATTGAACTAGAAAGTGTGCCAATTGTTGGAAAAACCTCCTACACCCTTAGAACTTGTATAAATGGGACCCGATTACCCTAATACCCTCACAAGTAACGCTATGACACGTAACATACGTAAATCGTATACGCTACCTCATCCGGCCCGAGGTGGGCCCGCTACTCTCGGATTTTTCCTTACAGTCTTGCTTGACTTACTTAAAGTGAATCCAAAGTGAACTTTTATCCCGATTTCGTTACCAAATGATAAGTACTGTGACTCCTCTAACGAGGGCACTTCCATGACGATAATGATAACAATGATGTTAGATAAGAGAATATGCCTATGATACGTACTACCGGAACGACTCTATGACTAAGATGACTAAGCTAAGTATCTTATGTAAACATGAAAATGATAAACTAATTTTTGAATATTATTTATATTTCCTAGCTATGACTTTATTTTCTAAAAGATTTCAAAGTCTATGAACTGTCATCTATGATGCCCCGATTTCATTCTACGTTTACTTTAATATTATTCCCCGTTGATAGTCTCACCTTAAAATACTCGTTCCTTCAAGGTGAGACAAAGCGATCACGAGTATTCTATAATGTAATCGGAGGTTACCGACTTTACGTCACTCCGATGACTACATGATGCTTCTTTGGGCTCTCCTGCGTGCATATGAGATATATGTTTATAGGATACGTAAATACATATAAGACATGTAAATGTATGTAGGATATGCGTATATATTTTTAAAATATGCATATGACGAAAGAGCTAGAGCGCTATAGACGCTGATGTACCTACATGACACACGTATATGTATATGATAAAAGAGCTAGAGCGCTATAGACGTTGATATATGTACATGATATATGCATATGTATACGGGGGAAATGGAGGTAAGGGCAGAGCGTTATGAACGCATATCCACCTGATCAGTTGGCATTACATGATATGATATCGTCCCGGACGCGGGATATGTATATTTATGGTTAAATGGATCGGCTGCCGACGCCTCGGCAATATGAGATGTCCTATTTTATATGTATATGTATATGAACATGGAAAGATTCTTAAAGGAAAGCTAAGTACGCATAGCACCTGCCAATGGTATATATATATACAGGTTATGTTTCTATCCCAGGACATGTGTTGTAACTCTCTTATGTCATTATACATGATTCATATTTTCTGTATATTACAATTCATGCCTTACATACTCGGTACACTATTCGTACTGACGTCCCTTCTTGTGGACGCTGCGTTTCATGCCGCGCAGGTCAGCAGACAGGCGGATTTGATCCTTAGAAGCCTTACCAGCAGTGTTGACAGCGCTCCAGTTGTTCCGGAGCCCCACTTTCGTGGTCCTATTTTGTGTATGTATTTTCGGGCACGACAGTACTCGACCCTTTCTATGTATAAGTGTACTATGTCTAGAGGCTCGTAGACAGATATGTACAGTCAGTCAGGTACAGTTACATATATGGTGTTCTAGCATGTTAATGTTGTTGTAGAAAGTGATAATGAAGTTGACTAGTCTATGCTCATAATGATGCTGCTAATGTTCAAAAACAAAAATATGGCACAGTTCATACGGCCTGCTAAGAGGAAAAAGTAAAAGGATAAGCAAGGGGTGCTCGGTACAAGTATCGGGTACTCGTCACGGCCCCTAGTCGGGTCGTGACAGAAGTGGTATCAGAGCAGTTCGGTCCTAGGAGTTTGTCTACGAGCCGTGTCAAGTAGAGTCTTGTTTATGGGTGTGTTGCGCGCCACACTTATAAACAGGAGGCTACAGGGCATTTAGGAAATATGACCTTCCTTGTATTCTAAGATCGTGCGATAGAGCTATGCTACCAGGCTTCCACATTCCTTTCCTAATCCTATGCTATGGTTTCAGTACTGTCGATGAACAGATCGGCTTCAGGTGATGGGGGCACCAGTAAGGCCCCTAGAGTATCTCCAGAGCCGAGTAGGGGGAGCCTCGGCTATTCGATTGAGTCAGACCCGTCAGAGGACCCAGCCACAACTCCTCCGGATTTCCTGACTCCCAGAGCGGAGGATCCCGCGGAGGACAGCTATGATACGGATCCGTCGGAGGACCCAGCGACAATTCCATCAGAGATTCTGACCCCTAGAGCAGGGGACTCCACAGACAGTGGCTATGATACAGATCCCTCAGAGGATTCGACGATGACTCCCCCGGAGCGTCTTACCTCCAGGGAGGAGGATAGTTATGGCACAGACCCGTCAGAGCACTCTTCTGGGATGACGGATGAGGAGGCTTCCGGGGGTACACCAGTTACTCCCGTGATGGAGGACCGTGCCAGTCCGGCCACCTCGGAGAGTGCTACGGATTTCTCCTGTCCCTTGTTCCGGCCATCAGAGAACTAGGAATCACCGCTATTCTCTTCGGATTCTGACGTGAGAAATGACGAGGGTCGGGCGAGCGATGAGCAGACAGACGAGAATTAAGAATATACTTCACATGGTAGTTCCCCGGGCCAGGCTCGAGATTGATCGACTACAGGTATATGAGATTTTCTTTAAAACTTTCTATGTATACGTAACCTCTGCAGGAATACTAATTAATAACGGCAGGTAGAAATTCAAAAAGGGGTCAAATATTTAACGGTTATAAGTAATGGCGACTGAGATGTCCCCGCCACCAGTGTGAATTTAGAAACCTCGGTAAAAGATAGTTATATGTATGGATAGGAGTAAATAGCGAAGATTTAAGCAGAGGCAATATGGTAGTTGTATGGTTAGGAAAGTGAAGATAAGAGCGGGACCCGCCGTGAGGACGTTTGGGGAGCTGTTGGAACCCCAACTTACTTTAAATAATGTGACAAAGGCCGTATGGGGCAGTCGGTAAAATTACACCAGCGTTCACGTATTAAAATGCACCAGAGTTTCAAGGTTAAGCGTGCTAGGGTGAGAGCAATCTCAGGATGGGTGACCCCCTGGGGAATATGCTGAAATTTTCACAAATGTGGGAACAAGAGACGAATGTGAAGCTAGGTAGTCCAATGTAAATTAGAGTGCGTGGAGTGGTTACAAACCCTATAAAAGTCATGTAGGCTGAGACGGACAAGACTAACGGAAGAGGAGAAAGCGTGACAGAAAGGGGACTTATTAACGTAGGGCCAACGTTCAGAGCTTACTCAATGGACTTACGACATAAAAGCGACCTAAGCGACATGCGAGATGTCTACGAAGGAGACCTCCCCGAAGTATTATGATACACTATGAGGCCAGTTTAACATTCGAGGACGAATGTTCTAAAGGGGGGGAGAATGTTATATCCCGTATTTTTGAACGTCAGATTATTTGCTGAGGTGGGACCCACACATCGAGATTTTTTTTGGGACATCTAAACAAATTCATATGAATCACATATGAGAAGTTAAACACGACTCAAGAAGGACCCTTGGGCCAAATCAAAGTAGAAGTCCTCCAAACGAATATTTTTAAGAAAACGTTTTCGGGTGATCTGACTTCAAGGGGCAAAAACGGTATTATAAGTTTGGAATTTGGAAGAGTGCCAAGATATAGAAGTTGTAGATAATTGAATTATCCTTTCAACCATAGGTCGTGGGTCCCCAGGTGACGTCGGTACAAGGAGATATGGACGTTTTAAGGTCGAAAGGTCAGTGGGCTAGGCCCAACTCGGGACCAACCGGGTTGGCCCAAAAAAATCAAAAAATAATAATAAGGCCCAAATTTGTGAGGGATGGCCGGTCAACATGGCCCAAGCCCATGATTTTATTAATTATCCATGTGATAATTAATATAAAGGATCAATTAATGAGTCATATCTCATTAGAAACTTCAAGAACACTTGAGAAAAAGGAAAGAAGGAGAAATCTCCAAGGCCATTTCGGCCAAGTGCAAACATTGACAAGAAAATTGACAAAAATTTCTTCAAAAATTATTTTCTACCAATTAAAGGATTCCTAGCAAGGTGGAGTGGTCTTTGGAGCAAGAAAAATTCATATTCTAGCAAGTTGCAAGACTTAGCTAAGTGAAAGATCAAGGAAGAAGGTAAGAACTTATTCTTTACATGTTATGGATATTTTTGCATGTTGTAGTGTGCAAAAGTGAGTGAAATTCATGAATATCAAGAATATAGTTGTGTGGCGGTGAGTTGTATATCACATGTATAGCCGTGTATATTTGGTGAATCATGAATGCATGGTGAGCAAGTTTTATTTAGTATGTTGGTTGTTGTGTTGTGGATTTTATATTGCAAACAAAAGCCTAATGAGCTTAGTGAAGTATTAGTAGTTGGAGGCTTGTCTTGGAAGATTATGTAAATTGAATATTATGTTCTTACATGTATGGAAGATAATGATATTAGTATGGTGTTGTTGGAATATATATTATAAGGTTGTTATTTTTTTCATTGGAGTTGGAAGGTTTTGAAAGAAGTAGTAAGTTGATTAAGTTGTTATAATGTATCTTGGATTGAATATGGAAATTGTTAGTGTGGTTGAGTTATGTTAATAGTTTGGCCGGGTTTGAATTCCCGGGTTGTTGTTGATTGAAAACTTGCTAGGTAAATGTTGAGGATGGTGTATTTACGGAGGAAATGCTGCCGAAATTTCGGTAGCCAAGTGTTTCCTTAAGATTCTAACTCTAAGTACCCTAATGAAAGTTTGGGTAAATGTGACCAAATCGCAGATTTTGGCGGATTTGCAGCTTGAATTCGGAATAGCAAAAGAAGCGGAAAGAGGTATGTAAGGCTTCACCCTTCTTTCTATGGCATGTCTTAGTTGAAATAAGTTGGGTACGAGCCTCGGGGACAACTCGGTTCCCCGGAATCCGCACCTAAAGTTTTCCACTTTTTGTTCAATAGAATTGAACTAGAAAGTGTGCCAATTGTTGGAAAAACCTCCTACACCCTTAGAACTTGTATAAATGGGACCCGATTACCCTAAGACCCTCACAAGTAACGCTATGACACGTAACATACGTAAATCGTATACGCTACCTCATCCGGCCCGAGGTGGGCCCGCTACTCTCGGATTTTTCCTTACAGTCTTGCTTTACTTACTTAAAGTGAATCCAAAGGGAACTTTTATCCCTATTGCGTTACCAAATGATAAGTACTGTGACTCCTCTAACGAGGGCACTTCCATGACGATAATGATAACAATGATGTTAGATAAGAGAATATGCCTATGATACGTACTACCGGAACGACTCTATGACTAAGATGACTAAGCTAAGTATCTTATGTAAACATGAAAATGATAAACTAATTTTTGAATATTATTTATATTTCCTAGCTATGACTTTATTTTCTAAAAGATTTCAAAGTCTATGAACTGTCATCTATGATGCCCCGATTTCATTCTACGTTTACTTTATTATTATTCCCCGTTGATAGTCTCACCTTAAAATACTCGTTCCTTCAAGGTGAGACAAAGCGATCACGAGTATTCTATAATGTAATCGGAGGTTACCGACTTTACGTCACTCCGATGACTACATGATGCTTCTTTGGGCTCTCCTGCGTGCATATGAGATATATGTTTATAGGATACGTAAATGCATATAAGACATGTAAATGTATGTAGGATATGAGTATATATTTTTAAAATATGCATATGACGAAAGAGCTAGAGCGCTATAGACGCTGATGTACCTACATGACACACGTATATGTATATGATAAAAGAGCTAGAGCGCTATAGACGTTGATATATGTACATGATATATGCATATGTATACGGGGGAAATGGAGGTAAGGGCAGAGCGTTATGAACGCATATCCACCTGATCAGTTGGCATTACATGATATGATATCTTCCCGGACGCGGGATGCCCGGACGCGGGATGTGTATATTTATGGTTAAATGGATCGGTTGCCGATGCCTCGGCAATATGAGATGTCCTATTTTATATGTATATGTATATGAACAGGGAAAGATTCTTAAAGGAAAGCTAAGTACGCATAGCACCTGCCAAGGGTATATATATATACAGGTTATGTTTCTATCCCAGGACATGTGTTGTAACTCTCTTATGTCATTATACATGATTCATATTTTCTGTATATTACAATTCATGCCTTACATACTCGGTACACTATTCGTACTGACGTCCCTTCTTGTGGACGCTGCGTTTCATGCCGCGCAGGTCAGCAGACAGGCGGATTTGATCCTTAGAAGCCTTACCAGCAGTGTTGACAGCGCTCCAGTTGTTCCGGAGCCCCACTTTCGTGGTACTATTTTGTGTATGTATTTTCGGGCACGACAGTACTCGACCCTTTCTGTGTATAAGTGTACTATGTCTAGAGGCTCGTAGACAGATATGTACAGTCAGTCAGGTATAGTTAGATATATCGTGTTCTAGCATGTTAATGTTGTTGTAGAAAGTGATAATGAAGTTGACTAGTCTATGCTCATAATGATGTTGCTAATGTTCAAAAACAAAAATATGGCACAGTTCATACGGCCTGCTAAGAGGAAAAAGTAAAAGGATAAGCAAGGGGTGCTCGGTACAAGTATCGGGTACTCGTCACGGCCCCTAGTCGGGTCGTGACAATCATCCCGGACGCGGGGTGCCCGGACGCGGGATATATGGGTGAGCCGGTACATACCGGCGCTATGTGGGTGAGCCGACATTGTTCGGCGCTATGATATGACCTACCATGTCATGACCAGACGTGCTACGATATGATATGCTATGATATGCCACGACAGGACATGATATGACGAGCTATGCTATGACCTGATATGCTATGTCATGACATGCTATGATACGCTATGCTATGATATGACATGCTATGACACGCTATGCTATGATATGACACGCTATGCTACGGTACGATACGCTATAACATGCTATGCTATGATATGATGTACTATGATATGATATACTATGGCCTGACATACTATGACACGATATACTATGACATGATATGCTACGACATGACAAGATAAGATATGATACGATATGATAAGACATGGCATGATATAAGTTCTATTTTCTATGTCCACGAAAAAGAATGTTTCAAAAAGGGAAAGATAAGCCTACATGATAGCCGGCCTAAAAGGGGCCTTCTCGCGTACAGGTTACTTTCTTGCCTCATTATATGCCCTATGACTCCATGATATTATTAATTATACTCTATGTTACTGCTTGTGTTATCTTCCATGCCTTACATACTCGGTACACTATTCGTACTGACGTCCCTTCTTGTGGACGTTGCGTTTCATGCCGCGCAGGTCAGCAGACAGGTGGATTTGATCCCTAGAAGCTCTACCAGCCGTACTTGACAGCGCTCCAGTTGTTCCGGAGCCTCACTCCTGCGGTACTATTTTGTGTATGTATACTCGGGAACGGCAGCACCCGGCCCTTTCTATGTATAAGTGTACTATGTCTAGAGGCTCCTAGACAGATATGCCCAGTCAGTCAAGTACAGTTAGATATATGGTGTTTTAGCATGCTAATGTTGTTGTATAACGTGATAACGAAATTTACTAGTCTATGTTCATAATGACGCTGCTAATGTTATTGTTCAAAAAATAAATATATGGCGCTGTTCATACGGTTTGCTAAGAGGTAGAGGTAAAACGATAGACAAGGGGTGCTCGGTACAAGTATTGGGTACTCGTCACGGCCCCTAGTCGGGTCGTGACAGAAGTGGTATCAGAGCAGTTCGGTCCTAGGGTTTGTCTACGAGCCGTGTCCAGTAGAGTCTTGCTTATGGGTGTGTAGCGCGCCACACTTATAAACAGGAGGCTACAGGGCATTTAGGAAATATGACCTTCCTTGTATTCTGAGATCGTGCGATAGAGCTATGCTACCAGGCTTCCATATTCCTTTCCTAATCCTATGCTATGGTTTCAGTACTGTCGATGAAGAGATTAGCTTCAGATGATGGGGGCACCAGTAAGGTCCCAAGAGTATCTCCAGAGCCGAGTAGGGGGAGCCTCGGCTATTCGATTGAGTCAGACCCGTCAGAGGACCCAGCCACAACTCCTCCAGATTTTCTGACTCCCAGAGCGGAGGATCCCGCGGAGGACAACTATGATACGGATCCGTCGGAGGACCCAGCGACAATTCCTCCAGAGATTCTGACCCCTAGGGCAGGGGACTCCACAGACAGTGGCTATGATACAGATCCCTCAGAGGATTCGACGATGACTCCCCCAGAGCTTCTTACCTCCAGGGAGGAGGATAGTCATGGCACAGACCCGTCAGAGCACTCTTCTGGTACGACGGATGAGGAGGCTTCCGGGGGTATGCCAGTTACCCCCGTGATGGAGGACCGTGCCAGTCCGGCCACCTCGGGGAGTGCTACGGATTTCTCCTGTCCCTTGTTCCGGCCATCAGAGAACCAGGAATCACCGCTATTATCTTCGGATTCGGATGCGAGAGATGACGAGGGTCGCGCGAGCGATGAGCAGACAGACGAGAATGAAGAACATACTTCATATGGTAGCTCCCCGGGCCATGCTCGAGATTGATCGACTACTGGTATATGAGATTTTCTTAAAAACTTTCTATGTATACGTAACCTCTGCAGGAATACTAATTAATAACGGCAGGTAGAAATTCAAAAAGGGGTCAAAGGTTTAGCGGTTATAAGTAATGGCGACTGAGATGTCCCCGCCACCAGTGTGAATTTAGAAACCCCGGTAAAAGATAGTTCTATGTATGGATAAGAGTAAATAGCGAAGATTTAAGCAGAGCCAATATGGTAGTTGTATGATTAAGAAAGTGAATATAGGAGCGGGACCCACCGTGAGGACGTTTTGGGAGCTGTTGGAACCCCGACTTACTTTAAATAATGTGACAAAGGCTTTGCGGGGCAGTCGGTAAAATTACACCAGCGTTCGCGTATTAAAATGCACCAGAGTTTCAAGGTTAAGCGTGCTCAGGTGGGAGCAATTTCATGATAGGTGACCCCCTTGGGAAATATGCCAAATTTTTATAAAGTGTGGGAACAAGAGATGAGTATGAATTTAGGCAATCTAAAGTAAATCGAAGCGTGTAAAAGTGGTTAGAAACCCTATAGAAGTCGTGTAAGCCAAGGTGGGCTAGACTAGCAGAATGGAAAGAGGGACATAATGGAGTTTTGAGGTTAAAGGAAGTTCGATTAGCTTCTGGGAGCAACATAGGGGTGGAAATGTATATGAGTACATGACATCTTATCTGTGACCATAGAACCCTAACAACCAGTGTCGCGATGCACGGAACATGTCAGTTGAATGAAACTCAAAGGACGCGACGAAGGAAAAAGGTATGGATGTCACAGGGCAAGACCGATGCCGAACCCGTGTTAGTTAAGGCTAGAGAAACCCTGGTACGGTGATGTACGGGAACACGTCTAGTGAGGGGATGGATGCGGCAGACTATACGGAGAAGGAATTACAACTGTAAGGATCGCAAGAGGCGACGATCATTTAAAGGGCAGAGGCGTGCGTAGACCCCTTAATAAAGGGGGGAAGAGCATGTTAGACCTAAAATGAGCTATGACGATTCAAGGACTAATAAGGGGGACTTACTAACGCAGGGCCAATGTTCGGAGCTAACTCCATTGGCCCACGACATAAAGGCAAGTTCCTAAAATGAAGATGCTAAGCGACATGTGAGATATCTATGAAGGGCCCTCCCGCGGAGCATTATAAGATTTCATGGGGCAAGTTTAACATTCGAGGACGAATGTTCCAAAGGGGGGGAGGATGTTATATCCCGCATTTCTGTACAATCGGATAATTCAAGACAATCGCGGGAAGACAGTAACCAAGGCCATATTTTTACTTTGCTTGGCATATAAGTTGTTATGAAAATTTTGAAGTGGAATTAATGAGAAAGGTTAAGGGCATAAAGGGAAGTTGCAATATGAATCGTGGGAAATATGGAGAAAGGCGAAGGGTAAATTTGGAAGTTGGAAAAATGTTTCATGAATCACAAGAACTAGCCCAAAAATAAGTGGGCTTGAATTTTTAAAGAAATGGACAAGGCCCAACCGGCAATAGGGCATGGGCTAGGCCCATGATTAATTAATTCATGGGAATTAAATAGATGACTAAGTCATCTTTTTGCTACCATTCTCTAGAAGTTTCAAGACAAGCAAGAACAAGAGAGAGAGGAGAAAAACATCAAGGCCATTCGGCCATAGAGAAAATTCCCAAGAAAAATTTGCAAAATTTCTCCAAAAATCATTTCCTACTAAGTAAAGAGTCCCTAACAAGGTGGAGTAGTCATTGGAGCAAGAAAACACAAGTTCTTGAAGTTACAATTTTGGCTAAGTTGGAAGATCAAAGAAGAAGGTGAGAATTCATCTCCTTTAGATGTTATGAATATTTATACGTGTTGTAGTGTGCAAAAATGGATGAAATTCATGAAGGAAAGGAATATAGAGGGTGGTCGTGTATGTATATATATATGTGTGTAGGAAGTGTGTTTTAATTATCTTGTCTAGTGTTGGTTGTTATTGTTATGAATGATATGTGGAAAATGGAAGTTGAATGACTTTGGAGAGATTGTAGATGTGCATGCATGTTGTGGCCGTGAGTTGTGGTATGTATATGTGGCCGTGTATACATGATGTATGGCCGTGTATATTGGTGAGTTGTGAAAGAATAATGAGCAAGTTATATTTAATGTTTTAGTTGTTGTGTTGTAGATTTTATATTGCAAATAAAGGCTTGATAAGTTTGGTGAAGTATTGATAATTGGAAGATTATGTATATTGAAAGACAATGTTCTTGCATGGATAGCATGTAATGGTATTAGTATGATGTTGTTGGAATATATATTATAAGGTTGCTATTGTGTTCATTGAAGTCGGG
Source organism: Lycium barbarum (assembly GCF_019175385.1). Classification (NCBI taxonomy): domain Eukaryota; kingdom Viridiplantae; phylum Streptophyta; class Magnoliopsida; order Solanales; family Solanaceae; genus Lycium; species Lycium barbarum. The sequence goes on along the minus strand of NC_083344.1, from coordinate 61,130,534 downwards.
AGGTTTTGAAGAAAGTAGTAAATTGAGATCATGCATATTGAATGGAATATGTGAATTGCTAGTGTGATTGTTGAATTATGTTAATAGTTTGGCCGGGTTTGAATTCCCGGATTGTGATTGATGAGAAATTTGGCTATGTTGAATGTTGAGGATGGTATATTTACAGAGGAAGTGCTGCCGAAATTTCGGTAGCCAAGTGTTTCCTTAAGATCCTAACTCCAAGTATCCTAATAAGAGTTTTGGTAAACATGACCAATTTGCAGATTTTGACGAGATTGCAACGTGAATTCGGAATAGCAAAAGGAGCGGAAAGAGGTATTTAAGGCTTCACCCTTCCTTCTATGGCATGTCTTAGCTATAATAAGTTGGGTACGAGCCTCGGGGACCACTCTGTTCCCCGGAATCCGTACCTAAAGTTTTCCACTTTTTGTTCAATAGAATTGAACTAGAAAGTGTGCAAATGGTAGAAAGACCTCCTAAACCTCTAGAAGTTGCCTAAATGGGACCCGATTACCCTAGAACCCTCACAAGTAATGCCATGACGTGTAACATATGCAAATAGTATACGCTACCTCATCCGGCCCGAGGTGGGCCCGTTACTCTCGGATTTTCCTTATAGTCTTGCTTGACTTACTTGAAGTGAATCTAAAGGGAAACCTTAATCCCGATTTCGTTACCAAATGATAACTACTATGACTCCTCTAACGAGGATACTTCCATGATGAAAATGACAACAATGATGTTAGACAAGAGTATGTGCCTATGATAAGTACTACCGGAACGATTCCATGACTAAGATTTCTAAGCTAAGTATTCTATGTGAATAGGAAAATGATAAACTAATTCTTGAATCTTAATTATATCCCCTAGCTATGACTTTAATCTCTAAAGACTCCCAAGCCTATGAACTGTCATCTATGACGCCCACGATTTCATTCTACGTTTTCTTTAATACTATTCTCCGTTGACCATCTCACCTTAAAATATTCGTCCCTTCGAGGTGAGACAAAAGTGATCACGAGTATTCCATAATGTAATCGGAGGTCACCGAACTTACGTCACTCCGATGGCTACATGATCTTTCCTTGGGCTCCCTTGTGTGCTTATATGATATATATATATATATATATATAAAACATGTATATGTATATAAGATATGCATAAGTATATAAAATATGTATATGAATATAAGATAAGTAAATGTATATAAGACATGTATATGTATACAAGCTATGTATATGAATACAAAAATATGTGTACGTATATAAGATGTGTATATGCATACAAAGAATATATATGCAAGCTATGTATATGAACCTGGGCTGGGGGGAAGGGATACATGGGGGAATGGGAAGGGAAATATGTTTCACTGCCACCTGATCAGCTGGCTTATCATTGTTATATCCCGTATTTTTGAACGTCAGATTATTTGCTGAGGTGGGACCCACACATCGAGATTTTTTTTGGGACATGATATGACGAGCTATGCTATGACCTGATATGCTATGACATGACATGCTACGATACACTATGCTATGATATAACATGCTATGACACGCTATGCTATGATATGAAACGCTATGACACGCTATGCTACGGTACGATACGCTATAACATGCTATGTTATGATATGATGTACTATGATATGATATACTATGGCCTGACATACTATGATACGATATACTATGACACGATATGCTACGACATGACAAGATAAGATATGATACGATATGATAAGACATGGCATGATATAAGTTCTATTTTCTATGTCCACAAAAAAGAATGTTTCAAAAAGGGAAAGACAAGCCTACATGATAGCCGGCCTAAAAGGGGCCTTCTTGCGTACAGGTTACTTTCTTGCCTCATTATATGCCCTATGACTCCATGATATTATTAATTATACTCTATGTTACTGCTTGTGTTATCTTCCAGGCCTTACATACTCGGTACACTATTCGTACTGACGTCCCTTCTTGTGGACGCTGCGTTTCATGCCGCGCAGGTCAGCAGACAGGTGGATTTGATCCCTAAAAGCTCTACCAGCCGTACTTGACAGCGCTCTAGTTGTTCCGGAGCCTCACTCCGGCGGTACTATTTTGTGTATGTATACTCGGGAACGGCAGCACCCGGCCCTTTCTATGTATAAGTGTACTATGTCTAGAGGCTCGTAGACAGATATGCCCAGTCAGTCAAGTACAGTTAGATATATGGTGTTTTAGCATGCTAATGTTGTTGTATAACGGGATAACGAAGTTTACTAGTCTATGTTCATAATGACGCTGCTAATGTTATTGTTCAAAAAAAAAATATATGGCGCTGTTCATACGGTTTGCTAAGAGGTAGAGGTAAAACGATAGACAAGGGGTGCTCGGTACAAGTATCGGGTACTCGTCACGGCCCCTAGTCGGGTCGTGACACTAATGCACCGGCAGTGTTTATGGACTTAATGAACAATGTATTCAGGCCTTTTCTGGATCTATTCGTGATTGTATTCATCGATGATATCCTAGTGTGTTCTAGATCCAAGGCAGAACATGCGGATCACTTGCGTATTGTCCTTGGAGTTCTTCGAACCCGAGAGTTATTCGCGAATTTTTCCAAATGCGAGTTTTGGTTGAACTCAGTGGCATTTCTGGGCCACATTGTTGCAGCTGACGGTATTCGAGTGGATAGCCAAAAGATTGAGGTAGTGAAGACTTGGCCAAGGCCCACGACCCCTACGTAGGTTCGTAGCTTTTTGGGCTTAGCAGGTTATTACAGAAGATTTGTTTAGGATTTCTCTTCTATTTCTGCACCGCTCACCAAGTTGACTCAGAAGTCAGCTAAGTTTCAATGGACAGATGCTTGCGAGCGTAGTTTCCAAGAGTTGAAAGACCGACTGACTTCAGCCCCAGTCTTGACACTTCCAGAGGGATTGGAAGGATATGTTATTTATTGCGATGCTTCAGGCGTCGGGCTAGGCTGTGTATTGATGCAAAGTGGTAAGGTGATTGCGTATGCTTCTAGACAATTACGGAAACATGAGCAGAATTATCCTACCGACGACTTAGAATTGGCCGCGGTGGTCCATACTTTAAAGCTATGGAGACATTACTTATATGGTGTCCACATGGATATTTATACAGATCATAAGAGTATCCAGTACATCGTTAAGCAGAAAGAGTTGAATTTGCGGCAATGACGATGGCTAGAGTTGCTAAAAGACTATGATGTCGAAATCCTGTACCACCCCGGAAAGGCAAATGTTGTGGCTGATGCTCTTAGCCGTAGGTCGATGGGAAGTCTAAGTGAGGTACGACCAGAAAAGAAAGAGATGGCCCGTGATCTTCAGCAGTTAGCTAGCCTAGGAATCCGAGTGGTGGACTCAGGTAGCAGCGGAGCTACTATTCAGAATTCAGCAGTTTCATCGTTAGTAGCGGAAGTAAAAGAGCGACAATATGAGGATCCCATGCGAATGCAGTACAGAGATACACTCCCTCAGAAGGAGGGGTCATCATTTGACATTTCGGAAGACGGAGTTCTCCGATGTCGAGGCAGGTTATGTGTTCCCGATGTGGCAGGTCTACGCCATCAGATTTTGAGAGAAGCTCATTGTTCCCGTTACTCCGTTCACCCCGGAGCGACGAAAATGTATCATGATCTTAAGACTATATATTGGTGGAATGGGATGAAGAAAGACGTAGCGGAATTCGTAGCTTAGTGTCCTAATTGCCAACAAGTGAAGATAGAACACCAAAAGCCGGGTGGCTTATTGCAAGCTATAGAAATCCCAACTTGGAAGTGGGAAGTGATTAATATGGATTTCATTACAGGGTTACCCCGTTCTCGACGTAAATATGATTCTATATGGGTGATCGTGGATAGACTCACAAAGTCAGCGCATTTCTTACCGGTCAGAACGATCTATATGGCAGAAGATTATGCCAAGGTTTATCTTAAAGAGATAGTGAGAATCCTTGGCGTTCCGGTATCTATTATCTCCGATAGAGGAACTAAGTTTACCGCCAAGTTTTGGGGGTCTTTCCAAGAAGGTTTAGGGACCGAAGTGCGCCTAAGCACGGAATTTCACCCACAGACCGATGGGCAAGCTGAACGTACTATTCAGACTCTCGAAGATATGTTACGGGCATGTGTGATAGATTTTGGAGGAAATTGGGATGACCATTTGCCACTCATTGAGTTTTCTTACAATAACAATTACCATTCTAGCATTCAAATGGCACCGTATGAAGCTCTATATGGGTGAAAGTGTAGATCCCCAATTGGATGGTTTGAAACCGGAGAAGCCAAGTTGATAGGGCCAGATTTGGTCCAGCAAGCAATAGAGAAAGTCAAGCTTATACAAGATCGATTGTTAGCGGCTCAAAGTATCCAGAAGTCCTATGCGGATAATCGTCGAAGAGACTTAGAGTTCGAAGTGAAGATTGGGTATTCTTGAAAGTGTCGCCGATGAAGGGCGTGATGAGATTTGGCAAAAAGGGGAAGCTCAGTCCCCGGTATATTGGGCCATACGAAATTGTGCGCAAAATAGGCAAAGTGGCCTATGAGATAGATCGACCTCCAGATTTGGAGTCAGTCCATCCAGTATTTCATGTCTCGATGCTTCGGAAGTGTGTTGGAGATCCTACGAGGATCGTCCCAGTGAATGATATTCAAGTGACAGAAAAGTTAACTTATGATGAAATACCCATTGCCATATTAGATAGGCAAGTACGGAGGCTTAGAAACAAAGAAGTGACCTCAATTAAAGTTCTGTGGAGAAATAACAATCGAGAGGAAATGACATGGGAAGCGGAAGAGAATATGCGATCCAAATACCCACATTTATTTCGGCCCTTGGAAGAAGTCCAAGATGAGACGTCAAAATCATAAGGTATGCATGTTTTCCCTTTTATACATTCAGGTCGTGTGTGGCCAAATTTCTAGTGTTGTTGTATTATTGCCCTGTGAGGCATTGTTATTGTAGGTTGTTGTGACAGGGTGGTAGTGCCACATTACAGAGGAAACTCTGGCGAAATTTTTATAGAATTCCCCAAGCCTTTAACATTCGAGGACGAATGTTCCAAAGGGGGGTATAATGTTACACCTCGGAAAATTTCCCGTTGGTACACAAGTAAATGAACTAATGATGTGTGCGAGGAGTGCGAGTGTATAATGTTTCATGGGAAATATATGTAAAGGGGTGTGGATGATTATAATGAAAAGTCGAGAAATGAGAAAAATTGGAAGTTGGCAAAACTGCCCAGTGGTCGTATAGTGCAAAATATGGACCGTAAAGTGCAATACGGTCCGTAAACTTGAAGTCGTAAATTGGCATGTCCAACTTCAACTTTCTGCCAGCCGAGGAAATGGCTAAACACGACCTGGTGGACGGACCGTAAAGTGATTTACGGCCCGTAAACCATGGTCGTAAATCACCATGCATGCAGGCCAAAGTCTCTGGTCCTGCTTAAGCTTAAAGACGACCACGAGGGACGGTCCGTAAAGTGGAATACGGACCGTAAACCCCCATGGACGACCACTGTTCACCCAGCACAGATTTTCCAATTCATTAAATATGAGGATCAAGATTTGTCTTATTTCATTTCCACATTACACCACTTCTCTCTAAAACTTCTCTCTACATTTATTATTTGAGTTTTCAAGGATTATAAGCCATCAATAACATTAAGACAAGTGAATCAAGGGTAAGGGAATCATCAAGGATCATCCAAGTCAAGAAATCCAAATGGAGAAAAACTAGGGTTTTGCTCAAAGAAGAGTATTATCAACCAAAGCTTGTTCCTACAACTTCTAAGGTAAGATTCATGATTTTTACAAGATGTTTAAGGTATTGGAGAATTAAAATACATGGATTGTAGAAAATGTGGTCAACTAGGTCATGAATGATGAACAGTGACATTTTGAGAAATAGTTTGAATTGAGTTATGAATGTTGTTGTGTTGTGATATGAATGTGTTATAAATGGTATTAAGATCATGAACTAAACACTTTAGACGAATGGACGAAGATGGGTGTTATGACCATGAATGTGAGTGAATTAGAGGCAAATTGAGGAATCTAGATAATGTGGATAATGTGAATGACTAATGGCCATTGTTATGATATTAATGAAGGTACAAACGCTAGCATTGAAGGGAACGTGCAAGTGTAGAATAGTTCGACGGAAAGGTAGGTAAGGCTAACCTTTCTTTCATAAGGCATGGTTCTTGGCCAAATTCCTAAATTTCCTCTATATGAGTATGTTGTCTTCACATGGTTGAAATTCAGAGCTCATAATCTAACGACCCTTGATATGTACTATGATTATACTACGTTCCTCGTGTGACGAGTAAGTCTATAATGTAAGTGTAACGATAATGATGAGGATAGTAATGATGATGAGAGTAAAATGAGACTAGAGATGCTTACGAGCTACGATATATGTATATGTATGTCTATGAAGGGCTATGATAAGACCCCGAGCTTATGATGCCGGGTAAGACTATGTGTATATGACTATGTATAATGTATGTATACGATTACGAAATGCGCGCACACCTCTGCAGATGGTACGGATAACCCTGATGACTTGGTAGGGCCAGGTATGTATGACCTTGAGCCCTGGTTGGCCAAGCATGTGTAACACACCGATCCTATGAGGTCGGGTATGGTATGCTATGTAAATGCTATGTATACGAAATGACTATGTATATAATATGAATATAAATGTGATAAGACTATGTATAAGGATACGAATAAGGACATTCATACGAATATGAGCACAAGTATGGTACGAGTATTATTATGGGATACGAACGACGATGTATGCAAGTAAGCGACATGATGATGATGATATTATTGTCTCCCCTCCTATGCTATTTTCATATGATATCTATTATGCTTCTATATTGATGTTGATCATGCTTTACATACTCAGTACATTCTTCGTACTGACGTCCTTTTGTTTGTGGACGCTGCGTCATGCCCGCAGGTGCACAGGGAGACAAACTTGATCCATAGCTGCTTATTCAGAGATTGCATAGCAGAGCTCCATTTCTTTCGGAGCCGTAGCTTTTGGGTACTTATTCTTTTGTGTATATAATTATGGGCATAGCGGGGTCCTGTCCCGCTCATACGATATGTCATACTCTTAGAGGCTCGTAGTAATGTGTATGTGCGTAGAGATGTTCGGCCATGTCGGCCCATGTTTTGTATATCTTTTGTTGGCCTCGTCGGCCTTGTACTTATGATATGGCATAGATGCCTATGATATGTTAAATGATGATGGTCGTCTAATGGGATCAATGTGATTAACGATAAGAAAAGCACGAATTGACTTATGGTTCACCTAGATGATATGTTATGTACGATAAGGGGGTGCCCGGGTGGGGTAGCACCGGGTGCTCGTCGCGGCCCCTTAGCCGGGTCGTGACAGAGACAGTAATATCATCATCATCATGTTGCTTACTTGCATACATCGTCGTTCGTATCCCATAATAATAGCCATACCACTTTGTGTTCATATTCGTATACATGCCCTTACTAAGTCTTATCACACTCATATTCATATTATATACATGGTCATATCATATACATAGTATTTACATAGCATACCCAACCTCGTAGGATCGGTGTGTCATACATACTTGGCCAACCAAGGCTCAAGATCATACATACCTGGCCCTACCAAGGCGTCAGGGTTATCCTTACCATCTGCAGAGGTGTGCGAGCGTTTCGTAATCGTATACATACTTTATACATAGTCATATACATATAGTCTTACCCGGCATCATAAGCTCGGGGTCTTATCATAGCCCTTCATAGGCATACATATACATATATCATAACTCGTAAGCATCTCTAATCTCATTTTACTCTCATCATCATTACTATCCTCATCATTATCGCTACATCTACATTATAGACTTACTCGTTATACGAAGAACATAGTATAATCATAGTACATATCAAGGGTCGTGAGCTTATGAGCTCGGAAAGTCAACCATGTGAAGACAACATTCTCATATAGAGGAATTAGGAATTTGGCCAAGAACCATGCCTTAGGAAAGAAGGGTTAGCCTCACATACCTTTCCGTCGAACTATTCTACACTTGCACGTTCCCTTCCAATGCTAGCATTTATACCTTCATTAATATCATGACAATGACCATTAGTCATTCACATTATCCACATTATCTAGATTTCTCAATTTGCTTCTAATTCTCCCACATTCATGGTCATAACACCCAACTTCGTCCATTCGTCTAAAGTGTCTAGTTCACGATGTTAATACCATTTATAACACATTCATATCACAACACAACATCATTCATAACTCAATTCAAACTATTTCTCAAAATGTCACTATTCATCATTCATGACCTAGTTGACCACATTTTCTACAATCCATGTATTTTAATTATCCAATACCTTAAACATCTTGTACAAATCATGAATCTTACCTTAGAAGTTGTAGGAACAAGCTTTGGTTGATAATACTCCTCTTTGAGCAAAACCCTAGTTTTTCTCCATTTGGATTTCTTAACTTGGATGGTCCTTGATGATTCCCTTATCCTTGATTTACTTGTCTTAATGTTATTGATGCCTTATAATCCTTGAAAACTCATATAATAAATGTAGAGAGATGTTTTAGAGAGAAGTGGTGTAATGTTGTAATGAAATAAGACAAGTCTTGATCCTCATATTTAATGAATTGAAAAATTTGTGCTGGGTGAACAGTGGTCATCCATGGAGGTTTACGGCCCGTATTTCAGTTTACGGACCGTCCCTCGTGGTCGTCTTTAACCTTAAGCAGCGCCAGAAACTTAAGGCTGCATGCATGGTGATTTACAACCATGGTTTACGGGCCGTAAATCACTTTACGGTCCGTAAACCTGGTCGTATTTTACCATTTCTCGGCTGGGCAGAAAGCTGAAGCTTTTGCATGGCAGTTTACGACTGCCAGTTTACGGACCGTATTCCACTATACGGCTCGTCCTCCATGGGCGTAATTAACCATTTCCAGAACCAGAAGCTGGGCTGCCTTCATGATGGTTTACGACCATGGTTTACGGGCCGTAAATCACTTTACGGTCCGTCCACCTGGTCGTATTTAACCATTTCCTCAGCAGGCAGAAAGTTGAAGTTTGGCATGCCAGTTTACGACCTGGCAATTTACGAACCGTATACCAGTTTACGGTCCATATTTGCACTTTATGACCACTGGGCAGAAAGCTGAAGCTTTTGCATGGCAGCTTACGACTGCCAGTTTACGGACCGTATTGCACTTTACGGTCCGTATTTTGCAAAATACGACCACTGGGTAGTTGCAATTCTGCAACTTCCCATATTTCTTAGACTTCTCATTTTAATCACCCCCGTCCATGTTGTTATAGCCCGTACTTCATATTTACACATGATTTGAAGAAGCCGTGGAATGTTGAGGGCAAGATCGTTTCCAAAACTATTTTAATGCGCAAGTGGGTTATGAAAGCTAACTAGGAATATCGTTGATATGGAATATTGAGAAAGACTAAGGGCGAAGAGGAAAATTCACAAAATGGCCCATGGTGATATCATGGAAGTCTAAGGGTAAAATGGTAATTTCGCAAATGTTCAAGAAAATTCTTGAAAAAAAATCCCAAGTTGGCCGTGTGGCATGTGTTGCATATGTCCATATTTCGATTAATTAGTGGGGGCCTAATTATAAATTATAAGGACATATGGACCAATTCTATTTAGTAGGAGAATGGTGTAGGAGAAAATGAAACAATTCTATTTAGTATTTTGATTGTTATGTTGTTGTTGTAATGAAAAGGGATGGATGAGAATGCATGAAAATATGTAAGAAGTAGTTATGGTCGAATAATAGGTGTTTTGGTAAGTTAATGTAAATTGATGTTATTTGACGTTCTAGTTGTCGTCGTGATGGATTATGCGGTGAAGAATGAAGGTTGTTGAAAGACTATGTGAATTGAATTGAATAAAAATTGATTGTTGAAGTGCCGCTAGTATAATTGTTGGTATTGTTGATTGTTTGGCCGGGTTGACTTCTCGGATTGTTGATAATTAAATTGGCTAAGTTGAAGTTTTGGGGATGGTGTATTTATAGGGGAGGTGCTGCCGAAATTTCGGTAGACAAATGCTACTTTAAGAATCAACTTCTAAATGCCCTAATTAATGTTTAGTAAATGTGACCAAATGTAGATTTTGGAGAAATTGGAACTTGAATTTGGAGGAGCGTAAGAAGCGGAAAAAGGTATGTAAGGCTTTACCCTTCCTTCTTTGGCATGTCTTAGGCATACTAGGTTGGATACGAGCCTCGGGGACAACTCTATTCTCCGGAATCCGCACCTAAAGTTTCCCCTCTTTTCATTCAGTAGAATTGAATTAGAAAGTGTGTGAAATGTTGGAGAAACCTCCTAAACATCTAGAACTTGCATAATTATGACCCGATTACCTTAAAACCCTCACAAGTGACGTCATGAAATGTAGTGTACGTGAATTTGGTACGCCGCCTCATTTGACCCGAGGTGGGCCCATTTTTCCCGGATTTTTCTTATTGCTCCGTTTGACTTATTTTGAAGCAGAATCCAAAGGAAACTTTTGATCCTTATTCCGTTCATCAAATGGCAAGTACTGTGACTATGCTAACGAGGATACTTCTACGATGACAATGATAACGATGATGTTAAGAAAGAGAATATGCCTATGATAAGTATGACAAGGATGATTCCATGACTAAGAGTTTTAAGCTAAGGATTCCATATGAGTATGAAAATATCAAACTAGTTCTTGATTTTTAATTCTATTCCTTGGTTATGACACCATCCTCTAAAGATTCCAAAACAGATGAATTAATTTCTATGACATCCATGATTTCATTCTATATTTCTTTCAACACCATTCTCCGTTGATAGTCTCGCCTTATAATACTCGTTCCTTCAAGGTGAGACAAAGCGATCACGATTGTTCCATAATGTAATCGGAGGTCACCGACCTTACGTCACTCCGATGGATACATGATTTTCTTTGGGCTCTCCTGCATGCTTATATGACATAAGTATATGAGATATGAATATGTACATGGGGTGGGGGAAGGGATACATGGGGAAATGGGAAGGGAAACATGTTTCATTGCCACCTGGTCAGCTGGCGTTATCATCCCGGACGCGGGATATATGGGCGAGCCGATGTATTTCGGCGCAATGTTGGCGAGCCGACTTGTTCGGTGCTATGATATGACATGATATGATATGATATGATATGATATGATATGATATGATACGACATGATATGACGTGACCAGAATAAAGCATGCATGGCATCCGCCCTCAGAGGCACTCATATGTTCAGGTTACTCTTTGTCCCATGATATGCTCAGACAGAAGTACACCATACCTATATGGTTGGGCAGTTTACATGTAAATATTTATATGTCGTTTCAAAAGGGAAAGTTAGCTTACATGATATCTGCCTTAAGAGGCAAACAGAGGTACAAGTTATGTTCTTACTATATACATTTCTCTATGTCTTCTACCATGATCTTATGTTATTACTCTTGCCTTACATACTCAGTACATTGTTCGTACTGACCCCTCTTCTTCGGGGGCTGCATTTCATGCCACGCAGGTACACCCAGATGAGCAGAAGCGATCATAGAAGATGTTCCAGCGGGGTTGGTAGGCTCCACTTGTTCTGGAGTGCTGCCGCGTCAGAGTATATGAGCCATGATGTTTTGTTCAATGTTAGAGACTTTGCAGACAGAGTCGTGGGTATAGAGTGTTAGTTTTATAGACGGCTTCGCCAGTCAATATGTTATTATGTTTCATGTCATGGGTCCCGCATGATGATAGACTTTACCTATGAAAAAAAAAAGTTTAGAGCTTACTATGTATTCTATTCTTGATTGATACAAGAGTTTATCTATGTAATAAGAGTCAGCGGGTTCGCTCGGCTCCGGATATGGGGTCGGGTGCCCATCACACCCTAGTAAGGTCGGGGTGTGACAAAGTGGTATCAGAGCAGGTCGGTCTAAGGGTTGTCTGCAAAGTGGTGTCCGGTAGAGTCCTGTTTATGGGTGTGAAGCCGGCCACATTTATAAACAGGAGGCTGCGGGCATCTAGGAAATGTTGGCCTTCTTTCTGCCTTATATCGTGCGATAGAGCCAAGTCATAGGAAATAAGACTTCTTTTACTAATCGTGAATTCTGCAGGCGCCTAGTATCGACGGAAGAAAGTGAGTGATGATACGGCAAGTCACAAAGGTAAGTCGGGACATTTGTTCTGTTACTTGGAACTGGATGTTCTGGATGGCTGAAATATGTCATATAGCCATAAGTCTTGCGAAGTATTGTCGATATTTGTTTCGTACAGATTTTGAATAGTAGGAGTGGTAGAGGAGGTTCTACTAGTATGAATACGCTTAATAGAAGGAGAAGCAGAAAGGGAATGCCGTAAACAGACAATAAATGGGATGTGTTGTCCTAGAGGACCTATGGGTCTGGCGTGGCGGTGAAGGTGCGATCACTACTATCGGGAATCTGGAAGTCCAGGAGAGGAGGTAGCCATACACACAGACGGAAGGTGAACATTGGAAATCGAGAAGGGCAAAATAGTAATTATAAAAGAAAGGACGTGTTACGGAAATGTCCCAGAATCTGTAAGACTTCGACTTGCTTCAGAACATGTAATAAAGGTCATGTGAGGAAGCGGACGCAAAAATATCGGCATTAAGGCACCGAATTCCAGTGAAGTTTTTGGGTTAAGCGTGCTCAGGTGGGAGCAATTCCATGATGGGTGACCCCCTGGGAAGTTGGCAAGAAATTCTATAAATTGAGACATAAGAGACAAATGAAAAACTAGGGTAGTCTAAGGAAAACTAGGATATACGGAATGGTTGGAGACGATAGGAAGGCGCGTAGGACGATGCAGACTAGCTCGGTGAAGGGACAGAAAGTATATCACAGCCCTAGAATTAGGATAGGCTTGAACATCATTTGGACGTACTTTGTGGGATAGCTGATAGTAATTATATACATATATATATGAAGATGTAGGATATTCCAAAATGATTGTATAGGTGAATCTCAGAGTTCCAGTAACCGGCACTATGACAAGGAAGGCATTAATTAAACAAAGGAATAGTTCACGAGCTTTAGAACTCATATGAAGAAATAGCAAGAAAAGGAAGGTACTCGAAGACGGTTAGTATATAAGGAGCCCCCTAAAGGGAGGGAGACCATATTATATTAGACCTAAAAAGGAATTGCAACACTATTAAGTGTCAAAAAAAGGAAATCTATTAGCTTGGGATCAGAGTTTAAAATATGTCGGCGTGTCGCAAGGATACTTGGGAAAATAGTAGAAGCGAAATAACAATGAGTATATTAAGAGATAGACCTGAGGATAAAGAAATAGCCTATGGCTACATTGAATCGTTAAGTAAGGATTGCGTACTAAGACATGGCTTTCGTTAAAGTTTGGTGACGAGACAATATGTCACGACCCAACCCCGTGGGCCGCGACTGGTATCCTAACTGGATACCCATACGTACCTACTTAACAGAATTTCGTATCATGCAATTTTTTTTTTAAACAGATGTTTACAGAATTAGGCTGATACAGATACGGCACACGCGCGAACATATACATACCTGAACATACAGAAATTTACAGACAAGCCGATGAGGCTAACATACAGACGGAGTTACAAAATCGTTCGTACCTACCAAACAGATGAAACCCGTAACCCACACATCTATCTACAGGCCTCTAACAGACATACAGAATCATATGACGGGACAGGGCCCCGCCGTACCCAAAGTTTCCATACATACAGAGTATACAGCAGACAGAAGATATATACCAAAAGTATACGCTCCGGATCAAGGGAGCTCTCCAAAACAGCAGAATCAGAACCCTACACTGGCGGCGTATCACCTGGTGCGTCTGTACCTGCGGGCATGTAGCGCAGCCCCTGAAGAACCGGGGGTCAGTACGAAAAATGTACCGAGTATGCAAAGCAGAAACATAACAAACATGATCATAGTCTGAACCGGAAGCATATATATATATATATATATATATAGCGGACAGAACCATAAATCGAACGGACGGACGAAATCATAATCCCGACAGACGGACAGAATCATGGTTCAGACAGACCGATAGAATCGTAAACCATACGGACATACGGAATCAGAATCCATACGGACATACAGAATCAGAATCCATACGGACATGCAGAATCATAATCCATACGGACATACAGAATCAGAATCCATACGGACATACAGAATCAGAATCCATACGGACATACAGAATCAGAATCCATACGGACATGCAGAAACAGAATCCATATGGACATACAGAATTAGAATCCATACGGACATACAGACAAAATCGTAATCCAAACGGATGGACAGAAGTATGCCGGACAGAATTATGCATGCAGAGTCATACAGAGTCATACAGAATCATACAGAGTCATACAGAATCATACAGAGGCATGTGCTTGTATAAATTCTAATGGCACATGCATACATACATACAGATCCCGACCCTGTCTGGGGGCGCGGTAACAGAACCCGGCCCTCTTAGTACGGGACGCGGTGGACAGACAGAATCAGATCAGATCATATGCCATCCTGGCCGCCATCCCCATACACAGATCATAAGATCACAATCGTACAGATATAACAGATCCCGACCCGCACGCCGAGGGACGCGGTGAACAATGCAGAGAAACATGCACGATAACAGAACCTGGCCCGGGACGCAGTGAAGGAATGCATTGGGACAGCCACGAACAGATTAATGAGAAACCACATACATATAGACACACATACAGAGCCAAATCAGAGTATCCAGATAGTATGCATAGTACGCGCCTATATCCTACTTGGGAAGGCACGACAGATTATTATCAGAATCAGATTCTCAGATGTTCAGAAGTCATTTTGTAAGAATTGCATAAAAATAGTCATATCATAACCAAAATAATAGTCCAGATGTTTTCTGAGAAAATCGGACAAAACGGAAGTATTTAAAGTTATAGAGAAGATATCGGGCCTTGTGGGCCAGCCTCGGACCAACTCGAGGCAACATATGTAAATTACTGATAATAGACCTTATGAGGTCATCCATAATCGTTTGGAAGTGTTCTGACTCCGTTTTAGGGAAGTTTCGTACAAAAATTCACTTTAAAGGCAATTTGTAAGAAAATGGTTTCAATTGTACTGAAGGAATTGGAGCAGTTTTCCGTCTCGAATTTCGAGGAACGGAGTCGTACTTAAGGCTCGCGGCCGAGCCTATCACATCCAGAACATGCCTAAGAATAAAGGGGAAGGCTTTACATACCTCGATAGCGCCTTACACTCGCTTAGCGTCGATTCCAATTTCGTCCAAAATCTAGAAATGGTCAAGTTTACCATTTGTTAGTTTCAACTTTTCAATAGTCCAAACTTAACACATACTTGCCTACCGAAATTTCGGCAGCATTTCCTCTGTACATATAACATCCCCGAGGCTTAGCTCGGCTCAATTTATCAACACAGCAACCCAGAAACAACATCAATGACAACAACATATATTACAACACACAATACGGCACCACTAGCCATCTTTCCGACATAACGAAACATCTCTCATTTCAACCTTACACTTCCAAACCAACCCTACCATTTTCATATTCAACACTTATCAAGATCATTACAACATATTTCGGAGGCATATCATACCATTTTCACAAGATATATACATGAGATATACGCAATATACAAGTTTCCTACCAAGGGCATATTTCACCCACAACTTCCAATCTTTTAGCATAAACATCCATAACATATTCTTACCTTCCAACTTCATCAATAATAACCATAATTTGCCTCTTACTACTTTCATTTCCATATTTACATAAGTTACAATAAATTTGCATAATTTCCTATAACAACATAGCAACCATTTTTTCCATGACAACAACAACTATTATCTTTTCATTCACTTCACCATAACACACTTAACATACTAACAAAATTTAATTCACTTCCATTTCACTCCTTGCATCTCACGACCACATACTATATTTTTTTTCCAACTTTCACTAATTCATTCAACTTTCATTTCTAATACAATTTCTACCATAACCACAACTAGATTTCAACATGAATTCAAGTCACCACAACCATGCAATATATATGTATATATTCGGCCAACACACATCCAATTCCAACACACAAAATTTTCATGCTTTTCATTCATTTCCACTTACTACATCATACATACACCTCTCATAACATAACAAAAGCATAAAATTCTTACCTTTCCTTCAAGTTCTTCACTTGCCACTAAAGTTGTCCTCTTGGCAAGATAATTATACCAAGTTGTAGAGAATCTTGCACTTGGTAAGATTACAACAAAATTATAATTCTTGAATCAAGATTGAAGCTCCAAGAAATTCTTTTCTTTTTTTTCTTTCTTTCTTTTTCTCTCTAGCCGAATTGGCTTCTTTCTTTTTCTTGTTCTTGGTTTTTCTTGTTTATTCTTGAATGTTCTATAGATTAGGATAATTATATAATGTCACATGGAAATTAATTAATCCATGGGCTTGGATCAATGCTGTGGCCGGTTGGGCCCTTAGATTTGGGCCTCACTTTCTTATTTTTTTTTAGTCCAATTGGCTTCATTTTGTAATTCATGAAGCAAGTTTCCAAAATTCGAATTTTGCCCTTGGCCACCTTTCGTAATTCCACACCAATGTATTCACGACCGACACATTCATACCAAGTAAGGTCCAAATATGGCCTTGTCCATTACAAATCAAATTATTTCAAAATTTTCAAATAAGCAAAAATGTCGGATGTAACACAATAATAGAAAAGGAAGGACCCGGAAAGAACAAGGATAATGAGGTGACACAATGAGTTAGAAAAACCTATGACATGGAGCAATGAGGACTCATGTAAGGATCCAGGAGTTCGATAGTAAGGAAAGTAAGATAACAGATATGGAATAGACATGGAGAAAAGGGCAACTATAAAGGAACCCCCTCCCGAAGTGCTACAAGACCCCACAAAGTCAGTTGAACATTCGAGGACGAATGTTCTAAAGGGGGGGAGGATGTTATAGCCCGTACTTCATACGTACACATGATTTGAAGAAGCCGTGGAATGTTGAGGGCAAGATCGTTTCCAAAACTATTTTGAAAGCTAACTAGGAATATCGTTGATATGGAATATTGAGAAAGACTAAGGGCGAAGAGGAAAATTCACAAAATGGCCCATGGTGATATCATGGAAGTCTAAGGGTAAAATGGTAATTTCGCAAATGTTCAAGAAAATTCTTGAAAAAAAATCCCAAGTTGGCCGTGTGGCATGTGTTGCATATGTCCACATTTCTATTAATTAGTGGGGGCCTAATTATAAATTATAAGGACATATGGACCAAAGCTTACAAAGGAAGACACTTAGTCTTCATTATTCATTTTTAAGAAAATTCAATAAAATGGAAGAATTCTCTAGGAAAATAAAGAAAGGAGCATGTGGCCATTTCATAAGTGAAGGGGTAAAAGTTTAAATATAGATGGAATAAGGTGTACAAAAGAAGACACTTGGTCTTCTTTGACCAAGTGAGGAAATTTAAGAAAAGAAAAGAAAAATCAAGAAAAAAGAGGAAAACTCTAGAAGAAGAAGAAAAGGGGCATGAGGCCATACTTGAGGGACTAAGATGCAAATATGTAAAAGTGGTGGAAGGCTTATATATAAATATAAGGAGTCATCTTTTAAGTGAAGAAACTAGAAAGCAAGAAAGAAAGAAAAAGAAAAGAGAGGGGTGGAGAATTCGGCCATGGCTAGCAAAATCTAGCCATGGAAAATTGATAAGGAACAATTATTTCTCCTAATATTCTAGTTCATTTGGAGGTTCTCTACAACATGGAGTAAGTGTTGAAGCAAGTAGAAGTCTTTTTGGTGTCATTTACCAACCCTAAATCAAGTGGGAAGTTGAAGAAAAAGGTAAGGTTTCATCTCCTTTGTGTGTTGTGGATGGTTCATATATGTTGTAGGTTGAGGAAATGAATGAACTAAATGAAGATATGTGTGTTGCATGTTGGCCGAATATATGTGTGGTGTTGGATTGAAATGATGAATTAATATTATTTAGTAATTTGATTGCTATTGGTGTTGAAATGTATGAGAAGATGAGAATTTATGAAAATATGCATGTAGTGTATGTAGCATGTTGGTTGTTCTTGAAATGCTAAGAAATGAGTGAAAAATTCATGGAAGTATGTATAAAGTGTGGTGGCCGTGTGGTCCTTGAATGGTGTAGGAGAAAATGAAACAATTCTATTTAGTATTTTGATTGTTATGTTGTTGTTGTAATGAAAAGGGATGGATGAGAATGCATGAAAATATGTAAGAAGTAGTTATGGTCGAATAATAGGTGTTTTGGTAAGTTAATGTAAATTGATGTTATTTGACGTTCTAGTTGTCATCGTGATGGATTATGCGGTGAAGAATGAAGGTTGTTGAAAGACTATGTGAATTGAATTGAATAAAAATTGATTGTTGAAGTGCCGCTAGTATAATTGTTGGTATTGTTGATTGTTTGGCCGGGTTGAATTCCCGGATTGTTGATGATTAAATTGTCTAAGTTGAAGTTTTAGGGATGGTGTATTTATAGGGAAGGTGCAAAATTATGTTATTACTCTTGCCTTACATACTTAGTACATTGTTCGTACTGACCCCTCTTCTTCGGGGGCTGCATTTCATGCCACGCAGGTACACCCAGATGAGCAGAAGCGATCATAGAAGATGTTCCAGCGGGGTTGGTAGGCTCCACTTGTTCTGGAGTGCTGCCGAGTCAGAGTATATGAGCCATGATGTTTTGTTCAATGTTAGAGACTTTGCAGACAGAGTCGTGGGTATAGAATGTTAGTTTTATAGACGGCTTCGCCAGTCAATATGTTATTATGTTTCATGTCACGGGTCCCGCATGATGATAGACTTTACTTATGAAAAAAAAAAGTTTAGAGCTTACTATGTATTCTATTCTTGATTGATACAAGAGTTTATCTATGTAATAAGAGTCAGCGGGTTCGCTCGGCTCCGGATATGGGGTCGGGTGCTCATCACACCCTAGTAAGGTCGGGGTGTGACACATGCACATGCATTGCTCACCTTGTATCTCATCTTAACTTAGCCAACTTCCTCGTCTCACATCGGATACTTTCGAAATCTCGCCTAAGGTCATCAAACGTCGTTTCTTGCTCATGGACATCATGCACTCATATTCATCACTAGTTCGTTCTCTTGCGTACCAACGGAAACTTTTCCGAGGTGTAACATTAATAATACTTCAAGCAATCCGCACAATATTCTAAACAACCCAACCAATATACCATGCCAACCGAAACCTTCCAAACTCCAATAGGACAACAACAACACATTTCTTTCTTCCAAATTCATCAACCACACCAACAATTCACACGTTAACAACATCATTCTCATAAATTCAAGAAACTATATTAGAATCACATTAGTTTCCACAATAAGCCACAAACAACTATAACTTCAACCTGAATCATTAAACTTTTATTTGCATCATAAAATCCACAACACAACAACCAAAATATACTAAATAAAATTAGTTCACCATTCCCACACCACATACACCTACTCGGCCAAGCACCAACATCCACAATCTCATGAATTTCATCCATTTCCACACTCCACAACATTCACAAACCATGCATAACATATGAAAATGAAGATTAAATCTTACCTTCTTCACTCAACTTCTTCACTCGGCTAGAGTTGCAAATTGCAAGAACAAATGGTTTACTTGTTCCAACAGCTACTCCACGTTGTAGAGGGACTTCCAATTGGTTAAATTGCTAAAATAAAATTATTATTATTATTTTTCCTTCAATTTCCTTGGCACCAAATTCAGCCACAGTCATGGCCGAATATCTCTCTTGCTCTCTTTTTCTCTTGAGTTTTCTAGAATTGCAAAGTGGTGAATTATGTTTTACTTGGTCATCACTTGTATATGTATATATATATAGCTCCCTCCAATACCAAGTGGACACATGTCCCTTCTTCACTTTTCTTAAATTTTCTTTAAAATAAAAATGAATACTTGAGTCTTGCCATGTAAGCTTTGGTCCATATATAATTACATAGCCCATAAAAGGGGTGGGACCCACAAACACACACACACACCCACACTACACGGCCAAATGGCCCCCTTCTTGAACTCTCTTGAATTTTTGTGAAATTCCAGTTTTACCCCTAGCCTTCCACATTATTACCATGGGCCACTATGCGAATTTACCTTTTTGCCCTTAGCCTCTCTCAGTATTTCCATACTAATAATGTTCATAAATAATATTCATAACCAACTTGTACATTAAAATAATTTTGGAAGATGGTCATTCCCTTAACTTACCACGACTACCTTGAAATATCCGAACGTACAAAATACGGGATATAACAAATGATATCCCCCAACATACCAAAACTAGCTGTCACTCCACCAGTTGTCGGAGATGTAAGGATTGATACATAAAATAACTTTTTATTTAATTGATAATCATATAAAGCAGACAATATTTTAGCCATTTGCATCAAGGTCAAACTTCCTTCCTGCATGCGCTCCCCCCCAGAAGCACACACTATAATAAGAAGTAAAATTAGATTTGCAGCGTGTTCAATCAAACAGGTGATTTTCTCTCCGAATACGGATCCCATACAACCCCCGATAAACGGAAAATCCATAACCCCAATTGCTACGGGAATGCCGTTTAGTTGGCCTATGCCTGTTTGAAAGGATTGATGTAATTTTTTTACCACGTGTACATTCCCATAATGATGGTGTTTTTCCAAAATCAAACCTTGTTGTTCAGCATCTTGAACTAGCCATCCCTTAGAAGGTATTGTTAAAAGATCATCAATTCCTAATGAAATGGATGTAGAAGACATGATCCCAGGCCGATACTTGACATGTACCCCCTTTTCCAGGTCCATCACAAGGAAAACTAAAATTAAGATTTGCTTTATTCGGTATCAAACGGGAACTGTGAGAAAATAGAACACCTTTCAAGAGTATCAATACCGTCACATGAATCGTAAATGCATGAATGTGATGTATCAAGAAATCAACGGTTCCTAATGGAATAGGCAACAAAGCCACCTTGCCACCCACTGCCACTAAATCACCACCCCCCCCCCCCCCAAAAAAATAAAAATAAACTGGTGCTTGCTGTTGCACCAGGAGCTATTGCACCAGGGGCTAAAGCATGGGTGTTTTGTATCTATTGAGCAAAAACGGGTTGTAATTGTATAGCGGTATCTCAAAACATATCTTGAGGACGCCGTAAAGCGCTCATGGTATCATTATGAATATACAAACCAAAACTGTGAAAGCCTAGAAATATACATGCCAGTTAAGATGGGATATGATTGCATCACGATGCCTAAGGACACGATCTAATAGATCGTTGTACCGAGTAGTTGGATCATAATCTCTTACCATAAAAATGGTTGCATGCGTGGCAGCACCAACTATGAGAAATCCACCAATCCACATGTGATGTGTGAACAATGACAGTTGTGTACCATAGTCAGTAGCTAGATACAGATAAGGAGGCATGCAATACATATGATGATTTCGTTCGAAATTATATAAAGACAGTTCGGTCTATATCCGGTGTGGGCGTTAGAGCATTGAGAGGACCTTTCCCTAGTACGAGAGGACCAGGAAGGACACACCTCTGGTGTACCAGTTATCGTGCCCACAGTAAACGCTAGGTAGCTAAGTGCGGAGCGGATAACTGCTGAAAGCATCTAAGTAGTAAGCCCACCCCAAGATGAGTGCTCTTCTATTCCGACTTTCCCAGAGCCTCCGGTAGCACAGCCGAGACAGCGACGGGCTTGTTATCCAGGAACTTGTTCAGAAATACCATAATGAAAGTAACATAGGAGTTTGTCGCTAGGTATTTGACCAAATAGGATCGTCCAGTTCCTATAGAACCTATCACTAAAATACCCCTGAGGGGGAAAAGGATAAGCGGAGCGAAAAGGGTGGTTATTACTAATTTTTGTACTTGCTGTTTTATTTTCCAATTATTTCTTCAATTAAGAAAATGAAAGAGAATAAATAAGATTCTCTTAGCTTATTCGGAAGGATCTCATAATTTAATTATCCATGACTGTTTATGTCTCTATCATGACCACTTGATGAAATCTGGTGGGAAGTGGGGTAAATGGTCGATACTATTGGAAGGATTCCTCTTTGGATAATAGGTACTGTAGCTGGTATTCTTGTAATCGGTTTGATAGGTATTTTCTTTTATGGTTCATATTCCGGATCTAAGAAGAACCCATTTTCTTTCTTTTCCCAGAATGTATCCTAATTTTTGGCCTAATTCTTCTTCTGATGATCGTTCAACCTCCGATCAAAAAGATATACCTTGGTTATATTTCATCTCTTCAACAAGTTTATTAATATGCATAACGGCCCTATTGTTCCGACGGAGAGAAGAACCTATGATTAGCGTTTCGGGAAATTTCCAAACGAACAATTTCAACGAAATCTTTCAATTTCTTATTTTACTATGTTCAACTCTATGTATTCCTCGGTTCGTAGAGTACATTGAATGTACAGAAATGGCTATAACAGAGTTTCTCTTATTCATATTAACAGCTACT